>NW_027611682.1:1346726-2020090 GCF_964261635.1 Lissotriton helveticus
CTGGCTACCCAGCATTGTCTCTATGATGTCGTTGATAAAGCCAATAGGTTGCTTACATGGCTAAAAAGACGAGACAATGGACGGAACTGGATCCTTGAGGTTATTGACAACAAGGGGACGGAAATACTGGGAGAGACTTCCTGAAAGACCTGACCCTGCCAATGCTAACGAATGAGGAACGAGACGCGCTAGAGCAAGACCTGACAGTAGACTAAATAAATTAGACAATAGGAACCTTGCAAACAAGGCCAGCGACGGGGCCTAATGAGCTCCCCTTAGAACTATATAAAAGCATGATGGATAAAATCAGGGAATGCCTCCAGAGGAGGTTTCAGACTGCCTGAAAATAAGGGTGTCTCTGGGAGGACCAAAGAACGTCTGAGGTGGTGGTCATCCCAAAAATGGACGAACCAGAAACTGAGTGTGGGTCTTATAGACCTATCTCCCCGCTTAATTTTGAGACTAAGGTCTATGCGAACGCCCTGGCGATCTGCCTGCTGACAGTAATTTCAACAGTGGTTCATCCTGATCAATCGGGCTTTATGCCACACCAGGGAACGCGCTTATATCTCCAACAGGGATGCTCCTTGTCTCCTATGCTCTTCACACATGCGTGGGTTCGCCAGGACCTCTCATATGGGGTATTCCTGTTGATCAGGAGTGGGATGAGAGAATCTCCCTCTACGCTGACGTTTTGCTGTAGGACACGTAATCAGTCTTCTCAAGTGAACGAATCCTACACATTTTTCACATATTTAGAGATTTTTCAGGATATAAGATCAATTGGAAGAACTCCTTAATATTCCTGCTGGTGGCAGGGACCCTGCGGCTGCACGCTAGGTGCACAGTTCTTGTGGCACTACAAGGTTTTAAATATTTGGCCGTGTTCATTACAAGAGAGCCACAGGCAGGAACGTACTCGCAAAATTAGACTGGCTTCACAGGGATGCCCTACACTTGCGGGCATTCCCGCTCTCCTTACTGGGCCGAGTGGCCCTATTTAAAGTGATGACCATCCAGGGCCTCCTGTACATCGTGCAAAAAACGTCCTTTAAGATCCCACCAGACATTTTCTTTCAAAAGGTAGACTGAAAACTTCGGCTGCTGTTGTGGGATGGTGGCACTTCGCGCTGAGTAAGTTGCAGAGGGGAGTTTATTAAGGTGGACCGGTGGTCCGGAGCATTCTCAAGTATTACTGGGCCACGCAGCTGGTGGCAGTCAACAACTGGGTTTTTGTGGACCGTGAGGATCCTGCTTACCGGGTAGATAGATTGGTCATGGGCAAGAGAGGTTACCCCACCCCAGTGCTGTATCGAAGAAAGTATGAGTGCACCCTACCTACTCATACCCAAACAGTGGTAAGGGTGTGGAGAGAGGCTACCAAGTATTTAGGCTGGGAAGGTAAGCTGACTGAAATTACTCTACTGTATGATGGTGATCTCTTAAGTGCAGTGGGAGGATTGCAGGGCTTCACAAAATGGGGATTGATTAGCTTAGAACGGCCAGGCGATGTGCGGAGGGGACAAGCAAGCACTAAGATATCAGGACCACTCCTAGCTTTGTACCAGGACCTGGTTCTAATACCCCTTCAAAAGTGTTGGGTGTTCCTTGTGGCAACCATGCGTCTTCGAAATCAAGGAATACCGTATTCTTTGGGTCACCCTTTCCGGCTGATTTTCATATGGCAGGGCAAACTCCTCCAGCTCAGATCCATGCAGGAAACTTGCCAGGTGCTGGACATCGAGAATCCAATCCAGGAGGAGACTGAGGGCCCACAGACCAAAACTTCTTGAGAAAGATGGCATAAGGTCTACGGGAGGCGTAGCACAGAGCGAGCGACGAGACCAGACCCCAAGACCATGGCACAAGAAAGACAGTTCTGGAGACATTATCGAAGGAGACATTCCCCCATGATGACACCGTGAACGACTGAGAAACAGATAAGGGACATTTTCAAGTCTGGGTGGGCGGCGAAGAAGTCTGCGGGGAGCGTAGAGACACGGGGATTGTAGAGACACGGGGAACTGGCCACACACATTCCCAACTATTCCGACTTCCAAGGACGCGCACGCATGAATGGCGGGCCCTGGACAATTTGTGGTTAATGGGTTTCTAAGTTGGGGTTAGGGAGGGGGGTGGAGAACTGGTATGCAGGTTAAAGGCGTTGAAGAGAGGATCAAGCGGCAATGGAGGCCGGGCAGACGTTGGGAGCTCAGGAGGAAGAGGGATCACAGGGACCCAAATACTGGCCAAAGCTGGTGCACTCACTATGACACGCTATTTCCCAGCCCACACTGAAAATTCTCACTCTCAATGCGAGAGGTCTCAACAATCCCAATAAAAGGAGGTCCATCCTTTCCTACCGGGATAACATGGAGGCAGATGTGTGCCTCCTCCAGGAGACACAGCTCCTCTCCATAGATTGGCATAGAATGAGGTCACAACTCTTTCCCCAGCAGTTCTTTTCATCTACCCTGGATAAGAGGGCCGGTGGCTATTTTAGTAGCCAAACGTTTTAAGGGGACAGTGGGTGAAAAGGTGGCCGAAATCAAGGAGGTTGATGGGAGCAGGGCCATCGATAGCGTAGGTGTTGGTATGAGTATTTTAGATGCCGAAATTGTGTGTCAAACCGCTAGAGTTACTGCTATGTGAGTTATCGGGAATGATGCAGGGGGCAGAAACAAACCAGCCACACGTGGAGATCAATGACAAATAGTGAAGAATTAACAGAGCTTCCAAGCTGGGGACCATTACTTAATTGACCTTGAAAATAAAAGACGCGTTTTTAGTATTCTGGTGACTCATGACCATAAAAAATAAAGGTTATAAATTCAATATTGTGTCAAATACTTAAAAAATGGAACTGGGTGTGCTGAATCGATGTTGCCCCAGGTCATGCGTGACACCTTTCACCACTATTGCTTATGGGACTTGTAGTTTTGTTTTCCTCATTAAAAGGATGGGCTCGAAAGTCCCAGTGTTCTAAGCGTTGTTGGTTAAAATCAGAGGCCTGAGTGAGGGTGAAGCATGACACTGCTCTGCTTAGCAGTGAGATGACTGACAGTTCCCCAGCCATTCCATTCTTTGACAGACAGAGGCTCGTCGGCCATTCATATTGTCTTGCAATGACAAAGAAACTTTTATTGCAGCTTGAGTCAACTGAAGGGATAAAACCCCTGGGCATGTTTCATTAACTGCTGACAAACATGAACAATCAAGAACATGAGTTTCTGGAAAACTATCAAGCACCCAATCAGAATCAGCCGCCCTTCACACCCAAGAATTCTTGAGTCTATGTAGAGGGTGAATTGCACGTGGTTTAAGAGGAACACTACATCGACTCAAAGCTCACTTCTCAGGGATGTACTGAACTGCCAGCGTCATGGCACACTTAGCCAGCTCTTCACCTTCGCCTCCTCAAACTGCTGACCAGCTATCAGGGCAAATGAGCCTGCAGCAAAGCATCTCTGGCTTGGTTCCACACAGGACCAGGTAAGGTGGTCAACTCCATACTCCTCCAAGTCAGCATGCTCTCTGGTCGAGCCAGTCCTAACTCCACATGAATGTTCACAACTATTTTAATGGCACTAAGTTATGTTTCTGCTAAATGTAGAAGTCAAAAAGTGAAAGATTTTACTAGGAAGTACTGAAAGAGAAATCATGAAGTTTTTCAATATTTCTGAGCCTGCCACAGTACACAGGAGCATTATTTCTCTACAGAAGCAAATCATGTATGTGCCCTGTAGAAAGCGTGTCTGAATGAAACATGGAATTTATTGCAGCCTACAATTCATGCAACAACATAGAATGCAAGATAACTTGTGTTGTTATTCCAGCAGAACAAAATGCCATTCCAAATGTGTACGTCATTTTAAAGACAAACCCAGAAAAATGTATGGTCAAGTGTTGTTCTTCTGCCTGTTAAAAGACAATCTCCATTAATGTGTCAGGAATTAAAACACAATGAGAAACCCTACTCTATGGCAGAGTGCTGCCTGCCACTATATTGCAGGTTACTTCCAACATAATCTGATTTATACATACATACTCCAGGGTGCTGCCAGCTATCGGGTCTGCACACAGCAGTCTGGAGCCACTCAGGAAGGAGGTAAGCTCTTCATTTCATCTTAAGCCCTTAGGTTACATTCACAGCCTGATGGGTCCGGAGAACTTTATCTTCGCTCTAACTGCGCCGAGCAGATAGACGTAGCCCAACATAGTCTTTGTTGTGTGCTGGGTGATACCTGGCATCTTATTATCGTTGGCGGATGGATGAAGCTTTGATAAGAGCTACTACAAGAAGAGCAGACAAACAGGACCACAGATCGCCACAGAGTGACAACTGCCCAGAAGCTTAAGAAAGAACTCTGGAACAGCAAATCTCCTACACCCTGGAGATTCTCCGGAGTAAGCAAATGATGGTAATGAAATGCAAACTGCAGCATTAAGGTCACTGTAACACTGGGCAGGGGACGGGAGGAAAAGAACCGGATAATGTTGAGTGGTGGTGTAGTGAACTGATGTCCTCCCCCGCTCTGCCTCATTATCAGCATGACTGGAACAGGGGAGAAGCCTGTTCCTGGGAACTAGCCGACGAATTGGATGACGGCCCCTTTAACTGGCACATGAGTATGCAGCTCCGCCCCCTGATGACGACGCCGAGGATCGAGAGTGGGAGAGCGGCCCGGAGGAGCAGAGAACAGAGCTTTTGGAGGCGAACCCGAGGACGACAGGAGTAAGCCAGGAGGCCGCCGGATCCGTGAATCGCTGTGCCACACTCCCGAGGGACGAGTGTGGCTACAACCGGTACGTTTGGCGGGCTGGGTAGGAAGACGGGGTTCTTCTAAACCGTAGCCGCGTGTGTGCCAGAATATCTGCCCAACCTTTCTTTGTCCTCACTGTGTAAATATACCCCTCCTCACCAGTAATCACGCCTCTGCACCCTCGCACGTTTAATAAAGTGTTTAGCACCTTAGCACGGGTGTCCCCTGCACTTGCCCGGTTCCCTGTGGGAGAGTCCAGATAGAGTACATATCCTGACAATCTGTACCTGTTTCTTTTCCCTGGCGGAGTCAAACGAGGAGTTAGGAAGAACGGAACATCCCCTGAAGTCTGCTTCTTAACCATCTGGAAACAAGACCATAACCAGACGCCATCACGGACCCCAGAGCTTTTCAGAGAGACACCCTGACAACCCGCCATAAAAAGACGTTTTCCAAATTAAAACCTTACCTACCCCGAACAGGTCTTAGGTCTCTTCTTGATCTCACGCCACAACTGGTGTCAGAAGTGGGATATCCCCCTTCCATCCCGCAACAGAAGATGGACCAAATCATACAACACCTTATAAAGGGACAAGAAAAGTTAGAATGGGCGGTAGAAAGACAAATGACGTTGGCTCAAGCAGACAGGGAAGTTTTCAAGAACACCATTACGGCCCAAATCGAAGGCTTAAATAAGGCGGTCCAACAACCCAGTGCTTTACCCGGTGGGGAACGAAGAGCCACCCCGATGCATCCCTCGGGAGTATCATTACAAAAATACAAAGCAGGGGAGGATCCAGATGCCTTTCTGACTAACTTTGAAAGAGCAGCCCGGACCTGTGGTTGGGCAGAAGAAAAATGGCCCTTCTTTCTGGCCCCATTGTTAACCGGGGAAGCTCAGGCTGCATACCAGGTGGCCAATGCCAGAGGGAATACGCCATATCAAGAGATCAAAGAAATAATCCTGGACCACTTAGGATTAGATTCAGAGGCCTATTGTGTATGGTTCAGGAAAGAAAAAGAAATTCCAGGTGAAAACCCCAAGACTCTATATTTCTGGTTAAAAATGGCAGCCGATAAGTGGCTGAAACCCGAGAGCAGGTCCAAAGAAGAGATAATGACTAGTATATACTTGGAACAGTTTCTGGAAGCGTTACCATACAGAACCCAACGTTGGCTTAAGCAACATTCTAGCCTTACTGCCCAACAAGCCGTAGAGATGGCCACCAAAAATTCCCGAGCGCAGCCTAGGTCTCTCCCTTGGGACCAAGAAAAAACTACAAAGATGTCCGCAGTACCAAAACCCGAGAGGAAGTTTAAAGTCGGCCCAGAGCAGCCAAAAGTGAAACCCATAAGAATGGAACCAGTTTTCAAAGGCCCCCAGTGCTTCGAGTGCGGCGAATGGGGCCATATCGCTAGACTGTGTCCCAGAAGAAAGGCCCCTGAAGAACCAATGGAGGTGGGGTACATACCTAAGGCCGTGATGTACACCGCTGAGATGGGACCATCGTTCTATGTAAGGGTAACGGTCAATCAACGACAAATAAGGGCACTGTTGGATTCAGGATGCAGTCAGTCTGTGATCCAAAAGAAACTAGTGCTACCCCAACAGCTCATTCCCAAGTCCCTAGTCCATATTAGATGTGTACGTGGGGACGTAAAACCCTATCCATTGGCGCACATTACGATTACCCCCTTAGGGAGAAGTCCTGGGTCAGTGAGAGTAGGAGTGGTAGATTCCCTTCCTGAAGACCTCGTAATAGGGGTAGACAACCCAGATTTTTTGGACCTGTTTCAGAGGGAACTTAAAGAACTTAAATCTGAAAAACCAAATGCATGCCCGGCCCTCTTGTCTACTGAACCTTGGGTACTGGATCGTAGTTTCCACTTCGCCAAAATTAACGGTGCCACCCTGTTTAACGCTTGGGTAAAGGCCCATGTGGAACAAGCCCAACCTAGTCAAAGCTTCCCTAAATTCTTGATAAAAGATGACCTGTTATATAGGTTAGGTAAACCCATGGATTCCCTCCAATTGTTAGTACCTAAATAATTCAGAAAACAAGTCCTGTTTTATGCCCACACTCACCTAACAGCTGGTCATTCAGGCGCCGAAAAAAAGACACAACACCTACTGAAACTTTTTTATTGGCCAGGGATTTATAAAGAGGCAGAGGAGTATTGTAAACAGTGTGACATTTGTCAGAAAAGAAATATGTATAAACCCCCAGCTGTTCCCTTACAACCTCTCCCCATATTGGGGACTGCATTCGAAAGGGTAGGCATGGACATTATCGGGCCCCTTCCTCGCACTGCAAAAGGACATTCCTATGCCCTGGTCCTATTGACCTACACAACTAGGTTTCCGGAGGCCTTTCCCTTAAGAATCCCCAATGCTAAGAACATAGTCGAGAAATTGATAGAATTATTCTCGAGGGTGGGATTTCCAAAGGAAATCTTAACAGACCAGGGGACCCCGTTCATCTCCAGACTGTTGAAGGAAGTCTGTAAATTGCTAGATTTGTCTCACATAAAAACCTCGGCCTACCACCCCCAAACGGATGGGTTGGTAGAAAGGTACAACAGGACCTTGAAAACAAACCTAAAAAAAATGCTCTCTATTGAACACAAAGACTGGGACCAAGACCTACCATTAGCACTATATGTACTGAGGGCCCAGGTACAAAGTAGTTTAGGTTGCTCAGCCTTTGAACTGCTGCACGGCCGACAACCTCGGTCCCTCTTGGAAATAACGAAGGACACTTGGGAACAAGAGAAACACCACGAACAGAAAACCCTACTAGAGTATACTCAACAGCTGAAGTCCAAGCTCAGCAAACTGAGAGAGTTGGCATACTCTTCATTTGAAAATAGCCAGAACAGGCAAAAGAAATATTATGACGAAGGCAAGAAATGGGAGACTGGGTTTTAGTGTTGTTACCCTCTTCCACTAATAAATTCAGGAGTGAATGGCTGGATCCCTATCCCATAGTAGACATCATAGGGAGAACCACTTACAGGGTCCAGATCTCCCCTTTGAGGAGGCAGACCTTTCACATCAATCTATTAAAAAAATGGATAGGTCCGATACCCAAGGTAGCTCAATTCGGAATCCCTACTGGGTCAGAGCAGAGCACCTTAGAACAACTGCCTGTTAATTAAGAACTTACATATGCCCAGAAAACTGAGCTCCAAAACACCTTACATCACTTCTCTCCAATGTTTTCGGACCTGCCAGGACGAACACATTTGATAGAGCACAAAGTAGAAACAGAACCAGGGAAATGTGTTAAACAAGAACCCTACAGGGTGCCGGCAGCACGACGACAAGATATAACAAGCATTTACAATGCAATAGGTCTCGCAGCATTAAAGTTTGAGTTACTGGCATTGTAAATAACAATGCTTTGCATACATTTTTTTTAAATTTGCAGTTGGTATATAAACATTGTTTGTGAATGGTTAGCTGTTGCTTTTGATAAGCAAAGTTGGCAGTAATATAGAGTGCTAGTCTTGCTTGTTATAAGCATGCTGATTTAAAGCGCTCTGATTCCTGCAGGTAAAGTTTGCACTATATAAAAGTGAAAACTAATAAATAAATAAATAAATAAAAAGCCTACCTGTACCACGTCTGTTCTTATTCTTTGATGCCACATATCTTTGGGTCCTTGTATTTATTAACTGCACATGGCTGTGGGAAGCCTCCATGGCAGGAACAACGTGTTGCGGGGCAGACAAAGGCAATGTAGCCACTGCCCTGTGGCTGCACCGCGGGGTAACAGTGTAGGGGCAGGAAGGCAGGCAGTTGGTAGTGCTGTGCCATAGCAGTGTAGTTCTCTGCGTATGCTGGGCATGGGGGTTGCTATTGGCTGACAAGAAGTGGTGAGGAGGTGCAGGTTCGGGATGCCTGCTTCCGGATCTTGGGCAGGCGACAGTTAAAAAACAAGACTTAGAGCGATTGGCATTGTAAATGATAATTTCCTTAATCTATGTGTTTTTGCTCGGAGTGGAGTGGACAAAGTGAGGAGGAAATACAGAGGAGAATGTTGAGAGTGCATCGCGAGATGCAGTGGCAGAGAGCTGGGAGAGTGGAAAAAGGAGGGATATGGGACAGCATGGAAATAAATGTGAGGGGGGAAAGTGGTGGATGCAGATGGGGATTAATGCGGTAGGATTGTGTTTGGTTGTGTGAGAGATAGACCAAAGAGAGAGGGGGCCTGGGGAGAATCCCATTAGCTTTGCTGAATTAGCAGTATTTCACAAATCCGCCATTGGTATCAATATGTATGCAGAATAAAGCTGTCTTTCGAACCTTTTTATTTCTCTATGTGCAGAGCCTGCACAAGGTATTTGTAGTACCTCCAGGAATGGTGCACTTCGTTACCCGGGGAAAACAATTTTGCTTAAAGGAAAGAGGAGAAAAGTAAAGTAGCACCTCATTGTTAAACTCTGTGAAGTGGCACTAATGTGTGTGGTTGTAAGGAAAAGCAATCTGGCCCCTTTGCGATCACTGAGGAGGAGTGACAGAGTCAGAAGGAGAGGCAATACGTTAAAGAAAGAGAGAGGGGGAGGGGTAGCTGCTAGTGGCAAAGCACCAGAGAAGTGACCACTGTTGTTTAAAGAAACACGATAAAACGAATGAAGAGTTTCCCTGGAAAACTCTGTCAACGGCTAGGGCGCTCGACCTCGGAACTGGGTTCGAGTCTCGGAAATGACGCTAAACCTCCTGTGATTCTGGGCAAATTACTTAATCTCCCCGTGCCTAACAAAAACAAGCTGAATTGTTTTTATATCTAATCTGATAGGGGAAAAAGTGAAGCTTGTTATTATAACATAGTTTTGCCTCCAGAAACATTGTTATCGTATAGAATTGATTGTAGTTTTATTGAGTAAACCACAAGGTTGGTTACTCTTTTGTTTTTATTTGCGCAGGTTAACTTCCTATATGTGTAATATTTACCTTTACCTTCTCATCGTTATCTGCTTCCTTGTACAGTGCTCGGATAACCCCTTACCGGTCATGTTTGCACTATATGAAAACTTTTCAAATAAATGTTATTAACTAATTTCAATAAAGTTGTTAAAAAAAACTTCTCCTCTCTCCCCTATCTCCCAGCCTGTTTTCTCCTCTGCTCAGTTTTCAGTATGACTACTCTTTCGCTTCCTGTGACGACTTTGGTTTCACTCGCATATTCTTTTTGGTTCCCTCTGTTTCATCGTCCTTGCTATTTTAAGTCTGACCTCTCCCTGGCCTAAGGTCTTTTCACTGCTACCACCTGTGTTCCCTCGCGGACCCGTCATTCTTCCGGTTTTCATGCGGCTACCCTTGATTTGTCCAGTCTCACTTTCGCTTCCTCTCACATCTTCGCTCAGCTGTCTCGTCTCACTAGCTGAACTTTGCAGCACTTTTCTACTCCCCCTTTCACAGTTTGTACCACTTTTATTTGCTTGCACAGCGGTTTAGTATTAGCAGTATAAAAAATCCAATAAAAAGAAATGAAATGTCAGTTTTAGTGCAATGCTTCTATCAGTGCACCCATGTCTTGCTTCCTGATACCACAAGAATATTTAATTTTTCTTGCCCTTGCCTACCTTAGCTGCCCCTGATCGGCTAAACCACCAGCGACCTAAGCCGTGTTCATTGCTGATGTCACTGTCGCCCCACTATGACGTCACTTCCTCTTAATGACCTCGGGATCTGAGGGGGCTGTAATTAAGCCATCGTGACATCAGTGGCTTCTGGGATAAGGAGGAAGGGATGTGGGGTAAGCAGGTGCTGGAAAACAACTGGGAAAGAATTGACAAATAAAGTAAGATGTAAAACCTGAAATAAACAAGCAATAAAGATTAAGTAAATATATAAATATCGCTAATTAGAGCCATTTGAGCAACAGGAAATTCTAAGAAGTTCTACAAAGTGTTGTAAAACAGCAACAATTGAAGGGTGCTAACATATTTTAGCACTTATCTTGAGCAGAATCAGTTAACTAGAGCCACTGTAGCTGACCACGCTGCCCAGCCTGCAGAGGCACAATTTCAGTGTAGCCCGAGGACACAAGCAGTGAGCGACAGGTTCATGCTGACGCACGCTCAGCTTTACATTAAATATATTGAGAATGAGCACTAAGTAACTGTGTGCTATGGCCACGCTGATTCTCTGGCAGCCGGTCCTACTGTCAGCTGAGCAGAGTGGAGAGCTGAGAAGTGAGTGATTAATCACAATGCTTGTTTGAGTTGCTGCAACTGGACTTTTATTAGGGGCTTGTCCTTTCAGTGCAACTAAACTCAGAGAGCAATCAGAGGAGTTTTAAGACACAACATGAAGCAGCAACTGGCTGCAGTCTCGTGTCTCGCTGCACTCCTTGAGAAATCCCCTCAGTGCCCCTCCCACCGCTGATACGAAGCCTGCAAAACCATGGAGTCTCGGCCGCCCTCAGCCTGTGATGAAATAAACAACTCAGAGGAATGAAAGGCTATATTCTAAGCCAGCTCCGTATGGCCCAGACTCACCACCACCAGCCGGCTGTAAAGTGGTTACCATCGTCATAATGCGTCAGCTGAGCGGAGCGCTGCTCAGTTTCGCTCTAAAATTAAATATATTTAAAGTCCGATATTACAGTCTGACCTGAGTGTCAATGACGGAGAACGAGTTTCCAGCAGCTGTCCGGTCGCAGGAACTTATTTGCATGAAGAAAGCGGACCCGCGGGCAACAGTGCGAGGAATGGTGAAGCTGTGCAAAACAAATCTTAAGCTTAAACTACCGCCTGCTGATCGCTTAGTGGGAGGGAGGGCCGCGGGGGGGGCGGGAGGGGGTTCTCTGAGCGCTCATTTGTGTGTGCAGCGGCGGGGAGGGGGGGGTGTGTGTCTCTGTATGTGTGCGTGCGTGTAAGTGCGCTTGTGTGTGTGTGTCTCTGTGTGCGCATGCGTGTGCGAAAGGGGAAGGTGTGGCTGTGTGTGTTGGAGCTTCCCAGGAGACAGGAGATGTGCACACACGCGCGCGGCCCGATCCCATTCTTGAAGATGCGCGTTGCCATCTCTTGTCTCCTGGGAAGCTGAGCTGAGCCGCTGACTATAGGTCTTTGGCGAGACCGCGCTTTTGCGTGGTAATCGCCACGAGACCTAAAAAAGGGAAGTACAGGACATGCTCAAGTTGGGGGTTATCCGTCCATCTAGAAGTAACTGGTCGTCCCCTATTGTAATGATTCCTAAACCGGACGGGACGACCCGGTTCTGTATGGACTTTAGAGCTTTAAATAACATCTCCTCCTTTGATGCCTATCCCATTCCCCGGGTGGATGATTTAATAGAAAGGATAGGCGAAGCCAAGTTTATTACCACGCTAGACCTCACTAAGGGGTACTGGCAGGTACCCCTTAGGGAAGAAAATAAATGAAAGACTGCCTTTGCAACAGAGGAGGGCCTATATGAGTTCAACGTCTTGCCCTTTGGGCTACATGGGGCGCCTGCGACCTTCCAGAGGTTGATGAATACCATCCTACACCCCTTTTCTTCCTTCTGTTCCGTCTATCTTGACAACATTGTAATTTTCAGCAATACCTAGTCAGACCACTTAACACACTTAACAGCTATTCTGGAAGCCCTACACAAGGCAGAAGGCAGGGTTACACATTAACTCAAAAAAATCTAGAGCGGCATACTCCAAGGTTAAATACCTGGGGTATATGTTGGGGGAAGGTGTTATAGCCCCTCAAGAGGAAAAAGTAAAAGCCATCATGAATACTCCCTTCCCCAAAACAAAGAGAGAGATACAAGCCTTTCTAGGCCTTATAGGCTATTACAGGAGATTTATAGACAACTTTGCGGTGACAGCAGCTCCGCTCACAGACCTTTTCAGAAAGGATATTAAACCCTTCTCCGTCCTAAATCCTTCGGAAGAGGCTAAACAAGCCTTTAAGACCCTTAAAGTGGCCATCACTACAAGCCCAATTTTGATACCTCCCAACTTCAGTAAACCTTTCTCTTTAGCCACGGATGCTTCGGACATGGGCTTAGGAGCTGTATTGTCCCAAATAGGAGAGGACGGATTAGAACATCCGATCCTCTACATTAGCCGGAAACTACATCCTAGGGAGTGCAAATATCCCAAGATCGAAAGAGAATGCCTGGAGATAAGGTGGGCGGTGGAGAATTTTAAAGTACTACCTAGAAGGCAAGCCTTTTGTACTTTATACAGATCACGCCCCGCTACAATGGATGAATAGGACCAAAGCCCATAACCCTAGACTACTCAGGTGGTTCCTTTTTCTACAACCTTTGTCATTTTCAATACAACATCGAAAGGGCACTGAGAATGGAAAAGCTGATTTCCTATCCAGACAATTCATTCTTCCCAATCGGCAGAAACCAGGGGGGGAAGAATGTAACACTGGGCAGGGGACGGGACGAAAAGAACCGGATAATGTTGAGTGGTGGCGCAGTGAACTGACGTCCTCCCCCTCTCTGCCTCATTATCAGCATGACTGGAACAGGGGAGAAGCCTGTTCCTGGGAACTAGCCGACGAATCGGATGACGGCCCCTTTAACTCGAAGACACACGAGAATGCAGCTCCGCCCCCTGATGACGAAGCGGGATTCCTAGTGGGTAAAAACGCGGAAGAAGATGTCCTGGCGTGTGATGTCACCGACCGAGGATCGAGAGTGGGAGAGCGGCCTGGAGGAGCAGAGAACGGAGATTTTGGAGGCGAACCCGAGGACGACAGGAGTAAGCCAGGAGGCCACCGGATCCGTGAATCGCCGTGCCACACTCAAGGAAAGTGTGTGCAAGGTAAGTGCATGCATGGGGGGTCACTGGCTAGGAAGTTACTGCGACAAAAGTGTGTGCAGGGTGAAGGCATGCATGGGGGTCACCAGCTAGGAAGTCGCTTTAAGGAAAGTGTTTGCAGGGTGAGTGCATGCATGCGGGTCACCAGCTAGGAAGTCACTTTAAGGAAAGTGTGTGCAGGATGAGTGCATGCATGGGGGGTTACTGGCTTGAAAGTTATGTGGCCAACACTGTCATCCACTCGAAAGGGTGTTCTGTTCTGTATTATTACATGTGTGGTATACGAGGCTCCGAGTAGGATTGCATGCCATGAGTCAGCAGGGGGCAGTTATTCCGCAGCTGTTTACTCCTGCCGCTCATGAGTATTCTATGGTATGGGTAATCCACACGCACAGGGGTGTAATCACTCAGAAAAACACAGCAGAACGCACACGATGAATACCACTTTAATTTGACAAGTCCCAAAGACAGCTCTGTGATCAAGAACAGAGAATGGAGCGTGTGTGCGTGCTTACGTGCATGTGTGGGGATTGCCCTGGAGTAAAATGTCAATGTCTGTGTTCCCTCACAGATTTTCTGAAATTTTCGCCAATACTGCGCTTAAGGATCCTAGTCTGCGAAGATATCTGCTTGTGGGTTATTATGTTAACATTTTAAATGCTGCACCTTTTAATTTGTTCCGATATGAAAAGAACATTAACCCGCACCGGCTTTGATAATGGGAAGGAAAGCATTTTTAAAGGGAACTTGCGAGAAAGTAGCTCTTTTTCGAGGAAATATTGTTTGTTTGTGGCGGATTGCTGTGTTCAAGTTGTACATTTGGGAAAAACCTGATCTATGACAAGGCCAATATTCGTGATGTCCATAAAACTTAAATCTGGTAGTAAACATCTGGCAAACTCCGAGATGCAAGTAACGCTGAACGGCCTGTCCCACACAAAATACTGGCTGCGCACGGAGTTTGCACCGCGGGGGACGGGATCGTCCACGCGTAAAATCGATATAAAGCATGGATTTTGACTTCAGCGAGTATTTATAGCTCCCGGGAATTCTGTGCTACATGTCCACTACCATCATGTCCACCACGTCCACCACCACCACGTCCACCACCACAACCACGTCCACCACCACCATGTCCACCACCATCACCACGTCCACTGTGGAAAAGTAAATTTTGCCATGTTATATGTGCCTACGTGTTCCCCATGTTATGTCATATGTGCATGATCGATATGCATGTATTCCCCTCTGATCAATTAAAGACGCAATTACAGTTGTGTCCATCTCTAGTATGCCAGTTTCCAGTCTTCGTGAAAACAACGAATATTAGGCCTATGTAAAGCTACGTTGCCACGTTTTACAGTGTGCACAGTAATTCATTGAATTATCCCCGTTTCTAGGCCTCAAAAGGGCCCGGACTCAGATTCAGCTCCTGTCTCCTGAACCCTCTCCGAGGAGCGATACAGCCCCCACCTGTATCCCTGACCCTTCACTTACTTTCATGCCTCGCAGTGCCCGGCTAGGCCTGGCTCTGCCTCCCAGTCTGCCAAGAGTATGTTATGTTTCTAGTTATCAGTCCAGCCCTCCTTCTCTGCATTCCTAAGCTACTGAATCGCATCAATAGTTTCCGTCATGGTCTAGCCTTTATGTCTCCATGTAAGAGAAATACTGTATTAATATTCATAGAATATTCCTCGCACACGCACTACATATAGAATTATGCATGCACCAGTCCTAGTATCAAGTAGCCTTTGCCCTGATAACTTTTGGATTCTATCAACATGTACTCTAAACACCAGATACTAGATATGCCTGGGTACATGTCGCTCTGACCCTCCAGACTTTAGTCTCCTCTTCTAGGGCAGAAGTCATAGCCCCCAGTTCTCCCTGGTAACACGTCATTGCCAGTTTACGCGCACCACTAGGTTAGAGGTCCCAGCTGCTCAGGTAGCCCCCTCCATGTTTCCGCCCCGTTTATGACATATTCTATTACGTTTACATCACATGTCTATGTATACGCCCTGTACACACCTCTTGTTACACCCACTTTATGCCTTATCTTTCGCGACTGCTACAAACCACGCCTACTGCTACGCCCCCTGTATTGAATGTAATGTATTTGTTTAACTATAAATATTGTGCACTGTTATTAAAAGCTAGCCAATTCCCAGATCCTGCCCCCGGCAGCTGCCATCCTATTCCCATGCAGGCTGTCCTGTTCCTGTCCTTTATGTCTGATTAAAGCCTGTAGACTCCAGCTACCTCGAATCTTGACTCTTATTTATTGAGCTTTCTGTTTATATAGTATCCTGAAAAATAGAACCGGTAATTAATTATTTATTTACCACATAATGGCGCCCGAATAGGAACCTGCCCTTTCCCCACGCGCCGGAGAAGCCACGCAGGCCCCCTGATCCTCTGCAGCCGTGACGGAACCATACCGGCCACGTGCAGATATTTCTGCTTCAAGTATCCCTCAGGCCCACGGAGGAGACGGAGGTTGCGGTCCAGCGTCCAGACGAGGCGGTGGAGGAACGCGGCGAGTCCCGACCAGAGCCCAAGCCGAGAGTCCAAGGTCCGAGGTATCCGGAGGCCCACCTGTAACTGAAGTCCGAAGTTCGTCCGTCCGTCGTCGTAGCAGTCCAGTCCAGTCCGAGGCCTTCCGTTCTTGCTGCCCGGTGAGTACCATTGCTGGGGTAGTATCTAGACAGGGTCAATTAATTTGTCTCTGGTCCGTGGGTTTGGGTACGCAGATCCAACACGAAGTGTCCACCTAGGTGGATGCGGGTCCTGACGGGTCTCTTTATGAGACCGGTAAGTTTCGTACTGTTTTAGCAGTGCATCTAGTCATTCAAGTAAGTTCTGTTCTGTTCTCGAGAAATTCATGAGTTCTGTTCTCAGTATTCCAGGTGATATTCTGTCCGAACTGTTAAATGTCAATTCATGTGTTTTCAGTGTCGTGGTATGAGTGATTTGTTTTTCAAGTTATTATTGTGTTTATCGTGTATTGTATTGTGTCCAGATTCCAGTCTAAGTCATGCCTCTGTTCTCGAAGTTACGTCAGTTAAAAACCAGTAAAGGTCTGCTCGAAGAAGCAGTTCCTGTCCCGCCTAGGGACAGTCCAGGTCATTTTATGTATCATAACCATGGCATAAGTGCCATATTATATCTAGACTTATGGGTCGAGTATACTAAAGATCTAGAAGAGAAATATAGATGGCCTGTATCAGGTACATGGGATGCCGAGTGCATCATGCGAGTAGAAGAAGCATTATGGAAAAAGAAATCCAGACAGTCCCAGAAAGATGCCATCGAGTTATGGCGCAAAGAATCTCATAAAAGAACTGAAAAAGAAATCAGAAAGTTAGAATTAAGTAGGGAATCCTCAGAAAGAGTCCAAGAAAGGGAATTAATCGAAATAGGTGAACGAGTTAAAGCCGAACAGTCAGATAGACATAGAAATGCCCTTATTAAGGGTATGTATCCTCTTCTTGCCGAGGGCTTGCCAAAAGCAACCCCGGAAGCACCATGTAATTTTCCGCCGCCATTAGTTCCGATTAAGCTACGTCACAAACCGACCGCAGCTGATATTTTTCTCTCGTCCTATTTGGACGACACGGTCCCCGAATATGCAAATCCTGCTCCGCCCGCTCCTGTAAATAATGTAATTCCTGTTCCTCCAGCCACCGGGGCACCTGTTACAGCACCTGTTACGGTACCCCCGGTCCAGCCCACAGTACAAGTACCCGCTACATCAGTCACTCTCCCAGCACGAATAGTACCAGTCGACGATTCTAATTTAGGAGCCGCGGGGGGAGGTCCTCCGGGTACCCCGCCGCCACACAAACGTGTAACGTTAGTCGAGTTACATGAACGTGCGTTACAGCGTACGCCCAAATATCAGTCCGTTGCAGATATCAGACGAGCTCTCACCGAATGCCGTTATGATCCAGTCCCAGGCGATGATAATATGGTTATATATTCATTGCGTGTAAGACGGGTGACCGAGTATTTGGACACCCTACCGAATATGAAAGAAGATCTAGACAGAATATATCGTTTCATCCGTACAGGAGACAATCCAGAAAGTATTGGCGAAATCATGTCTCTAAGGAAAGCTGAGACCCAGCTCATGCTATTAAAATTTCTAATCAATTGTTTAGTAAGGGAACAAGATTGTCCGACTAAAGATCCGACCGAAATGAGAGTCCTGACAAAGTGGAGTGATAATATAGCCGAGGGAAGACACAGGACACTAAGTAGTATAGAGAGTATGTACAAGAAGATCCGTAGGGAAATAATAAAGTTACACGAGAAACGAAAAGCAGCACAAGTAAGTGAGAAAGAAGACGATTCTGATACTGAAGAGGTAAACGACGAGAATCCCACCAGAATAGCGTATGTAGGTAGAACTAGACTTCCCGACCGGCATTCACGTCTAGAACACAAGAAAGTTTTCCCTCCTCCAGCACCAGAACAAGGTTCTCTTGAACAAGTATTTCAAGCTACCGATCACATTCTGAAATCACAAATCGGTTATAGTGAACTTAGTACTATGCATGAACAAGAACTAGCCCGATCAGCAGTTCGATGGACTACTGATTCTACCACTTTTCCAGACGAAATAGTGGCACAAATGTTTCTGAAACTGCCCCCAGCCGAGCAGCGACTGGTGGGTATGTATATGATCCAGCACCTCATTACACTGTATGAGGGACAACATTCTGATCCAGGTCCGTTACATGATGTTCTGAACGAGTTACTCCAGTATAGATGGAAAGGTTTAGGTACCGATTTAATTAGTGTTATTCTAGGACAGCGCCACAAATATAGAACGTTTCTTAATCCGCATTTTGTTCACGTCTCACCTCCAGAAAGTAAACCATTTTACATAGATAGACAGCATCCATTACGGGAAGTACACCCAGTTAGGACAGAGGGTGGTGAAATGCAACGAGTATTTGTTTACACCCCTGTCACAAAGATGGAACTCTTAGAGATGAAGAAATTAATTCCCTGTCACGACAAAGATCCAGCAGGGTTCCATCGAGAATTAAAAGACATGCTCCGTATGGGAGAATACACGTATCCAGATATAATTAAAATGCTAAAGGTCCTGTTTTCCGCAGGGGTATATGAAAAACTCAAGGAAAAAGAATGGGAGGTGGGAGAGAAAAAGATAGATTGGACAGCTCTAGAAGCTGAAGACAATTCACGAGTACCAGGTACCGGTCTTGGGGACAAATGTAAAGAATTGCCCGAGTTATTGATACAGGTCTTGCCAAGGTTACTAGCCACGAAAAAGGAAGATTGGGATGCAATCTCAGCATGTAAACAGAAACAGGATGAAGACACTAGTGATTTTTATTCCAGATTTGAAAAATGCTTTATTATTAACAGTGGTTTGAAGACAGGTAGCGAGTCATACCCTCATCTTTTTGTTACTAAACTAGTCGAGAATTCAAGTCCACAAGTTAAAAATCGAGTTTTGAAAGTCGAAAGTACCTGGCAAGCTAGTACCCCATCACAAATGCTTCAGATGCTCCAGTATCACCAGAATAGAATCAGGGAAGAGCAAGAACACGAAAAGAGACGTATGAAAGACACGAAAATGAAAGTATTAGTTGCACAATCTGTTCCACAAGACAGTCAGAAGAGGGGTCCGAATCAAGCCAGTCATCCTGCAGCTCCCGTTAAAGGGACATGCAATTATTGTAAACAGCCAGGTCATTTTATAAACGAGTGTGCAGTTCTGAAACACAATATAGCAACGGGTAAGACTAAAGAAAGACCACGTCCGCCTAGGCAAGAACAAGTTTCACAGACTTCTCAGTCACCACAGAATGCACAACAGACAGTTCCAGCACCGCAGCCTATCGCTGCAACACAGCATGTTACACAGCAGATGTACCAGTATGCTCAGTCAGAGTATCCAGAGTATCAACAGTATTCATGAAACAGCCTAGAGAGGGAGGTAGGCTTGCCTCTCATCGAGATACCTGTAGATCAAGAGGGTCCCTATGTACACAGTCAAGTATTAGGGAAAGACAGAAAGTTTTTGATTGATACAGGGGCAAGTAGGACTACTATCAGTCATGACGAGGTTCCAGGGGCTCCGCTCTCAGGCTCTAGAAATGTTTCCCTTGGATTTTCAGGAAAGCCTATTGTGAACGAGATTTCAAAACCAGTTTCTCTAGAAGTTGGTCCATTGTCCCGAACTACTGATTTATTACTTACGAAGTCATGTCCAGAAAATTTGTTAGGCATTAAAACATTGAAAGAATTAGGTGCAGTTATTTGCTGTTCCCCAGAAGGAATCCGATTGTTTTTAAGAGACTTTAAAGGTCACTATGTATTACGTGATTTTGATCCAAGATTGTCAAATGTACCGCAGCATTTATGGGCGCAAGGTCCAACTGATGTAGGTTTTATGCAAATTACACCTCATCGTGTGACTCTCAAGCAAGGCATAGCCTTGCCACGAATCAGACAGTACAGATTGCCACCTGAGGCTGTAGCAGCCTTATCCAAAATTATTGATGAGCTCATCGCTCAAGGAGTGGTTGTAGAAACTGACTCCAATGTATGTAATTCTCCTATCATTCCAGTCATGAAACGTACTGATCCAAATGCACCTCCAGTATATCGATTAGTGATTGACCTTCGAGAACTTAATAAATGTATCATACCCCAGTACCCAGTAGTCCCAGATATTTCATCCCTATTGACAGCTATTGAGTCTGAAGCTACATTTTTCACTGTTATCGACCTCAAGAACGCATTTTTCAGTGTTCCCATTCATCCAGACAGCCAGTACCTTTTCGGATTCTGTTTAAATGGAAGGAGCTATAAATTCACACGAGCTCCTCAAGGTTTCACAGAAAGTCCTAGTATTTACAGTCAAGCACTTAAAAGACAGCTAGACAACATTCACATGCCAACTGACACTGCCCTGCTCCAGTATGTCGATGATCTATTGATCACAGCCCGTTCTGAACGTGACTGCGAGCGTGCGTCACTTACAGTCCTGTATTTTCTGGCCGAGCAGGGGCACAAGGTGTCCCCTTCCAAATTACAATTCTGTGTCCAGCAAGTGATCTACTTAGGCCACTTACTGTCCAAGTGGGGTAGGCAGTTGACACCAGACCGTATCCAGTTGATAGCGAGTCTTCCACAGCCCAAGACACAGAAGGAGGTACGAGCTTTTATTGGCCTCACTTCTTACTGCAGACAATGGATTCCTCAGTATGCATTTCTAGCCAAGCCACTGATACAGTTAACGACACAGGAGGCAGCCGTATCGACAGTCCTCCCTTGGACCCAGGAACATACACTTGTTTTTAATGAATTAAAGAAAGCCTTATGCCAAGCACCTGTTCTAGCTACACCGAACTACAGTAAGTCTTTTACACTTTTTGTCACAGAACGTGATGGTACTGCATTATCTGTTCTCATACAAGATCAAGCAGGACAGTACAAGCCCTGTGCTTATTTTTCGAGCACATTAGATCCAGTAGCCCAGGCTCTGCCTGCGTGCCTCAAGTCAGTTGCAGCCACAGCTCTAGCTATCAGACAAAGTGATTCCATAGTATTAGGACACTCCCTGACAGTACAAGTTCCACACTCTGTGGAAGTTCTTTTAAACCGAACACAGACTCAGCACTTGACAATTGCACGTTTAACAGGTTATGAACTGACACTGTTCCAGCCACACATAGAAATCAGACGCTGCAACGTTTTAAATCCAGCTACACTGTTACCGTCAGTTACTTCAAATCCTGCCACACATAACTGTGTGGAAGTCATTAACACTATGACTAAGCCAAGACAAGACCTGACAGACATTGCATTACCTAATCCCGACCTTACACTTTATGTGGATGGTTCATGTATGAGAACTAGTACAGGAGAACTAGTAGCCGCGTATGCAGTGACTACTGACACCGAAGTTATAGAAACACATCGTATTGACACCTTGTCTGCTCAAGCAGCAGAGCTAGTTGCTCTGACCCAAGCCTGCATACGTGCCAAGGACCTGAAAGTAAACATATATACAGATTCACGTTACGCATTCGGAGTTGTACACGACTTCGGAGTGCTCTGGCAGGAGAGAGGTTTCATGACTTCTCATGGAACCAAGATTCAGCATGGTCTCCTCATTCAAGCTCTGTTAGATGCAATACATTTACCGACAGCTATCGCTATCATGAAGTGCAAGGCACATACGAAAGTTACTGACATCATTTCCCAAGGTAACGATCTAGCAGATCGAACAGCCAAGCTTACAGCTCAGACACCAGACATTCCAGTTAACACGACACAGACACTCGCTCTAGATCCGACTACTTGTATGACAGTTAAGGACCCCACACAAGATGTCATAGACATACAGTTACATGCTACTCCTGAAGAAATAAAGAAATGGTCCGAACAAGGAGGGGTCCAGACAGATCAGGGATGGGTGACGAAGGGAAAAGCCACATGGTTTCTCCCCGACTCTATGGTTCAAGTCATTATTAATACCGCACATAGTCCAGCACATCTAGGAGAGAAAGCTATGTTAGACAGTATACAGAACCTCTAGTTCAACAAGCACTTACGAGCTGCAGCCAAGCAGAAAGTCCGTACCTGTATGATATGTTGCCAGTTCAATCCAGGTAAAAGTGTCCCGGTGGAACAAGGTGGATTCCAACCCCCTGACCACCCTTTTGAAGTCCTCCAGATGGATTATATTCAGATGGAGCGATGTCGAGGTTTCAAGTATGTCCTCGTAGTTGTATGCGCTTTGTCCAGGTGGACAGAAGCATATCCAGTTCCAGATTACACAGCCGCGACCACTGCCAGGCAGTTGGTTCGTGAATTCTTTCCCCGTTATGGACTCCCTAGGGTCGTGTATTCTGATAACGGCCAGCCATTCTCATCCGAGTTGATGAAACATGTTTCCCTTCTGTTAGGGTACCAGTGGAAGTTCCATTGTGTGCGCCATCCTGAAGCAGCCGGTCTCGTAGAGAGACATAATCAGACCCTGAAAATCCGTATTGCCAAGATATGTCAAGAGAAAGGTGTAGACTGGCTAGTAGCCCTGCCAGTTGCTCTATTCTACATGCGGACGGTCGCACATTCCAGATCAGGTCTGTCCCCTTATGAGGTCGTATTCGGCCGCCCCCCAAACATGTGGGGTACACCTAGACCCCGCAGTATTACAGATGTTTCCAGTAATATGCTGACAGATTACCTAGCTTCCTTGATGTCTGCCCTACACTCTTGTCGTTCACAGGTTGCCGCCGCATTTCCAGACAACACCGAGGTGAAACCGCATGAGGTCATTCCAGGCGACCTCGTATTGGTCAGGAACTTTGATCGTTCAAGTCCGCTGGAGCCCCGTTGGAAGGAGCCTCGGATGGTATTACTTACAACAAGGAATGCCGTGAAATTGGAGGGCAGGAAGGGATGGGTCCATCTGTCCCACATCAAGAAATTCCATGGACTTCGTAAAAAGACATTCGAAAAGGACTGTTCCATTTCTAAAGACTGCCTGAAACCAGAACTTAAATCTGAATTAAAAGTTCCTCTGTTAGAGAAAACTCCGCAGCAGGAGTATAAGTTAAAACTCCGGTCTAGTAAAATAAGTCAGCCAGTTTAATTGTCTAAGTCCCTCTCGGGTGAAACGGTTAGACAGGTATCTGACATGTATGAGATAGACCCCCATAGTGAGAGAGTTAGTCAAAACTCTATACGATGTATCGTTTTTCTAAGTTTTATATTGTTTCTAAGTTTGATGGTTACCTGCACAAGTTATGCATTGCATTTATGTTTTCCAATTTCTCATGTAAATAAGTTTGCTAATGCTACAGTAGAGCACACATTTAGTGATCTGCCTCCTCACGAGCTATCCTATCGTCTTGCTATGCGTAATAATACATTCATCAGAATGTTACACTATTCACACCAGACCAGCAATGCTACTAATTGTTGGGTGTGTGGTCGACTCCCCCCTTTCCAGACACCGAAGGGAGTTCTGCCACTCTTTCCTTATCCGTTTTCACATAATGGTTCGTGTGGAGCATGGTCCACGTTAACGTCATCCTCCAATGATATGTCCCTTCTGAATAGAACATGTTTTCCAGACAAGCAAGGTCTCCCCCATAGAACAGGGTTAGATCTAGAAAATGAAGTTTATAATTTAGGTAATTATTCTTCGAATTTCATGGTCCTGAATGTTCAGTCTGATCCTACTCCAGACTTACCTGCTATTTCAGTATTACCAGTCAAAGGCGAATTATGTGTCAGAAATATTGGTTCCGTACATGTAGGACATAGTGATTGTACTACTATTGTCGAGTATAGTGACAGTGGGAAATCTATTTTCAAAGCTTCACGTCATTCTTATTTTGTTTGTGGTCAGACCGCATATATTCGTCTGTACCCTCGATTGGGATGGAACATGTTACATTGCCTTCCTACTGCCACCAGTTTTTCTAGCCCCATCTGATTATCATAGAAACACACATCTAGTACACGTCAGACATAGAAGGGAGATCGAGTCCCCAATTGTCGATCAAACTGAAACTACTCTAGAACAATATCAAGACTTTAATAAAGGTTTCTTCTTCTTTATAGGCCCCGTCCAGAATAGTAAGTTAATACGTAGGTTAACCAGAACCCTCGAAGCAGTAGTGAATGAGACTACTTCTGCTCTAGGTAACTTAACCGAAGAGCAATCTGCTATGAGATTTGTCGTGCTCCAAAATCGTCTCGTTCTTGACGTCATACTGGCCGATAGAGGAGGAGCATGTAGAGTCATCGGATCTAGTTGCTGCATTTTCATTCCTAATAACGCGCCGTCTGTTTATTCAGCTATAACCAGACTTCATAAAATTGCCCATCAGTTACACCAGAATCCAGGCACCTGGACATGGTCCGGTTGGCTCTGGGATATTATATCTGCCTGGGGATGGAAAGTATTGTCATTCCTAGGTATTGCAGTAATGATCATATTCAGTTGCTGCCTCTGTATACAATGTGGCCCTGCGATTTGCGGCATTTGTGCTACCTCTTGTATTCCTAGTCCTAAGTCCCGTTCCAAGACAATTCGAGACGAGCAAATGATGCTATATGAAATGATAGATGGTATCATGAATATAGATGTTTCCTGATGGAAACGTAGGGCACAAGGAGGGAATGTGGAAAAGTAAATTTTGCCATGTTATATGTGCCTACGTGTTCCCCATGTTATGTCATATGTGCATGATCGATATGCATGTATTCCCCTCTGATCAATTAAAGACGCAATTACAGTTGTGTCCATCTCTAGTATGCCAGTTTCCAGTCTTCGTGAAAACAACGAATATTAGGCCTATGTAAAGCTACGTTGCCACGTTTTACAGTGTGCACGTTAATTCATTGAATTATCCCCGTTTCTAGGCCTCAAAAGGGCCCGGACTCAGATTCAGCTCCTGTCTCCTGAACCCTCTCCGGGGAGCGATACAGCCCCCACCTGTATCCCTGACCCTTCACTTACTTTCATGCCTCGCAGTGCCCGGCTAGGCCTGGCTCTGCCTCCCAGTCTGCCAAGAGTATGTTATGTTTCTAGTTATCAGTCCAGCCCTCCTTCTCTGCATTCCTAAGCTACTGAATCGCATCAATAGTTTCCGTCATGGTCTAGCCTTTATGTCTCCATGTAAGAGAAATACTGTATTAATATTCATAGAATATTCCTCACACACGCACTACATATAGAATTATGCATGCACCAGTCGTAGTATCAAGTAGCCTTTGCCCTGATAACTTTTGGATTCTATCAACATGTACTCTAAACACCAGATACTAGATATGCCTGGGTACATGTCGCTCTGACCCTCCAGACTTTAGTCTCCTCTTCAAGGGCAGAAGTCATAGCCCCCAGTTCTCCCTGGTAACACGTCATTGCCAGTTTACGCGCACCACTAGGTTAGAGGTCCCAGCTGCTCAGGTAGCCCCCTCCATGTTTCCGCCCCGTTTATGACATATTCTATTACGTTTACATCACATGTCTATGTATACGCCCTGTACACACCTCTTGTTACACCCACTTTATGCCTTATCTTTCGCGACTGCTACAAACCACGCCTACTGCTACGCCCCCTGTATTGAATGTAATGTATTTGTTTAACTATAAATATTGTGCACTGTTATTAAAAGCTAGCCAATTCCCAGATCCTGCCCCCGGCAGCTGCCATCCTATTCCCATGCAGGCTGTCCTGTTCCTGTCCTTTATGTCTGATTAAAGCCTGTAGACTCCAGCTACCTCGAATCTTGACTCTTATTTATTGAGCTATCTGTTTATATAGTATCCTGAAAAATAGAACCGGTAATTAATTATTTATTTACCACACCACCACCACCACCATGTCCACATACACCACTACCATGTCCACCACCATCACATCCACCACTACCATGTCCAACACCAACACCACCACATCCACTACCACCACCACATCCACCACCACATCCCACCACCACCACATGCACCACATCCAACACCACCATGTCCACCGCCACCACATCCACGACCACCACCACCATGTCCACCACCACCACCACGTCCATCAACACCACATCCACCACCACTACGTCCACCACAACCGTGTCCACCACCACTACGTCCACCACCACCATGTCCACCACCACCACGTCCACCACCACACCCACCTCCACCACCACCATGTCCACAACCACCACATCCACTACCACCATGTCCACCACATACACCACCACGTCCACCACCATGTCCACCACCATCACATCCACCACGAGGCCACCACCACTTCCACCACCACCACCAAATCCACGTCCACCACATCCACCCCCACATCCACCACCGCGTCCACCACCACCGCGTTCAACACCACTGCGTCCATCATCACCACCACCACATACACATCCACCACCACCACGTCCACAACCACCATGTCCATCACCACCACATCCATCACCACCATGTCCACATCGTCCACCCCCACCATGTCCACCACTACCACGTCCACCACCACCACACCCACTACCACCACCATGTCCACCACCACCATGTCCACCACATCCCCCACCACCATGTCCACTACGTCCACCACCACCACGTCCACCACCACCACATCCATGTCCTCCACCACCACCACTACCATGTACACCACCAATACCACCACATCCACCACCACCATGTCCACCACAACCACAACGTCCACCACCACCACCTCCCACCACTACGTCCACCACCATCATGTCCACCACCACTACGTCCACCACCATGTCCACCACCACCAAGTCCACCACCACACCCACCTCCACCAGCACCACGTTCACCATCACCACCACTACCATCACCACATCCACCACTA
The DNA here is from genome assembly GCF_964261635.1 of Lissotriton helveticus. NCBI lineage: Eukaryota > Metazoa > Chordata > Amphibia > Caudata > Salamandridae > Lissotriton > Lissotriton helveticus. Next base: position 1,373,646 of record NW_027611682.1, read on the forward strand.
CCATGTCCACCACCGCCACATCCATCACCACCACGTCCATCACCACCACGTCCATCACCACCATGTCCAAAACCATGTCCACGTCCACCACCACACCCACCACCACCACGTCCACCACCACATCCACCACCACTACGTCCACCACCATGTCCACCACCACCACCGCCACCTCCACCACCACCACATCCACCACCACCACGTCCACCACCACTACATCCATGTCCTCCACGACCACATCCACTACTACCATGTCCACCACCAACACCACCACATCCACCACCACCATGTCCACCACCACCACCATGTCCACCACCACCACGTCCACCACCACTACGTCCACCACCATCATGTCCACCACCATCATGTCCACCACCACGTCCACCACCACACCAACCTCCACCACCACCACGCCCACCATCACCACACCCACCACCACCACGTCCACCACCACATCCACCACCACCACATCCATGTCCTCCACCACCACATCCACCACTACCATGTCCACCACCAACACCACCACATCCACCACCCCAACCAGCACCACATCCACCACCATGTCCACCACATCCACCACCACCAACACGTCCACCACTATGTCCACCACCATCATGTCCACTACATCCATCACCGATTTTGGAAAAGGGGGGTGGTGATGGACAGAGTTTCTGAATGATGCAGAATACTCTTACCAAGTCAAGAGATCATGGTTTTAATCCATCACCTGTTTTTAGCTCATTGCACCATCCCAGCTCAGAACCCGGCTATATGCAAATTAGTCTGTTCCTGTCCCAGTGCATGATGGGAACAGGGCAAACCAAACTACCAAGCCAATTCTTATACTGGGAAGGAAACAAGCTTCCGGTGATGGATTAAAACCATGATCTTTTGACTTGGTAAGAGTATTCTGCATCATTCAGAAACTCTGTCCATCACCACCCCCCTTTTCCAAAATCACTACATCCATCACCACCACGTCCATCACCACCATGTCCAAAACCACCATGTCCAAAACCACCATGTCCACGTCAACCACCACCATGTCCACCACCACATCCACCACCACTACGTCCACCACCACCACGTCCATCACCACCACGTCCACCACCACCACGTCCACCACCACCACATCCACCTCCACCACCACCACGTCTACCACCACCACATCCACCACCACCACCACCATGTCTACCACGTAGACCACATCTACCACCACCACCACGTCCACCACCACCACATCCATGTCCTCCACCACCACATCCACCACTACCATGTCCACCACCAACACCACCACAACGTCCATCACCGCATCCACCACCACCACCACTACCACTACGTCCACCATGTCCACCACCACCACCACACCCACTACCACTACACCCACCACGTCCACCACCACCATGTCCACCACGTCCCCCACCACCATGTCCACCACCATCACCACGTCCACCACGTCCACCACCACCACATCCATGTCATCCACCACCACCACTACCATGTACACCACCAATACCACCACATCCACCACCACCATGTCCACCACAACCACAATGTCCACCACCACCACGTCCACCACCACCACATCCCCACCACTACGTCCACCACCATCATGTCCACCACCACTACGTCCACCACCATGTCCACCACCACACCCACCTCCACCAGCACCACGTCCACCATCACCACACCCACCACCACCACTACCACCACCACCACATCCACCACCACCATGTCCACCACCACCACATCCATCACCATCACCACCACGTCCATCACCACCATGTCCAAAACCACCATGTCCACGTCCACCACCACACCCACCACCACCACGTCCACCACCACATCTACCACACACCACATCCACCACACACCACCGTGTCCACCACCACAACATCCACCTCCACCACCACCACGTCCACCACGTCCACCACCACTACATCCATGTCCTCCACCACCACATCCACTACTACCATGTCCACCACCAACACCACCACATCCACCACCACCATGTCCACCACCACCACCATGTCCACCACCACCACCTCCACCACCACTACGTCCACCACCATCATGTCCACCACCATGTCCACCACCATGTCCACCACCACACCAACCTCCACCACCACCACGCCCACCATCACCACCACCATGTCCACCACCACATCCACCACCACCACATCCATGTCCTCCACCACCACCATGTCCACCACATCCACCCCCACCAACACGTCCACCACTACGTCCACCACCATGTCCACTACATCCATCACCACCACGTCCATCACCACCATGTCTAAAACCACCATGTCCACGTCCACCACCACCATGTCCACCACCACATCCACCACCACTACATCCACCACGACCATGTCCACCACCACCACATCCACCACCACCACATCCACCTCCACCACCACCACCACGTCCACCGCCACCACATCCACCACCATGTCTACAACGTACACCACATCTACCATCACCACCACGTCCACCACCACCACATCCATGTCCTCCACCACCACATCCACCACTACCATGTCCACCACCAACACCACCACATCCACCACCTCCACCACATCCACTACCATGTCCACCACCAGCACGTCCACCACCATCATGTCCACCACCACTACATCCACCACCATGTCCACCACCACCACCACACCCACCTCCGCCACCACGTCCACCATCACCACACCTACCACCACCACATCCACCACCACCATCACCACATCCACCACCACATCCATCACCACCACGTCCATCACCACCATGTCCAAAACCACCATGTCCACCTCCACCACCACACCCACCACCACGTCCATCACCACATCCACCACCACCACCACCACTACTACCACTACGTCCACAATGTCCACCACCACCACATCCACCACCACCGCCACATCCACCTCCACCACCACATCCACTACTACCACGTCCACCACCACCATTTCCACCACATTCACCACATCTACCACCACCACGTCCACCACTACCACGTCCTACACCACCATGTCCACCACGTCCACCACCACCATGTCCACCACCATCACCACGTCCACCACCACCACGTCCACCACCATCACCACGTCCACCACCATGTCCACCACCACCACATCCACCAATACCACATCCACCACCCTGTCCACCACCACCATGTCCACCACCACTGCATCCACTTCCACGTCCATCACCACCACCACTTATACCACCACCATGTCCACCACCACCTCGTGCACCACCACCACATCCACCACGTTCACCACCACCATGTACACCACCACCACCACGACACCCACCTCCACCACCACCACGTCCACCAGCACCACATCCACCACGTCCACCACTACCATGTCCTACACCACCATGTCCACCACGTCCACCACCACCATGTCCACCACCATCACCACGTCCACCACCACCACGTCCACCACCATCACCATGTCCACCACCATGTCCACCACCACCACATCCCCAAACACCACATCCACCACCCCGTCCACCACCACCATGTCCACTACCACCGCATCCACCACCACGTCCATCACCACCACCACTTCTACCACCACCATGTCCACCACCACCACCACCTCGTGCACCACCACCACATCCACCACGTTCACCACCACCATGTACACCACCACCACCACGACACCCACCTCCACCACCACCACCACGTCCACCAGCACCACATCCATCACCACCACATCCATCACCACCATGTCCACAACCACCATGTCCACAACCACCACGTCCACCACCACCACGTCCACCACCACCACGTCCACCACCACCACACCTACCACCACCACCACGTGACCACCACATCCACCACCACCACATCCACCACTACTATGTCCACCACCACCATGTCCACCACCACCACATACGTCCATTACCACCACACCCACCTCCACCACATCTACCACCAGCACCACATCCACCTCCACTACGTCCACCACCACCGCGTCCACCACCACCGCATGCACCACCACCACCACCACATCCACCACCACATCCACCACAATGTCCACCACCATGTCCACCACCACCACGTCCACCACAACCACTAACAACACCACGTCCACCACTACATCCACCACCATCACATCCACCACCATAACATCCACCACCACCACATCCACCACCACGTCCACAACCACCATATCCATCACCACCACATCCACCACCACCTCCACCACGTCCACAACCACCACCTCCACCACCACCATGTCCACCACCACCACCACATTCACCACGAGGCCACCACCATGTCTACCACCACCACATCCACCACCACCACGTCCACCACATCCACCACCATGTCCACCATCACGTCCACCACCACGTCCATCACCACCACGTCCACCACCACGTCCACCACTACATCCACCACCACCACGCCCACCATCACCACACCCACCACCACCACATCCACATCCACCACCACCACATCCATGTCCTCCACCACCACATCCACCACTACCATGTCCACCACCAACACCACCACATCCACCACCCCAACCACCATCACATCCACCACCATGTCCACCACATCCACCACCACCAACACGTCCACCACTATGTCCACCACCATCATGTCCAATACATCCATCACCACCACGTCCATCACCACCATGTCCAAAACCACCATGTCCACGTCCACCACCACCATGTCCACCACCACATCCACCATATCCACCACCACTACGTCCACCACCACCATGTCCACCACCATCACGTCCACCACCACCACATCCACCTTCACCACCACCACCACCACATCCACCACCACCACCACCACCATGTCTACCACGTACACCACATCTACCACCACCACCACGTCCACCACATCCATCTCCTCCACCACCACATCCACCACTGCCATGTCCACCACCAACACCACCACATCCACCACCACCACCACCATGTCCACCACCAGCACATCCACCACCATCATGTCCACCACCACTACATCCACCACCATGTCCACCACCACCACGTCCACCACCACACCCACCTCCGCCACCACGTCCACCATCACCACACCTACCACCACCACATCCACCACCACATCACCACATCCACCACCACATCCATCACCACCACGTCCATCACCACCATGTCCAAAACCACCATGTCCACGTCCACCACCACCACACCCACCACCACGTCCATCACCACATCCACCACCACCACCACTACGTCCACCATGTCCACCACCACCACATCCACCACCACCGCCACATCCACCTCCACCACCACATCAACTACTACCACGTCCACCACCACCATGTCCACCACATCTACCACCACCACGTCCACCACTACCACGTCCTACACCACCATGTCCACCACCACCATGTCCACCACCATCACCACGTCCACCACCATCACCACGTCCACCACCATGTCCACCACCACCACATCCACCAACACCACATCCACCACCCCGTCCACCATGTCCACCACCACCACATCCGCCACCACGTCCATCACCACCACCGCATCCACCACCACGTCCATCACCACCACTACTTCTACCACCACCATGTCCACCACCACCACCACCATGTCCACCAAGTCCACCACCACCATGTCCACCACCATCACCACGTCCACCACCACCACATCCACCACCATCACCACGTCCACCACCATGTCTACCACCACCACATCCACCAACACCACATTCACCACCCCGTCCACCACCACCATGTCCACCACCACCGCATCCACCACCACGTCCATCACCACCACCACTTCTACCACCACCATGTCCACCACCACCACCTCGTGAACCACCACATCATCCACCACGTTCACCACCACCATGTACACCACCACCACCACGACACCCACCTCCACCACCACCACGTCCACCAGCACCACATCCACCACCACCACGTCCACCACCATCACATCCACTACCACCACATCCACTACCAACACAACGTCCACCACTACCACGTCCACCACCACCACATCCACTACTACCACGTCCACCACCACCAGGTCCACCACCATCACGTCCACCACCACTACGTCCACCACCACCATGTCCACCACCACCACCACATCCACCACCACTACATCCACCACCACTACGTCCACCACCACCGCGTCCACCACCACCGCATGCACCACCACCACCACATCTACCACCACCACGTCCAACACCACCATGTCCACCACATCCACCACCACGTCCACAACAATGTCCACCACCCTGTCCACCACCACCACGTCCACCACAACCACTAACAACACCACGTCCACCACCACGTCCACCACTACATCCACCACCATCACGTCCACCACCATAACATCCACCACCACCACATCCACCACCACGTCCACAACCACCACATCCATCACCACCACATCCACCACCACCTCCACCACATCCACAACCACCACCACCACCATGTCCACCACCACCACGTTCACCACGAGGCCACCACCATGTCTACCACCACCACATCCACCACCACCACGTCCACCACCACCACATCCACCACCATGTCCACCATCACGTCCACCACCACGTCCACCACCACGTCCATCACCACCACGTCCACCACCATGTCCACCACCACTGTGTCCAACACCACCGCGTCCATCACCACCTCGTCAATCACCACCACGTCCACCATTACCACGTCTACCACCACTGTGTCCACCACAATGTCCACCACCACCCCCACCACCAGCATATCCACCACCACGTCCACCACCACCAAGTCTACCACCACCACAATGTCCACCACCACCACCACATCCACCACCACCACCATGTCCACCACAATCGCATCCACCACCACCATGTCCACCACCTTAATTTCCTATGCAATGAACAACGTTAACAGATTTTTCAGTGGCGCATCTGCGGAATAGTCCTCTTCCTGTTGGAAATTAAGAGAAACTTAACCCCTCACCCAAACAATACATTTATGAAAAAAAATGGACTGAATGAGAGCCGTGGCCTGCGGCCTTAGTGCTACAGTAATATTACACCTGGCGGCCAAGAAACCAATCGCGTAGAAGCCCTGAGAGCACGGCTGCCGCGCCACAGATGCACGCACCGCGGCGGACATCTGTGGGTTCTGCCCCGGTAGCTCGCGTGTTTTAATGTAACAGACCATTGGCTTTGAATAGATCCCACGGTCTTCCCAGGGGCGGGATACACTTACAGGGGCAGATTTAATCTTCCATAAATAATCTGTGGGATGCCAGTGGAGCATGGGACAAAAAAGCGCAAGTGGTTTATAGCCGCTGCTAAAAAGACCACTGAACGTAACTTCTCCAAATAGTATATGTCCATCTTCACCGTTGACCCATTAATGCACACCAGAACCGGAGTCCTCAAGGACAACTGTGGCAATCAAACCACACACACAGGTATCTAGGTAATCCATAGGATTGCTTCTGTTGTGGGGTGGGATGGGGGAATTCCATAAATCTAATGCCATTTGAATATAATTAAATTGGGGACTTTACTATAAGGACAATAGTACTTCAAGGAAGTAAGCGGCCACTGAGGCATTTATGCCACACACATGTTTATTTGTTGACAGGAAAATACACTATGCAAAATGTTTCAGTAACTGACAGCTTTTAGTAAAACCTGGGCAGAATCATTCAAATTCAAACTTTGTTGACAACGAATTAGAAATGTATGGTGTGTGTACAGCGCCCTAGGCCATAAGGGCCCACACAAAAGCTTCAAATTTAAGTTTTCTAAAGTTACTAAAAAGACCATGAGACTGAAGATAACAAGCATTTGCAATGCAACAGGTAAGCGCATTTACATGAGTTTAAGCTATTGGGATTGTAAATAACAAAGCATTTTATTTATGTTTTGAAACCGAAAACATTAATAAAAGGCATTGTCATTTACAATGCCAATAGCTCAAACTTGCGTAAATGTGAGACCAATTGCATTGCAAATGCTTGTTCCAGTTTGTTGTGTGTCCAAACACCCATTTGGTAGCAAGTAGCAGGTATACCCCAACTGCCTGGTATTTAGTAAACATCAAATGAATCGCTAGTGGGCAGCCAACTATCAGGGTCGCACTGAGATAGAGAATATTTACGGACACCAAAATAAAAATGCTCACCATTAGTGAATAACTGAAGAAGTGGCATCTATAAGCTAACTGTAATGCACAGCTATCATGCAAAAGGAAAATAATAATAGACTACTGCGTAGAATATCTGTGCAATGCAGTAAAAATAAGTACATAGATATGCAAGTCAGATTCAGAGAGGACTATATTCATTCTATATCATGCATTACAATATTTTGGCTTTCTCCCACTGGAAACTTGCTCTGCCCAATAAAAGTTAATGTTAACATGTTCCCCCACGTTTAGTTAACCACATCGATGCTCAGCATATTCCCCTCCTGTGCTGGTATTTGTTGATTCCCATTGTTTCATGACGAGCTGGGCTCGTCATGAGCGTGCGAGGAGGCTACCTCATGACGAGCCCAGCTCGTCATGAGTGTGGAAGGGGTTAAAACTCTCCCACATTGTTGTACCAAAATACATTTAAGCCTTCTTTATTCATGTACATTAGGGTATATGCTGCTCATGTGCATGCTTATATTACGTGAATCACGGTTCATTACCATTAAAGAGAGGCATAATAGATTTGCAATGTCCCTCTCTGTGACATTACTGCACACTGCCTATGCTAATTTGCAAACCCTGCCCCTCTAAAACCTATTTTTTGTTTTGTTTAGGGCTCGTGCCCCCTGTACTTTTCATTTTTGTACTTGCGGTTTGCTGTTTTCAGTATCTGTATGGACTTAAATATACAAAAGTGATGTTATTACAATCCTTAAAATAGCAAATGTGTCACAAATTGTGGCTTACGTGAGGACGGAGGGACAGGAGACTGATTAGTTAAGTGGTGAATAAATACACCAGCCTCGTCACACTTACACTTCCTTGGAGACTTGACAAGCCTGTCTGCTCTGACACTTCTGGAAAGTTAGGGAAGGATTAGCAGAATGAGCAGTTTTTACTCCCATGGGACCACCAAGAGCAAAGGAGAAACAGCGGCCCCGGCTCAACCCCGACCCCTTTTTGAAGAACATGGAAATACACATGTAGCTGGGGTGGTCGCCGGGAGGATCTAGATCCGTGATACTCAAAGTACGGCCCGGGGGCCGCATAAGGCCCTCCAGGTCTTTACATGCGGATCCCCGGGCAGCAGCAGCACTGGGCTGCTGTTTACTCGAGTTAGAACTAACATGAAAAAGAAACGTACATATACAGCAAACACTTATTTAAAGGTAATTGCAGTTAGGAAAAGGAGTTAACTAGGCCTATAACTTTAGGAACATCTATTTATTCTTAAAGGCAGTCACTAGATATACATGCTTTGTTTCCCCATCCCAGACTTTACACCCCGCTGGCGTCAGTGCGGCCCTCGGTCACACCACAGACCAAACTTTGCGGCCCCCGGGAAAATGTTTGTGAGTAACCGTGACCTAGATCAACAAAAGGCGGAATAGTTAGACAGGAGGACGAAACAGAAGCTTGCATCTCTAAAAGGCACAAACAGGAACCAATGAAAATAAGCATTGGCATAGCCAATAGGTTGCGCCTTTGGGACCTTATAAGTGTTTAGCCATGCAGCAGTTGATGCTGTTGCACCAAGGATATTGTGCTGGATAACTAAACACGTATAAGGTCCCAGAGGCGAGACCTACTGGCGATGCCAATGCTTTTTTACCTGATGGGCATTGGCTGACCGCTGCCTGGTCACTGAGGCCCTAGTGAGGTTGAGACATATTTGGGGGAGTTTTAGCCTCATCAGATGATGCTGTGCAGGCCCAGGTGCAATGAGGCGCAGTCGGTGCTGCCTGGTTACTGAGGCCCTAGTGAGGTTGAGACTCGCACCCTATCCTTCTGCTGCGCCTAGAGGAGGCTGGTGTCACCGGCACTGCTCTCGAGTGGTTCCGGTCGTTCTTAACCAACCGGGCCTTTAGCGTGACCGTCCCGCCGTATCAGTCCAAATTCCATCCGTTGAACCTGGGCGTCCCCCAAGGCTCCTCGCTGAGCCCTACGCTGTTTAATCTTTACGTAAGGCCGCTAGCTGAGGTTGTCAAACAATGGGGTATGACCATGGTGTCATATGCCGATGACACCCAGCTAGCGGTCACGATCAGCGGGGATGCCGCAGTCGACGCCCCCAGGTTTCAACAAGGACTGAGGGCGGTCGCTAGCTGGATGACGTCCAATTGTCTTCAGCTAAACGCTAGTAAGACCGAGGTCATGGTATTTGGCAGACAACCGGAACTGTGGGGAGAGAGATGGTGGCCGGGGGAGTTGGGTCCTGCTCCCATCCCAGTCGCCGAGCTTAAAAACCTCGGGGTCTGGCTGGACCCTTCCCTTACGTTTGCATGCCACACTAAACGCACGGCTGCATGCTGCTTCGGCATCCTGCGTGGGCTTCGTCCTGTGCTAAAGTTCTTCGATGCCCCCACCAGGCAACTCGTGATCCAAGCTACGGTCATCTCCAGGCTGGATTATGCGAGTTCCTTGCTGGCCGGTTTGAATGTGGCAGAGATCAGGCGCTTACAGAGGATCCAGAACGCCGCAGCGAGAGCGGTGGTAGGCCTCCCAAGATTCTGTCCTACCTCCAGCACCCTACGGTCACTGCATTGGCTTCCGGTGGCCCAGCGGATCCAGTTTAAGGTCCTCTGCGTCGCCTATAAGATCTTGAAGGGGTCCCCGGCAACTATCCTTACGACCCTTCTGGCCAATTACATCCCAGCTCGACCCTTGAGATCGGCAGACCTCGAATTGGCCGCTGTGCCGCGCTTCAAGCGAAGTAGGGCCGGTGGACGCTCATTTCGAGTGCGTGCAGCTGTTCTGTGGAATTCCTTACCCCCGGCAATTCGCGCTATGAGCGAGTTGCTTTCCTTTCGTCGCGCAGTGAAAACGTTTTTATTCCCCTAGTTGTATACTTGTGTTGTCTATTGTCTAGTTGTGTTATGTAGCTGCCTTGTCGGGCGCCAGGACGCTCCTTAGCTGGAGCATCTGTGCGCCAAATAAAAATCACATAACATAACATAACATAACATATTTGGGGGAGTTTTAGCCTCATCAGATGATGCTGTGCATGCCCAGCCTAGGTACATTGAGGCGCTGTCGGTGCTGCCTGGGAGTGCGTTGCCAATGCTTGTTTACCTGAGGCGCAGTCGGTGCTGCCTGGGAGTGCGTTGCCAATGCTTGTTTACCTGAGGCGCAGTCGGTGCTGCCTGGGAGTGCGTTGCCAATGCTTGTTTACCTGAGGCGCAGTCGGTGCTGCCTGGGAGTGCGTTGCCAATGCTTGTTTACCTGAGGCGCAGTCGGTGCTGCCTGGGAGTGCGTTGCCAATGCTTGTTTACCTGAGGCGCAGTTGGTGCTGCCTGGTTACTGAGGCCCTAGTGAGGTGGAGACATATTTGGGGGAGTTTTAGCCTCATCAGATGATGCTGTGCAGGCCCAGGTGCAATGAGGCGCAGTCGGTGCTGCCTGGTTACTGAGGCCCTAGTGAGGTTGAGACATATTTGGGGGAGTTTTAGCCTCATCAGATGATGCTGTGCATGCCCAGCCTAGGTACATTGAGGCGCTGTCGGTGCTGCCTGGGAGTGCGTTGCCAATGCTTGTTTACCTGAGGCGCAGTCGGTGCTGCCTGGGAGTGCGTTGCCAATGCTTGTTTACCTGAGGCGCAGTCGGTGCTGCCTGGGAGTGCGTTGCCAATGCTTGTTTACCTGAGGCGCAGTCGGTGCTGCCTGGGAGTGCGTTGCCAATGCTTGTTTACCTGAGGCGCAGTCGGTGGTGCCTGGGAGTGCGTTCTTTCACTTTCGATTGGCGGGCGGCCCCCCTTCACTCTGGTGAAAGCCACAAACGGGATTCAAGTCGATCTTCTCATCACAGACTTTTCAGGTGAAACAAATGTCAATGTTTGTTGAGGCCTTGAAAAGAGTGACCCAACTCCAGCAGTGAGGGCCAATGAGCATTGTTGAGACAAAATAATCATCGATCGATGCAACAACAACAGATGAATCCCGGGCAGCAGGCTCGAGACCCTCCAGAACCAGACAATCTTTGTATCTCTTGGCCTCACCTGGGGTTTCATGTAGGTGCTGTGGTCGGGTTAAAAGAGTGCGTCGGATGAACAACTGCGCATGCGCCAAGGACAGACACTGCTTCCTGCAGTGACGTGCGGATTAAAGAGAGCCTGATGGATGAACAGCTGCGCATGCGCCAAGGATATAAAGTACGGTAAAGGCAATCAAACTCCGGAAGTCGGTGCAAGGTGGGACGGGGTCCGAGCAGGGACACAAAGAAGCACAACAATGACGGTGTCCGCGCGGGGACACGATGAATGAAAAACAACAGCTGCCTTCCGCCAGTGAGCACGAGGCGCCTCGCGCCACAGCACAGGGTGAGATGTATTGAAGTGCTGAGCTTCTCTATGGGGGGGTGTCTTTGCTCTGCGCAGGCGCAGTGAGACTGGGCGGCCTCTTTCCAAGGCAGTTCACGGGCTGCACTCCGTGCAAGGTCCTAACTCGGCGATAGGAAGTAGGGTCTTCGCCCCGCAGACGCGCGTCACTTCGGGGTCAATAACTCACCGGGACACGGTCCTCACAGGCAGCCGGGCCCCCAGCGTGCCCCACCTCTCCCCCGTCCCTGCAGCCTCCCCTGAGCGGTGCACAAGCAGAGGTGAGGCACTCTAATCCCAGTTTACAAGCTCCATTGGGACTGTCGTATTTGCGCGTGCTGGAGATAGTGTCTGTTTTCCGCGCATGCGCAGTTGCACGGCGCGCGAGACTGACTATTTTAAGCCTGGCTGCATTAATCCCCGTTTCTCAGCTGCATTAGCACGTCACTCTTGAGCGCATGCGCAGTTGTTCCTTGTATGCTCTACAGTTACCATATTATAGGATGGGCCCACCATAGGCTCTGTCCCAGTGCTGGGCTGCATATGAACTGCTGAATTAGAAGAGGCAGACTGGGCCTTTTGATGAGTACCTGTGTCAGTTCCTCAGTCTTTAATAACCGTGATTCGATGTTACCATATTATAGGATGAGCCCACCATAGGCTCTGTCCCAGTGCTGGGCTGCATATGAACTGCTGAATTAGAAGAGGCAGACTGGGCCTTTTGATGAGTACCCTGTGTCAGTTCCTCAGTCTTTAATAACCGTGATTCGATGTTACCATATTAAGGGATGAGCCCACCATAGGCTCTGTCCCAGTGCTGGGCTGCATATGAACTGCTGAATTAGAAGAGGCAGACTGGGCCTTTTGATGAGTACCTGTGTCAGTTCCTCAGTCTTTAATAACCGTGATTCGATGTTACCATATTAAGGGATGAGCCCACCATAGGCTCTGTCCCAGTGCTGGGCTGCATATGAACTGCTGAATTAGAAGAGGCAGACTGGGCCTTGTGATGAGTACCCTGTGTCAGTTCCTCAGTCTTTAATAACCGTGATTCGATGTTACCATATTAAGGGATGAGCCCACCATAGGCTCTGTCCCAGTGCTGGGCTGCATATGAACTGCTGAATTAGAAGAGGCAGACTGGGCCTTTTGATGAGTACCTGTGCCAGTTCCTCAGTCTTTAATGACCGTGATTCGATGTTACCATATTAAGGGATGAGCCCACCATAGGCTCTGTCCCAGTGCTGGGCTGCATATGAACTGCTGAATTAGAAGAGGCAGACTGGGCCTTGTGATGAGTACCCTGTGCCAGTTCCTCAGTCTTTAATAACCGTGATTCGATGTTACCATATTAAGGGATGAGCCCCCCATAGGCTCTGTCCCAGTGCTGGGCTGCATATGAACTGCTGAATTAGAAGAGGCAGACTGGGCCTTGTGATGAGTACCCTGTGCCAGTTCCTCAGTCTTTAATAACCGTGATTCGATGTTACCATATTAAGGGATGAGCCCACCATAGGCTCTGTCCCAGTGCTGGGCTGCATATGAACTGCTGAATTAGAAGAGGCAGACTGGGCCTTGTGATGAGTACCCTGTGCCAGTTCCTCAGTCTTTAATAACCGTGATTCGATGTTACCATATTAAGGGATGAGCCCACCATAGGCTCTGTCCCAGTGCTGGGCTGCATATGAACTGCTGAATTAGAAGAGGCAGACTGGGCCTTGTGATGAGTACCCTGTGCCAGTTCCTCAGTCTTTAATAACCGTGATTCGATGTTACCATATTAAGGGATGAGCCCACCATAGGCTCTGTCCCAGTGCTGGGCTGCATATGAACTGCTGAATTAGAAGAGGCAGACTGGGCCTTGTGATGAGTACCCTGTGCCAGTTCCTCAGTCTTTAATAACCGTGATTCGATGTTACCATATTATAGGATGAGCCCACCATAGGCTCTGTCCCAGTGCTGGGCTGCATATGAACTGCTGAATTAGAAGAGGCAGACTGGGCCTTGTGATGAGTACCCTGTGTCAGTTCCTCAGTCTTTAATAACCGTGATTCGATGTTACCATATTATAGGATGAGCCCACCATAGGCTCTGTCCCAGTGCTGGGCTGCATATGAACTGCTGAATTAGAAGAGGCAGACTGGGCCTTTTGATGAGTACCTGTGCCAGTTCCTCAGTCTTTAATAACCGTGATTCGATGTTACCATATTAAGGGATGAGCCCACCATAGGCTCTGTCCCAGTGCTGGGCTGCATATGAACTGCTGAATTAGAAGAGGCAGACTGGGCCTTGTGATGAGTACCCTGTGCCAGTTCCTCAGTCTTTAATAACCGTGATTCGATGTTACCATATTAAGGGATGAGCCCACCATAGGCTCTGTCCCAGTGCTGGGCTGCATATGAACTGCTGAATTAGAAGAGGCAGACTGGGCCTTTTGATGAGTACCTGTGCCAGTTCCTCAGTCTTTAATAACCGTGATTCGATGTTACCATATTATAGGATGAGCCCACCATAGGCTCTGTCCCAGTGCTGGGCTGCATATGAACTGCTGAATTAGAAGAGGCAGACTGGGCCTTTTGATGAGTACCTGTGCCAGTTCCTCAGTCTTTAATGACCGTGATTCGATGTTACCATATTAAGGGATGAGCCCACCATAGGCTCTGTCCCAGTGCTGGGCTGCATATGAACTGCTGAATTAGAAGAGGCAGACTGGGCCTTTTGATGAGTACCTGTGCCAGTTCCTCAGTCTTTAATAACCGTGATTCGATGTTACCATATTATAGGAGGAGCCCACCATAGGCTCTGTCCCAGTGCTGGGCTGCATATGAACTGCTGAATTAGAAGAGGCAGACTGGGCCTTGTGATGAGTACCCTGTGTCAGTTCCTCAGTCTTTAATAACCGTGATTCGATGTTACCATATTATAGGATGAGCCCACCATAGGCTCTGTCCCAGTGCTGGGCTGCATATGAACTGCTGAATTAGAAGAGGCAGACTGGGCCTTTTGATGAGTACCTGTGCCAGTTCCTCAGTCTTTAATAACCGTGATTCGATGTTACCATATTAAGGGATGAGCCCACCATAGGCTCTGTCCCAGTGCTGGGCTGCATATGAACTGCTGAATTAGAAGAGGCAGACTGGGCCTTGTGATGAGTACCCTGTGCCAGTTCCTCAGTCTTTAATAACCGTGATTCGATGTTACCATATTAAGGGATGAGCCCACCATAGGCTCTGTCCCAGTGCTGGGCTGCATATGAACTGCTGAATTAGAAGAGGCAGACTGGGCCTTTTGATGAGTACCTGTGTCAGTTCCTCAGTCTTTAATAACCGTGATTCGATGTTACCATATTATAGGATGAGCCCACCATAGGCTCTGTCCCAGTGCTGGGCTGCATATGAACTGCTGAATTAGAAGAGGCAGACTGGGCCTTTTGATGAGTACCCTGTGTCAGTTCCTCAGTCTTTAATAACCGTGATTCGATGTTACCATATTAAGGGATGAGCCCACCATAGGCTCTGTCCCAGTGCTGGGCTGCATATGAACTGCTGAATTAGAAGAGGCAGACTGGGCCTTTTGATGAGTACCTGTGTCAGTTCCTCAGTCTTTAATAACCGTGATTCGATGTTACCATATTATAGGATGAGCCCACCATAGGCTCTGTCCCAGTGCTGGGCTGCATATGAACTGCTGAATTAGAAGAGGCAGACTGGGCCTTTTGATGAGTACCCTGTGTCAGTTCCTCAGTCTTTAATAACCGTGATTCGATGTTACCATATTAAGGGATGAGCCCACCATAGGCTCTGTCCCAGTGCTGGGCTGCATATGAACTGCTGAATTAGAAGAGGCAGACTGGGCCTTTTGATGAGTACCTGTGTCAGTTCCTCAGTCTTTAATAACCGTGATTCGATGTTACCATATTATAGGATGAGCCCACCATAGGCTCTGTCCCAGTGCTGGGCTGCATATGAACTGCTGAATTAGAAGAGGCAGACTGGGCCTTGTGATGAGTACCCTGTGTCAGTTCCTCAGTCTTTAATAACCGTGATTCGATGTTACCATATTAAGGGATGAGCCCACCATAGGCTCTGTCCCAGTGCTGGGCTGCATATGAACTGCTGAATTAGAAGAGGCAGACTGGGCCTTTTGATGAGTACCTGTGTCATTCCTCAGTCTTTAATAACCGTGATTCGATGTTACCATATTATAGGATGAGCCCACCATAGGCTCTGTCCCAGTGCTGGGCTGCATGTGAACTGCTGAATTAGAAGAGGCAGACTGGGCCTTGTGATGAGTACCCTGTGTCAGTTCCTCAGTCTTTAATAACCGTGATTCGATGTTACCATATTATAGGATGAGCCCACCATAGGCTCTGTCCCAGTGCTGGGCTGCATATGAACTGCTGAATTAGAAGAGGCAGACTGGGCCTTGTGATGAGTACCTGTGCCAGTTCCTCAGTCTTTAATAACCGTGATTCGATGTTACCATATTAAGGGATGAGCCCACCATAGGCTCTGTCCCAGTGCTGGGCTGCATATGAACTGCTGAATTAGAAGAGGCAGACTGGGCCTTTTGATGAGTACCTGTGTCAGTTCCTCAGTCTTTAATAACCGTGATTCGATGTTACCATATTAAGGGATGAGCCCACCATAGGCTCTGTCCCAGTGCTGGGCTGCATATGAACTGCTGAATTAGAAGAGGCAGACTGGGCCTTGTGATGAGTACCCTGTGTCAGTTCCTCAGTCTTTAATAACCGTGATTCGATGTTACCATATTAAGGGATGAGCCCACCATAGGCTCTGTCCCAGTGCTGGGCTGCATATGAACTGCTGAATTAGAAGAGGCAGACTGGGCCTTTTGATGAGTACCTGTGTCAGTTCCTCAGTCTTTAATAACCGTGATTCGATGTTACCATATTATAGGATGAGCCCACCATAGGCTCTGTCCCAGTGCTGGGCTGCATATGAACTGCTGAATTAGAAGAGGCAGACTGGGCCTTTTGATGAGTACCCTGTGCCAGTTCCTCAGTCTTTAATGACCGTGATTCGATGTTACCATATTAAGGGATGAGCCCACCATAGGCTCTGTCCCAGTGCTGGGCTGCATATGAACTGCTGAATTAGAAGAGGCAGACTGGGCCTTTTGATGAGTACCTGTGCCAGTTCCTCAGTCTTTAATGACCGTGATTCGATGTTACCATATTATAGGATGAGCCCACCATAGGCTCTGTCCCAGTGCTGGGCTGCATATGAACTGCTGAATTAGAAGAGGCAGACTGGGCCCTGTGATGAGTACCCGTGCCAGTTCCTCAGTCTTTAATAACCGTGATTCGATGTTACCATATTAAGGGATGAGCCCACCATAGGCTCTGTCCCAGTGCTGGGCTGCATATGAACTGCTGAATTAGAAGAGGCAGACTGGGCCTTGTGATGAGTACCCCGTGCCAGTTCCTCAGTCTTTAATAACCGTGATTCGATGTTACCATATTAAGGGATGAGCCCACCATAGGCTCTGTCCCAGTGCTGGGCTGCATATGAACTGCTGAATTAGAAGAGGCAGACTGGGCCTTTTGATGAGTACCTGTGCCAGTTCCTCAGTCTTTAATAACCGTGATTCGATGTTACCATATTAAGGGATGAGCCCCCCATAGGCTCTGTCCCAGTGCTGGGCTGCATATGAACTGCTGAATTAGAAGAGGCAGACTGGGCCTTTTGATGAGTACCCTGTGTCAGTTCCTCAGTCTTTAATAACCGTGATTCGATGTTACCATATTAAGGGATGAGCCCACCATAGGCTCTGTCCCAGTGCTGGGCTGCATATGAACTGCTGAATTAGAAGAGGCAGACTGGGCCTTTTGATGAGTACCTGTGTCAGTTCCTCAGTCTTTAATAACCGTGATTCGATGTTACCATATTATAGGATGAGCCCACCATAGGCTCTGTCCCAGTGCTGGGCTGCATATGAACTGCTGAATTAGAAGAGGCAGACTGGGCCTTTTGATGAGTACCCTGTGTCAGTTCCTCAGTCTTTAATAACCGTGATTCGATGTTACCATATTAAGGGATGAGCCCACCATAGGCTCTGTCCCAGTGCTGGGCTGCATATGAACTGCTGAATTAGAAGAGGCAGACTGGGCCTTTTGATGAGTACCTGTGCCAGTTCCTCAGTCTTTAATAACCGTGATTCGATGTTACCATATTATAGGATGAGCCCACCATAGGCTCTGTCCCAGTGCTGGGCTGCATATGAACTGCTGAATTAGAAGAGGCAGACTGGGCCTTTTGATGAGTACCCTGTGCCAGTTCCTCAGTCTTTAATAACCGTGATTCGATGTTACCATATTATAGGATGAGCCCACCATAGGCTCTGTCCCAGTGCTGGGCTGCATATGAACTGCTGAATTAGAAGAGGCAGACTGGGCCTTGTGATGAGTACCCTGTGCCAGTTCCTCAGTCTTTAATAACCGTGATTCGATGTTACCATATTAAGGGATGAGCCCACCATAGGCTCTGTCCCAGTGCTGGGCTGCATATGAACTGCTGAATTAGAAGAGGCAGACTGGGCCTTGTGATGAGTACCCTGTGTCAGTTCCTCAGTCTTTAATAACCGTGATTCGATGTTACCATATTATAGGATGAGCCCACCATAGGCTCTGTCCCAGTGCTGGGCTGCATATGAACTGCTGAATTAGAAGAGGCAGACTGGGCCTTTTGATGAGTACCTGTGCCAGTTCCTCAGTCTTTAATGACCGTGATTCGATGTTACCATATTAAGGGATGAGCCCACCATAGGCTCTGTCCCAGTGCTGGGCTGCATATGAACTGCTGAATTAGAAGAGGCAGACTGGGCCTTTTGATGAGTACCTGTGCCAGTTCCTCAGTCTTTAATGACCGTGATTCGATGTTACCATATTATAGGATGAGCCCACCATAGGCTCTGTCCCAGTGCTGGGCTGCATATGAACTGCTGAATTAGAAGAGGCAGACTGGGCCTTGTGATGAGTACCCTGTGTCAGTTCCTCAGTCTTTAATAACCGTGATTCGATGTTACCATATTATGGGATGAGCCCACCATAGGCTCTGTCCCAGTGCTGGGCTGCATATGAACTGCTGAATTAGAAGAGGCAGACTGGGCCTTTTGATGAGTACCTGTGCCAGTTCCTCAGTCTTTAATGACCGTGATTCGATGTTACCATATTATAGGAGGAGCCCACCATAGGCTCTGTCCCAGTGCTGGGCTGCATATGAACTGCTGAATTAGAAGAGGCAGACTGGGCCTTTTGATGAGTACCCTGTGCCAGTTCCTCAATCTTTAATGACCGTGATTCGATGTTACCAAATTATAGGATGAGCCCACCATAGGCTCTGTCCCAGTGCTGGGCTGCATATGAACTGCTGAATTAGAAGAGGCAGACTGGGCCTTGTGATGAGTACCCTGTGTCAGTTCCTCAGTCTTTAATAACCGTGATTCGATGTTACCATATTAAGGGATGAGCCCACCATAGGCTCTGTCCCAGTGCTGGGCTGCATATGAACTGCTGAATTAGAAGAGGCCTTTTGATGAGTACCCTGTGCCAGTTCCTCAATCTTTAATGACCGTGATTCGATGTTACCAAATTATAGGATGAGCCCACCATAGGCTCTGTCCCAGTGCTGGGCTGCATATGAACTGCTGAATTAGAAGAGGCAGACTGGGCCTTGTGATGAGTACCCTGTGCCAGTTCCTCAGTCTTTAATAACCGTGATTCGATGTTACCATATTAAGGGATGAGCCCACCATAGGCTCTGTCCCAGTGCTGGGCTGCATATGAACTGCTGAATTAGAAGAGGCAGACTGGGCCTTTTGATGAGTACCTGTGCCAGTTCCTCAGTCTTTAATAACCGTGATTCGATGTTACCATATTAAGGGATGAGCCCACCATAGGCTCTGTCCCAGTGCTGGGCTGCATATGAACTGCTGAATTAGAAGAGGCAGACTGGGCCTTTTGATGAGTACCTGTGCCAGTTCCTCAGTCTTTAATAACCGTGATTCGATGTTACCATATTATGGGATGAGCCCACCATAGGCTCTGTCCCAGTGCTGGGCTGCATATGAACTGCTGAATTAGAAGAGGCAGACTGGGCCTTTTGATGAGTACCTGTGCCAGTTCCTCAGTCTTTAATAACCGTGATTCGATGTTACCATATTAAGGGATGAGCCCACCATAGGCTCTGTCCCAGTGCTGGGCTGCATATGAACTGCTGAATTAGAAGAGGCAGACTGGGCCTTTTGATGAGTACCTGTGCCAGTTCCTCAGTCTTTAATAACCGTGATTCGATGTTACCATATTAAGGGATGAGCCCACCATAGGCTCTGTCCCAGTGCTGGGCTGCATATGAACTGCTGAATTAGAAGAGGCAGACTGGGCCTTTTGATGAGTACCTGTGCCAGTTCCTCAGTCTTTAATGACCGTGATTCGATGTTACCATATTAAGGGATGAGCCCACCATAGGCTCTGTCCCAGTGCTGGGCTGCATATGAACTGCTGAATTAGAAGAGGCAGACTGGGCCTTTTGATGAGTACCCTATGTCAGTTCCTCAGTCTTTAATAACCGTGATTCGATGTTACCATATTAAGGGATGAGCCCACCATAGGCTCTGTCCCAGTGCTGGGCTGCATATGAACTGCTGAATTAGAA
Organism: Lissotriton helveticus; assembly: GCF_964261635.1. NCBI lineage: Eukaryota > Metazoa > Chordata > Amphibia > Caudata > Salamandridae > Lissotriton > Lissotriton helveticus. Next base: position 1,394,767 of record NW_027611682.1, read on the forward strand.
GAGGCCTTTTGATGAGTACCCTGTGCCAGTTCCTCAATCTTTAATGACCGTGATTCGATGTTACCAAATTATAGGATGAGCCCACCATAGGCTCTGTCCCAGTGCTGGGCTGCATATGAACTGCTGAATTAGAAGAGGCAGACTGGGCCTTGTGATGAGTACCCTGTGTCAGTTCCTCAGTCTTTAATAACCGTGATTCGATGTTACCATATTATAGGATGAGCCCACCATAGGCTCTGTCCCAGTGCTGGGCTGCATATGAACTGCTGAATTAGAAGAGGCAGACTGGGCCTTGTGATGAGTACCCTGTGCCAGTTCCTCAGTCTTTAATAACCGTGATTCGATGTTACCATATTAAGGGATGAGCCCACCATAGGCTCTGTCCCAGTGCTGGGCTGCATATGAACTGCTGAATTAGAAGAGGCAGACTGGGCCTTTTGATGAGTACCCTGTGTCAGTTCCTCAGTCTTTAATAACCGTGATTCGATGTTACCATATTATAGGAGGAGCCCACTATAGGCTCTGTCCCAGTGCTGGGCTGCATATGAACTGCTGAATTAGAAGAGGCAGACTGGGCCTTTTGATGAGTACCTGTGCCAGTTCCTCAGTCTTTAATAACCGTGATTCGATGTTACCATATTAAGGGATGAGCCCACCATAGGCTCTGTCCCAGTGCTGGGCTGCATATGAACTGCTGAATTAGAAGAGGCAGACTGGGCCTTTTGATGAGTACCCTGTGTCAGTTCCTCAGTCTTTAATAACCGTGATTCGATGTTACCATATTAAGGGATGAGCCCACCATAGGCTCTGTCCCAGTGCTGGGCTGCATATGAACTGCTGAATTAGAAGAGGCAGACTGGGCCTTTTGATGAGTACCTGTGCCAGTTCCTCAGTCTTTAATGACCGTGATTCGATGTTACCATATTAAGGGATGAGCCCACCATAGGCTCTGTCCCAGTGCTGGGCTGCATATGAACTGCTGAATTAGAAGAGGCAGACTGGGCCTTTTGATGAGTACCTGTGCCAGTTCCTCAGTCTTTAATAACCGTGATTCGATGTTACCATATTAAGGGATGAGCCCACCATAGGCTCTGTCCCAGTGCTGGGCTGCATATGAACTGCTGAATTAGAAGAGGCAGACTGGGCCTTTTGATGAGTACCTGTGCCAGTTCCTCAGTCTTTAATAACCGTGATTCGATGTTACCATATTATGGGATGAGCCCACCATAGGCTCTGTCCCAGTGCTGGGCTGCATATGAACTGCTGAATTAGAAGAGGCAGACTGGGCCTTGTGATGAGTACCCTGTGCCAGTTTCTCAATCTTTATTAACCGTGATTCGATGCTGGAGATTTTTAAATAATAAATGGGTTCCAAAGCAGATACCAGGACAGACTTCAGTTTATCCCAGAAAGTGTTGTCCTGTTTTAAATTTGTGGTATTAGCGATTTCTCTGAGTTTAGTTGGACTGCCCAATTCACATGCACCCTCTGCCAGTTTCCTTTTCTTCCCCTTCGAGTAGGTGGCATTCTTATTCTGCTTGGGGGTATTTTTTCTTGTTGCCCCTCGTTGTAACAGTGTGTGTAATCGGGCTATGTTCTGGGGATATTAGGGAGACAGAATTCTCAGGAGAATCTGTTAAGGTTAGTGGAGGGGGACAGGTAATCAATTCAGATGCTAATGGGGGCGCATTAATAGCATCTATATTCGAAGCCATGAGATTAGGAGTCAGGGAGAGTCTGCTCTGAGGGCGTGACGGTTCTAGTGACAGCCTACGTTCGGTAAGTTGAATTTCTCGAACAAGGACAGACTCACCAAAAATGCATCAATCGTCCCCACCACGGTCTTTCCCTTATCTTTATTCATGCTGAATATAATTACTTGCTGGAGCCCCGGCCCTGTACAGCGAGGTAGCAGATTCTGAGTGGCACACGCCCCCTAAGTTGAACTACTGTAGGTATTGAAGTGACAAGCCACCAGAATAACCAAGCATCCAAAGAGTAATCGTATAAGAGTGAAGTTAGCTATACTTTGACAGAGGACCTAATGCACAATAATTAAGGTGGTTTTATAGGTACAATAAAAATGACCCACTAGATGCAATAATTGGGTCAATGGTATAACATAATACTGTGTTAACAGAGTCCCCCTGAAATTCAAAATCAAGATTAATCGTCCCGCTTACTATAAGATCAGAAACAAGATGTTAGGGGGATTGCCCAGCCCTGCCACTGACGGGCGCGGTCGGGCCCACCCTTGGCCCGGGCTTCGCCCGCGCACGTCCCGAGCCGCGGGAGGGCCGTACCGATTTTAAGAGCATCCGGTGCCCTCACGCAGGGTCACTAGCTCTGCACCCCACCAGACCTTCTGGGAAATGGAGTCCTTAAGGGCCGCGCTCAGGCCCGGACTGGCTGTTGCGGGCACCGGGCAATTCCCCGGTCGGCCGCAAGGGTGGGGGCCGTTTTTGGGCCCCTGGGGGCCGTTTTTGTGACAGGGCCATTTTTGCAGCAAAGCTGCAAAATCGGCCCTGTAACAAATTCAGCAGAAAAGCGGCCCTGGTAAAGAGCTTGGAGGCATCCCCCAGGGGGAGGAGGGGGAGCCGGCCGAGGACTTTGCCAGGGCCGGGTTTGGTTCCCAGTCCAGCCCTGGCTGCGCTGGTGCAATCGGCAATGGGATTCCAGCGAAGAAAATCTGATTGTGGCCGCTCCCCTCATGGCAGGTCAAGGCAACAGATAAAAATGCAGCAGGTAACAAGCAGTGGATAGAATTCAACTCAAATATAAAATATATTATATGCATCCTAATTCTTTCAACTCGCTTTGTTTTCTGTGTACCCTGTTGGCTATAATCACATGCTGCTTACCCCACCTCTGTGCACGCAGGAATCTGATGCCTTATCCCCCTTCTGTCCTGAAAAAAACACTCCCCCTTGTATTCTACACTCAGGATGCCTGGTCTGTTCTGCCCAAGTTACTCTCTTACCTTGGTTTATTGTTTACACAGATCGGCAGTAGCAGAGATTAAGGCATTCTCACAAATAGACTGCATCTTTGGCCAGTAAGCTAAAGACCCATCTAGCACTGTAGCATAGAGCACCGCCATACTTTCAGGTCATGTGACAGAGCTCTAATGGAAAAACTAGAGCGTTGACCTACATTTAAGTCAAATAAAGCATGAGGTTGGAAGTCCTTTTGTTGCATAAGGCAGATTTCAATTCCTTGACTTTTTTAAGAAGCAGCTTGAATTTTTGGGTGAATTTATATAAAGAGAGGCGTGCGATGCAGGTGGTGGTGGGGTGAGGGCACTGCACGGTCACAAAAGGTACATATAAAGAGAGGCATGCACTGGAGGTGCTGGCAGGGAGAGGGCACTGCATGGTCCACGAAAGGTAAATATAAAGTGTGGTGTGCCGTGGGAGGACAAAGGGCCACCGAAGACAGGAGCTGGCTATGTAGTGTACGAAAGGGCAACAGAAGAAAAAGAGTTCTGCCAAATAACATATATGCTGCTTGCTAATTTTTCAATTTCACTTTTGTGAAAGTATTATATGCTCTTTAGCATATAGAGATACCTATTTTATCATACATGGCACTGTGCAGGATGCCATTTGCAATAATTTCAAGATGCAGACAAGTACACAGTGCCATCAGCTACGCTACGCAGTACTATGTGTGCTACGTGCAGTTCAAAGTATACTACATGAAGCTACTTGTAGTGCTGCTATGCAAACTATGCCATGGGTAGGTCATATAGCGCCTAGTTATAACACCCGCCCTATCTAGGAACTGTTTTATAAACTATAGAAGGTCTCTTAGGCTTGTTTGGGGGACCCCATTACCTCTCAGCTCAGCAAGAGGGAATCACATCAGGATCAGCTAAAGCTCTCTGCATCACTGGAAACGGAAAATCTTCCAAGTGTGTGAAATCATGGCTACGGTGCAATAATAAAGGTGCCAGAATTTCAGTTAGCTCGCAGCTGCCCAGTGTTGTGTCTAAAAACGTGAGCTGATCAGTTCGAACAACAGATACCTTGTTATAATAGCCTTGAAGGCTTGGGCACTCACTGTGCCCTCTAGGATCACGATGTAAGTCTAGGGATGCCGAAAACAAGCCTTTCTCGTGTGAAGACATTTGCGCAGCCTAACTTACAAAAATAGCTATATGCAGTGTTGTGTGTAAAAGCAGCAAAAGGCAAAATGTTGTTTAAACTTCTAACAAGCCATGGTAACATAGCAAGGTGTTCAAACCAGGCCTAGCCCACACTACAAGGATTTGTTGGAGTACAGTGTCGTAGCGTGGAGTGAAGGATCACAGTGTCATAAAGTGGAGTGGGGCGTAGAGTGCCCTAGAGAGGATTTATTGGAGTACAGTGTCATAGTGTAGAGTGAAGGATCATAGTTTCGTAGAGTAGAGTGCCATAGAGAGGATTTGTTGGAGTACAGTATTGTAGTGTGGAGTGCAGGATCACAATGTCGTAGAGTGGAGTGGGGGAGTAGAGTGCCTTAGAGAGGATTTGTTGGAGTACAGTGTCATAGAGTGAAGTGAAGGATCAGTGTCACAGAGTGGAATGGGGGAGTAGAGTTCCCTATAGAGGATATGTTGGAATACAGTGTCGTAGTGTGAAGCGTAAGATCACAGTGTCGTTGAGTGGAGTCGGGTATTAGAGTGCCGTAGAGAGGATTTGTTGGAGTACAGTGTTGTAGAGTGTTAGAATCGGGGTTCTCTGGTTGGCACAGGTATGCACTTGTGACAAGCAGGGACCCTCTCCTCTAGTCAGGGCAAGGGAACTATTCCGTACGGATAACCCCTGCTCACCCTCTAGGTTGCGTGGCATTAGCAGACATGGCTAATCCTCAGGGCGTTAGTTAGTTAAGCATTTATGGCCACATACAGCAAACCCCAATGACCCACCACAGACGGACACCAGTCGTAAGGTTGTATCAAAAATATGTAGGCTTTATGTAAAAATACTTCATATGCAGGATTATCACAAGACCATATAACATTTAGCGATTGAGGCCACCAGATTTAAATAGGCAATAGTTCTTAAGTGTTCGTTGGTCAACAAGGTACGTTGAGGGTCGAGGCGCGCTGCGCGCTGGTGAGGCGACCCATTGATGAAATGTCGGACGACAGGGAAAACACACCTTGCGGACCCTGGATCCGATGTGAACTCGGGATCGAGTTCAAGTGTACCTTGTGTTGAGCATCTGAGGCGTTGCAGGCGCTACCACTGGTGAGGGGCAGCGATCCGGGGTCTTGAGCAGCTCACGGGGCGAGGCGCCGTTCAGGCCTGCGGGCATACTACTTTTTAGCACGCAGGATCGTACCTGTGGATCTGTGTGGGGCATCGCGTTCTTAAGCAGACAGGTGCAGCACCGGGCCTCCAGGAGGGAAGGCCTTCTTGAGGTGCGGCACCGTCTTGGTATGCAGGAGGGCGAAGCGAGACAGTCGTTTACGTATCGACGTACGGGCCGTCCGAGGCTATCAGATGCGCTCCATGCAGATTCGGGCTGGAGAAGATGAGAGGCGCACGACGCGCTCCGTATTAGGCGAGGTAACAGGAGAGCGGGCGGCCCGGCACTGAAGTGGAGAGCGACTCAAGCTTGATCAGGGCTCTCTACGGCAGGGCGACCCGGCTCCGAGCTGCCCTTAGGAGGGGCGAAGGCACCCGAGTCACAACTCTGGCGGGGGAATAGAACTTAAGGCCCAACAGCAAACTGGCACAGGCAGAATTGAACCCACTGGTCCTGGGGTTCAGTTCAGGGGCCAAGCTCGAGATCAAGCCCTTGGAGATCGTTTCAGGCACAAGTCTCCAAAGTCCTCTGTGGTCTTTTCCTCTCCGTTCCCAGCAAAGCACCACTGCAGGCCAGTCCCCAAGGTCAGGAACAGGTTTCCTTCCTTCAGCTTTCTCTTGGTCCTTCTAGTCAGGCAGAGGTTCGTCGTGGTCAAACCAGGATCTGATTTGTTAGGAGCGGGGCTCCTACTTTTATATACAGTTTCTTATGTCTTTGCAGGCCAGGGGGCTTGAGCCTGGTTCAGCCCGGTTTTGGAGTACTCTGTTGACAGGAGGCTGCCGTCTTCTTTCAGGTTGCAGGGCAGGAACATCATTGTGGTGGTGGTGCACAACCCTATTCAGAGTCAAGGACTACTCCGCCCACCCATCCTGGTGTATTGCAAAAACAACAAGTGATGGACTGAATGTGGATCAATGTCACACACTCCCCCAGTCAAAAGATCTGGGCCCAAATCCATCGTTTTTTTGCACTCCACACCACCCTGGGTTAGACAATGGCGATATGCAAATCAGCTCTGACCCTGTTGCCCCATGGGAACAGTCCAGTCCGAACTACAAAAGCCATGTCCTTCCCAGAACGGAATCAAGCATCCGAGGACCGGACCGGTTTCGAGGTAACACCTCTCTTCAGCCCGGCTAGCTTGACTCCAAGTGGTGTGGAGTGCCTGGGACCCACGTCTGGGCATCCCCAGCGCACTTAGGGCGGCAATTGCAAAAACAACAAGTGATGGACTGAATGTGGATCAATGTCACACACTCCCCCAGTCAAAAGATCTGGGCCCAAATCCATCGTTTTTTTGCACTCCACACCACCCTGGGTTAGACAATGGCGATATGCAAATCAGCTCTGACCCTGTTGCCCCATGGGAACAGTCCAGTCCGAACTACAAAAGCCATGTCCTTCCCAGAACGGAATCAAGCATCCGAGGACCGGACCGGTTTCGAGGTAACACCTCTCTTCAGCCCGGCTAGCTTGACTCCAAGTGGTGTGGAGTGCCTGGGACCCACGTCTGGGCATCCCCAGCGCACTTAGGGCGGCAATTGCAAAAACAACAAGTGATGGACTGAATGTGGATCAATGTCACACACTCCCCCAGTCAAAAGATCTGGGCCCAAATCCATCGTTTTTTTGCACTCCACACCACCCTGGGTTAGACAATGGCGATATGCAAATCAGCTCTGACCCTGTTGCCCCATGGGAACAGTCCAGTCCGAACTACAAAAGCCATGTCCTTCCCAGAACGGAATCAAGCATCCGAGGACCGGACCGGTTTCGAGGTAACACCTCTCTTCAGCCCGGCTAGCTTGACTCCAAGTGGTGTGGAGTGCCTGGGACCCACGTCTGGGCATCCCCAGCGCACTTAGGGCGGCAATTGCAAAAACAACAAGTGATGGACTGAATGTGGATCAATGTCACACACTCCCCCAGTCAAAAGATCTGGGCCCAAATCCATCGTTTTTTTGCACTCCACACCACCCTGGGTTAGACAATGGCGATATGCAAATCAGCTCTGACCCTGTTGCCCCATGGGAACAGTCCAGTCCGAACTACAAAAGCCATGTCCTTCCCAGAACGGAATCAAGCATCCGAGGACCGGACCGGTTTCGAGGTAACACCTCTCTTCAGCCCGGCTAGCTTGACTCCAAGTGGTGTGGAGTGCCTGGGACCCACGTCTGGGCATCCCCAGCGCACTTAGGGCGGCAATTGCAAAAACAACAAGTGATGGACTGAATGTGGATCAATGTCACACACTCCCCCAGTCAAAAGATCTGGGCCCAAATCCATCGTTTTTTTGCACTCCACACCACCCTGGGTTAGACAATGGCGATATGCAAATCAGCTCTGACCCTGTTGCCCCATGGGAACAGTCCAGTCCGAACTACAAAAGCCATGTCCTTCCCAGAACGGAATCAAGCATCCGAGGACCGGACCGGTTTCGAGGTAACACCTCTCTTCAGCCCGGCTAGCTTGACTCCAAGTGGTGTGGAGTGCCTGGGACCCACGTCTGGGCATCCCCAGCGCACTTAGGGCGGCAATTGCAAAAACAACAAGTGATGGACTGAATGTGGATCAATGTCACACACTCCCCCAGTCAAAAGATCTGGGCCCAAATCCATCGTTTTTTTGCACTCCACACCACCCTGGGTTAGACAATGGCGATATGCAAATCAGCTCTGACCCTGTTGCCCCATGGGAACAGTCCAGTCCGAACTACAAAAGCCATGTCCTTCCCAGAACGGAATCAAGCATCCGAGGACCGGACCGGTTTCGAGGTAACACCTCTCTTCAGCCCGGCTAGCTTGACTCCAAGTGGTGTGGAGTGCCTGGGACCCACGTCTGGGCATCCCCAGCGCACTTAGGGCGGCAATTGCAAAAACAACAAGTGATGGACTGAATGTGGATCAATGTCACACACTCCCCCAGTCAAAAGATCTGGGCCCAAATCCATCGTTTTTTTTTGCACTCCACACCACCCTGGGTTAGACAATGGCGATATGCAAATCAGCTCTGACCCTGTTGCCCCATGGGAACAGTCCAGTCCGAACTACAAAAGCCATGTCCTTCCCAGAACGGAATCAAGCATCCGAGGACCGGACCGGTTTCGAGGTAACACCTCTCTTCAGCCCGGCTAGCTTGACTCCAAGTGGTGTGGAGTGCCTGGGACCCACGTCTGGGCATCCCCAGCGCACTTAGGGCGGCAATTGCAAAAACAACAAGTGATGGACTGAATGTGGATCAATGTCACACACTCCCCCAGTCAAAAGATCTGGGCCCAATGGATGCTTGATTCCGGTCTGGGAAAGACATGGCTTGGTAGTTCGGACTGGACTGTTCCCATGAGGCACAGGGTCAGAGCTGATTTGCATATAGCCAGTGTCTAACCCAGGGTGGTGTGGAGTGCAAAAAAACGATGGATTTAGGCCCAGATCCTTGTACTGGGGTGAATGTATGACATTGTTCTACATTCTGTCCATCAACTGTGTTTTTTGCAATTTTCACCCCGAGTGGGCTGGGTATGCTCAGACGTGAGTCCCAGGCTCTCCACACCACTGGAGTCAAGCTATCCAGGCTGATGAAGGCTGATAGCCAGAAACCGGTCCTTGGATGCTTGATTCCGGTCTGGGAAAGACATGGCTTGGTAGTTCGGACTGGACTGTTCCCATGAGGCACAGGGTCAGAGCTGATTTGCATATAGCCAGTGTCTAACCCAGGGTGGTGTGGAGTGCAAAAAAACGATGGATTTAGGCCCAGATCCTTGTACTGGGGTGAATGTATGACATTGTTCTACATTCTGTCCATCAACTGTGTTTTTTGCAATTTTCACCCCGAGTGGGCTGGGTATGCTCAGACGTGAGTCCCAGGCTCTCCACACCACTGGAGTCAAGCTATCCAGGCTGATGAAGGCTGATAGCCAGAAACCGGTCCTTGGATGCTTGATTCCGGTCTGGGAAAGACATGGCTTGGTAGTTCGGACTGGACTGTTCCCATGAGGCACAGGGTCAGAGCTGATTTGCATATAGCCAGTGTCTAACCCAGGGTGGTGTGGAGTGCAAAAAAACGATGGATTTAGGCCCAGATCCTTGTACTGGGGTGAATGTATGACATTGTTCTACATTCTGTCCATCAACTGTGTTTTTTGCAATTTTCACCCCGAGTGGGCTGGGTATGCTCAGACGTGAGTCCCAGGCTCTCCACACCACTGGAGTCAAGCTATCCAGGCTGATGAAGGCTGATAGCCAGAAACCGGTCCTTGGATGCTTGATTCCGGTCTGGGAAAGACATGGCTTGGTAGTTCGGACTGGACTGTTCCCATGAGGCACAGGGTCAGAGCTGATTTGCATATAGCCAGTGTCTAACCCAGGGTGGTGTGGAGTGCAAAAAAACGATGGATTTAGGCCCAGATCCTTGTACTGGGGTGAATGTATGACATTGTTCTACATTCTGTCCATCAACTGTGTTTTTTGCAATTTTCACCCCGAGTGGGCTGGGTATGCTCAGACGTGAGTCCCAGGCTCTCCACACCACTGGAGTCAAGCTATCCAGGCTGATGAAGGCTGATAGCCAGAAACCGGTCCTTGGATGCTTGATTCCGGTCTGGGAAAGACATGGCTTGGTAGTTCGGACTGGACTGTTCCCATGAGGCACAGGGTCAGAGCTGATTTGCATATAGCCAGTGTCTAACCCAGGGTGGTGTGGAGTGCAAAAAAACGATGGATTTAGGCCCAGATCCTTGTACTGGGGTGAATGTATGACATTGTTCTACATTCTGTCCATCAACTGTGTTTTTTGCAATTTTCACCCCGAGTGGGCTGGGTATGCTCAGACGTGAGTCCCAGGCTCTCCACACCACTGGAGTCAAGCTATCCAGGCTGATGAAGGCTGATAGCCAGAAACCGGTCCTTGGATGCTTGATTCCGGTCTGGGAAAGACATGGCTTGGTAGTTCGGACTGGACTGTTCCCATGAGGCACAGGGTCAGAGCTGATTTGCATATAGCCAGTGTCTAACCCAGGGTGGTGTGGAGTGCAAAAAAACGATGGATTTAGGCCCAGATCCTTGTACTGGGGTGAATGTATGACATTGTTCTACATTCTGTCCATCAACTGTGTTTTTTGCAATTTTCACCCCGAGTGGGCTGGGTATGCTCAGACGTGAGTCCCAGGCTCTCCACACCACTGGAGTCAAGCTATCCAGGCTGATGAAGGCTGATAGCCAGAAACCGGTCCTTGGATGCTTGATTCCGGTCTGGGAAAGACATGGCTTGGTAGTTCGGACTGGACTGTTCCCATGAGGCACAGGGTCAGAGCTGATTTGCATATAGCCAGTGTCTAACCCAGGGTGGTGTGGAGTGCAAAAAAACGATGGATTTAGGCCCAGATCCTTGTACTGGGGTGAATGTATGACATTGTTCTACATTCTGTCCATCAACTGTGTTTTTTGCAATTTTCACCCCGAGTGGGCTGGGTATGCTCAGACGTGAGTCCCAGGCTCTCCACACCACTGGAGTCAAGCTATCCAGGCTGATGAAGGCTGATAGCCAGAAACCGGTCCTTGGATGCTTGATTCCGGTCTGGGAAAGACATGGCTTGGTAGTTCGGACTGGACTGTTCCCATGAGGCACAGGGTCAGAGCTGATTTGCATATAGCCAGTGTCTAACCCAGGGTGGTGTGGAGTGCAAAAAAACGATGGATTTAGGCCCAGATCCTTGTACTGGGGTGAATGTATGACATTGTTCTACATTCTGTCCATCAACTGTGTTTTTTGCAATTTTCACCCCGAGTGGGCTGGGTATGCTCAGACGTGAGTCCCAGGCTCTCCACACCACTGGAGTCAAGCTATCCAGGCTGATGAAGGCTGATAGCCAGAAACCGGTCCTTGGATGCTTGATTCCGGTCTGGGAAAGACATGGCTTGGTAGTTCGGACTGGACTGTTCCCATGAGGCACAGGGTCAGAGCTGATTTGCATATAGCCAGTGTCTAACCCAGGGTGGTGTGGAGTGCAAAAAAACGATGGATTTAGGCCCAGATCCTTGTACTGGGGTGAATGTATGACATTGTTCTACATTCTGTCCATCAACTGTGTTTTTTGCAATTTTCACCCCGAGTGGGCTGGGTATGCTCAGACGTGAGTCCCAGGCTCTCCACACCACTGGAGTCAAGCTATCCAGGCTGATGAAGGCTGATAGCCAGAAACCGGTCCTTGGATGCTTGATTCCGGTCTGGGAAAGACATGGCTTGGTAGTTCGGACTGGACTGTTCCCATGAGGCACAGGGTCAGAGCTGATTTGCATATAGCCAGTGTCTAACCCAGGGTGGTGTGGAGTGCAAAAAAACGATGGATTTAGGCCCAGATCCTTGTACTGGGGTGAATGTATGACATTGTTCTACATTCTGTCCATCAACTGTGTTTTTTGCAATTTTCACCCCGAGTGGGCTGGGTATGCTCAGACGTGAGTCCCAGGCTCTCCACACCACTGGAGTCAAGCTATCCAGGCTGATGAAGGCTGATAGCCAGAAACCGGTCCTTGGATGCTTGATTCCGGTCTGGGAAAGACATGGCTTGGTAGTTCGGACTGGACTGTTCCCATGAGGCACAGGGTCAGAGCTGATTTGCATATAGCCAGTGTCTAACCCAGGGTGGTGTGGAGTGCAAAAAAACGATGGATTTAGGCCCAGATCCTTGTACTGGGGTGAATGTATGACATTGTTCTACATTCTGTCCATCAACTGTGTTTTTTGCAATTTTCACCCCGAGTGGGCTGGGTATGCTCAGACGTGAGTCCCAGGCTCTCCACACCACTGGAGTCAAGCTATCCAGGCTGATGAAGGCTGATAGCCAGAAACCGGTCCTTGGATGCTTGATTCCGGTCTGGGAAAGACATGGCTTGGTAGTTCGGACTGGACTGTTCCCATGAGGCACAGGGTCAGAGCTGATTTGCATATAGCCAGTGTCTAACCCAGGGTGGTGTGGAGTGCAAAAAAACGATGGATTTAGGCCCAGATCCTTGTACTGGGGTGAATGTATGACATTGTTCTACATTCTGTCCATCAACTGTGTTTTTTGCAATTTTCACCCCGAGTGGGCTGGGTATGCTCAGACGTGAGTCCCAGGCTCTCCACACCACTGGAGTCAAGCTATCCAGGCTGATGAAGGCTGATAGCCAGAAACCGGTCCTTGGATGCTTGATTCCGGTCTGGGAAAGACATGGCTTGGTAGTTCGGACTGGACTGTTCCCATGAGGCACAGGGTCAGAGCTGATTTGCATATAGCCAGTGTCTAACCCAGGGTGGTGTGGAGTGCAAAAAAACGATGGATTTAGGCCCAGATCCTTGTACTGGGGTGAATGTATGACATTGTTCTACATTCTGTCCATCAACTGTGTTTTTTGCAATTTTCACCCCGAGTAGGCTGGGTATGCTCAGACGTGAGTCCCAGGCTCTCCACACCACTGGAGTCAAGCTATCCAGGCTGATGAAGGCTGATAGCCAGAAACCGGTCCTTGGATGCTTGATTCCGGTCTGGGAAAGACATGGCTTGGTAGTTCGGACTGGACTGTTCCCATGAGGCACAGGGTCAGAGCTGATTTGCATATAGCCAGTGTCTAACCCAGGGTGGTGTGGAGTGCAAAAAAACGATGGATTTAGGCCCAGATCCTTGTACTGGGGTGAATGTATGACATTGTTCTACATTCTGTCCATCAACTGTGTTTTTTGCACCCATCCTGGTGTAAGCACTCTATTCACCACCTGGTAGCCCAGACTGTCCCCTGGAATCCCCCACCCTGTCACTCACACAACCCAGACAGCAGATACACATCCTGGCAGAGGAGGGCTGAAATAGTTAGGCGAGCAAAGGCTAACTTTCTAAAAGTAGCATTTGCAAACCCAGGATATTAAAACAAACCTTGCTAAAGGAAGTATTTTATTATTCTGAGTTCAGGCATACTAAACTTGACGTGCCACCGTGTTCCCTGAGCCTGTCGGGACTATAGCATGTAATAGTTTCGGCAGCTAATTCTGGCCTATGCGAACAGGTAGCCCTTCAATAGTGAAGAACGAAAAGGACGGTTATTCACTATTAGGACATGCCACACACATCTGGGCTTGTCCTACCTTATGCTTACAATGCACCCTGCCCGTGGGCCTACCATAGGGGTGACTGATATGAAGTTAAGGGAAGGTTAAGGGACGGGCAAGTGTGTGCACTTGCGCCGTCAGCGTGACAGTACCAGACTGTACGCAGGTTCAGCAATGGCAGACCCTAGACACATTTTATGAGGCCGCTTCTGTGGGTGGTGCAACCAGCGCTACAGGCCCTCTAGCAGCATTTGTAGTTACAAGCCCTGGCAAGCGTAGTACACGTTACTGGGGACTGACAGTAACCCAAATAAGCCAAACATGGAAGTCAATTACGGATACACTTTACATTGGGAGCACTTGAACTGTGGCACGGATTGGCCGTGGCGCAGTACCCTGAGCAGCGAATACCAGCAAAAAATCTGAGGCACATCAGCAAAAAGTGGAAGGGAGACTCAAGCCAAGGTGCCAGGTCTAACATAGAGTGTAGTGGGGGAGTAGAGTGCCATAGCGAGGATATGGTGGAGTACAGTATCATAGTGTGGAGTAAAGGTTCACAGTGTTGTAGAGTGGAGTGGGGGAGTACAGAGCCATAGAAAGGTTTTTTTGGAGCACAGTGGCATAGTGTGGAGTGAAGGATCATAGCGTCGTAGAGTGGAGTGGGGGAGTAGAGTGCCGACGAGAGGATTTGTTGGAGTGCAGTGCCGTAGACTGGAATAAAGGAACAAAGTGTCGTAGAGTGGAGTGGTGGAGGAAAGGTCCGTAGAGAGGATTTGTTGGAGTACAGTGTTGTAGAGTGGAGTGGAGTGGGGGAGTAGAGTGCCATAGAGAGGACTTGTTGGAGCACAGTGTCGTAGAGTGGAATGAAGGAACAAAGTGTCGTAGAGTGGAGTAGAGAGGATTTGTTGGAGTACAGTGTCGTAGAGTGGAGTGGGGGAGTAGAGTGCAGTAGAGAGGATTTGTTGGAGTACAGTGTCATAGTGTGGCTGGAAGGATCACAATGTCGTAGAGTGGAGTGGGAGAGTAGAGTGCCGTAGAGAGGGTTTGTTGGAGTGCAGTGTCATTGTGTGGAGTGAAATATAAGAGTGTCTTAGAGTGGAGTGGGGGAGTGGAGTGCCGTAGAGAAGATTTGTTGGAGTAAAGTGTCATAGTGTGGATGGAAGGATCACAGTGTCGGGGTGGAGTGGGGGCATAGAGTGCCGTCGTGAGGATTTATTAGAGTACAGTGTCATAGTGTGGAGTAAAGGATCACAGTGTTGTAGAGTAGAGTGGGGAGTAGAGTGCCATAGAGAGGATGTGTTGGAGCACAGTGTCATAGTGTGCAGTGAAGGATCATAGCGTCGTAGAGTGGAGTGGGGGAGTAGAGTGCCGACTAGAGGATTTGTTGGAGTACATTGCCGTAGACTGGAATGAAGGAACAAAGTGTCGTAGAGTGGAGTAGCGAGGATTTGTTGGAGTACACTGTCGTAGAGTGGAGTGGGGCAGTAGAGTGCCGTAGAGAGGATTTGTTGGAGTACAGTGTCATAGTGTGGATGGAAGGATCACAGTGTCGTAGAGTGGAGTAGGAGAGTAGAGTGCCGTACAGAGTGTTTGTTGGAGTGCAGTGTCATTGTGTGGAGTGAAATATAAGAGTGTCTTAGAGTGGAGTGTGGGAGTGGAGTGCCGTAGAGAAGATTTGTTGGAGTACAGTGTCGTAGAGTTTAGTGAAGGATCACAGTGTCGTAGAGTGGAGTGAGGAGTAGAGTACCGTAGAGAGGATTTGTTGGAGTACAGTGTCGTAGACTGGAGTGAAGGATCACAGTGTCGTAGAGTGGAGTGGCGGAGTATAGCCATGTCTGAACTGGGGTGGCAGAGTGGGCTAAAGAACGGTGAGGATTAAACCCAGATCTTTTGACTGGGTGTGAGTGTTTGATAGATTCAGATGCTCCATCCATCACCACCCCCTTTTGTACCACTTTTGGCCGCCATAAGTGTGGCAGGGTATGCTCAGAAGTGAGTCCCTTGCTCACTTTGCCACTGGATTCAAGCAAGCCGGGCTGAAGACGGCTGGAATGCCAGAAACCGGTCCTCGGAAGCTTGTTTCCGGTCCAGGGAAGACCTGACTTGGCAGTTCGGGCTGGACTGTTCCCATGAGGCACAGGGTCAGACTGATTTGCATATAGCCATGTCTGAACTGGGGTGGCAGAGTGGGCTAAAGAACAGTGATGGATTAAACCCAGATCTTTTGACTGGGTGTGAGTGTTTAATAGATTCAGATGCTCACTTTGTAGCGCTTTTGGCCGCCATAAGTGTGGCAGGGTATGCTCAGACGTGAGTCCCTTGCTCACTTTGCCACTGGATTCAAGCAAGCCGGGCTGAAGATGGCTGGAATGCCACAAACCGGTCCTCGGAAGCTTGTTTCCGGTCCAGGGAAGACCTGGCTTGGCAGTTCGGGCTGGACTGTTCCCATGAGGCACAGGGTCAGACTGATTTGCATGTCTGAACTGGGGTGGCAGAGTGGGCTAAAGAACGGTGATGGATTAAACCCAGATCTTTTGACTGGGTGTGAGTGTTTGATAGATTCAGATGCTCCGTCCATCACCACCCCCTTTTGTACCGCTTTTGGCCGCCATAAGTGTGGCAGGGTATGCTCAGAGGTGAGTCCCTTGCTCACTTTGCCACTGGATTCAAGCAAGCCAGGCTGAAGACGGCTGGAATGCCAGAAACCGGTCCTCGGAAGCTTGTTTCCGGTCCAGGGAAGACCTGGCTTGGCTGTTCGGGTTGGACTGTTCCCATGAGGCACAGGGTCAGACTGATTTGCATTTAGCCATGTCTGAACTGGGGTGGCAGAGTGGGCTAAAGAACGGTGATGGATTAAACCCAGATCTTTTGACTGGGTGTGAGTGTTTGATAGATTCAGATGCTCACTTTGTACCGCTTTTGGCCGCCATAAGTGTGGCAGGGTATGCTCAGACGTGAGTCCCTTGCTCACTTTGCCACTGGATTCAAGCAAGCCAGGCTGAAGATGGCTGGAATGCCAGAAACCGGTCCTCGGAAGCTTGTTTCCGGTCCAGGGAAGACCTGGCTTGGCAGTTCGGGCTGGACTGTTCCCATGAGGCACAGGGTCAGACTGATTTGCATATTGCCATGTCTGAACTGGGGTGGCAGAGTGGGCTAAAGAACGGTGATGGATTAAACCCAGATCTTTTGACTGGGTGTGAGTGTTTGATAGATTCAGATGCTCCGTCCATCACCACCCCCTTTTGTACCGCGAAGGATCACAGTGTCGTAGAGTGGAGAGGGGGCGTAGAGTGCCGTAGAGAGGATTTGTAGGAATACAGTGTCGTAGAGTGAAGTGAAGGATCACAGTGTCATAAAGTAGAGTGAAGAAGTACAGTGCCGTAGAGATGAATTGTTGGAGATCAGTGTCATAGTGTGGAGGGAAGGAACACAGTGTCATAGAGTGTAGTGGGAGAGTAGAGTGCTGTAGAGAGGGTTTGTTGGAGTGCAGTGTCATTGTGTGGAGTGAAATATAACCGTGTCTTAAAGTGGATTGGGGGAGTGGAGTGCCGTAGAGAGGATTTATTGGAGTACAGTTATATAGTGTGGATTGAATTATCACAGTGTCGTAGAGTGGAGTGGGGGAGTAGAGTGCTGTAGAGAGGATTTGTTAGAGTACAGTGTCGTAGAGTGGAGTGAAGGATCACAGTGTCGTGGAGTGAGGGACTAGAGAGCCGTAGAGAGGATTTGTTGGAGTACAGTATCGTAGAGTGGAATGAAGGATCACAGTGTCGTAGAGTGGAGTGGGAGAGTAGAGTATCGTAAAGAGGATTTGTTGGAGTACAGTGTCATAGAGTGGAGTGAAGTATCACAGTGTCGTAGAGTGGAGTGAGGGAGTAGAGTGCTGTAGAGAGGATTTGTTGGAGTACAGTGTTGTAGAGTGGAGTGGGGGAGTAGAGTGCCGTAGAGAGGATTTATTGGAGTACAGTGTCATAGTGTGAAGTAAAGGATCACAGTGTCGTGGAGTGGAGTGTGGGAGTAGAGTGCCATAGAGAGGATTTGTTGGAGCACAGTGTCATAGTGTAGAGTGAAGGATTATAGCGTTGCAGAGTGGAGTGGGGTTGTAGAGTGCCATAGAGAGGATTTGTTGGAGTACAGTGTCATAGTGTGGAGGGAAGGATTATAGCGTTGTAGAGTGGAGTGGGGAGTAGAGTGCCGTAGAGAGGATTTGTTGGAGTACAGTGTCGTAGATTGGAGTGAAGGATCACAGTGTCGTGGAGTGGGGGAGTAGAGTGCCATAGAGAGGATTTGTTGGAGTACAGTGTCGTAGAGTGGATTTGTTGGAGTACAGTGTCATAGTGTGGACTGAAGGATCACAGTGTCGTAGAGTGGAGTGGGAGTGGAGTGGAAGAGTAGAGTGCCGTAGAGAAGATTTGTTGGAGTACAGTGTCATTGTGTGGAGTGAAGGATCACAGTGTCGTAGAGCGGAGTGGGGGAGTAGAGTGCCGTAGAGAGGATTTGTTGGAGTATAGCGTCGTAGTGTTGGCTTCGCTTAACATTGCGGCCAAACTGTTATCAGGAACTAAAGGAAAAAACTACATCTTTCCGTCCTTGAAAGTTCTGAACTGGCTGCCCTACGAGGCACGAATGCACCTAAAGATAGCTTGCATGACCCATAATGCCCTGCATAATACCTCCAGTTACTTCGCTCTAAAGTTTGAGCGATCGGGAGGATTCAGACAACTGCGAAGTGCGAGTTCACTACTGAAACCACAATCCTTCCATAAAAAAAGAACTGGTTGCAGAGCATTCTCAGGGATTTCACCGAAGGTTTGAAACTCCCTACCTCCAGTGATACGTGGAATCTCTTCCTTTACCTCCTTCAAAAAAGAAGTAAAAATGCTTCTAATGAACAAATTCACATCCTAAGACTTTAATTCTATGTTGACCTCTAGTCACCTATGTAATCCATATATTATAATATTGCCTACATATTTTATATTGAAGGCGAATACCAAATGTGTGTTTACTTCTTCAACCACCTACTGTTTAATAAATGTGTTTTGTGAAACATTCTGATTCCCTCGTGGATCATTTGTTGTTGACTACTAGTCACTTATGCTATCCATACACTGCTATCTACCTCTTTTGTACTGAATGGGGATTACCGAATGTATGTTTACTACCTCAACCATCTACTGTTTAATAACTAATGAGGTGACGGTGTTAGTATCGAGTCAGGGTATTTCAGTGGTCGCTGCTCTAGGGGGGGTGATGAGGGTTCAGGCTATTATGATGAAAAATGTTGGTTGAAACAAGCTGCAAGGGTAATGGTAAATGAATGCTGCTGGGTAATCTGATGAAGGAGGATAGGAAGGAAGGGAAGGCGGTAGAGCAATACAAGTAGTGGGGAGAGGGGAGGATACAGAACGTGGTACCCTTGGGATGACTAAAGGGCTAGGATGAGCTCTTGGGTCAGGGAGGAAACTTATTCATCACAGAGAGTTTGATGAGAGGAAAATGTCATCAAGTAATTCTAGGCTACGTTCAGATGCTTGGATGAGGATAATCCCATTATTATAAAGGAAGATGGTTGCCTCTGCTCGGCCAACTATTGAGGGAGTTACCGAGAGTCTGAGACCGACCGTGGGGGGCTTTAGTGGATGCAGTGATCCGGAGCAGAGAGCAAAGGGTTTTCCTTCATTGTGCTGGGGATTGAATGAAAAAAATAAGGTCACTTATGGTAGCACCTTTATTTGAGAAGACATAGGGGGTAGAAATAAGGGTTTCTGGGAGAAATTTGAGAAGTCTGTGTTTGAAGTTCTTTTTTTAAAAAACATTTTATTGGCATTTTGTATCATCATACAAACATAGATTTCATGAAGTTCAATAAACCATCATCATCTCCAGTAAGAAGTAAGTAAAGCACTCAAAATTGCAGTGTACATACGTCAGTTCATCATAGCCCATTGGTGTCAAAATTGCGCCGGCAGCGCCGGCCGCTTCCTTGTCCCCCCTATCTGCAGTGACGTATAGTGCTAGCACATTGCCCCTCTCATCTCATCACCACTCATGGACTGTCGTCTGGTGTCCCTGTTGCGTGCGGTGGGTCACAGAGATTCCCCCCGGACTCATTCCATCTCTCCCATATTCAGGACCACTTTTTAGGACACCCTCTGTGTATATAAACCGCTGTCTCTGAACCATGGCTGTGTCCATGTCTGCTGCCCATTGCTGCAACGTAGGTGGTGAACCTGAGTCCCAGTGTCTAGCGATGTTCCGTTTGGCGAATATCATACCCAGTGTAGCCCATGTCTGTAATGCTAGGTTGAGGTCTGTGGGTTGCCAAATATTTAGTAGGCAACACCGGGGATCCCGTTGAACTTCCGCCCCTCCCACCTCTGAGATGTCCATCATTACCTGATCCCAGAATGATTGTATTTTGGGGTAGTCCCATAGTATGTGATAAAATATTCCGAGTTGCCCACACCCAAGAAGACAAAATGGATCTGGTGCATGTCCAAGTTTATGCAAAGTGGTGCGGGGGTAGTATACCCGATGCAACACCTTGAGTTGTATCAATTTGAGCCGGGATGGGATCGCCGCCTCCCGAGCGGACGCCAGCGCATCCAGCCAATCCGAGTCTTCTATATCTCCCAGGTCTGCTTGCAATTTGCCTCTCAGAATCAGTGTGTGGTCAGGTTGATTATTAACCAGTGTACAGTAGGTTTCGAGATGGCTTTTTTCTCTATGTGGTCTGTGAGTATCCTGTCCTCTAGAGGGGAGGAGTCTGCCAGTTTAGTGCCCTGGGGAATCGCATTTTGGAGCGCATACCTGATTTGAATGTAGCGATAATGTTCAGTAGCTCCCATGTGATGCTTTTCCTGTAGTGCAGCGAAAGTGAGGATCTCCCCCCGCACCCAAAGATCGCCTATTTTAGTGATCCCTATTAGGTCCCATTGTTGAACCCTTTGGTGTGTGCTAGTGTGCCCAGACGCCGTGTTTCCCAGAGCGGAGTGGCAAGCGTCAATACTCTCTCCCAGCCCAATGCACTTTGCGGTGTGTGCCAAATTCTGATTGCGTGTGCGGTTGGGCCTGTGAGGGTATTTTTCCGTTTATTAGTACATAGGGCCTTCATCAATTTGTCAGCAGGGAGGAGGGTCCTATCCAGTCGGAACGCAGGCTTGTCCTGGGGAACATGTAGCCACTGATTTATTATCATTAGCTGTGAAGCCCAATAGTAGAATTTGACATTCGGTAGGGCAATGCCACTGTCGTACCAGCTATGTACGAGAGATCTCAGCCTCTATTGCTTTAAAGTACGTAAGTGGGACTGGGAAGGGGATATTTTGTAGGACGTAGAGGAATCTAGGGAGTGCAAACATTTTAGATAGGGCCGCCCTCCCCAGAAGCGTCAGCGGCAGAGACCGCCAGTGCCCAACATTCGCCTTAAGCCATGTAAGGGGTTTCACCAGATTTTCGTCCATGAATACATTTTCTTGCGGGGTTACGTAAATTCCTAAATATTTGAAACCTCTGGATGCTATTTGGAGCGTGCAGCCCGGAGGCAGCTCCGATGTGGGACCTTTCAGTACATACAGTAGCAGCTTTGTCCAGTTAATTGTGTACCCAGACTTCAGCCCATACGCCGTGAGGACTTCCATCAGGACCTTCAGTGACTCCCAAGGGAATGTCAAGTAGATTAGTGCATCATCGGCATATAAGGAAAGCAGGTCCTCCCAATCCACCTCCCACCGGATGCCACGTATCCTTGGTTCCTGTCGGAGACAGGCGGCCAGAGGTTCCAGTATGAGGGCAAAGAGGAGAGGCGACAGCGGGCAGCCTTGTCGCGTCCCTCTCCCCAGTTTGAACACCCTAGAAATATGGCCATTAGCCACCACATGTGCCAACGGAGCCGTATATAATAGTTTTACCCAGTCGCAGAATTTGGGGCTGAACTCCATCTTATGGAGGACTGCAAAAAGAAAAGGCCATTCAACAAGGTCAAAGGCCATCGTCGCATCTAATGAAAGGATGGCAGCGTCCTCTTTGATCAAGGGTATTCGGGCCAGGACCCCGTGCAGGCGTTGCAGATTTAGGGAGGTGTTGCGGCCAGGCATAAATCTAGACTGGTCTGGATGTACTAAGGTTAGCCTGGCATATGCTGTCCACTAGTTCTAGTGGGCACATTGCACCAGTCTAATTCGACCCTTATTGATGGTGGTTGTAAAGTCAACCTTATAGACAAGCTATCCTAGTGGTAGCATGGACCAGCAGTCATAGGCTAAGACTTATGGAGGACTGCAAAAAGAGCCTAAGTGCCAAAGTTTTCGCCAGTATTTTTGCCTCTGCGTTTATTAGCGAGATCGGCCGGTAGGACGACGTCATCGTCGCGGGCTATCCCGGCTTGGGTACTGCCACTATCGTTTGTGTTTGAAGTTCTTGAACACGCTTTTAGATAGTTTATGGGGTATATGATAGTGTAGGAATTTCAGGCGTCTGAAACTAGTTTGGAGTCTAGTGATCTTCGAGAAAGGGAATACATGGTTAAGGGCACCAAATTTCCAGAGTGGAGGGACCGGAGGGTAGGGACCTGAGTACTACATGCTCACGTAGTGGGAAGCTGAGGGGAGTTGAGGAGAAGGGGGTATGGTCAGATGAAGGAAGGAAGGAAGGGATGTTGCAAATCAAGGGGTGGCTGGAGGAAAGTTCCATGACTCCATTCTACAAAGACAGCCCGTTCAACAACAGCATCATGACAGAAGATGCCAAGAGAGAAGAAGGTACTCTTTCTGTATTGGGCTTCCCAGCATTATATGCATGCGATTACTAGGTGGAAAACAGCTAATCCTGAAGAGAGGGCACAGCTGCAAATATAAAAAAGGGAAGTTGAAATACATTAGGTCAAACTGGATTATGCAATTAGGAAGATAGAATCCGGATTAGAAGGATGGTGGATAGGATGAACAGTTGCCTAGGATGCACATGGAAATTCGATAGACCGAGCCAGTCTGGAAATCTAAGCAGAAATAGTAAATAACAACATTCTAAGATGGGGCGCTACTGTGGAAATACTTTGAAGCTATAGAACATGATAGTCCTTCTTACATGTCCATAAGAAGGACATGCTAAATCCTATGTCGATATCTAGATTCCTAGAGTCTTAGAGGCGATGTTGTGAGAAGTTAGCCTGGCATATGCTGTCCACTAGTTCTAGTGGGCACCTTGCACCAGTCTAATTCGACCCTTATTGATGGTGTTTGTAAAGTCAACCTTATAGACAAGCTATCCTAGTGGTAGCATGGACCAGCAGTCATAGGCTAAAACGTCAGAGAGCATGTGAAACAAGCTGTTTTACCAATTATAATCCCTTGAATACCAAATGAAAGGACACCACACCAGGTATATATCAAATATATATGTATTTAATCTAAACACAACCCCTCTACACTCTTTATGAGGTCAGAGGTCAAAGTACAATACAAGATTATCAATCAGCATACATTATGTTGCACAATATACAGTAATGCCCTAGGAGCCTCACAAACCATATACTAAAATAGTGGTGTAAGAACCACGACTGAAATGGAAAATATGCCTAGGGCCTAAGGAATCGCTGGGGCTACACTAAGCAACCAAAGGTTAGGAAGTAGGAGGCCCACGGGAGACGCGTGCAGTGTCTAAACACAGCCATGGGTTACCATTGACTTTTAACGGAGAATGAAGAACGTACAAAGTTACTGTTTAAGGACACTTCCGGATGGACTACGGTAAAACCCCTTTAAACTAGGACACTTCGAGAGTCAAGACCCACGGGAGCACCGGAGTACTCGTGTTACCTCACCCAGGGAATTCGGGTGCATAAGTGCCTTTTCGTGTCAGGGTTCGTTGTCGTTTTCTATGGAGACCTGTAAAGAAGTGCTGCAGGCGACCAGTGAAGAAGTGTCCGGGTGGATCCAAGGTTGGATCGAAGATCTGTAGAACCTGAAAGCAGAGGGGACAGAGTCTGGGTCACTAGCCAGTGACCAGGAGGGTACCAGGAAGGAACCAGTCGATGTCGGGTGCTTTTGTCGTGAAGATGGTGAGCTTGTCTCTTCAGCCACGTGGTCCAGGAGGCATCGACGATGACAAGGCACTGGATTCGAGCTGTCCCACGAAGGATCTAGATGACTGCGGTGTCGGAATCTGGATTGGACCCAACAAGCCTTGGCAGCTGCAACCCACGCAGGATGTCGAGATGAGCTCTGTTGCAGACCAGCAAGGTCTGAGGCGCTTCTCCTTTTCAGGGAAGCTGGTGCAAGCCTGGAGCAACCAGGCTAGCAAGTTAAGTTTGAAGAAAGGTCTCCAGGGGGCTCACAAGGCAACGGGCAATGAGCCGGGAAGACACGTTGAGCACAAATGCAAACACGGGGCCCACGGGACACTCGCGGATGTGGGGCCTGTGCTTTGGTGCAAAGGGTGCTCGGGGCTGGGGCTTCTCTTACCCCAATGCACAACTGTGAGCAGGCCTCAGGAGTCGAGCAAGTAGCAAAATTCAGGATGTCCAAGATATCCGGTCCCACGTCTCTCGTGTCTGCCACTTGTCTCAGCTTTGCTGTGGTTGTGGGTCGGGGTCAGAGAAGTCTGGAAGTCTAGTTCTTGAGTCGCAGCCTCTTCGGGATCCGGCGGGAGCCTCGAGGTTGCAGACCGGCAAAGTTGCTGTTGGTGCCTGTTTGAACAGTGTGGTTACTCCTTGACCACAAGGGAGATGTCCTCAGTCTTCCAGTCAGAATGGAATGTTGAAGTTCTCGGACTTCAGCTTCAAGATGTCGTCCAGGTAAATCTAAGGTCCTAGGGACACAGCTCCTATACTTATACTAAGAAAAGGGGCAGGATTACCTGCTAGGTCCCTCCTATGGGTGGACCTGAGAAGGGGGTGGTTACACCCTTTTCCCTTTGTCCAGTTTCGCGCCAGGGCGGGGCTAGAGTGCCCCAGCAGCTGGTTTGAACCGGACTATGCATGGAGCACCTTGTGTGCCCCATGCAGTGTCTGAAAAAGCATTTCTGAATGCAGCCCACCCTGCCCCAATACACTACAGCCTGTCTGGAGAGGTGCTGGCACCTCCCCTGACAGGAAACCTATTGTTCAGGCCTCCCCTGCCGGAGTTTCGTCCAGCAGCAGGAGGTCAGACTCATGTCTGTGGCAGTGGCATCCATTTTGTGATGCCAGGGCTCTGTTTAAAGTTAACTGGGTAAAGTAGTAACTACATGACTTCTCCCTCTAGAAGGGCGGAATGCTACCCCCGCCACCAGGACTGGCGGGGGGGGAGGGGGTAGTATTCCAAAGTGTTTGACACCTTACACGACATGTTTCGATGAAGCCAAACCAAAGTTAGCATTAACCGCGAGGATTATAATGCACTTAAGAGTATATGGTATGGCTATATCATAGAACAGCTATAAGGAGATGGTTCCGAAAGCTGCAGAGGGGCTCAGCTCATGCCAGGGCACACTCTCACATAAAACCAAGCACTCTGCCTCCAGCATTGTCAAGGCCTACCATAGGAGTGGCTTATAGGTGTATATGTTTCTATATATATGTATGGATATAGGTATACTATATCCCAGTAAGGGGTATTACACCACCTAACCCAGGCTGAGTGATCAGGCCTGTGGTGTCAGTTTGGAGGGCCAGCCAGGGGTGGCATAATACATGCTACAGCCCCTGGTAGGCCTTGGATGCACCTATGCCCTGGTTACCTATGGTACACTATACAGGGGCTCACAAAGGTGACCCAATACCTAATCTGGTATGTACCTAAAGTACATGGTAACAATTTAGAGAGAGTACAGCTAGGCTGTGGTCCTGATGAGCAGGGCCACAGCCAGTCTAGAGTCGAAAAAGCAGTGAAACACAGCAAAAAGAGGGGGTGACCATAGGAAGCAGACCCTACTCTCCTACTGCTGTCATTTTAGATTGGGCAGGGACATTATATGGGGAGAGGGTCGATACATGATGCAGGGCCTACAAGGCCCAGATAGAGCCCCTTTATGCCACAAGGGCCCCAAACATAATCAGTGCACAAATGGCCCCCGTAACCAGGCCTTGAGACAATAGCGAGTGGAACCCTCCTGAAAAAAGAATTAGTAGTTAGTAGTGAATGAAACCAGGCACCTTCGTGGACAATAAGATTTGATGTATGGCACAACATCCTGATGTCTACCCTACTGTCTTGAGTCTTCCTGATCCATCTCTTACGCCAGGAGCTGTTCTTGTTTTAACAAAACCTAGACCATATGTATCTACCTAAAGCTTTAACTAGAATATGCGTGCGATGCGAGAGCCCTTTTTTTGTTAAGTTAGTCTATGAACACCTTTGCTGAAATAAATAAGATGCGGCGTATTCAAAGGAACTTTTATGCAAAGATCTGTGTATGGTTAAATGTGTCTTAAATATGTCTTCATAAGTTTCTACAATAGTAATAAATGAGATGCTTTTACAATCAATTAAAAATTTAACATGCACATTCTGGTATTTTCCATTTAAGTAATGTAAATCTCTTTACATCCGACAGAAAACAATCCTTGACTGTACAAAATTTTTAAAAATAATGAAGATGATACTGTAAATCTGCAAAAGCGAAGTCCGAAACATTGAGTTCCAGTATTCAGGAAAACATAAGTGCCGACAGAGGCAGCCGAACCTGAACATAAACGGACAGATCTTGAGAAGTACCGTCAAGGGCCATTCGGTGGTTCTACGAGTCTCAGCAGTGCACCTCTGTGCCTCAAGATGAAGAAATGACCTCTAGAAAATTAAGGAAACACTGATCAAACACTTCTTGTGTAAACATGTCCAATACCAGCTCTGATCATGAGGTGGTTACAGCAGTACTCTGCTTCCTATAGTGATATCAGACCACCATTCAGTGCTAGAGGTGTATTGTAAACTCCCTCAGGCCATTCCACAGCAGCCAGCAAAAAGCACAGTTAACTGAAAGTTAAAAGAAATGGGGGTTCTGCTTTATAAAACAGAGTATATTTACCAAGACTAAAACTGCATCAGAGAACACACACAGGGGAAAAGCCATCCGAATGCAATGAATGTCTGAAGAGCTTTACTCAATTATCAGGCCTATAAAAGCATCAGCGAACACACACAGGGGAAAAAACATACCATTGCAGTGAATGTGGAAGTAGTTTTACGTAATCATCTAAACTCATGAGTCATCAGCGAACACATACTGTAGAAAACCATTCAAGTGCAATGAATGTGGGAAGAGCTTTATATATTTATCAGACCTAAAACGGCATCAGATAACACACACTGGGGAAAAACCATATCCTTGCAGTGAATGTGGAAGTAGTTTTAGTGACTCATCAACATTAAAGGTTCATCAAAGAACACACACTGGAGAAAAACCATATCCTTGCAGTGAATGTCAGAAGAGTTTTCGTCTATTATCACACCAAAAACGGCATCAGAGAACACACACTGGAGAAAAACCATACCAATGCAGTGAATGTGAAAGGAATTTCAGTTCCTCTTCAGGATTAATGTATCATCAACAAACACACACAGGGGGAAAACCATATCATTGCAGTGAATGTGGAAGTAGTTTTAGGAATTCGGTAACATTAAGGAATCATCAGCGGACACACACAGGGGAAAAACCATTTAAGTGTAGTGAATGTATGAAGAGCTTTAGTCGATTAACAGGCTTAAAATACCATCAGAGAAATCACACGGGAAAAACTATACAAGTGCAGTGAATGTGTAAAGAGCTTTTGTCAATCATCACATCTAAAACAGCATCAGAATACACACACCGGGGAAAAACCATACCATTGCTGTGAATGTGTGAAGAGCTTTTGTGAATCATCACAACTAAAGCGGCATCAGAAAACACACACTGGGGAAAAACTAATTGCACCTCACTTTTTAGCAAGATTAAAACACCTTTTTAGTACTAATTGTGTCTTTTTAAAAAAAAAATCCTTGTATACATGAATTACGCAATTTTAAAATTGAATGCTTGAAATGTATGTCTAGGGTGGAGGTGTTCAAACTGGGGTGTGCCCCCTTTAGGGGGGCCTCAGGCGATCCCAGATGGGGCGCCAGGCTCTGGCCAAAAAGATGTTATACTGATAACAGTGCTTTATTTTAAGCTGAAAATAATGAGCGGCAGTAAGCTGCTCTCCAATGGGCCATCACAAACATGTTTTGTCATTTATATCCCAGCTGGGAGTATGTGTCAAAAAGGACGGAACTCCAAATGTTCTTCAAAACCCCTTCCCCACTTCAAATTAACACACTGTGGGTACTTGTACCCGTTATTAGAACATTGGAATGTCGGGAGCTCCATTGAAGCAGCTCCGAGCTTGTAATGGCTGGTATAAGCCCGGAGCTCCAACATTCCAATGTTTCTCTTCATGTTTCTCCCTTTTTAATTCAGAACATTCTACTCTCAGTGGGTGGAATGTTCTAATAGCCTTATAGCCTTTCTGCCTCAGGGTATACCAGTTGTTAAAGGCCCTGAACCTGTGTTTTAGCCCCGAGCCGCAGGCCCTCGGCAGCGGGCTATTAAGCTATAGTAAGGCCTGCCTGAATAGAACAGTATGTTGGTCAATCATGCATTTGATTGCATGTTTAAAACAGAACTTAACTGCAATGCTTAAATAAGCCTAGACATATTTAAACATTGCCAATTGAATAGAATAATTATGAAAAATTCTAAGGGGAGCCCTATGATTGCTGGGAGGAAGGGGGGTGCGGTATTAAAAGGTTTTAAAACCACTGCTCTAGTGTGTTCTCCATCGGAGAGGTGTGAGGGGCCTGTTATAACACTTGGTTAGTCAAATCTTAAAGTGAAGGGCACAGAGACTCAAAGCCAATGGATTTCAATGTCGAACCTGTTCATCACCACTTAATTATCCTCACTGATCGTAGTAAGTGACTAGATCAGGCCCCCTCCTCCCATGTCCAGATGGGCTACCAGCTGGGTATATTCAGCACAGGTTTGTAAATCAAGGTTTGAGATGTAAAACATGAAAGTAATAAAAACATACAAGCTTTACAAAGGAATGTTGAGGGCAATGCCAAGCCCCAATCAACACTGTTAGTACTACTGGCAAGAGTGTGTACATTTATCTGCTAACAGTGCCGCTCCATGGAAAAGGTCAGCCATACCTTTACTGTCTCCCTGTCAAACCCAACCCTTTCTAGACTCTCTCCAGCAGGACCTTCAGACGGCTGGCAAGTGAACACTAAGCACTCTCTCACAAACCCAACCTATTCTAGACTCTCCAGCAGGACCGGCATACAGCTGCCGAGTGAACACTAAGCACTCTCTCACAAACCCAACCTATACTAGACTCTCTCCAGCAGGACCTGCAGACGGCTGGCGAGTGAACACTAAGCACTCTCTCACAAACCCAAGCTTTTCCAGACTCTCTCCAGCAGGACCTGTAGACGGCTGGCGAGTGAACACTAAGCACTCTCTCACCAACCCAACCTATTCTAGACTCTCTCCAGCAGGACCTGCAGACGGCTGGCGAGTGAACACTAAGCACTCTCTCACCAACCCAACCTATTCTAGACTCTCTCCAGCAGGACCTGCAGGCGAGTGAACACTAAGCTCTCTCTCACAAACCCAACCTATTCTAGACTCTCTCCAGCAGGACCTGCAGACGGCTGGCGAGTGAACACTAAGCTCTCTTTCCCAAACCCAACCTATTCTAGACTCTCTCCAGCAGGACCTGCAGACGGCTGGCGAGTGAACACTAAGCACTCTCTCACCAACCCAACCTATTCTAGACTCTCTCCAGCAGGACCTGCAGACGGCTGGCGAGTGAACGCTAAGCACTCTCTCACAAACCCAACCTATTCTAGACTCTCTCCAGCAGGACCTGCAGACGGATGGCGAGTGAACGCTAAGCACTCTCTCACCAACCCAACCTATTCTAGACTCTCTCCAGCAGGACCTGCAGACGACTGGTGAGTGAACACTAAGCACTCTCCCACAAACCCAACCTATTCTAGACTCTCTCCAGCAGGACCTGCAGATGGCTGGCGAGTGAACACTAAGCACTCTCTCACAAACCCAACCTATTCTAGACTCTCTCCAGCAGGACCTGCAGACGGCTGGCGAGTGAACACTGAGCACTCTCTCACAAACCTAACCTATTCTAGACTCTCTCCAGCAGGACCTGCAGACGGCTGGCGAGTGAACACTAAGCACTCTCTCACCAACCCAACCTATTCTAGACTCTCTCCAGCAGGACCTGCAGACGGCTGGCGAGTGAACGCTAAGCACTCTCTCACCAACCCAACCTATTCTAGACTCTCTCCAGCAGGACCTGCAGACAGCTGGCGAGTGAACGCTAAGCACTCTCACAAACCCAACCTATTCTAGACTCTGCAGCAGTACCTGTAGAAGACTTGTAAGCGAACAACAGGCATTCCCTCAGTCAACTCCAACTTACTCCAACCCTTTTCAGCAACACCTGTAGAAGATGGGTGGGTGAACACTCCAGGCAAATGCAACAGAACTAGGGCTGCTGATTGACCCTGATCGCAGGCCCAGAGTGACTGATCCACAAAGGCTAGTTCGATCCCATGTGTGGGCAGAAACTTCACCGGTTCGTGTCCAGAAAGGCTTAGTGTTCATAGGAGACAACCAGCCCTTGTTCTGGAAGAGCATGTGTGTTGAGTGCTTATGACCCTTGGCCCTCTTACAGTAATTTATTGACAGTACACGTATCACTAGTACAGAGGCTGGTGTCAAACTCTTGAAGGGGGAAGAGTCACGTTCCCTAAACCACTGCAGTTAGAGCTGACGCTAGGAAACCAATCAACCTTCAAGCAACTTGGTTTCCGCTGGTTCTTTTGGTATGGCACCGCCATATTTTGTACATGGTATTTTTATTTAAATATTTTATCAATTAAAAAACATTTTATAAAATATTTTATACAATTTACATCAACATATTAGCACCCAAAAATAAACCTTCAAAAGTTTAAAACATGTTAGAATTCAAATTTTGTTTTTGGAAAAAAATATTTATGTTTCTATAATTGTTTTATTAAAATGTATTTTTTTTCCAACATTCTTAAATTACTCCCCACTCTTACCCCCTATAAACCCAACATCCTGCTCCTAATTTTTTACATAAAATTTAAAAATATAAAACAAAATTGGATACATATTTTCAAATTACTCCCCACCCTTATCCCCCATTAACCAAACATCCTGCTCCTAAGATTTTACATAAACGTGTTACTGGCATTGTTATATGGCCATGAGTTAACCATTCTGTGGACGGTGACTCTGCCACAGTGAAAGGTAATTGGTCTAATTTCTCAATGTGCAGCACTGTATATTTTGCATCTCTTTGTGGCATTCTCATTTGTCTGATTATATGCAGAGAATAGAGACGTACTGTTAATATATTGCCAGGGCACATGACCAGAGCTCAAAGATTGTAGTGTCCAACTTAATAATAGAATGGATCGTAACTGTCCGTGTTGTAAGATGGACAGATCCTGTTCCATTATATCTAAGGGCTGAGGTCAGTTTCAAGTAGTCTCTTAGTTCCAGTGATAATTCCAACCCGGAAGGGGATCCTATAAGTACTGCTCCTGGAGAGGTAGACCAATTAGTCTCTTGCCCGGACAGGTAAATATGCTTCCAAATATAAGGAAGTTTCTTTTAGAAGAGTTGCCCCTTCCACCAATATTTAGGTGGAACCCTTCAGATCTCCAGGCCGTGGCGTGTTCACCGTGCAAATCAGCAGTCTGAACACGTGTTGGCTAAGAAGGATTACAGATCTGGAATTAAAGACATCTGAAAATATAAAGGAAGAAACACAGGGCTGCACTATATTCTTGTAAATACGGTGCACCCCTGCATTTCAGAAGTGGAGAGTGCAGCGTTAAGCAAAGGAGGCTAACGCCATACTCCTCCAATTGCTTGTAAATATGCCCCTTAATGACAACAGCCTGACCTATTTTATCAAGAGGCAGAAAATACTCTCATTACAGAAGATTCACCGCCTTGATGCAGCATTGCTCCAGGAAACACACCTGTCACCTATTGAACATGATAATCTCATTAGGGATTGGATGAGTACAGTACTACATGCCAGCAGGATCCTGACTACCCTTACACACCCATCTACTCCTTTGGAACAGGGGCACAGTGGGTTGGACATCTTATTTCACAAATCCCTGGGCGTTTGCACACTGTGGACATTGCGGGACCCCCTGGGCAGATATATAACTTTGTCAAGGTTCAGATACCCATTGAATCTTTGTGTGTGGGCTCTATCTATACCCCGGCGGCTGACCAAACTCCCGCTCTCCTTTTGGACAGCCAGGGTATTCATGAGGGGGGTGCTGGAATATGGCACCTTAAGAAGTCCAGAAACCATATGACCAGGCAGCCCGAGACCGGTTCATCCTCTCCGACATTATTGATGATCATGCCTTGATGGATCCATGGTGATTGACGCACCTGAGGGACGCGGACTATACTTTCACCTCCTGCGTCCATTGCGAACGTTTACGCCTTGATCCTCCCAAACAGTACCTCTGATCATGATCTTCTGCTACTCGACCATAAACTTCGATTGTTTCAAACCCCTCAGGCCTGTTGGCATATGTATACAGCATGGTATAAAGCCCCTGAAAACAAGCACAGATGGTGCCAATATCTGAGCCAGTACTTGGAGGAGAACGCTGGGTCCATCTCCTCTGCACAGGTGCTGTGGGAGGGCAGGAAGGCCTTTGAGAGGTAATTTGATGAATGATTTGGCTGCCTATAAGTGCCACTGTGAGGTATAACAGCGTTGGTTGACTGACCTCATGCTTCACCTGGCTCAGACGTATAACGCATTGCTGACCCCTGCTCTTCTCAAGGAGCTGCTTGGGGCCAAGTATGATCTGAACTCCCATTACACAGTGGAGGGCCAGAGGGGTACGATCTGTTGACGATATAGTAGGGGACGTTGAGTTGGCCCCCTTTGCTACTCTCATGTGTGATTGTGGGCTGCCACAATCGCATCACTGACAGTATCGACAGCCTATGCATAGCCTGCCACACATGCTGGGTGCTCCCCCTTATGATCTTAAGACTGCCCCAATGTTGAGTTATACACTGATGTGGAAAGGATTCAAGGACACTATGGGCCCGATTCTGATGCGGTGTGGAAAGCTTCCCGACCAAATGGGTTTGGGAATGGTTTCCAACCAAATCAGATCGGGAGATTCCAACCACCCGAGTATGATGCGTCGGGATGCTTCCAGATATGATTTGGTTGGACTCCCATTGACGTCAATGGGAGCCTATGTTCCTAACCTCATCTTAATCGGGCCTGAGGTGGGAATGCTTTCGTAATCGCATCATAATAGGGCCCTCAGTTGGTAAGACACGTTCCCGATCCGATTTGGACATAGCAAATGCCGTTAGGAGGCCTTCCTAACCACATCAGAATCAGGCCCTAAGGTGGGATTTTATGTTACAGCTGTGGACAGCCTTTTTTAAAGCACTGCTGCCTACAATATATGCTGTTTGCTGGAGTAGAGGTTGGGCCTCTCACTCTCTGAACAGGACTCCCATGACCTTTGGAAAGATCATGGCAGTATACCTCAGGAGGTCAGGTTGAAATCAGTTATTTCAAGTTCCTACACCACTGGCACTGGTCGCCGGAGTGGATCTAAAACGCACATATGGCAGACGATTCCAAGTGCTGGAGGTGCTGATGGTGTAGCGCACTCGCCTGTGACATTTTTCATTTCCTGTGGACTGTACAGTACTTTGTGCTACTGGGGCTCCATTTGGGATAACTTGATGACCAACCAAGGGGTGGCATCGCAATTCATGGCCCGTCAGACCTTGCTTCCAAAATGTCAATATTCCAGGATTTAAATCCCCATGGTAAGAGTAAGCTGGCTACGGCCTTCATAGTGGGAGTTGGTTTTTTGGGGGGGTGCCATGGGGCCTGGCACCCTGACTTTTCTCTCCTGTTTCCATGTCCCTTCCCCTCCTGTTCCCCCTCGTCCTCCTTCCCTGATCTTCTGCGGGATCTTCTAGGACACATCACCTCTATCTGGAGATGTTATTTTATTTATCATTTTTCCTGTTATCAATGTCGTCTCACCAGTTCTAGTTTACACAGTATCTTGGACTCTGCTGAATTGATAAACTTCAATCCCTGTTATATGCTCATTGTGTATGAAAAGTCAATAAAAAAATTAGATATTTAAAAAAGACACAGGGAGTGGTGTCACTTAACATTTGACTTTGACAATTCCGAAGGAAGAGACATTACTGAATTTATAGGCATGATCAGAACAAATGTAAAGTGATAAAATTAACAATCAAGTGTCACTAAAATTGACATTCAATTTAACATTCCACTGAACTGTGTGCAATACTCATGGTGAAATATAAGAAAAGTTTTGCCACCAAAATGTGGGACAGAGGGTCTGCTCTGTGCCGAATAGTCATGTGTGAAGTTCTAGTTAATCCCCATATTTTGGAAGAATGAGCCAAGTTTGAGTGACACTTCAGACCGACCTCCAAATGTGTGAGTGTCACTCGTGATGAGTGAGGTTTGAGGGCTCTGATTTATGCACGTCCGAACTAATGTTGCTGTCGAGGCATTCAAGACTGCTTGCATGACAATGCTACAAAGAGTTGACGCACTCACTAATCAATGGTGTATTGATGACGAGTATACTGTGACATAGGGGCCTATGTGAAGGAGTAGAATATTTTCGAGTAATTAAATGCCCCTCCCCTGTTCCTCAGACCAGTAATACCCACTCATTTTTATGATACAATGCAAACTGTGTGAGAATTTTCTGGTTCATACTTGATATTTCTATCTTAGGAATTAGTTGTTTCAAGGATAAATTGCTTTATTGTTTGTCAGTGAATCTTTGTTGAGAGAGGATGGTGGTTACTGTAAACAAAACAACAAAGCCTGGAAGAGGCCGCTATCTTAATATTTTAGGAGACAGTGTGCTCTTAAACCAGAAACTCAAAACCTAATTAGAACCTACAATTCAGTCTTGTTCGAGGATATAAAACTGTACCAAATATAAGGAATAAGCCTCAGACATAGGAACATTAGAAATAAGCTGTTTCTTCAATTGTCGCTTTGACGCATGACCTATGCCTCATTGTCACTGATCTGGTGCCTTAAACTTCATGGTATTTACCTCTGTTTACTTTGCTATCTAGCACGTTGTGGATTTGAACAATTGCAAATAAATTATTTAAAAGAATAAATAAGTTGTCCAGTTTAATTGCAAAACTGACTGAAATATTCATATATTCTTTGAAATACAGATATATTCATTGAAATACAGATATAGTCATTGAAATACAGACTGCCACTTCCAGTTGTCATCTTTCTTTCAATACTCTCAAGTCCTTTACATTAGTGGTTGGAAGATGCTCATCTGAAGTGAAGCTATAAAAACTTTTTTTCAGCAGCAGCCAAGTGTGAGGCCCTGTACTTGAACTGCCTGACCCTTAAAACATTCACGTCTGTGACATCTGAAATCCCAGGTCTTTACAGGCATAAGTGCTTCTTTGTGTAAAATGTATTCACTCCTAGTGCCTGGAGGCAGCTGTTCCGTCAGCAGCCACCAGAGGGCGATCTTCCCCTGCTGATGAAACCCACTGAGCTGCACATTGTATGAAAGAGAGAAGGGTTTCCTCTTCCGGGTCAGCGGCGGCAGAGACAGCACCAGCAGCGGTGCTGACACCATTTCCGGTTTCTCCTGGCGTGTCCAGCCTGCTGCAGAGGAGGAAGGAGCCCTGTCTGTCTGTGCAGTTACCTCCATCTACAGACCCCCTCCTCAGACCCCAGATCTGCCCCCCCCCCCCCCTGGCCCCCCAGGAGGAGGAGAGAGCCTGGACAGGTTTCTGCTCAGGTAGGAGAGCTGCTAACTCACTTGGCTGCAATTTATTAATCCCCCCCTCCTCGCCTGGCATTCATGGTGAGGCCTGTCCAGGGGTGCAGAGGAGGAGAGGCCTGTCCAGGGGTCAGAGGAGGTGAGGCCTGTCCAGGGGTGCAGAGGAGGTGAAGCATGTCCAGGGGTGCAGCGGAGGAGAGGCCTGTCCAGGGATCACAGGAGGAGAGGCCTGTCCAGGGGTGCAGAGGAGGCGAGGCCTGTCCAGGGGTGCAGCGGAGGAGAGGCCTGTCCAGGGATCACAGGAGGAGAGGCCTGTCCAGGGGTGCAGAGGAGGAGAGGCCTGTCCAGGGGTGCAGCGGAGGAGAGGCCTGTCCAGGGATCACAGGAGGAGAGGCCTGTCCAGGGGTGCAGAGGAGGAGAGGCCTGTCCAGGGGTGCAGAGGAGGCGAGGCCTGTCCAGGGGTGCAGAGGAGGAGAGGCCTGTCCAGGGGTGCAGAGGAGGCGAGGCCTGTCCAGGGGTGCAGAGGAGGAGAGGCCTGTCCAGGGGTGCAGAGGAGGAGAGGCCTCTCCAGGGGTGCAGAGGAGGAGAGGCCTGTCCAGGGGTGCAGAGGAGGGGAGGCCTGTCCAGGGATGCAGAGGAGGAAAGGCCTGTCCAGGGGTACAGTGGAGGAGAGACCTGTCCAGGGGTGCAGAGGAGGTGAGGCCTGTCCAGGGATGCAGAGGAGGAAAGGCCTGTCCAGGGGTACAGTGGAGGAGAGACCTGTCCAGGGGTGCAGAGGAGGTGAGGCCTGTCCAGGGGTGCAGAGGAGGAGAGGCCTGTCCAGGGGTGCAGAGGAGGAGAGACCTGTCCAGGGGTGCAGAGGAGGTGAGGCCTGTCCAGGGGTACACAGGAGGTGAGGCCTGTCCAGGGGGCAGAAGAGAAGAGGCCTGTCCAGGGGCAATGGAGGTGAGGCCTGTCCAGGGGTGCAGAAGAGGAGAGGCCTGTCCAGGGGTGCAGAGGAGGAGAGGCCTGTCCAGGGGTGCAGAGGAGGGGAGGCCTGTCCAGGGGTGCAGAGGAGG
This sequence comes from Lissotriton helveticus, assembly GCF_964261635.1. Taxonomy (NCBI): domain Eukaryota; kingdom Metazoa; phylum Chordata; class Amphibia; order Caudata; family Salamandridae; genus Lissotriton; species Lissotriton helveticus. Next base: position 1,431,086 of record NW_027611682.1, read on the forward strand.
TGAGGCCTGTCCAGGGGGCAGAAGAGAAGAGGCCTATCCAGGGGCAGAGGATGTGAGGCCTGTCCAGGGGTGCAGAGGAGGGGAGGCCTGTCCAGGGGTGCAGAGGAGGAGAGGCCTGTCCAGGGGCAGAGGAGGTGAGGCCTGTCCAGGGGTGCAGAGGAGGTGAGGCCTGTCCAGGGGTGTAGAGGAGCCGAGGCCTGTCCAGGGGGTGCAGAGGAGGTGAGGCTTGTCCAGGGGAGCGGAGGAGGAGAGGCCTGTGCAGGGGTGCAGAGGAGGAGAGGCCTGTCCAGGGGTGCAGAGGAGGAGAGGCCTGTCCAGGGTGCAGAGGAGGTGAGGCCTGTCCAGGTGGAAGAGGAGGAGATGCCTGTCCAGGGGCAGAGGAGGAGAGGCCTGTCCAGGGGTGCAGAGAAGGTGAGGCCTGTCCAGGGCAGAGGAGGTGAGGCCTGTCCAGGGGCAGAGGAGGTGAGGCCTGCCCAGGGGCAGAGGAGGAGAGGCCTGTCCAGGGGCAGAGGAGGTGAGGCCTGTCCAGGGGTGCAGAGGAGGTGAGGCCTGTCCAGGGGTGCAGAGGAGGTGAGGTCTGTCCAGGGGTAACAGAGGAGGTGAGGCCTGTCCAGAGAAGCGGAGGAGGAGAGGCCTGCCCAGGGGTGCAGAGGAGGAGAGGCCTGTCCAGGGGTACAGAGGAGGGGAGGCCTGTCCAGGGGTGCAGAGGAGGAGAGGCCTGTCCAGGGGTGCAGTGGAGGAGAGGCCTGTCCAGGGGGTGCAGAGGAGGTGAGGCTTGTCCAGGGGAGCGGAGGAGGAGAGGCCTGTGCAGGGGTGCAGAGGAGGAGAGGCCTGTCCAGGGGTGCAGAGGAGGAGAGGCCTGTCCAGGGTGCAGAGGAGGTGAGGCCTGTCCAGGTGGAAGAGGAGGAGATGCCTGTCCAGGGGCAGAGGAGGAGAGGCCTGTCCAGGGGTGCAGAGAAGGTGAGGCCTGTCCAGGGCAGAGGAGGTGAGGCCTGTCCAGGGGCAGAGGAGGTGAGGCCTTCCCAGGGGCAGAGGAGGAGAGGCCTGTCCAAGGGTGCAGAGGAGGTGAGGCCTGTCCAGGGGCAGAGGAGGAGAGGTCTGTCCAGCGGTGCAGAGGAGGAGAGGCCTGTCCAGGGGCAGAGGAGGAGAGGCCTGTCCAGGAGGCAGAGGAGGTAAGGCCTGTCCACGGGCAGAGGAGGAGAGGCCTGTCCAGGAGGCAGAGGGAGTGAGGAATGTCCAGGGGGCAGAGGAGATGAGGCCTATCCAGGAGGCAGAGGAGGTAAGGCCTGTCCACGGGCAGAGGAGGAGAGGCCTGTACAGGGAGCAGAGGAAGAGAGGCCTGTCCAGGGGCAGAGGAGGTGAGGCCTGTCCAGGGGACAGAGGAGGTGAGGCGTGTCCAGGGGACAGAGGAGGTGAGGCCTGTCCAAGGAGGCAGAGGAGGTGAGGCCTGTCCAGTGGGCAGAGGAGAGGAGGCCTGTCCAAGGGGGCAGAGGAGGTGAGGCCTGTCCAGGGGGGCAGAGGAGGTGAGGCCTGTCCATGGGGCAGAAGAGAGTAGGCCTGTCCAGGGGCAGAGGAGGTGAGGCTTGTCCAGGGGGTGCATAGGAGGTGAGGCCTGTCCAGGGGGGAGAGGAGGTGAGGTCTGTCCAGGGGGTGCAGAGGAGGAGAGGCCTGTCCAGGGGCAGAGGAGGTGAGATCTGTCCAGGGGGTGCAGAGGAGGAGAGGCCTGTCCAGGGGCAGAGTAGGTGAGGCCTGTCCATGGGTGCAGAGGAGGTGAGGCTTGTCCAGGGGGTGCAGAGGAGGTGAGGCCTGTCCATGGGTGCAGAGGAGGTGAGGCCTGTCCATGGGTGCAGAGGAGGTGAGGCCTGTCCAGGGGGCAGAGGAGGTGAGGTCTGTCCAGGGGGTGCAGAGGAGGAGAGGCCTGTCCAGGGGCAGAGTAGGTGAGGCCTGTCCATGGGTGCAGAGGAGGTGAGGCTTGTCCAGGGGGTGCAGAGGAGGTGAGGCCTGTCCATGGGTGTAGAGGAGGTGAGGCCTGACCAGGGGCAGAGCAGGTGAAGGAGGTGGAGGTGTTCCTAGTCAACTTCTAAGTGTCCTGAAACTTTAAATTTCCAACTGCGACTTTCCCCATAGAAGCTAACGGCGCTTGCGGCTGTGTTCCCACACTGCACGTGTCCCCCGTGGGTCCCCTGTGTCACTACCTTGGGTGGTTCCGAAGGGGCCCAGTGATTCTACAGGCTCTAGGTCTTGTGTCGAGGCAAGTTGTGGTTCTTATATCACTATTTTAGAATATGGTTTGGTCCCCCCCCTCCTCCCGGGGCCTATTGTGCTATTTACTGTGAGTATTTGACTTGTAACTTGTGTACTTCGACTTCTAGCCTCATAAAGAGACTAGGGGGTGTGTTTTAGAATACATACATATATTTTATATATATACCTGGTGTGGTTCTCCTTTCATTTGGTCATTCATGAGATTATAGACTGGTAAAAAAAGCTGCTTTACATTCCTTCAAGACTTAGCCTGAAGGCTGCTCTCCAAAGCTATCATCAATAAGGGTTGTTTGGACTGGTACAAGGTGCCCATTATAACTAGTGGACAGCAAATACCAGGCCAACTTCTCACATTGTCCATGTGGGGGCAGAGGAGATGAGGTCTGTCCTGAGGGGGTGCAGAGGAGGTGAGGCCTGTCCAGGGGTGCAGAGGAGGTGAGGCCTGTCCAGGGGTGCAGTGGAGGTGAGGCCTGTCCATGGGTGCAGATGAGGTGATGCTTTTCTAGTGGGGGGTTGCAGAAGAGGCCTTTTCTGTGGTGTGGTGCCGTGCAGAGGAGGTGAGCCCTGTCAGGGAAGGGGGTGCTGCAGGCGAGGCCTGTCCAAGGTAGTGCAGAGGAGGTGAGACCTGTCCAGAGCTGGGGGGTGCAGGGGTGCATAATAGGTGAGGCCTGTCCAGGGGGAGCAGAGGAAGTGAGGCCTGTCCAGGGGTGCAGAGGAGGTTAGGAATGTCCAAGGGGTGCAAAGGAGGAGAGGTCTGTCCAGGGAGCTGCATTGTAGGTGAGGCCTGTCCAGGGGAGTGCAGTGGAGGGGAGGTATGTCCAGGGCTGCAGAGGAGGCGAGGCCTGTCCAGGGGTGCAGCCTAGGTGAGACCTGTCCGGGTGGTACAGAAAAGGTGAGACCTGTGGAGAGGTGGTGAGGGGCAAAGGATGTGAGACCTGTGGAGAGGGGGGAGGGGCAGGGGAGGTGAGACCTGTCCTGTTGGGGGGAGGTTAGAAGAGGTGAAACCTGTCCAGGGGGAGGCACAAAGAAGGTGAGGCCTGTCCAGCAGGTGCAGAGGAGGGGAGGACTGTCCATGGTATGTAGAGGGGGTGAGGCCTGTTTGGAGGTAGGTGCAGAGGAGGCGATACCTGTCGGGGGATGCAGAGGAAGCAAGGCCTGTCCAGGGGGCTCAGAGGAGGTGAGTGAGGCCTGTCCAGGGGGGAGAGGAGGTGAGGTCTGTCCAGGGGGAGCAGAGGAGGAGAGGCCTGTCCAGGGGCAGAGGAGGTGAGGTCTGTCCAGGGGGTGCAGAGGAGGAGAGGCCTGTCCAGGGGCAGAGTAGGTGAGGCCTGTCCATGGGTGCAGAGGAGGTGAGGCTTGTCCAGGGGGTGCAGACGAGGTGAGGCCTGTCCATGGGTGCAGAGGAGGTGAGGCCTGTCCATGGGTGCAGAGGAGGTGAGGCCTGTCCAGGGGGCAGAGGAGGTGAGGTCTGTCCAGGGGGTGCAGAGGAGGAGAGGCCTGTCCAGGGGCAGAGTAGGTGAGGCCTGTCCATGGGTGCAGAGGAGGTGAGGCTTGTCCAGGGGGTGCAGAGGAGGTGAGGCCTGTCCATGGGTGTAGAGGAGGTGAGGCCTGACCAGGGGCAGAGCAGGTGAAGGAGGTGGAGGTGTTCCTAGTCAACTTCTAAGTGTCCTGAAACTTTAAATTTCCAACTGCGACTTTCCCCACAGAAACTAACGGCGCTTGCGGCTGTGTTCCCACACTGCACGTGTCCCCCGTGGGTCCCCTGTGTCACTACCTTGGGTGGTTCCGAAGGGGCCCAGTGATTCTACAGGCTCTAGGTCTTGTGTCGAGGCAAGTTGTGGTTCTTATATCACTATTTTAGAATATGGTTTGGTCCCTCCCCCTCCCCCCGGGGCCTATTGTGCTATTTACTGTGAGTATTTGACTTGTAACTTGTGTACTTCGACTTCTAGCCTCATAAAGAGACTAGGGGGTGTGTTTTAGAATACATACATATATTTTATATATATACCTGGTGTGGTTCTCCTTTCATTTGGTCATTCATGAGATTATAGACTGGTAAAAAAAGCTGCTTTACATTCCTTCAAGACTTAGCCTGAAGGCTGCTCTCCAAAGCTATCATCAATAAGGGTTGTTTGGACTGGTACAAGGTGCCCATTATAACTAGTGGACAGCAAATACCAGGCCAACTTCTCACATTGTCCATGTGGGGGCAGAGGAGATGAGGTCTGTCCTGAGGGGGTGCAGAGGAGGTGAGGCCTGTCCAGGGGTGCAGAGGAGATGAGGTCTGTCCTGAGGGGGTGCAGAGGAGGTGAGGCCTGTCCATGGGTGCAGAGGAGGTGATGCTTTTCTAGTGGGGGGTTGCAGAAGAGGCCTTTTCTGTGGTGTGGTGCCGTGCAGAGGAGGTGAGCTCTGTCAGGGAAGGGGGTGCTGCAGGCGAGGCCTGTCCAAGGTAGTGCAGAGGAGGTGAGGCCTGTCCAGAGCTGGGGGGTGCAGGGGTGCATAATAGGTGAGGCCTGTCCAGGGGGGAGCAGAGGAAGTGAGGCCTGTCTAGTGGGGTGCAGAGGAGGTTAGGAATGTCCAAGGGGTGCAAAGGAGGAGAGGTCTGTCCAGGGGTGCAGAGGAGGTGGGGCCTGTCCAGGGAGCTGCATTGTAGGTGAGGCCTGTCCAGGGGAGTGCAGTGGAGGGGAGGTATGTCCAGGGCTGCAGAGGAGGCGAGGCCTGTCCAGGGGTGCAAAGGAGGTGAGACCGGTCCAGGGGTGCAGAGGAGGTAAGGCCTGTTCTGTCCGGGGGGGTGCAGCCTAGGTGAGACCTGTCCGGGTGGTACAGAAAAGGTGAGACCTGTGGAGAGGGGGTGAGGGGCAAAGGAGGTGAGACCTGTGGAGAGGGGGGAGGGGCAGGGGAGGTGAGACCTGTCCTGTTGGGGGGAGGTTAGAAGAGGTGAAACCTGTCCAGGGGAGGCACAAAGAAGGCGAGGCCTGTCCAGCAGGTGCAGAGGAGGGGAGGACTGTCCATGGTATGTAGAGGGGGTGAGGCCTGTTTGGAGGTAGGTGCAGAGGCGGCGATACCTGTTGGGGGATGCAGAGGAAGCAAGGCCTGTCCAGGGGGCTCAGAGGAGGTGAGTGAGGCCTGTCCAGGGGGGTGTAGAGGAGGTGAGGCCTGTCCAGGGGAGCAGAGGGGGAGAGGCCTGTTCAGGAGGGTGTAGAGGAGGTGAGACCTGTCCTGTGTTTGGGTGGTTCAAAGGAGGTGGGGCCCTCTCCAGGAGGGATGCAGTGGAGATGGGGCCTGTTCGTCCAGGCCGGGTGGTCGAGAGCTGAGTTTAAGTTTGTTAATTGTTGTCCCAAGAGATTTGTGGAATGAGTGTAAGTTGCTTGTAAACTGGCCAATTGAAGAGCCACAGAGTGAAGCGCCTCAAAATATTTTATTATATAGTACAAGAGATTAATGCAGAGCTACAGACAATATTGCAAAGGCAAAGACCGGGTAAAAGAGGTCGCATCTTTTAGCGTTGCATCCAGAGGTTAGTTCACATATCCAGCAAAATGTGAGGGGCTGCAGACTAACATTCCGGAAGAGATATTGTTTTACGCAAAGTTCTGTAGTGAGAATTTTGTTACTAAGCAGAAAAATATCAAAGAAAAAATAATGAGCCCTCAGACAAAAATGTTCTAAACGGGTGACGAAAGTGGTTCTCACGGATTTTATTCTCGTTTTGATTCTAGGTTTGTTGCTAGTGTGAATTTGGATATGCACGGCATTGGTGTGCAGAGTAATGATGCTCAGTATGTGGAAGGAGGAAATGTTGTTTCTCTGGGTCAGGGCCGGACTGGGAACCCAAACCAGGCACGACAATTTTCATGGCCCAGTTCCCTGCCTCTTTTGTTGCTGGGGGCGATATAGCAGCACCAGAGCAAAACCAGCCCCCAGTAACAAATACGTTTCCCAGCACTGAAGAATCAGCCCCCACTCTTCCAGCCCCCCGGGGAAACACCGGAAGCCCGTTACGGCCAGTCCGGCCCTACTCAGGGTGTAGGTTTTATTGGCAGTGGCAATTTAAATACCTCAAACACAAATAGTGTGCAGAATAAGACACGCTCCTTGCGATGTTTGCTGGAACCTGGGAACTGGAACATGAATCAGATGGCACAGAATGGGATGTCACAGTCAATGGTCCCAGCCCAACTGGCCTCTGTGCCGAGCATGCAGAATCAAAGGCAGATATATTGGAACATGCCTTCAGTCCCGATGGCCCCACAGCCCAGTGCAGAATAGAACGCCAAATTCTCAACAATTTCCGTATTTCAACAAAATCCTTCCGTGATTAATAAGGATTTTCCACAACTTCCTCCTGCACTAGGAGTTTCTACTGGACTGAATCAGACTCAATGACGGTGCCTGAGACGGGAGAAGGATTGCATGCTTGGTGCCGTCCTAGAGGTCACCCAGAGGGGCCCTTTTGTAGAAGAAGTAAATGGGAATCCGGCATCTCATTTAATCAATAAATGTGCCTCCCGTTCCACAGTCAGACTGACGGGAGCTCATAACTCTCCCCTCTTGGGAAAGGAGTCCAAGTTATAGGCATTTCTAATAAACAACTAATAAGCTGTCAGCAAATGTCCCCGTACAAATTAGGTCAATGATGAATGGCCACAAACTTAAACTGGGATTAAGATCCAGTTATTATGTTAGGGAATCACCTTGTAAAATGACTTGTGGCTTTTTGGGGAAGAGTCACAATTCATTATTCATTTTGTAGGTGTGGTTTATTAAATTACATTTTGTTGTGCCATGTTTTCATGAACATTCATTGATTACTGTCATTTTTACCTCATCGTGAACCATGTCAATTCTGTGTTCTCTCTGTCTAAAAACTTAAGAACTTTTCCTTGATTCCTAACTGAGCAGATTCTATATCAGTTTTCTATTTGATATTATAAAAAAATGTTTTCTTATATCTTAGCACACATTTGTTGTGTGTGGTTTGTCTATTGACTTTATAGCTAGAGTTATTTCTGAGTCTGGCTTTTCATATACTTTAGAGGTTCCCTTTATGTGATTCTCCTACAAATATTATGATAATTATTTCTCTGACTGAGCAACCATGTTTATGCCTTCAGTAATTATTTGAAACCTTTAATATAGCTTTGAAGCTTGTTGTAGCTCCAAAGGCAAGAGTCTTTACCAAGGGAGTGGTCCTTTAATGGGCAGTATTGCCTGCTACGGCTGTGTTGGACCTGCGATGGGCAAGCCCAGCACAAAGGGGGTAGCTTGGCTCAAGTGACAAGGCAAGTGAAGGCTGTAGTGTTAAGCCGGCTCTGACCCAATAATAACTCCTTGTACATCCACACCAAAAAGAAGGACACCACACCACTGCTGTAGAAAAATACCATTCCTTTATATAAAAGTTCTTGGTTGTAAATAGGGTTGACTGGGAAAGCACATACACATTTCTTTTGGTCATACAGTTCTGGTAATAAATAGTATTAATAAATAGAATAACTTCAGGAATGAGTATCACAATAAATATCACAATAAATATCAGAATAAATATTGGTTCATTTAAATAAACAACCACATTTTTCTTCTGGTATCGCTGCCACCAATTAAATACTTCAGAATCATTACATCTGCAATACGTTTCAAATGGGAAAGATAACTCTTACAGTTTATGCTGTTTTCAATGACCAGGTATACGGCTTCTCTGAGCACAAAATAAGGTTTGGGACTCTTTAATAATCACTCAAGGCGTATGCGCGTATATCTAGAAGGCAAGGAAACACAGTAAATACATCATTTGCACTTGGCGGTCACCGGGATAGGATCTCTGCTTTGCCGGTGAAGTCTATGCACGCCTACGGGCTTTAGCACCACTTGAGCACAGGCGGCACCAGTTCAAAGTCATTAGACTGACGAACGGGCTGCCGGAGAGGTCACACAACCTTCGCGCACAGTCAAATAAATGCTGGTTCACAGTTCCTTCACAACGCTGCATTCACTATGAGGAAACGGGCCCACCTCACATCGGCTGCAATTCAAGATACGATTCAGTCGGGCACAGCACTGCTCTCGTTAGCGACGGGGCTCTCAGGGGCTCCACGGACCTCCCTCCGACTTCCGCATTCAGGGTGGTTCCTGCCCACAGCTACAGCTCCCGGGTCACTGGGGAGTGGCAGAGACGCTAGTCCCGCCCAACGAAGGCCGGCCTTTCCCCGCCCCGGCGCACCACCTCACCTTCAATCTGCGCAGGAAGCGCTCTACGCTGGTGGGGCTCGGAGACGTCCGAGCTCCCCTCTAGAGGCACCTGTCGTGAAGGGGGCACAGCTGACGATCGCGTTCGCGGCGAACTTGCTCTCGCCTCGCGACTCGATAAATCGATCACAGTTCACCACCGGGGGGACGGGGAGGCACACGAATCTGGCCACAGTCTTTGGGGGCAATGAGGTACTCGCTGGGCAGGCGCTGTAGGCGCTAGATCACTTCTCACGTAGCTGACTGGAACGCCAGTCAGACACAACGCCAGCAACCCTTTGCTGCTCTACTGCCTGCGCTACCAGCCACCTCAGGGGTCAACAGGGCAGGTGTCAATCTGGTGTCAAGTCTGGAATCTCTTCTCTAGTCTGAACTAATCTCCATCCACATCTCAAATCTCCTATGGCCGCCAGGGACTGGGCCTTGTATAGCCAGTGCCCTGGGGTACTGGCACGAGCCAGAAGGTTCTAGAACCTTCTCTGGCTGTGACAATGACATGGCACTCTTGAGGGGTATTTAGGACACTCACAGCCACCGTACTGGGGTTCTAGAGCAGCCATTTTGTGTATCTGAGGAAAACAAAGGAATTCCTGTCAGAAATGCGCGCCAAACAAAGGGCGCCAAAACCTCAACAGGCCAGGGTTCATGAAGGCTCCAATGGGAGTCACTTCACATGAGGAAAAAGGGTGTCCACCATTTTAGGTTCATTTACACAGGTTGACAACCCCAGCTTGTAATGCCACAGGATTGGGCCAGGCGCCTTGTAAATAGGTGCCACAAACCTTGTGAGCAACTGGGCGTCAAGGAACATCTAACCCCATGAAACAACACATAAAAAGTCCTGGTAGACGAATAAAAAGCGACAAATTTTGGGAGGTACAGGGGAACAAAAGAAATCATAGTGGTGAGGGGACTCTCAGAAGCAGACGGGTCTAACACGCGTCCCCCCAGCTGAAAGTGGGGAGAGCTACCCAACCCCTTGGGAGTCCTCAACACTAAGGCGGAAATACCTGGAGAGACCGTCTGCATTGGCGGGGTCAACTCCGGGCCGGTGTTCCACCCGAAAGTCCATTCCCTGTAGGGAGATAGACCACCTCAACAGTTTGGGATTTTCCCCCTTCATTTGCATGAGCCAACGAAGGACTCGGTGGTCTGTCTGAACAAGGAAGTGTGAACCAAACAAATATGGTCGCAGCTTCTTCAGTGCCCAGACCACCGCAAAGGCTTCCCGCTCGATGGTACTCCACCTCTGTTCCCGGGGAAGCAGTCTTCGTGACAGAAAGACCACGGGCTGATCCAGACCCTCTTCATTGAGTTGCGATAGCACCGCCCCAATGCCAATGTCGGATGCATCTGTCTGGACAATGAACTCTTTTGAAAAATCTGGAGCCTTCAGGACTGGAGCTTTACACAATGCTTGTTTCAGAGTGTCGAAGGCTCGCTGGCAAGCCTCCGTCCAAATGACTCTCCTGGGTTGCTTTTTGGCCGTGAGTTCTGTAAGGGGTGCCACGATAGTGCCATACCCCTTCACGAATCGTCTGTAGTAACCTGTGAGGCCCAGGAAGGCTCGGACCTCAGTCTGGGTCTTGGGGGGTTTCCAGGCCATGATTGCCTCAATCTTCGCCTGAAGGGGCTGCACCGTTCCCCGGCCCACCAAGTGTCCTAAGTACACTACCGACCCCTGTCCAATCTGACATTTGCTGGCCTTGATCGTCAAGCCAGCCCGTTCCAGGGCCTGGAGAACGGCTTGCAAGTGCTGCAAGTGATCCTCCCAGCTGCTACTGAAGACAGCTATGTCATCCAAGTAAGCAGCAGAGAATGACTCCATCCCGGTGAGTATCGTGTTCACCAGCCGCTGAAAAGTGGCAGGAGCGTTCTTGAGCCCAAAGGGCATGACGCAAAACTGGTAGTGTCCATCAGGTGTGGAGAAGGCTGACCTTTCCTTGGCTCCATTACACATGGGAATCTGCCAGTACCCTGCAGTGAGGTCAATGGTACTGAGATATTGGGCAGCTCCCAACGGGTCAATCAATTCATCCGCCTGAGGGATCGGATGAGCATCCGTTTTGGTTACCGAATTTAGTCCTCGGTAGTCCACACAAAATCTCAATTCTGGTGTGGTACCAGGTGGGGCAGCTTTAGGAACTAACACCACCGGGCTAGACCAAGGGCTACTTGAAGGTTCGATGACTCCTAGCTCCAGCATCTTAGCTACTTCACTTTGGATACTGGCCTTCACCTTGTCAGACAGCCGGTAAGACTTTGACTTCACAGGTGGGCTGTCCCCTGTGTCCATGTCATGGGTACACAAGTGGGTCTTACCCGGGACAAGGGAGAACAGAGGAGCGAATGACCCCAAGACCTGGCGACATTCCTCCTGCTGCTCAGGAGTCAGGGTTGGCGAGAGTTTCACTCCCTCCACTGACCCATCCTTTTCTTGAGACGCAAAAAGGTCGGGGAGAGGCTCTGTGTCCTCTTCCTCCGATCCGTCAGTCACCATAACCAAGATGACTTCGGGTCTCTCGTAGTGGGGCTTGAGGCGATTGGCATGTAACACCCGATGCGGATGCCGAGGGGTCTTTACGTCCACCAGATAGGTAGACTTGCCCTTCTTCTCCAATACCTCGTAGGGGCCTGTCCAACGGTCCTGGAGGGCACTCAGCTCTCCAGGCTCCATCACCCACACCTTCTGACCAGGCTCCAACTCCACTGGGTGAGCGTTGTGGTCATACCACGCTTTCATAACTGCCTGACTGGCTTCCAAGTTGTCAGAAGCTTGCTTCCACAACTTAGCCATTTGGCTTCGGAAGGCCAGCATGTAGCTCACCACATCCTGGGGAACTTTCCGGGGAGACTTTTCCCAGGAGTCCCTCACCAGGCTGACAGGTCCACTTACAGGGTGCCCGTACAAAAGCTCAAAGGGGCTGAAGCCCACTCCCTTTTGCGGCACTTCCCTGTAGGAAAAGAGCAAACAGGGTAGGAGGACGTCCCATTTCCTCCGCAGGCTTTCGGGTAGACTTCTGATCATACCCTTCAAGGTTTGGTTGAACCTTTCCACAAGACCATTGGTCTGTGGGTGATAAGGAGTGGTGAACCTGTAAGTCACTCCACACTCCTTCCACATGGCCCGCATATATGCTGACAGGAAGTTGGTCCCCCTGTCAGACACAACTTCCTTGGGGAATCCCACTCGGGTAAAGATCCCCATCAGGGCCTTTGCCACTACTGGTGCAGTAATGGTTCTCAGAGGAATTGCCTCTGGATACCTTGTGGCGTGATCCACCAGGACCAGGATAAACCTGTGGCCGGATGATGTAGGTGGATCTAGGGGCCCAGCAATGTCGATGCCCACCCTTTCAAAGGGGGTGCCAACGACGGGAAGTGGTTTCAGGGGAGCCTTCAGCTTCGTCCCTGTTTTCCCACTGGCTTGGCATGACACGCACGACCGACAGCATGTGTCGGACGCCACCCTCATTCGAGGCCAATAAAAGTGCGGGACAAGCCGGGCAAAGGTCTTGTCCTGACCCAAGTGTCCTGCCAAGGGAATCTCATGAGCCAACTCTAATAGGAAGGCTCGGTAACACTGTGGGACTACCATGGCCCGTGACAATCCGTGCACTGGCGCCCTGGGTTCACTGTAGAGGAGACCATCCTCCCAGTAAACACGATAGTTCCCAGTCTCGTTACCTGCTGCCTGGGCTTCAGCCTGTTGCCGCAGACCCTCGAGGGTGGGACATCCCCTTTGTCCCTTACTCAGTTCCTCCCTGGATGGTCCTCCTTCCACTCGCCACTCAGCGGGGATAGGCAAGTCCTCCAACGGAACCATGTCCTCCTCCGCGGACTCCGGGTCCACCTCCACAGATGGCCTATCCGTCTCACAGGGCATGGACATCGAGGCAGGCTCCGCCTGTCCTCGAAATGTTCCCTCATCAGCAGCTGGGTGGGCCATTGTTCCAGGCTCCAACCCACGCGACTTCTCTTCCCGAGCAGCCGCAGACCTGGTACTCACACAGGCCCAATCAGGTGTACCCAGCATCTCAGTATGAGTCCGGTATTCCACCTCCTTCCAAGCATTGTGCTCCATATCATTGCCCAGCAGACAATCGACTGGCCCGGCGGGGCTTACGGCAACTCGAAGTGAACCTGCAACCCCTCCCCACTCAAAGGGAACCTCGGCCACAGGATAGTGGCCCATTCTGCCGTCAGCCATCGCGGCTGGATGAAGTACGCCTGGAATCACCTGCTCTGTGGACACCAGATGACTCCTTACCATAGTCATACTGGCTCCTGTATCTCTCAGAGCTTCCCCTCTATGGCCATTGATGGTGACCCATTGCCCATACTTGGTAGTATTTGAGGGCACCTGGATCTATGGAACCACCTCCCGATCACCCAGGGACACTAAGGTGACACCCGCCCACTCCCCCCCCTTAACTAAGGGCATCTCCTCCCCGAGCGCTACACTAGCGACTCCCGGGGCCTTTCCTCCAGTGGGAGGGGGTGGTCTCTTTGGGCATTTCACGTCTCCCTTATAATGTCCAATACCACCGCACTCATAGCAATGGATAACCCTTGGCTGCTGACTCTGGCCAGGATTAGCCTTAGAAGTGGAGAAGAAACTTTTCCCCTTAAAGGTATTTTGGGGGCCTTTGGAGAACTCCTGCTTCTTGTTATCTCCCCCCTCTTTCTTCTGGGGAGCGCCCTGTCCGGACTTCTGAGAATCTCCTCCCGTCCTCTTCGTGGACACTCGGGTACTTGCCCAAATGTCCGCCTCCTCAGCAAGCTTACGGGGGCAAGTAAGTTTGCTGTCTACCAGGTGTTGCCTCAGCTCGGGAAGACATTTCTCGAGTATATGTTCCTTGAGTATTAAGTCGTACACCCCTCGATAGTCCTCCACCTCATTACCTTGGACCCACCCATCCAGGGCTTTCTTGGCATAATCCAGGAAGTCAACCCAATTCTGTGAGCTCAGCTTGTGGCTGCCCCTAAACCTTTGCCGGTATTTCTCGGGGGGTCAACCCAAACTTCCTGATGAGCGCCACCTTCATGGCGGGGTAATTAACCTGTTCCTCCCGGTCTAGGGCCAATAGGGCATCCCTACCTGTCGGAGGCATGTACCGGTATAATCCACCACCCCAATGCTTCTCATGGATCCCATGGGCTCTTAAGGAGACCTCATAGGCTGCCAGCCACTTGGCTATGTTGTCTCCAGCGGTATAACTGGCGACTACGTCCTTGGGTAAATGGGGCCTGGGCTCCCTGGCAAATTCCTTTGACTCGACACCCTTCGGAGTGATGTTAGGGGCCTGGAACTCGAGTTCTCGTAGCTTGAACTCGTGTTCCATCCTTTTCCTTTCCATCTCCAGCTTGGACTCATGTTCCAACCTCCTCACCTCCCTCCGTTCTTCCAACTCCATTTTTGCTATTTCCCACCTTAACAGTCTTTCCTCTCTCCTGTCAGCTAACTCGGTTTCTGACAACCCTCTCGATGACACACTGCTGCCCTCCCGTGAGGTTGCCTTGGGGCTGATTGACATCTCACCCACCCCCGGGGGACATTCCGCAGTCCTATCAATGACAGTACCTCTGTCCGATTCCTCCTCCTCCACCGTTCCCTCCGTGTGTGCTTCCACCCATGCTCGCAGACTAGTACGGAGCTCCTCTCTTTTGGCCCCTCGCCTGACAAACACTCCCCTCTCCTGACAGAAATCCTTGAGCTGTGCCACAGTATAGGTCTCCAGCTCTGACATTTCGAATTCTATCTTGTCAGTGAAAAGTGTGGACCACCACCCCGAAGTAGGTGACCAGGATAAGAACTTTGAGGGTCACTTCCACCCACCTCCAGGAAAGAATTTGGAAAAAGCAAAACGTTGAATTTGAGGGCCGCTAGGAGAAAACTCCGGGTGTGTACCTGTGGTGCACACTGAATTATTATGGGGTTCAAAACAAGCACGGCTCGCAATCCCACCGCTGAGCACCAATTTTATGTTGGACCTGCGATGGGCAAGCCCAGCACAAAGGGGGTAGCTTGGCTCAAGTGACAAGGCAAGTGAAGGCTGTAGTGTTAAGCCGGCTCTGACCCAATAATAACTCCTTGTACATCCACACCAAAAAGAAGGACACCACACCACTGCTGTAGAAAAATATGATTCCATTATATAAAAGTTCTTGGTTGTAAATAGGGTTGACTGGGAAAGCACATACACATTTCTTTTGGTCATACAGTTCTGGTAATAAATAGTATTAATAAATAGAATAACTTCAGGAATGAGTATCACAATAAATATCACAATAAATATCAGAATAAATATTGGTTCATTTAAATAAACAACCACATTTTTCTTCTGGTATCGCTGCCACCAATTAAATACTTCAGAATCATTACATCTGCAATACGTTTCAAATGGGAAAGATAACTCTTACAGTTTATGCTGTTTTCAATGACCAGGTATACGGCTTCTCTGAGCACAAAATAAGGTTTGGGACTCTTTAATAATCACTCAAGGCGTATGCGCGTATATCTAGAAGGCAAGGAAACACAGTAAATACATCATTTGCACTTGGCGGTCACCGGGATAGGATCTCTGCTTTGCCGGTGAAGTCTATGCGCGCCTACGGGCTTTAGCACCACTTGAGCACAGGCGGCACCAGTTCAAAGTCATTAGACTGACGAACGGGCTGCCGGAGAGGTCACACAACCTTCGCGCACAGTCAAATAAATGCCGGTTCACAGTTCCTTCACAACGCTGCATTCACTCTGAGGAAACGGGCCCACCTCACATCGGCTGCAATTCAAGATACGATTCAGTCGGGCACAGCACTCCTCTCGTTAGCGACGGGGCTCTCAGGGGCTCCACGGACCTCCCTCCGACTTCCGCATTCAGGGTGGTTCCCGCCCACAGCTACAGCTCCCGGGTCACTGGGGAGTGGCAGAGACGCTAGTCCCGCCCAACGAAGGCCGGCCTTTCCCCGCCCCAGCGCACCACCTCACCTTCAATCTGCGCAGGAAGCGCTCTACGCTGGTGGGGCTCGGAGACGTCCGAGCTCCCCTCTAGAGGCACCTGTCGCGAAGGGGGCACAGCTGACGATCGCGGTCGCGGCGAACTTGCTCTCGCCTCGCGACTTGATAAATCGATCACAGTTCACCACCGGGGGGACGGGGAGGCACACGAATCTGGCCACAGTCTTTGGGGGCAATGAGGTACTCGCTGTAGGCGCTAGATCACTTCTCACGTAGCTGACTGGAACGCCAGTCAGACACAACGCCAGCAACCCTTTGCTGCTCTACTGCCTGCGCTACCAGCCACCTCAGGGGTCAACAGGGCAGGTGTCAATCTGGTGTCAAGTCTGGAATCTCTTCTCTAGTCTGAACTAATCTCCATCCACATCTCAAATCTCCTATGGCCGCCAGGGACTGGGCCTTATATAGCCAGTGCCCTGGGGTACTGGCACGAGCCAGAAGGTTCTAGAACCTTCTCTGGCTGTGACAATGACATGGCACTCTTGAGGGGTATTTAGGACACTCACAGCCACCGTACTGGGGTTCTAGAGCAGCCATTTTGTGTATCTGAGGAAAACAAAGGAATTCCTGTCAGAAATGCGCGCCAAACAAAGGGCGCCAATACCTCAAGAGGCCAGGGTTCATGAAGGCTCCAATGGGAGTCACTTCACATGAGGAAAAAGGGTGTCCACCATTTTAGGTTCATTTACACAGGTTGACAACCCCAGCTTGTAATGCCACAGGTTTGGGCCAGGCGCCTTCTAAATAGGTGCCACAAACCTTGTGAGCAACTGGGCGTCAAGGAACATCTAACCCCATGAAACAACACATAAAAAGTCCTGGTAGACGAATTAAAAGCGACAAATTTTGGGCGGTACAGGGGAACAAAAGAAATCATAGTGGTGAGGGGACTCTCAGAAGCAGACGGGTCTAACAGGCTGACTATAAGGTCTTTACATTGTTTGCCACATGAGGGCAGAATGTGTTAATCAATAAAACAACGGTGTCCCAGGGACCGAGGGGGTTGAAACACCTCCGGTACTCTGAAACCTTTGTTTCAAAGCTGTTGCTGTGAATGTTGAACAGTTAACAGCCGCATGCGAGACCACAGCGGTTAATTGTGGAACATTCACAGCAATAGCTGTTAAAGGAGGCTGAAGTCAGACTCTGGTCCTCCCTGGGCTCGGTTGTTTTGTAAATCCAGGACGGTTATTTGTAAAATGTGATGAAGTGTGATTGTCGTCTGATGCCAAATTATTTCTTTATTTCCTTTTAAGGTATTCTGGGATGACAGGCAGTGCAGCGTGGCTGCCACCTTTGGGGGAACAAATAAAATAATTGCCAGGTAAGGATTCCTATAACTCTATGTTTCCTTTTCCCCTGTTTCTTCTTTCTCTCTTCCCTTTCTTGATCTATATATTTTTTAGTCTCTTTACTTCAACTTTTGACTCCCTCTGTGCACTATTCTTGTTGTTATCAAACTTCTGATAATAATATGATGGAGCCACATTCCACTCTTGGAACATGTTGGGGGGTGCAGTGCAGGCCCAGTTCCTTTTTAGGTCAGTTTTGCCCAGCAGTTCCTTAACTGTTATCACATTTGTCTCCTCCTCTACACCACGTGATGATGGTTCACCCTGATTAGAGGTGCCTCGCTGTTGCGCTGCTACTGCGTTTAGAAATGACTGTGATTTTAAAATGTTATTGAATCATTGTGTGCGTTCTAATGGGGGGAATGTTTTAAAAACTATTATAATTGCTTACTTGTGTCGGATTACTGCATTCTTTCCAGGCACTCTTCCGTTTTTTTCTTTATCTCGGGCGGGGGAGGAGGGGAGGGGGAGGGAGGCGGGGTTGTGGTGGTCTTTTGCTCCTTCCTCGGTCCACCACGGCTCGCCAATTGTGTGGAGGGAAGTGAGTGCTTCTCTACTCCACTTCCTGTCCCAGATCGATGGGCAGCGCTCTAGTTGTTCCTGACAGGCCCAGCTATTTAATCTGCATACCGGGCAGGACACGCAGCGGATAGTGGTTCACCCTGATTAGAGGTGCCACGCTGTTGCGCTGCGACTGCGTTTAGAAAGTGACTGAACGCCAGATCTCTGATTAAACATAGGGCAGAATTTAATGATTTTGTCTCCCTCCCGTAGGCCTGATTGGGTATTTATTACTGAAACCTGGGCTAGAGAGTGTTCAGGACCTGACCTGGTGGAGGCCATCCCCTCAGGGTATGCTCTGTCCAGACTTGATAGGGAAGGAAGGATGGGGTGTTTGGGAGTACTTTATAAAGACACCTTCTCGTACTTCTCAGAGGCCCTCACCACTCCCTCAGATCCCTATCAGGCCCTATTTTTCTCCTTGAAGATCCTACCCACTGATAGTTTTGTACCCGGAACCAGAGGAATGTTTAATCAGGACTTCAGCAATCGGATTGAGCCTTATTTGGCTAGATCCACTGTCACTCTTTTGGTTGCTTTTAACTTCCATTTGGAAAAAACACTGTGCTATGGAAACTATGCACTCCTGTGGCCTTCCTCAGCTGGTGAGGAGCCCCTCTCATACTGCAAGACACATTCTGTACGGGATCTTCTCTAACAATCCTAGGATAGAGGTGAATAATTCCAATAAACTTTAGCCACATAAATAAGGAGGGTCTTCGAATTAAGCTTAGCAATTATTGCTGTCTCCTCCACCTGGATGTTAACTCAATCTATGATGATTTTTCCAACTGGCTCTTGCTGGCTCTGGACTCTCTTGCCCCTCTTAAGGAGCATTATGTGGCCAGAAAACTCCCTTCAGCGTCCTGGTTCACCAAAAGGTTGAGAAACATTAGGCAGGTATGCCGACAGCAGGAAAGAATATGGTGCTGTGAGCTTATCCCAGCCGAAAGGGACCTGCATAAACTAAGATTGAAGGAATATAGGCTAGCTATTAATGAGGAAAAGGTTATCTACTATTCCAAGATGACGCAATCCATCAAATCCCAGAGGGAACTCTTCACTGTGATTAATTTCCTCCTAGCCCCCTCGCCTCTGCCAACACCGAGGTCTCCCAGGAGCAATGTGATAAAAAGGCATGCTTTTGTATGCCAAAATCAAGGACATATATTCCTCCCTGGAGATATCTAAGGTCGGAGGGTCAAAGGCCGATCGTCCTTCGGATTCTCTGATAGCTCCTCTAAAGGATTGCTGCTTGAGCGCCTTTCCCCATATACTTTAAGAAGACACGGAGCAGATGTTAAGGTAAATTAGATCTTTCTCCCCTATGGAGCCCTGTCCCCTGAAAATCCTGAAACTAGGAATGGAGACTATTGTTCCTCCTTTGATGTAGTTCTCAATGCCGTTATTACTTCTGGCCAGTATCCCACCCACTGGAAAATGGCCGCGGTTAAACCTCTCTTAAAGAAGACCTCTCAGGATCCGGCGGAACTAAAGAACTACCGGCCTATTTCTCTGTTGCTCGTCCCAGCTAAAATCTTGGAGAAACACCTGAAGCTCCATCTTAGCACCTATCTGGAGGATCATCAGTTGCTCGATGGCTCGCAACATGGGTTCAGAAGTGAGCACAGTACCGAGACGGCGTTAACCATTGTTTTTAACAACATTCGACAACAGGTCGACGCAGGTTACACCACCTTACTGACCCTTCTGGACCTAACGGCAGCCTTCGATACCTTCTCTCCCTTTAGATTGGCTGGGAGGCTCCGGGAAATAGGAATTGAGTGCTCCACCCTTAATTTACTTACATCTTTCCTTAAGGAACAGGCTCAAAGAGTTACGATGGGTCAATTCCTTTCTGCTCCTAAACGGCTGTTCTGCGGAGTTCCCCAGGGATCCTCATTGAGTCCCACCCTTTTATCCTTTATGTAGCCCCGCTTGCCAGGGTTGTAAGATCTTCTGACCTAGAAGTGTTATCCTATGCTGATGACACTCAAATCATGATTATCATCACTGAGAGTGTTGAAGCTTCAGTAGCAAATGTTAAAAGCTGCATGCAGGTGGTAGCTGCATGGATGACAGAGAACTATCTAAGACTCAATGGGGATAAAACTGAGAATTAAATTTTCGGAGACAATCAGGAGATTTGGTTGAGGGCCTGGTGGCCAGATACGCTTGGATCTTGCCCTCGCCCTGGCGTCAGTGCCAAAAATCCAGGCATCATAGTTGAAACCTCCCTCTCCTTGGGCCCCCAAATAAATAGAAGTCTACACCTGCTTCGGAATGATAAGAACTCTCAGAAAGATACGTCAATTTCTCTCCCCTCCGCGTGGAAACAGGCAGTGGTGGCCCTTGTGTTGTCCAGATTGGATTACTGCTATGCCCTTTATGTAGGGATAAATAAGGGTCTCCTACACCTACTCCAACTTGTGCAGAATGCTACTGCCAGGCTGATGATGGGCCTTCCTAAATTCCTCTCTGTTGCGGCTACCATCAAGAGCCTTCCTTGGCTTCCTTTGGGTCGGAGAATTGAGTTTAAAGCCCTGTGTTTGGTGCACAAGGCCTTTTACAATATGGGATCAGAAGGCATTAAAAACTGTTTCGGGGGCGTGGCTTCGCGGGCGAAGATGGTGGGCGAAGATGGTGGACACCTTCTAGAGCTCCCACCAGCCCGACATCCATCCGTCGATTTATCCTGGCTCCCAGACCCGATCTGCAGCTCACACCCGGGGTGATTGTAACGGACAGCGGGGGGTGTCATCCGTTGCAGAGTGTGGTGCTCCCGGGCCCTCCGAAGCGGTGATAGCGACAGAAGCGGCCTGCGAGTGCAGCCTGGGCCTCAATTTTGGCACCTCCCGGACGGGAGGTCTTCGCGCGGGCCGGCCGCGCCAACGTATACTCCTGGCCCGATGACCCGGATCGGCGGCGGAGCTGTGGGTGATACATCGGACCTGTCCCTTGCTGAGTCTGTGAAGGCCCGTGCAGCGGGGACCTCCGAAGAGAGCTGCGGCCTACACGGGGACCAGGAGACCGGGACCTCGAGTTTGGAGGCTCCCGGCTACGAGTGGTGGTGTCCGGTTGTGGCCTGGGCGGGGAAGTGGAGGGACCAGTGGTGCTGTGACGCCCGGGGCGCGACCCTGCCCAATGAGCCTGGCATTACGCTGCGGCGCTTCCTTGGACCACGGGCCGGGGGACGGCCTGAAGTTCCGGCGGGTGTACCACCCGAGCCCTGGGAGGCCCTGCTGCAGTGCTGGTGGTGACGACGAGAGGGAAGTGAGTGATCCCTGGGGCTCCGACTGTGCGTGTGGACGAAGGGGAAGGGGGGCCGTGGCCCGCGGCTGCAGCGCCCGAGGGCTACCCAGTGCGATTGGACTGTGCAGTGAAGGGGCCCCCTGTAGTCCAGGGCTGGCAGCAGATCGCTGAGTGGCCTGGAGTGGAGCCACGAGGCCCCCCTGTCGAGCAGTGTCCAGATCAGGGGTCCTACAGCGAAGGGACAGGGTCCGGCGAGACCACGCTGTGCACCTTAGACGGGAGGGCGGAACTGTATAAGGACCCGGGGTGCCCCTCAGCAAAAGAAGACGACAGTGTGGGGGAGTTGTGAACCCGGGGGCAGGGGAGACTGCGCTGCGGCAACTTACTAACGATTTGAAGACAACAGCCTCCCGGTGCGCCTCAGAAATGACCAGGGGCGGAGGGGGCAGCGAGCCCGGCAAACAGCGGCCCAATGATAAATTCACCGGGCCGAGTGGGGGGCCCGGAGCATCTGGAGGCAGTCAGGGGACGGGGCCGGACAATGCAGCGCTCATGGCAGCGATTACTCAATCCAGGGACATGCTGGACGCCAAAATCGGAGCGGTTGGGGCAGATGTGACACTGCTGCGTCAGGACCTGCGCAACGCGGTGACACGTATCACAGAGGCAGAATCCAGAATCTCGGTTGTGGAGGACAACGTGGGGGCCCTAAATCAGAAAATGGCGGCGATGGAAAACATCCAAAAAGGCCTGGCGCTCCGAGTGGAGGATGCCGAAGGGCAGGCGCGCAGGAATAATAACCTTCGCTTTGTGGGCTTTCCCGAAGGATGTGAGAAAGGGATATGGAACGCTTCTTGTCCCAGTGGCTGGAGAGCTGGCTCCCTCCGGATGTTCTATCACGCTGTTTCGTGATAGAGCGCGCACATAGAGCCCCGACGCAGAAGCCTCCTGTGGGGGAGCGGCCCAGGCCGGTGATAGCTAAAATTCTGAACTTCCATGATAGAGACACTATTCTACGAGAGGCGAGGGCAAAGGACTCTCTTCTATTTGAGAATCAGAAGATCATGATCTTTCCGGACTTTACCAGAATAGTGCAACAACAACGACATTCATTTTTAGCTGCCAAGGCGAAATTGCGAGGTCTGAAGATCCAATACTCCTTACTTTATCCGGCCCGCCTACGGGTAGTGTTTCAGTCGCGGACCCACTTCTTTGATACCCCAGAGGCGGTCTTTGAATGGACGGATGAGACAGTGAGGGTCAGGCCGCATGCCCAGCCGGGCCTGAACCCGGGTCAGTCGAGGGGCCCATCGCAGGAGCGGGATGACCAGAGTGTCCGGGGCAAGAGGAACAGGAGATCTAGATCGCGGAAGCGCTCCTCTTCTCGCAGTGGAAAACAGGACGGCGCGCCTACTGACTCTGCCCACTCCGGACAGGATCATTGAGGGACTTCAGGGGGGCGAGTTTGTCTGCGGATATTACAGGCTCCCGCTGGGAGGAGTTGCATAGCTGTGCCTTGCTGAACTGACAATTGAACACTGAGCATATGGCCGCCACTCGCTTTATATACTTGTGATTGTGTGAGGCGGCGGGGTGGGGTTCGGGGTGCTTTTATGCAGGGGCTACTTGCCTCCTACACGTGTGGGAGTTGGCGGGGGGGGTTCTTTTGGTTGAGTGGGTAGTTGGGATCCATTGGTATGGTTGGCCTTGGGTGCTCTGTTTTGGGCCCGAGGTTGCCCATGCCGCGACAGATACTTCAGAGTTCTATGAGGTATAGGGGTGGGTGGCAGGGGAAGGGGGATAGGGAGTTGAGGGGAAGGTTCTGGGGGGAGTGGGTGGGGGGGTTAGGGGTGGTTGGTGGGGGGTGCACGTGATTTCTAATGCCTTGCTACTGACTGTGCTGTGCTCCAGGGCCTGGTGCTGGGTGCTTTTGTGTTGTGTCCCATTGGATCATGACTGATACATCAATTCCGGGGCTCCCCAGGGAGTCCATGCGCATACTGAGTTGGAATGTTAGAGGGATGCTGGATAAAATCAAGAGGGGGGCGATTTTGAGGTGTGTGGTAAATAAATAAATAATACCTCTATTTTTGATACAATAACAGATAGCTCAATAAATAAGAGTCAAGATTCGAGGTAGCTGGAGTTTGCAGGTTTAATACAGCATAAAGGGCAGGAACAGGACAACCTGCACGGGAACAGGATGGCAGGGCCCGGCAGGGGGGCCCGACAGCTGTCGGGGCAGGATCTGGGATGAGAGCGCTCTAACTTTAATAACAATGTACAACATATATATACTAAAACAATTGCATTACAATGGATACAGTAGGCGTAGCAGTCGCGACAGATAAGGCTGAAAGTAGGTGTAACAGGAGGCGTGAACAGGGCGTATACATAGACATGTGATGCAAACGTAACAGAATATGTCATAAATGGGGCGGAAACATGGAGGGGGCTACCTAAGGAGCCGGGACCTCTGACCTAGTGGTGCGCGCAAGCTGGCAGTGACGTGTTACTAGGAGAAGCTGGGGGCTATGACTTCTGCGCTAGAAGAGGAGACGAAAGTCTGGAGAGTCAGGGCGACATGTACCTAAACACTATCTAGTATCTGATGTTTAGAGAACATGTTGATAGAATCCAAAAGTTATCAGGGCAAAGGCTAACAGACTCTAAGACTGGTGCATGCATTATTCTACATGTAGTGTGTGTTGAGGAATATTAAATGACCATTAATACAGTATTTCTCTTACATGGAGACGTAAAGGCTAGACGATGACTGAAACTATTGATGCGATTCAGTAGCTTAGGAATGCAGAGAAGGAGAGCTGGACTGATAACTAGAATCATAACATACTCTTGGCAGACTGGCAGGCAGAGCCAGGCCGTGCCGGGCACTGCGAGGCAGGAAGTAAGTGAAGGGTCAGGAATACAGGTGGGGGCTGTATCGCTCCTCAGCGAGGGTTCAGGAGACAGGAGCTGAATCTGGTGTCCGGGCCCTTTTGAGGCCTAGAAACGGGGACTTTTACTGAATTAACGTGCGCACTGAGAAACGTGGCAACATAACTTTACATAGGCCTAATACTCGTAGCTTTCACGAGAACTGGAAATTGGCATACTAGAGTTGGACACAACTAGAATTGCGTCTTTACTCGATCATAAGGGAATACACATGCATATTAATCATGCACATATAACATAAGATGGGGAACACGTAGGGACACAGAACATGGCAAAATTTACTTTTCCACATTCCCTCCTTGTCACTACGTTTCCATCAGGAAACATCAATATTCATGAGACCATCTATCATTTCATACAGTATCATTTGCTCGTCTCGAATTGGCTTGGAACGGGACTTAGGACTAGGACTTGGAATACAGGATGTAGCACAAATGCCGCAAATCGCAGGGCCACATTGTAAACAGAGGCAGCAACTGAAAATGATCATTACTGCTATACCTAGGAATGACAGTACTTTCCATCCCCAGGCAGAAATTATACTCCAGAGCCAACCGGACCAAGTCCAGGTGCCTGGATTCTGGTGTAACTGATGGGCAATTTTATGAAGTCTGGTTATAGCTGAATAAACAGACGGCGCGTTATTAGGAATGAAAATGCAGCAACTAGATCCGATGACTCTACATGCCCCGCCCCTATCGGCCAGTATGACGTCAAGGACGAGACGATTTTGCAAAACTAAAAAATCTCATAGCAGATTGCTCTTCGGTTAAGTTACCTAGAGCAGAAGTAGTCTCATTCACTACTGCTTCAAGGGTTCTGGTTAACCTACGGATTAGCTTACTGTTCTGGACAGGTCCTATAAAGAAGAAGAATCCTTTATTAAAATCCTGATACTGTTCTAGAGTGGTTTCAGTTTGATCGACAATCGGGGACTCGATCTCTCTTCTATGTCTAATGTGTACTAGATGTGTGTTTCTATGATAATCGGATGGGGCTAGGAAAACTGGTGGCAGTAGGAAGGCAATGTAACATGTTCCATCCCAATCGAGGGGCAGACGAACATATGCGGTCTGACCACAAACAAAATATGAATGACGTGAGGCTTTGAAAATAGATTCCCTACTGTCACTATACTTGACAATAGTAGTACAATCACTATGTCCTACATGTGCAGAACCATTCTTTCGGACACATAATTCGCCTTTGACTGGTAGTACTGAAATTGCAGGTAAGTCTGGAGTAGTATCAGACTGAACATTCAGGACCATAAAATTCGAAGAATAATTACCTAAATTATAAACTTCATTTTCTAGATCTAACCCGGTTCTATGGGAAAGACCTTGCTTGTCTGGAAAACATGTACTGTTTAGAAGGGACATATCAGTTGAGGATGACGTTAACGTGGACCATGCTCCACACGAACCATTATGTGAAAACGGATAAGGAAAGAGTGGCAGAACTCCCTTCGGTGTCTGAAAAGGGGGGAGTCGACCACACACCCAACAATTAGTGGCATTGCTGGTCTGGTGTGAATAGTGTAACATTCGTATAAAGGTATTATTACGCATAGCAAGACGATAGGATAGCTCGTGAGGAGGCAGATCACTAAATGTGTGCTCTACTGTAGCATTAGAAGACTTATTTACATGAGAGATTGGAAAACATAAATGCAATGCATAGCTCGTGCAGGTAACCATCAAACTCAAAAATAAAAGAAAACATAAAATAATAATACATCTGATAGAGTTTTGACTAACTCTCTCACTATGGGGGTCTATCTTATACATGTCAGAAACCTGTCTAACCGTTTCACCTAGGAGAGGACTTAGACAATTAAACTGGCTGACTTATTTTACTAGACCGGAGCTTACGTTTATACTCCTGTTGCAGAGTTTCTTCTAACAGGGAGGGCTTGGTATCAATGTCATTTGCGGGACAGTCCTTGAGAATAGTATTTTGGCAGTCTTTAAAATCCTGGCAATCCTTGGAAATGTTTTTAGAAAAGGTTTTAGTTCTGAGTCCGTGAAATGTTTTGACATGAGACAGGTGGACCCACCCCTTCCTGCCTTCCAGCTTGACGGCAGTACGGGTGGTCAAAAGGACTTGCTTCGGTTCCTTCCAACGAGGCTCCAGTGGACTTGAACGATCGAAATTCCTCACAAGTACCAAACTTCCGGGAACGATTTCATGCGGTTTCACCTCGGTATTGTCTGGAAATGCGGCGGCAACCTGTGAACGACAAGAGTGTAGGGCAGACATCAAGGAAGCTAGGTAATCTGTCAGCATATTACTGGAAACATCTGTAATACTTCGGGGTCTAGGTGTACCCCACATGTTAGGGGGGCGGCCGAATACGACCTCGTAAGGGGACAGACCTGATCTGGAATGTGCGACCATGCGCATATAGAACAGGGCGACCGGCAGAGCTACTAGCCAGTCCACACCTTTCTCTTTACAGACTTTTGCAATGCGGATTTTCAGGGTCTGATTATGTCTCTCTACGAGACCTGCTGCTTCAGGATGGCGTACACAATGAAACTTCCACTGGTATCCTAAGAGAAGGGAAACGTGCTTCATGAGTTCGGATGAGAATGGCTGGCCGTTGTCTGAATACACGACCCTAGGGAGTCCATAGCGGGGGAAGAATTCACGAACCAGCTGCTTGGCAGTGGTCGCGGCTGTGTAATCTGGAACTGGATATGCCTCTGTCCACCTGGACAAAGCGCATACAACTACAAGGACATACTTGAAACCTCGACATCGCTCCATCTGAATATAATCCATCTGGAGGACTTCAAAGGGGTGGTCAGGAGGCTGGAATCCCCCTTGTTCCACCGGGACACTTTTACCTGGATTGAACTGACAACATATCATACAGGTACGGACTTTCTGCTTGGCTGCAGCTCGTAAATGCTTGTTGAACCAAATGTTCTGGATACTGTCTAACATGGCTTTTTCTCCTAAATGTGCAGGACTATGTGCGGTATTAATAATGACTTGAACCATTGAGTCGGGGAGAAACCATGTGGCTTTTCCCTTCGTCAACCATCCTTGATCTGTCTGGACCCCTCCTTGTTCGGACCATTTCTTGATTTCACCGGGAGTAGCATGTGACTGGATATCTATGACATCTTGAGTGGGGTCCTTAACTGTCATACATGTAGTCGGATCTGGAGTGGATGTATGTGTCTTGTTAACCGGAATGTCTGGAGTCTGAGCTGTAAGCTTGGCTGTTCGATCTGCTAGATCATTACCTTGGGAAATAATGTCAGTGACTTTCGTATGTGCTTTGCACTTCATAATAGCGATAGCTGTCGGTAAATGTATTGCATCTAACAGAGCTTGAATAAGGAGACCATGCTGAATCTTGGTTCCATGAGAAGTCATAAAACCTCTCTCCTGCCAGAGCACTCCAAAGTCGTGTACGACTCCGAATGCGTAACGTGAATCTGTGTAAATGTTAACTTTCAGGTTCTTGGCACGTATGCAGGCTTGGGTCAGAGCGACTAGCTCTGCTGCTTGAGCGGACAGAGTGTCAATACGGTGTGTCTCTATAACTTCAGTGTCAGTAGTCACTGCATACGCGGCTACTAGATCTCCTGTACTTGTTCTCATACATGAACCATCCACATAAAGTGTCAGGTCGGGGTCTGGTAATGGAATATCTGTCAAGTCTTGTCTTGGCTTTGTCATGGTGTTAATTACTTCCACACAGTCATGTGTGGCAGAATTTGAAGTAACTGACGGTAACAGTGTAGCAGGATTTAGAACGTTGCAGCGTCTGATTTCTATGTGTGGCTGGAACAGTGTCAATTCATAACCTGTTAAACGTGCAATTGTCAAGTGCTGAGTCTGTGTTCGGTTTAAAAGAACCTCCACGGAGTGTGGAACTTGTACTGTCAGGGAATGTCCTAACACTATGGAATCACTTTGTCTGATAGCTAGTGCTGTGGCTGCAACTGACTTGAGGCACGCAGACAAAGCCTGGGCTACTGGATCTAATGTGCTCGAAAAATAAGCACAAGGCTTGTATTGTCCTGCTTGATCTTGTGTGAGAACAGATAATGCTGTACCTTCGCGTTCTGTGACGAAAAGTGTAAAAGGCTTACTGTAGTTCGGTGTAGCTAGAACAGGTGCTTGACATAAGGCTTTCTTTAATTCATTAAAAGCAAGTGTATGTTCAGATGTCCAAGGGAGAACAGTCGATACGGCTGCCTCCTGTGTCGTTAACTGTATCAGTGGCTTGGCTAGAAATGCATACTGAGGAATCCATTGTCTGCAATAAGAAGTGAGGCCGATAAAAGCACGTACCTCCTTCTGGGTCTTGGGCTGGGGAAGACTCGCTATTAACTGGATACGGTCAGGTGTCAACTGCCTACCCCTCTTGGACAGTAAGTGGCCTAAATAGATCACTTGCTGGACACAGAATTGAAGCTTCGAAGGGGACACCTTGTGCCCCATCTCGGCTAGGAAATACAGGACTGTCAGTGACGCTCGCTCGCAGTCACGTTCAGAACGGGCTGTGATCAGTAGATCATCGACATACTGGAGTAGGGCAGTGTCAGTTGGCATGTGAATATTGTCTAGTTGTCTCTTAAGTGCTTGACTGTAAATGCTAGGACTTTCTGTGAAACCTTGAGGAGCTCGTGTAAATTGGTAGCTCCTTCCATTTAAACAGAATCCGAAAAGAAACTGGCTGTCTGGATGAATGGGGACACTGAAAAATGCATTTTTGAGGTCTATGACTGTGAAAAACGTAGCTTCAGAATCAATGGCTGTCAATAGGGAAGAGATATCTGGAACAACTGGATACTGGGGAATGATACATTTATTAAGTTCTCGAAGGTCAATCACTAATCGATATACTGGAGGTGCATTTGGATCAGTACGTTTCATGACTGGAATGATAGGAGAATTACATACATTGGAGTCAGTTTCTACAACCACTCCTTGAGCAATGAGCTCGTCAATAATTTTGGATAAGGCTGCTACAGCCTCAGGTGGCAATCTGTACTGTCTGATTCGTGGTAACACTACACCTGGCTTGAGAGTCACACGATGGGGTGTGATCTGCATGAAACCAACATCAGTGGGACCTTGTGCCCATAGATGCTGGGGAACATTTGACAATCTTGGATCAAAATCACGTAATACATAGTGACCCTTGAAGTCACGCAAAAACAAACGTATTCCTTCTGGGGAGCAGCACATAACTGCGCCTAATTCTTTCAGTGTCTTGATACCTAACAAATTTTCTGGACATGACTTCGTAAGTAACAGATCAGTAGTTCGGGACAATGGACCTACTTCTAGAGTAACTGGTTTAGATATCTCGTTTACAATAGGCTTTCCTGAGAATCCAAGGGAAACATTTCTTGAGCCTGAGAGCGGAGCCCCTGGAACCTCGTCGTGACTTATGGTGGTCCTACTTGCCCCTGTATCAATCAAAAACTTTCTGTCTTTCCCTAATACTTGACTGTGAACATAGGGACCCTCTTGATCTACAGGTATCTCGATGAGAGGCAAGCCTACCTCCCTCTCTAGGCTGTTTCATGAGTACTGCTGGTACTCTGGGTACTCGGACTGTGCATACTGGTACATCTGCTGTGTAACATGCTGTGTTGCAGCTATAGGCTGCGGTTCTGTAACTGTCTGTGGTGCATTCTGTGGTGACTGAGAAGTCTGTAAAACTTGTTCTTGTCTAGGCGGACGTGGTCTTTCTTTAGTCTTACCGGTAGCTATATTGTGTTTCAGAACTGCACACTCGTTTATAAAATGACCTGGCTGTTTACAATAATTGCAGGTCCCTTTAACAGGAACTGCAGGATGACTGGCTTGATTCGTACCCCTCTTCTGACTGTCTTGAGGAACAGACTGTGCAACTAATACTTTCATTTTCGTGTCTTTCATACGTTTCCTTTCATGATCTTGCTCTTCTCTGATTCTATTCTGGTGATACTGGAGCATCTGTAACATTTGGGACGGAGTATTAGCTTGCCAAGTACTTTCGACCTTCAAAACTCGATTTTTAACTTGTGGACTTGAATTCTCGACTAGTTTAGTAACAAAAAGATGAGGGTATGACTCACTACTCGTCTTGAGACCACTGTTGATGCTAAAGCATTTCTCAAATCTAGAATAAAAATCACTAGTATCTTCGTCTGGTTTCTGTTTACAGGCTGAGATTGCATCCCAGTCTTCCTTTTTCGTGGCTAGTATTCTTGGCAAAACTTGTATTATTAATTCTGGTAATTCCTTACATTTGTCTCCTAGACCGGTACCTGGTACACGTATATTATCTTCAGCTTCTAGAGCTGCCCAATCTAACTTTTTCTCTCCCACCTCCCATTCTTTTTCCTTGAGTTTTTCATATGTCCCTGCGGGCAACAGGACCTTTAACATTTTAATTATATCTGGATACGTGTATTCTCCCATACGGAGCATGTCTTTTAATTCACGGTGGAACCCTGCTGGATCTTTATCGTGACAGGGAATTAACTTCTTCATCTCTAAGAGTTCCATCTTTGTAATCGGGGTGTAAACAAATACTCGTTGCATTTCACCACCCGCTGTCCTAACTGGGTGTACTTCTCGTAACGGATTCTGTCTGTCTATGTAAAAGGGTTTACTTTCTGGAGGTGAGACATGAACAAAGTGCGGATTCAGGAACGTTCTATATTTGTGGCGCTGTTCTAGAATGACACTAATCAAATCGGTACCTAGACCTTTCCATCTATACTGGAGTAACTTGTTCAGGACATCATGTAACGGACCTGGATCAGAATGCTGACCCTCATACAGAGTAATGAGGTGCTGGATCATATACATACCCACCAGTCGCTGCTCGGCTGGGGGCAGTTTCAGAAACATTTGTGCCACTATTTCGTCTGGAAAAGTGGTAGAATCAGTAATCCATCGGACTGCTGATCGGGCTAGTTCTTGTTCATGCATAGTACTAAGTTCACTATAACCGATTCGTGATTTCAGAATGTGATCTGTAGCTTGAAATACTTGTTCTAAAGAACCTTGTTCTGGTGCTGGATTAGGAACAGTTTTCTTGTAGTCTAGACGTGAATGTCGGTCGGAAAGTCTAGTTCTACCTACATACGCTATTCTGGTGGGATTCTCGTCGTCTACCTCTTCAGTATCAGAGTTACTTTCTTTCTCGCTTACTAGTGCTTCTTTGCGTTTCTCGTGTAACCTTATTATTTCCTTACGTATTTTCTTGTACATACTCTCTATACTACTGATGGTTCTGTGCTTACCCTCGGCTATATTATCACTCCACCTTGTCAGGACTTTCATTTCGGTCTGATCTTTAGTCGGAGAATCTTGTTCCCTTATTAAACAATTAATCAGAAACTTTAATAGTATGAGCTGGGTCTCAGCTTTCCTTAGAGAAATAACTTCGCCGACACTTTCTGGGTCCGTTCCTGTACGAATGAAACGATATATTCTGTCTAGATCTTCTTTCATATTCGGTAGGGTGTCCAAATACTCGGTCACCCGTCTTATACGTACGGAATATATAACCATACTATCCTCGCCTGGGACTGGATCATAACGGCATTCGGTAAGAGCTCGCCTGATTTCTGCAACGGACTGATATTTGGGCGTACGCTGTAACGCACGTTCATGTAACTCGACTGATGTTACACGTTTGTGGGGCGGCGGGGTTCCCGGGGGACCTCCTCCCGCGGCCCCTAGGCTGGAATCGTCGACTGATACTCTTCGTGCTGGCATAGTGACTGATGTAGCGGGTACTTGTAATGTAGGCTGGACCGGGGGTACTGTAACAGGTGCTGTAACAGGTGCCCCGGTGACTGGAGGAGCAGGGATTGCATTATTTACAGGAGCTGGCAGAACAGGATTTGCATATTCTGGGACTGTGTCGTCCAAATAGGACGAGAGAAAAATATCAGCTGCGGTCGGTTTGTGACGTAGCTTGGTCGGAACTAATGGTGGCGGAAAATTACTGGATGCCTCCGGGGTTGCTTTTGGCAAGCCCTCGGCAAGAAGAGGGTACATACCCTTAATAAGGGCATTCCTCTGTCTGTCTGATTGTTCGGTTTTAACTCGTTCACCTATTTCGATTAATTCCCTTTCTTGGGCTCTTTCCGCGGATTCTCTACTTAATTCTGACTTTCTGATTTCTTTTTCGGTTCTTTTATGAGATTCTTTGCGCCATAACTCGATGGCATCTTTCTGTGACTGTCTGGCTTTCTTTTTCCATAATACTTCTTCTACTCGCATGATGCACTCGGCATCCCATGTGCCTGATACAGGCCATCTATACTTTTCTTCTAATTCCTTGGTGTACTCGACCCATAAATCTAGATACAATATGGCACTTATGCCATGCTTGTGATACATAAAATGACCTGGACTGTCCCTCGGCGGGACAGGAACTGCTTCTTCTAACAGACCTTTTCTAGTTTTTAACTGACGTAACTTGGAAAACAATGGCATGACTGGGCTGGAGTCTAGACACAATACAATACACAATAAACACAATAATCACAACACATTCGTACCACGACACTGAGAAACACATTGAAATAACATTTAAAATAACAGTTCGGACAAGATACTACCTGAAATACTGAGAACAGAACACATGAATTTTCTCGAGAAACAGAACTGACTAGAATTACTAGATGCACTGCTGAAACAGTACGAAACTTACCGGTCTCAAAAAGAGACACGTCAGGACCCGCACCCACCTAAGTGGACACTTCGTGTTGGATCTGTGTACCCCAAACCCACGGACCAGAGACAATTAAATTGACCCTGTCTAGATACTACCCCAGCAACGGTACTCACCGAGCAGCAAGAACGGAAGGCCTCGGACTGGACTGGACTGCTACGACGACGGACTACAAACTTCGGACTTCAGTTACAGGTGGGCCTCCGGATACCTCGGACCTTGGACTCTCGGCTTGGGCTCTGGTCGGGACTCGCCGCGTTCCTCCACCGCCTCGTCTGGATGCTGGACCGCAACCTCCGTCTCCTCCGTGGGCCTAAGGGATACTTGAAGCAGAAATATCTGCACGTGCACGGTATGGTTCCGTCACGGCTGCAGAGGATCAGGGGGCTGGCGTGGCTTCTCCGGCGCGTGGGGAAAGGGCAGGTCCCTATTCGGGCGCCATTATGTGGTAAATAAATAAATAATACCTCTATTTTTGATACAATAACAGATAGCTCAATAAATAAGAGTCAAGATTCGAGGTAGCTGGAGTTTGCAGGTTTAATACAGCATAAAGGGCAGGAACAGGACAACCTGCCCGGGAACAGGATGGCAGGGCCCGGCAGGGGGGCCCGACAGCTGTCGGGGCAGGATCTGGGATGAGAGCGCTCTAACTTTAATAACAATGTACAACATATATATACTAAAACAATTGCATTACAATGGATACAGTAGGCGTAGCAGTCGCGACAGATAAGGCTGAAAGTAGGTGTAACAGGAGGCGTGAACAGGGCGTATACATAGACATGTGATGCAAACGTAACAGAATATGTCATAAATGGGGCGGAAACATGGAGGGGATACCTAAGGAGCCGGGACCTCTGACCTAGTGGTGCGCGCAAGCTGGCAGTGACGGGTTAGTAGGAGAAGCTGGGGGCTATGACTTCTGCGCTAGAAGAGGAGACGAAAGTCTGGAGAGTCAGGGCGACATGTACCTAAACACTATCTAGTATCTGATGTTTAGAGAACATGTTGATAGAATCCAAAAGTTATCAGGGCAAAGGCTAACAGACTCTAAGACTGGTGCATGCATTATTCTACATGTAGTGTGTGTTGAGGAATATTAAATGACCATTAATACAGTATTTCTCTTACATGGAGACGTAAAGGCTAGACGATGACTGAAACTATTGATGCGATTCAGTAGCTTAGGAATGCAGAGAAGGAGAGCTGGACTGATAACTAGAATCATAACATACTCTTGGCAGACTGGCAGGCAGAGCCAGGCCGTGCCAGGCACTGCGAGGCAGGAAGTAAGTGAAGGGTCAGGAATACAGGTGGCGGCTGTATCGCTCCTCAGCGAGGGTTCAGGAGACAGGAGCTGAATCTGGTGTCCGGGCCCTTTTGAGGCCTAGAAACGGGGACTTTTACTGAATTAACGTGCGCACTGAGAAACGTGGCAACATAACTTTACATAGGCCTAATACTCGTAGCTTTCACGAGAACTGGAAATTGGCATACTAGAGTTGGACACAACTAGAATTGCGTCTTTACTCGATCATAAGGGAATACACATGCATATTAATCATGCACATATAACATAAGATGGGGAACACGTAGGGACACAGAACATGGCAAAATTTACTTTTCCACAGGTGGGGGAAGAGGGAAGCAGCAGATGTCTTACTGCTACAAGAGACACACATGATGGGGACGAAAGTGCTTAGCCTGCAGAGATTTGGTTACCAACAGGTTTTCCATGCTGGGTTTTCCAGGGGCTCCAGGGGGGATGCCATCTTGGTCCATCGCAGGTTGGCTTACATTCATGAGCGACAGTGGATAGAGCCGCAGGGCCGGTACGTTTTTGTAAAAGGAATGGTGGGTACCGAATCCGTTGTGTTTGGGAGTATATATGCCCCTCCCCCTTTACAGTGGTCCTTGGCTGAGAGGTTGTTTGCGGTGTGGGTGGAAATCCCGGAGTCCCTAGCAGTGCTGGGAGGAGATTGGAATGATGTGCTGGATGTGCACATGGATCGTCGGAGACCACGGGAGATGCTGACTGCTGCTGCCCCTACCCGGCTGAGTGCGACGGTGGAAGGGTTGGGCTGGGTGGATGTTTGGCGACACATGCATGCTAAGGCCCGAGAGTATACCTATGTTTCTGCTGTGCATGGTTCCTTCTCGCGGCTGGACTATGTTTTTGTGCCCTGTGCGTTTCTGAGTAGAGTGCGGGAGGCGGGTATCCTGCCTAGGGGGTTGTCTGACCATTCCCCGGTGGCCGTGGAGGTTGAATTGCATAGGAAGAGACAACCGTTCCGATGGAGGATGTCTTAGTGGCACCTTCAGCAAGCTGAACATGTACAGCACATGCGAGGTGCGATTGCCCATTATTGGCAGGAAAACCTTGTGGTGAACATGGATGTGACGGTGGTCTGGGAAGCCATGAAGCCCACTTTGAGGGGAATTGACATAGCGTGGTGCGCGGCGGCCCGTCGCCGACGTCGGGAGGCCATAGTTGCAGCAGCGGCGCGGGTGGAAATTCTGGAGCGGCGGTGTCAGAGAGAGGGAGATGATGTGGTGGTGCCGCTGCTCCTGCAGGCGCAACAGTCCTATGCGTCCGTGTTGATTGATGAGGCCCGGCAGGCGTGGCTGGCCACGCGGAGTAGAGTATATCAGTGGGGAGACAAGTCCTGTACTATGCTCCATAGGTTATGTCAACGTACCCTGCAGCTACTTACCCTACCTGGACTCACGGATGGGGATGGTGTCGCTATAACGGACCCAGTTGAACTGGCAGCGAGTTTTGCCCGATATTATGCGGGGCAATATGCGCCGCAGGATTGCCTTCCGGCTGACGCGGTCGATAAATTTATTGCCGACCTGCCCCCGAGGGCAGTCTTCGTTGAGACGAGAGCAGCGTTAGACCTTCCTCTTACCGCGGAGGAGCTGGGGACGCGCTGGGGCAGCTCAACACAGGGAAGGCACCCGGGCCGAGCGGCTTCCCGTGTGAATTCTATAAGAAATTCCATCTTCGATTGGGGTCCCATTACAGGACTGCACTGGAGGCAGCGCGGGAGCTAGGTCGGCTGCCAGCTGACTGGCGCCACACTGAGGTGGTGGTTTTTCAGAAGCCGGGTAGGCCCCCTGACCGACATGACTCGTATCGCCCTATATCTTTGCTGAATATCGAAGCTAAACTGCTGGCTAAGGCGTTGGCGAACCGCCTTCTCCCCTACGTAGCTGATCTGGTCCACCCGGATCAGGCTGGCTTTATGCCGCGTAGGGCGACGCGGCACAATATTAGACGGGCGCAGACGGCTGTGGACGCAATGGGGGCCACCAGGGAGCGGGCAGCCCTACTGTTGGCGGATATAGATAGGGCGTTTGATTCTGTGAGTTGGACCTATTTATTTGCGCTCCTGCCTCACCTTAATCTAGGCCCGGTGTTTATCTCGTACATCAAACTGCTATATACTGATATTACGGCGTCCGTGCGTGTCTCGGGAGCGGTGTCAGAGAGGTTTCCAATCGGTCGGGGGACCCGTCAGGGGTGCCCGCTGTCCCCGTACTTATTTGCACTAGCCATGGAGCCCCTGGCCTCTTGGGTACGCATCGACGCGCAGCTACGGGGCTTCGTGTGGGATGGGGGACTCACTGACAGGATCGCACTCTATGCGGACGACGTCCTCTTCTTCCTCCCGGATTTAAATAGATCGGGCCCGAGTATTGGAAATCATGCGCATATTTGGCAAGGTGTCGGGCCTCTGTCTTAACCCGCGCAAGTCCACCCTATGGGTGCTGGGTGACGGGGCAGGTGCGGGCTCTTGGGCGTTGACCTTGCAGGTGGCGGCCGGGGGCATGATGTATCTTCGAGTGTTCCTGTCCGAGTCCGCGGCGATCTCATGGGAGCGCAACGTGATACCGGTGTGGGAGAAGGTCCAGACGGATATTAAAACATGGTCCCGGATGCCTCTTACCATATATGGTAGGTCTGCGATCTTTAAAATGGTCTCACTTCCGCGCCTTTTATATCAGCTGCAGAACCATCCGCACCAGATCGCATCTCAGTGGTTCCGGCAGGTCAATTCTGTCCTAGGCCGCTTCTTGTGGGATGGGGGTGCAGCTAGGGTGGCGCTGCGTACCTGCTTCCTATCCACGTATTGTGGTGGTCTTGCTACGTCGGACTTACTGTCATATTATCAGGCCTCCCATTTGTTAGTACTGAATGAATGGTGGTATGGGGATGGAGGAGACCCGGCATACGCTCTAGAGCGCTCGCTGATGGTTGACAATACGCTGCACACAATCCTATACTCGGCCAGACTGCCGAGGCGGCTGCCATGTGCCACACAAGTGTTTTTTGCGATTTGGCGACAAGCACTGCGTCGCATGGGCTGGTGGGGTAGATTGACGGCGGAGACCCCGTTGTGGAATAACGGGCAGCTCCCCGCACTGGTCTCCCTAGCGGGGTTTGGCGGATGGGATTCTATCGGGATCTCTTCGCTTGGAAATGTTATGACCGGTGTAACTCTCAAGTCATTCCAGGAGCTTAGGAACGAATTCCATATGCCCAAGACCCAATTTTTCAGGTACCTGCAGTTTCGTCACGCGCTTGCGCCTAGTCTAGTTGGTTTGGAGTCGCTGCTGGAATTCAGCCCAGTGGAAGTGAAAGTTTTCATGGGAGAACTCGGTGATAAGAAGGTGTCCCGTATCTACCAAACACTGGTCACTCACTGTTCCTCTTCCCTACTTCCATTGAAGGAAACCTGGGAAAAGGAGGTTGGACCCCTGGATGAGGATGATTGAAGGGAGGCCTTGGAGTCCCCGCGTGGGACCGCTATCGCGGTACGACTCCGATTAATCCAATTTAAATATTTGCATAGGGCTTACTATACACGGGAGCGGCTGTGGAAGGCGGGCCTGATTGTGTCCCCGGAGTGCCTGCGATGTGGAGCTGAGAGGGGTACTCTGTTGCATACTGTATGATCTTGTGCTGGCCTGACTAGGTTCTGGAATGGTGTATGGAGCTGCCTGTCGGAGGTACTGGGATGGGATCTCCCCCGCACCCATCGTTTGGGCCTTCTCCATGTACTGGAGGGCGTGGGAGGGAATATCTACAAACGTCACCTTTTGTTACTGGGTCTGGTTGTGGCCAAGCGGGACTTGGCACGAGCATGGAAGAATGAGCGAGCCCCCCCCACTGAGCGCATGGAAGGCTGGACTAGACTATTTTATGGGGCTAGA
The DNA here is from genome assembly GCF_964261635.1 of Lissotriton helveticus. Lineage (NCBI taxonomy): Eukaryota > Metazoa > Chordata > Amphibia > Caudata > Salamandridae > Lissotriton > Lissotriton helveticus. The sequence goes on from NW_027611682.1 coordinate 1,468,674, forward strand.
GCGCCCAGTGTTTGAGGCCCCCGAAAACACTACAAAATTTGGAAAAGGTGGGCCGACTACAGGGATTTAACTCTGAAGCCTCCAGCAGAACCTGACGATGGTCCGGATCTAGACGATGGACTTCAGGCCTAGGGAGGCGCATGGTCAACACCCTCACCCACTACGCCGGCCACACGCTTGATCCCGTCTTCTGTTCCAGCAAGTACATCACCTTCAGCCACGCCACCGGACTCCACTGGACCGACCACAGCTGCGTCCACTTCAGCTTCAAAAGATCCACGACCCACCACCACCCGCAACAGGTATCTCACAGGAATTGGAGCAAGATCACCGCAGACCAGCTCACCACCTCCCTCAGCCAGAGCCCACCCGCCAACACAACGGACCCCAACGAAGCAGCCCGCAACTTCACACAGTGGCTGACCGCCTGCGCCGACGACCTCGCGCCTCTAAAGAACCCTCCCAGCAGACCCAGAAGCAAGAAGGCATCCTGGTTCACCGACGACCTCAAGGACTCCAAGAAGCCCTGCCGCACCCTCGAGAAAGCCTGGCTCCTCGACCGGACCACCGACAACATGACCGCCCTCAAACACGCTACCCGCAAGCACCACCAGCTCATCTGCACCACCAAGAAGAAATCCCTGAAGGAACGACTGGACAACAACGCCCACGATAACAAAGAGCTCTTCACTATCGTCAAGGAGTTCTCCAACCCCAGCACCGGCACCAACGACATCACTCCGTCACAAGACATCTGCGACTCCCTCGCCTCGTTCTTCCACCGCAAGATCGCCGACATCCACAACAGCTTCGGCGCCCCACCCACGCACCCAACCGTCGAACCAACGCCCCCCACTGCCACCCTTTGCACCTGGACCACGGTGACCACCGAAGACACAGCCCGCACGATGAACACCATCCACTCCGGATCACCGACCGACCCCTGCCCACACCACGTCTTCAACAAGGCCGACTCCACCATTGCACCCCAACTCCGGAACATCATCAATGCCTCCTTCAACACCGCCACCTTCCCGGAGAGCTGGAAGCACGCCGAGATCAGCGCCCTCCTGAAGAAACCTACAGCGGACCCCACCGATCTCAAAAACTTCCGCCCCATCTCGCTCCTCCCTTTTCCTGCTAAAGTCATCGAGAAGATCGTCAACAGACAGCTGACCGCCTTCCTTGAGACGAACGGATCCCTCGACCCCTCGCAGTCCGGCTTCAGAGCCAACCACAGCACCGAGACCGCCCTCATCGCAGCCACCGACGACATCCGGACCCTGCTCGATAAGGGGGAAACAGTGGCCCTCATCCTCCTGGACCTCTCCGCTGCGTTCGACACGGTCTGCCACCGCACCCTAGTCCAGCGCCTCAGCAACATCGGTATCCAAGAGAAGGCACTGGAGTGGATCATCTCGTTCCTCGCCGGAAGAACACAAAGAGTCCGCCTCCCCCCGTTTCGCTCCGAGGCCACCGAAGTCATCTGCGGCGTCCCGCAAGGATCTTCACTCAGCCCCACCCTCTTCAACATCTACATGAAACCTCTCGCAGCCATCGCACGCCAGCACAACCTCAACATCATCTCTTACGCCGACGACACCCAGCTGATCCTCTCCCTCACCAGAGACCCCGACACCGCCAGAACCTGCCTACACGAAGGGATGAAAGACGTCGCCGAGTGGATGAAGGACAGCCGCCTGAAACTGAACTCGGACAAGACAGAAGTCCTCATCCTGGGATCTTCGCCCTCCGCCTGGGACGACTCCTGGTGGCCCCCAGCCCTGGGCACCGCACCCAAGCCAACCGACCACGCAAGCAACCTGGGCTTCATCCTGGACCCCTCCCTCTCGATGACCAGACAAGTCAACGCCGTCTCCTCATCGTGCTTCAACACCCTGCGTATGCTTCGCAAGATCTTCCGCTGGATCCCGACCGAGACCAGGAAGACTGTCACCCAGGCACTCGTCACCAGCTGACTGGACTACGGAAACGCCCTCTACGCCGGAACCACAGCCAAGCTACAGAAAAGACTCCAGCGCATCCAGAACGCCTCTGCCCGACTCATCCTGGATGTCCCCCGACACAGCCACATCTCCAGCCACCTGAGGAACCTGCACTGGCTCCCCGTCGACAAGAGGATCACGTTCCGGCTCCTCACCCACGCACACAAGTCTCTCCACGACCTGGGCCCCAAGTACCTCAACGACCGCCTGACCTTCTACACGCCCACCCGCCAGCTACGGTCCACCAGCCTCGCCCTCGCAGCCGTACCATGCATCCGAAGAGCCACCGCCGGAGGAAGATCCTTCTCTTACCTGGCTGCCAAGACTTGGAACTCCCTCCCCATCCACCTTCGGCTGACACAAGACCATCTCGCCTTCAGGAAACAACTCAAGACCTGGCTGTTTGAGCAGTAGCATACCCCTCCCCCCAAGCGCCTTGAGACCATCCCGGGTGAGTAGTGCGCTATACAAATGGCATGATTGATTGATTGATTGATGGTGCCTGGCATGATATAAACTCTCTCTCTTTGTGCGTACCTGCTGCCTGTTTGCTGGTGGAACAGCTTCCTTCTTGTGGATCCAGGCTACTTCTCGCCGGACCCGCTCCGCGGGTCCCGCTTCGTGTCTGGGAGCAGAGGAGCTTCGGGAGTGCGTGCAGACGCCAAGGGTGCCGGTAAGCCTTGCAGGGCTGCGAGCAGCGTGGTCAGGGACTCCATATCCCAGGAGTCCCTGATAGCCCGCCTGCAATCACCTGGGCCGCTCTCCCTGCAAGCCCCGCCCCTTTACCTACGGAGCTAAAAGCCACCGCTCCCACTACCTCTTTGGGACTCTCTTTGTGCGTACCTGCTGCCTGTTTGCTGGTGGAACAGCTTCCTTCTTGTGGATCCAGGCTACTTCTCGCCGGACCCGCTCCGCGGGTCCCGCTTCGTGTCTGGGAGCAGAGGAGCTTCGGGAGTGCGTGCAGACGCCAAGGGTGCCGGTAAGCCTTGCAGGGCTGCGAGCAGCGTGGTCAGGGACTCCATATCCCAGGAGTCCCTGATAGCCCGCCTGCAATCACCTGGGCCGCTCTCCCTGCAAGCCCCGCCCCTTTACCTACGGAGCTAAAAGCCACCGCTCCCACTACCTCTTTGGGACTCTCTTTGTGCGTACCTGCTGCCTGTTTGCTGGTGGAACAGCTTCCTTCTTGTGGATCCAGGCTACTTCTCGCCGGACCCGCTCCGCGGGTCCCGCTTCGTGTCTGGGAGCAGAGGAGCTTCGGGAGTGCGTGCAGACGCCAAGGGTGCCGGTAAGCCTTGCAGGGCTGCGAGCAGCGTGGTCAGGGACTCCATATCCCAGGAGTCCCTGATAGCCCGCCTGCAATCACCTGGGCCGCTCTCCCTGCAAGCCCCGCCCCTTTACCTACGGAGCTAAAAGCCACCGCTCCCACTACCTCTTTGGGACTCTCTTTGTGCGTACCTGCTGCCTGTTTGCTGGTGGAACAGCTTCCTTCTTGTGGATCCAGGCTACTTCTCGCCGGACCCGCTCCGCGGGTCCCGCTTCGTGTCTGGGAGCAGAGGAGCTTCGGGAGTGCGTGCAGACGCCAAGGGTGCCGGTAAGCCTTGCAGGGCTGCGAGCAGCGTGGTCAGGGACTCCATATCCCAGGAGTCCCTGATAGCCCGCCTGCAATCACCTGGGCCGCTCTCCCTGCAAGCCCCACCCCTTCACCAATCACACCATCTATATACAAACGCTTGCTCCACCGCTACGCGGGAGCGAGCGGGAGCACGCCGGGAGAAGCCCGGGACAAGGGCGGGACCGTCTGTGGCCGTCCGGGGCCGGAGGAGGCCGGGCTGGGCCACATCCCTTGGCCCCTTAAAGCGGACATCCAGCCACCAGGACTATGGCTTCAGGAACCCGGTCTTGCAAGACAAAGAAATCTGCTGGAGACGTTGTTTTAGGCACTATGGACCAGTTCATAACCCGTGCTGTCTCCATAGTTGAGAAGGAGATAATCTTGGCTGAGCGAAGGTTGTCCCGGGACTCCTTTAGCACGTCTAATAAGCGCTCTTCTTTGGGCGCCATTGCCCTAGCTGATAGCCCTGGTTATATCCCACCAACTCCTTTAGTAATAGTTGATTCCCCCACCATTGACGAGAGAGTGAGTCGGATTAGGGCTAGCCTTGAAAGGGTAACCACCACAGCTCCAAGTATTGTGCTCGACCCGACACACTCCACTTCCTCTCTTTTCAGTAGTCCATCACCAGAGAGGCAGATTCCAGATTGTACTCCCAATACCCCTGATGATTCGAGCCCCCATGTGCTTGTAAATATAGCTGTGAATTCCCCATCCACTGCAGGCCACTCTGATATTAACACTCCTAGAGTGGTAGTCCCTGAAACTGTACCTGTAGGGAATCTAATCCTAGGCTCCGTCCCTCAAAAGAAGAGAAAGCGTCCCATTAGTCCCCGTAGGGGAGGCTCTCTAAAACCTCATAGTAAGGTTAGTAGGAACATCATACCAAAAGGGGGTATTACCCCGAATCAGGTTCCTCACTCAAAACCCCAAGCGTCCCATATTGGAGACGCTGCTGTCGAGGGCACTCCTGGGCAATTGGCCCCTATAGATGCTAGCATTTTTCCCCAAGTCGAGAGCATTATTAAGTCTGTGGTGATGCCACTTGTAGATAAGATCGATGGCCTCACACGCAAACTAGCCTCGCTTGAGCAGTCAATGCTGGACAACTTTTATGCTGTGAAATCGTTAGTTAAATTTCACGCTAAAACCCAGGCTGAAGATAATGGTGGGCTAAGGAGTGGTCCTGCCCCAACAGTTCCGTTTATCCCGACAGCCCTCCCTGATCCCTCACCTAGTTTAAAAACGCCTGCCTTGGCTAAGGCTCCCAAACCTATCACTGGAACCATACCCCTCCCATCGACCCCAACCCCTGAGTCTAGTTTGGCACGCCCAATGAATAAATCTAGCACCCATGTACCAAAGGCACCCAAGGTCAAATTTGCTGCAAATCCCAAGCCTACCACTCCCAAAACTAAGGCAACTGGAGATACAGTGACCGTAAGCAAGGGCGCGGCAATCATAATCACATCCCCTTCTACTTCTGCTTCGCATGTAGCGCCCAAACCCCCAGTAAAAACCACAACAAAATTCCTAGCCAAAGACAGGATAAAACGGCGTATGCCAAATGCTAGTCTTCCGCCTGGCTGTAAGCCCTATGTGGTTATCTTAACAGGGGTACCCGAGCTTGAAGAGGGCTCTCGTGAGTCCTATTCTGAACTCAAACACAAGACGCTCTCTTGGCTAAAAGCTAATAGACCCCTCCCAGGGCACATTGATGGCAGAGTAGCCTTTGTCCGTCGGGTGGGTTGGATCGGTAACAGACGCAAGGCTATTACCGGGGATTGTGTGTTGATTAATTTTAATGATCCCAGAGCTGCTGGCATGATTTGTAGCCAACAGTCGCAGCACAACTTTTGCGACATACAAACTAGGGATTTGGGGTACTTTTATCATCCCCCCCCTTAATGGGGCTCAACAATAATAATAACAATAATAATAATAATAATTTTTTTCAAGATGGGGGTAGAGGTGTATGGTTCCCTCATTACCCAACCTTGGATCCTAGAGTAAGTGTATGGACCCCTTCCCAACCAACCACTCCACAGGGTTGGGGTTGGTGACTTAACACCTTAGAGGTAATAAATGTCTCCCCCCAAAGGGCTAATACAACTTCTCTGGTAGGGGAGGTTCCGCTGACCAATATTGTTGTGCCCCATCCCTCGCCTATCCCAATCTTACCCATTCCTTCAGGTGATGGGACAGATAATCTTGAACTAGTGGCTGGACCTCAAATTTCGGGTCCTCAGGGTGGGAATAGCGGTTATAATGAGCCCCAGCATCATGCCCCTTTGAAAATCATTAGTTGGAATGTGGCAGGCTTAAGCAGTAAGCTAGATGTCCCAGACTGGGTGGCGCTCATTGAACCCCACTCAGTTTGCGCATTTCAAGAGACATGGTGCGTAGAACCAAGGCACCGAGTAGGAAATGCCACCTTTTTTGCCCCGGCGGAAATTCCAGCTTCGGGAAGAGGTCGCCCCTTCGGAGGTCTCTTGGTTTGGATAGACATTACTTTGGGATGGAGGGTACACCATCACCCCCAAAAAACTCCAGATTTGATGCACCTCACTGTAACTTGCCCGAGGAGAGCAGAAAAACTGGAGATTATTAATATTTATACACGAGGGGCCTCCGGGAGAGCTTTGTCACCAACGCTCTTGGACCTGGAGGCAGCCCTGGGTGAGTGCTGTAGCGATTCCCTAATTTTGGTCATGGGGGACTTCAATTGCACATTTGAGCCTTTGTTACCCGATGAATCCTTGGATCTAAATGATGAAGATTCTAGGAGAGGTGTCCCGTCATTTGACTTGCCCATCATAAATAGCTGGACTCCCAGAATCATCCAATTAAATTCCCTCACTTTAGAGCATGGCCTAAGGGCAGCCAATGGGAGGACACCATCAGACCTAGTGGGGGCTCATACATATAACAGGGTCGGCCATTCTTCCCGGATCGATTATATCCTTCTAAATTTTTCTTTGTGGGCTCATATGAAGGATATGGTAGTTCTACCCTCCCTGGACAGTGATCATAACGCCCTTTCTCTGACCCTATCAATCTGGTGGAAAGAGAACTTCCCTGGAAGTGGAAATCATGATGCTGTTGCAACAGGGCCACTGGGAGGAGTGGTCCCAACAAACTGCTTAAGACGCTTGAAATGGGACAAAGTGGCAATAGATGAGGAGAAAATGGCATGTATCAGAACTGTTACTTCCACAGCCAGTGCCATTTTAAAAAGTCAGCCTATTTGCCCTAATCAGATTACAGCATTGTTCTGTGAGGTCGCACTCTCAATTGGGGACCTTTTCAAGGCCAAAGTAAAAAATGGGAACCCTAATCGTAATAACCAAAAAGGCAAGTCAGGATGGTACACGAAGGAGTGTCGTGCCAAGAAGAGAGCCCTGATATTAGCGGTGAAAAGTGGAAATGCTATCCTAATATCCACTGAACGGAAGGGCTATAAATCGGAGCTTAAAACAGCAAAGAGAGACTGGGAAGACAAGTTCTGGCAGGATCTCCGAACTGCCAGTGGCGGAAAAAACGCAAAAGCTTTCTGGGACTTAGTTCACAAGAAGAACAGACCCCTTGATACAGTTATCACCTGTAATATAACCGAGGACTTATGGTTTACACATTTTTCGAAATTGTATACGGCAGCCGCAGTTGAAGCGTTGGATTTCGTTTTACCTCAGCCCCTCAGAGTGATGGAAAGATTCGAGGAAAGTCTGTTCACTAAGATAGAAGCGGAAAGTGCAATAAAATCTCTGGTTCCACGCAAGGCGGCTGGCCCCGATGGTCTTCCGGGTGACTTGCTCCGAGCGGATATAGATGATTGGAGCACACTGATCTCCTCGGTTTTGAATGCTGCTTTGGAAAGCGCACCTCTGCCTGCCTCTTGGTTGGCCGCTGAAGTGGTTCCCCTTCACAAAAAAGGTTCGAGAGATGACCCAGGGAACTACAGGCCAATCAGCCTGATCGACTGCTCACAAAAAGTCGCAGGCAAGGTTCTTTTAACAAGAATACAACAATGGGCAGATGAGAACAGGATCCTTTCGGATTTTCAGGCAGGGTTCCGTGCTGGCACTGGAACAATTGAACAATCGCTAAGGCTTCTTATGATCCACTGGAAGGTCGTCACAATTGGGAAGGGTACATTATATTTGGCCTTCATCGACCTCCGGACGGCCTTCGATTTGGTCCCCAGAAATAATCTATGGAAGGTTCTTAATGATCTTGGCCTGCCACCTTACCTGCTCCACCTGGTCATGAAGTTTCATGAAAACAACTACGCCCAAATTCGCTGGGGTCCCAATGGCCAAAAAACCCGAGGAATAGATGTGAACAGAGGAGTGCGGCAAGGGTGTGTCCTTGCCCCAACACTCTTTTCGCTCTATGTTAATGGGGTGGTGGACCACTTGTTAAGGATTCCAGCAGATGCCCCTCGTCTGGCAGGTCGCTCCATTCCCACCCTGCTTTTTGCGGACGATACTTTGCTCCTGTCAAAATCGCCAATGGGCCTACAACAGCTTCTCTCAGGCTTTGACGATTTTTGTAAACAAAGAGGACTCTGTATAAATACAGACAAAACAAAGTACCTTATTTTGAACCCTCCGCAAAAACTGGGCCCTCCGCCAACATTGGGCTCTGTGGCATTGGACAGGACTAAAACCTTCGATTATCTGGGCATCAGGTTGGTGGATTCCATGAAATGGGACCAGCATCTGCTCAAAATGTTGTTAAACCTAAAAAGAATAACCGGGACCCTGCTAAAAGAGCAGAGAGCAGCCTCAACTAAACCCATAGCTGCAGTATTGGACATCTACGCGGCCAGAGGAGTAAGTGCTGCCTTGTATGGGGCGGAATTATGGGGAATGTCGAACTTGAAAGACCTTACTCGAGCTGAGAATTCCTTCTTGAGAAGCCTGATGTCCCTTGGCCCGTCTGTCCCCATCTTGCCTCTGCAATTGGACATGGGCTGTCGGGCCATAGAAGACCTAGCGAAGTTACGCCCTTTGCTTCTGTGGGCTCGCATCTGGAGAGTTCCTGAACTCTCAAGTTATGCGGACGGTCTACGGGAGATACTAAGATCGACAGGGTGGGCGAAAATAAAGTGGCTAACGGATATTAAAGCCTTACTTACCAATTTGGGGCTGGAAGAAGCATGGCATCAACAGTCAGCCCCTCCCAAATCCACAATTAAACAACTTTATTGGAATTGGGTAACAAACAGAAGGAATTCCTCCACCTCGATATGCAAGTCGACTAGAAACTTCATGGAGTCCAAAGATACCCCCTATAGAGAACTGTATCTGGACACCATTTCAGCCCCTTGGGAAAGGTCCTTGTACTTTAAATTCAGAACTGGTCTTCTCCCTGTAATGGAATTTACTTGTCACTGGAAAATCCCATACCAGACTGCTCCGTGGTGTCCCTTCTGCCCACAGCGCAGAGAATCTGTCCCCCACTTTTTATTTGAGTGTCCTGCATACATAGTTCCACGGTCAAAATGGCTTAAGCCTATGTGTCGTACTTTGGGCACTAGGCATTGCAACGTGGCCTTAAGGATTCTCTATTCGGACACCCGTACTTTTTACGCATGTGCCACCTCGAAGTACCTTGGGTGGGCATGGCGAATCCGGTCAAAAAGACTTAGGCAAATTGTTTAATTACACTTTTTACCATGGTCTGTTTTAAACTAAATGCTTATTTTAAAACCTATAGATCCATTTTCTGATAGCAGAAAGTTATGGTTTATTTTAAATGTACTGAAAAGTATTTTTTCTTATTGTATGTATGCTTTTTAAGATATTGTTATATGTCGAAATAAAGCCTTTTTGACTTTGACTTTGACTTTGATATAAACAGTTACTGGAGGCTTACTGTGATCACGTGCACTGGGTTAGGGAGGGATAAGGGGTGGGTAGAGGGGTTGTTGGGTGGCTGTGGGAGGTGGGGGGAGATAGGTGGGGGGGTTGTTCTTTTTATTGATTGGGTTTACAAGATACTGAGACATGTGTTGATATTTGGCAGTGATCTCCTGACTGTGGAGAGCTGTGTATATGCCTTGACCTGATCAATCAATAAAATTTCTTGTGAGAAAAAAAAAAACAGTTTCGGAGATATGTCCCTGGTAAGCCGTTAAGATCTTCCAGCAAGAATTCGGTGCGATCCCATTGGATGTGCGGGGTGACATGCGTCTAACGTGATTGTTATTGAATTGCTAAACGGAGTCTCTACTCTTTCCCATCGGCCTGGTGGGACATCAACAATTAGCAAGCTCAGAGGTGAGGGATATTAGGCTTTAAACCTCAGCCTTAAGTTGACGAAGCTCCTGAGAGATCTCAGTGGGTTTGGCGTCATTAGTAATGTGGGAACAGGAGGTCGCGATGGGGCCAGGAGGCCAGGCGAGACTGCTCCGGTTTATGGTGTTAGGGAGAAGCTGAGTTGGGAGAACCAAGGGAGGGGGGAATAGAGATGGAGTCATGATTGAGGAGTGGGGGTGTGGGACTCATAAACTGATTGATGAGTACATAGGTGGCATGTTGTTGGTCATGTTAGGGGGTCCGAGACAGCAAGTGTCAGGGTTTGGTCCAGAAAGGGTGTCACAGATGCATCAGTGCTGACAGCGGGGGCACAGCACTCTCACCCATTCTTTTTAATCTACTCATGGAGCCCCTGGCAAACGCATTGAACTCGACGAACACTCTATATCACCTATATGTGGACAACACCCAACTGTATATGAAAATCTCCTCACCAGAAGACTTTATCCCCCTCAACACTATTCCACAGTATACTCAAAGTTGGCTCACTGGCAACCACCTCTTGCTTAACACCCAAAAAACTGAATTCCTCCTCATTTCCCCACCCAATCACACACCCAAGATAGACTTATGGTTGAAACATCTAACTTCCTTTGACTGTGGTCCGCACATCATTGACTCCGCGAAATCCCTGGGAGTCACCACAGACAAACACCAGAACATGCAGACACAAATCACCAATGCCATCAAGTGAGCTAATCACCACATGAGTATACTAAGGAAACTTAAACCCTTCCTCCCACAGACCGACTTAAAAATGGCAGTACAAGCCCTAGTGCTACCAAGATTAGACTATGGAAGCACCACTCTATGCGGTCTCCCCAAATACTGGCTGGCCCCGCTGAGGGCATCGCTTAATGCTGCGGCCAAACTGGTATCAGGAACTAAAAGAAATAACTACATCTCCCCGACCTTGAAAGTTCTGAACTGGCTGCCCTATGAGGCAAGAATACACCTAAAGATCGCTTGCATGACCCATAAAGCCCTGCATAGCAATAACCCCAGTTACTTAGCTCTAAAGCTAGAGCGATCGGGAGGATGCAGACAACTGCGAAGTGTGAGTTCACTACTACTGAAACCACAATCCTTCCATAAAAAGAGAACTGGTTGCAGAGCATTCTCAGGAATTGCACCGAAGATTTTGAACTCCCTACTTCCAGTGGTACGTGGAATCTCCTCCTTTACCTCCTTCAAAACAGAACTAAAAATGCTTCTAATGAACTAATTCACATCCTAAAACTTTAATTCTATTGTGACCTCTAGTCACCTGTGCGATCCATATATTATTGCCTACATCTTTTGTATTGAAAGCGAATACCGAATGTATGTTTACTACTTCAACCACCTAATGTTCAATAACTGTGTATTGTGAAGCGTTCTGATTCCCACGTGTATCATTCGTTCTTGACTACTAGTCACCTATGCTATCCATATACTACTATCTATCTCTTTTGTACTGAATGGCGAATACCGGATGTATGTTTACTACCTCAAAGGTTGACGATGTCCCTACTGTGGTTGGGAGCACGTCTGATGTTTTTAGGTACCCCTCACACACCAACAGGCCCCTTGGTGTCATGCTTCATCATCGGGGTCATCGTATCCCTCTACGGGATACGGCGTGCTGCGACCTGCGTATGCGCGGGAGCACTCTTATGGCTATGTGTGGTGTATAGTGAGGGGTGTTTTTATCATATAGTGAGTGAGTGTAGTGGTGGGGTTGGGGTAGTGAGTGGAGATTAAAAAGGACCTGACTCGTGGGTATACTCAAAAACTTTAATGGTTCCCCGAGTTGGTACTATTAAAAAGGATACAAGAGGAAAAAGGCGTAGTATTATGTGCGCCGCCTCTTTGTGTGTGTCAACATGTTTCGATGTAAGAACATCTTCTTCAGGACAGGGTTACACAAAATCCCCACCTTACTCACGTTTTTCTAATCTGTGTATATACAAGAAAAGTGATATTTACAAGTGAAGGTCTATCATTGTACCTAAACTTTTAGCCGCTATTTTGCTGACCTGTAGAGAGAAAGGATAAAAAAAAATTTCAGGTGATCCTTTCTTTCAAAAAGACCATGGGTTTAATACATCCGTGGTGCTGGTCATGCAGAAAAAGTGCGGTTTTCAAAATGTTGAAAAATAAATATTCATGGCACGAAAGTGTTACTCTACACATAATTAACGTGCCTATTGTGAAAAATAGTTCAGAAGAAATCAAAAAATATTCGAAAAAGAGGACACATACAAGACAAACACACATACAACATAAAGCACACTCTCTAAATTCGGGCCATGTTCGGTGCCCCGTGAATTTATCAATGGTGGTGAGGTCACTGTGATGTAAACAGTAGAAAGGAGAAACATACTGTAAAAATAAGGAGTTCATTGCTCCATGAGACCGTGTCTAACGTAGGGGTTACCCGGGCTTCCTTGCTGCCTGTGAAAAGAATGGTGGACAAGATATATACATCCTGCTGTTTCTACTTCTTGGTACTTACATAATGGTCTGGAAATGACCAGTTCCTCCATATTGCATTGCCGTTCGTCAATGGGTGTGGGAACCTGGTGGCGAAGGTGTGGCATTTTGCGTTTGCGTGTGTGGCAAACAGATCTATGTCTGGTTGGCTCCACATTTGGAAGAAAGGTTGAAGAACTTGTGGGCGCATCAGAAGTCTTGCGTGACGTACGATGAAAATGCAAGAGGCATCACGCCTAGTGGCTGTATAAACACTTGTGCTGGGAGAGAGTGTTGAGGTTGAAACTGGGTGATGAGGTTTTGCATGTTGGCTATCCTGGCTGGATTGGGGTATGCTAGAGCTTTGCAAGTGTCGATTGTAGCTCCTAGATACTGGTGTATGTAGGAGGGTTGAAGGTGTGACTTGGTGTAGTTTAGTGTAATCCCTAAATCGTGTAATAGCTGGATCACTTGATAAGTGTGATGAACACAATGGCTGTATGACTTGGCTTTTATGAGCCAGTTCGTCCAGGTATGGAAGTACGTGGATTTTCTTCCTTCTTAAGTGCACTGCTACTACTGCAAGGCACTTTCTGAACACCCTGGGTGCTGTGGTCACTCCAAATGGAAGGACCTTGATCTGATAATGCTGGCCGTCCACTGTGAATCTTAGGTATTTCCTGTGAGCAATGTGTATGGGAATGTGGAAGTAGGAGTCCTTGAGATCTAGTGTGGCAAGGAAGTCGCCTCTTTGAAGCAGTGGAAGGATCTGCTGAAGAGTGAACATGTGAAAATGCTCTGATTGAACGTAGAAATTAAGAGGTCTGAGGTCCAGTATTGGTCTTAGAGTCCCGTCTTTTTTGGGGATTAGGAAATACAGGGAGTAAACCCCTGCTCCTTGATGTTGTATGGGAACTGGTTCTATTGCGTGCTTTTGAAGCAGTGAAAGAACTTCTTGTTTGAGGAGTGTTAGATGTTTCCCAGACATTGGACGCTGTTTGGGTGTTAAGTTGAGGGGAGTAGCAGAAAGTTCCAGGCAGTAACCATACTGGATAATATGTCTTACCCACTTGTCCATAGTGATGGAATTCCAGACAGGTAGGAACTGTGATCGTCTCCCTCCGACCGGAGTGGAATGGTCTGGAGGGAAGTCACTGCTTACTAGCTGGGGAGGTGCGAGTATTGTTGTTACCTCGACCTCTCCCTTTGTTGTTACTTTCCCTGTATCCACCTCTAAAATATCCCCTACTGGGAGATGTTTGTGTGGTGTTTTTGTATGAAGAGGAAGCAGTGTCTGTACCAATGTTCTTGGATTATCCTCTGTAGAAGGAGCGGCGAAAGGAACCACGTGTGGATGGAGGCTGTAATGCTCCCATGGATTTAGCAGTCTCCGAGTCCATTTTAATTTTTTCCAGTGTGGTGTCCACAGCCGGTCCAAAAAGTTGTTGCTGATTGAACACCTGGTTGAGGATAGTTGTTTGTACCTCCTGTTTGAAGCCAGAAATGTGCAACCAAGCATGTTGTCTGAGTAACACGCTAGTGTTAATGGCTCTAGAGGCAGTCTCTGCTGCATCAAGGGTACACTTGATTGATGCATTGGTTATTCATTTCCCCTCTTGGATGAGATCATTGGCCTTGGTCTTGTATTGATCTGGTAAATGTTGCAATAGGGTTTCTAGTTGGTCATAGTGAGCCCTATCATACCTAGCAAGTAATGCTTGTGTGTTGGCTATCCGCCAGGGATTAGCTGCTTCAGCAGCAACTCGTTTGCCGGAAGCATCTAATAATTTAGACTCCTTGTCCGGAGGTGGTGCCTCACCAGAGGTCTGAGAATTAGCCCATTTTCTAGCGTTAGCTACCACCAGGGAATCTAAAGGGAGTTGACCTTTGATGTAGGTGGGATCATTGAGAGGAGGTTTATATTTTTTGTCAATTCTCGGATTGAGAATTCTATCCCTAACAGGGTCTTTAAATAGGTCAGGGGCATGTTTAATGACACCTTTTAACATTGGCAGGGTTTGTACAGTCGTTAGTGACTGCTCAGAAATGTCTGAATGCATTGAAACACCATGGTATGTAGCTGCCCTATTTACCAACTGACTAAAAACCAATTTTGTCATCTGGGGGAAATGGCTTTGTTGGGTATGCCTGGGGATCAGGGAGGTCTGGAGGGTCGACCGGGTCAGCATAATTGTCCCAGTCATCCTGTGGTACGTCTGTGTCGGTATCAGGGTCTGTAAAAGGGTCATTGTTGCCTCCCCCATCCCCTAAATTTGGGTTCTCCAAACCGGTCCTGGAGGGCCGGATCCATGCCAGATTTTTAAAATAACTACATGTATCTAAATGGGGATAAGCACAAAATCTGGAATGGATCCGGCCCTCCAGGACCAGTTTGGAGACCCCTGCATCATCATCGACCTGTGGTAATGGTGAGGAGGGTATAGGAGAGTATAGGAGAGTGTGGAGGAGAGATAGGATTGGTAGGAAGAACAGCAGAAGAGTGTTGTATGGGTTTAGTAGCACAGTTTTTTTCTTAACAGGCACTGCAGGAATGCCTGGTGTATCCAGTTTCCTCTTCTTGTGTGAAACAGTAGACACATGTACGGTTTTAGGGTCTATGTGGAGTGTTTTTTTATTCGGATCAATAGGATCCGGTCGAAAAAGTTCTTCCTCTTCGGTAGACGCTTTCGGTGCCGATCTTTTCGGGTCCAAGCGAGGTTTGGATTTCTGCTCCGGTGCCTTGGAAGGTGTTTTTGGATCCTTCGGCTTCGATGTGGAGGAGGAAATCTTTTTCGGTTCCGAATGTGTTGGTTTCGGATCCAATGCCTTTTCTTTCGGCGCCGGGGTGGTCGATGCTGATTTGTTTCTGGGAGTAGGCTGCGCTCCCTACTTCGGTGCCGATGGCGCCTGTGGGACACCAACATGCGGCTTGCTCGGTCACGAGCTGCCTGAAGGCTTGTCCTTTGTCTTTGGAGCTGAGCCCGGGGGCAGGGCTTCTGAACATTGTTTTCGGTCACGCCTGGGGCCAACAGGCGAAGTCTTGACCAGAACCTTCTTTTTTGCAGGTGGGGTTAGGGTTGCGGCAGTGGTACTCACTCGTTGATCTGGAGGGATGGGGTGGTCTGAGTCGGAGTCGTCTGCTTCAGACAAGATTTCCAGTTCCCCAGAATCTTCCACCGGGACATCGGGCCTTCAACAAAGATATCCAATGTACCGGAGCTGCTTGCTGCTCCATGATGTGTCGTCGGTCCCGGCGATCATGGATGGTCTTTTTGGATCGAAAGGAAGTGCAGGCCTGGCAATTATTCTCGTGCTCTGTCGAGAGACCCAGATTATATACCTTGTGGTGGTCACTGTGTGGGAATTTAGCTCCACACTGGGGGCATTTTTTAAACAGAGTCCTTTCCATGAGCCGTAAGCCCGAATGGCGTCGATAGGCCCAGCGGTCTGTGTCGACGACAGGAATGGGATATTTGAGGAGCGCGCCGAAATTCACGCGATCGAGAAACAATACCGTCGAGTTTTATGATGGTTTGCGCGTCGAAAAGGTTTGGAGATATGGTGCCGAACCGGAGAGCAGAAGTTACATCCGAACCCGATGGCGGAAAAAAACAATCTGAGGATGGAGTCGATGCCTATACACACAATCGTCCAAGGGAGGAGTCACCTATCTTGTGACTACAAAAGACTTCTTCAAAGACAAAACCAAGTGCAAGCATCCAAACCCAATACCAGATGGCGATCTATGCACAGAGTGTGAATTCTGCAGCTCATATGCCTCGAACAGTGGGTTTCTGGTGCAGTAACCCCCCACTTTTTGCCAGACTACTGCTGCACCTTTTTTTGGTGTGCCCTGGGTCCCTGCCAATCATGTTCCCAGGGCCTGTGTGTGTAGGAGAGTAGGGTCTGCTATCCTATGGTCACCCCAAATTTTTGCTTTTTGCTTCACTGGTTTTCGACTACTGAGGCTGTGGGCCTGCTGATCAGACCCCCAGCCTGCTGTTCTCTCACTAAATTACTGACACATGTGCTATAGGCACATAACCCAATTGGAAATGGACTCCTTGTCAGCCCCTGTATAATGCACTATAGGTGCCCAGGGCATAGGGGCCACCAAGGCCTACCAGGGGCTGCAGCATATCTTTTGCCACCCCTGGCTGGTTCTTAAATTGACACAACTGGCTGATCACTCAGCTGGGGTAAGGTGGTGTAAACACCCCTTGCTTAGATATAGTATACCTATATCTAAACCTATATCTGGACACATGTAAACCTGTGAGCCACTCCTATGGAAGGCCTCATCAATCCTGGAGGCAGAGTGCGTGGTTTTATGTGAGATGGAGCTCTAGCATGAGCTGAGCCTGTCTGCAGCTGTCGGGAACAACTCCCTAAGCTGTTTCAGGATAATGCCATACCATATACTCTTAAGTGCCTTATAATCCTCGCGGTTAAATAGCAACTTTGGTTTGGCTTTATCAAAACATGTCGTGTAAGGTGTCATACGATTTGGAATACTATCCCCTCGCCAGTTCTGGCGACGGGGATAGCATTCCACCCCTCTAGAGGGGTAGGACATGTTGCTTTACTTAAATGCGGTTAATTTCTCCAAAGACCTTAGATCCACAAAATGGATGCCTCTGCCACAGACAAATGTCTGGACCCCTGCAGCTGACCGAAACTCGGCCAAATGGGTCCTGGACAAAGGGTTTCCTGTCACAGGAGGGTGTCACCACCCTCCAGACAGGAGATAGTGGATTGTAGCAGGGAGGTTTGAAAGAAACCAGACACTGCTTGGGGCGCACAAGGCTGCCCCTTGCATAATCCGGCCAAACCGGTTCTGGGGCACTCCAGCCCTCGTGCCAGGGCGGCCTGGATCAAAGGAAGGGGGTGTATCCACCCACTTCCTGGGTCCCACCCATAGGGGAGGACCTAGCAGGTAATCACGCCCCCCAGATTCGAATAAGAGTGGGAGCAGTGCCAATGCACATCAGATTTCCTGGAAGAAACATTTGAAACGAAACTCTGGACCCTTCGACCTCCATCTCAACGTGGAAGCCCGAAGAATCTCCCTTGTGGTCAAGGAGTGACCACCCTGCAGCAGCAGGCACCATCCAGCCCTCGACGTCTACTTAGTTGCAGTTCCTGCCGAAACTCGAGCGACTGAGATCGACGAGATCAAGCCTGCCTGCCTTCCAACAGCCCGATCCACAGTCCCTGCAAAGCTGAGACCCGTGGAGGCGACCAGAAGCGTGGGGCACGCCATCTTGAATTGACCACGAGACGCTGACCGTGCAGCCCACGAGTGACCCTCGAAGCTGTGCACCGGGGTTTGAGAAGCCCCCACCCTGAGCTACTCCTGAGCCGAAGTTCAGCCCTCCACACTTGACGAGTGCTGCGTGGGGCCCTTCTGCTCCATTTGGCTCAACGCGTTGGCCCGGTCACTTGCCAGCTGGCTAGTGGTCCCTGTGCCGACGAAACTACAAAGAAGACTCGTGAATCTGGTTGCTCCAGATCCACACCAGCTCCCCTGAAAAGGAGCCCCAACTCTGACCTTCCTGGTTCGAGTGAGAAGCAATCTCCCGGTTCCGCGTGGATTGCTCTTGCCAAGTGTTGTTTGCTCCAAACTTGAAGCCGACAGCGCCGACGGTGAGAGCCTGCGTGGGACAGATCGTGACCTGCTCCTGGACGTCGCAGATGCCCCAGAGCCCATGTGACAGCGGAGAGAAACTCCTCGACGACCACCTGATTGCGCCCGACATTGCCTGGTTCCGCCCTGGTTCCACCCTGGTCACTGCTGAGTGACCCAGACTCTGTCCCCTCTGCTTTCAGGTACCCTTCGACTTGAGTCCACCCTTGGACTCCACCGGACACTTCATCTTTAACCCGCCTGCAGCCCTTTCAGCTCCAAGCACCAAGAGCCTGCGTGTCAGAACCCGACGCCACTTCGACCCTGTGCACCCACTTCCTGTGGGTGAGGTAACTTTGCTCCGCCGGTGTTCCCACACTGGTGCACATCTCTAGGGTCTGTGTGTTAAGTTTTGTTCCTCTAGGTTCAGCGGAAGTGTCCTTAAACTTTAACTTTACAACTTTTACGCACCATTGGTTAACATTGGTGCATGCGTGCGCTTTCCGCACATCTCCCGAATCCCGAGGGCCATTCCCGACTTCAGCATTGCTTGTCCTGACTGCTCCCAGCGATTCCCTAGGCCCTAGGCCTAACCACTGCTCGAGTGGCATCTCTTATACCACTTGTTTAGTATATGGTTTGAGTGGCCCCCTGCCCTCATCCATAATTGTGCAACTTTGTATGTTTAAACAGTGCTTTTGATTTAACGCTTGTGCCCCTTTATTCATAAAGAATACTGGGGATTGTTTTTAGTAATAAATACATATATTTTTATAATATATACTTGTGTGGTGTCCTTTCATTTGGTACTACAGGATTGTATGTGGTAAAACAGCTCGCTTAACACGACCTCTTAAGTTAAGCCTTTAGGCTGCTTAGTCCATGCTACCCCTAGGATAGCTTATCTAATAAGGTTGACTTACAACCAGACACCATAAGGGATTGTTTGGTCTGATAACAGGTGGTTCCAGAATTGGAAACATCACCTATCAGGCCAACTTCTCACATTGGTGAGCAGCGGTGCGGATTTGAGCTTGCTGTTGTTTTACCATTGCAATCTTTGTATCGAATTGAAAGATCACATCAAGTACCTCTAGGTACATATAAATCAAAAGCTTAGCATATTAAGTTCTACTGAACTTAGTAGTTGTAGATTAAAGGGATTAGCACACCCTGACTACAACTCACTAGCAAGGTACAGTAGGAAAACACTTAGTGTAGGTAAGTGCACCACTTACACCTCACTAGTAGTCATGTCTGACACAGGAAAATCCTCAGGGTCTACTCCTGTGACAGTTGACCTTACCCAGGCAACTTTCAGCTACGACAAACTAACCCGAAAGGACTTGGTTGCCTTGTGCAAATCAAGAGGGTTAAAAAGGGGCAGAAGCCCCACCTGCCAAATCCTGGTAGCCATCCTAGAGCAGGATGACTTAGAAAGGGCAAAGGAAGCTTCCCTAGAAACAGGAAATGGAGGGAACCCCCCTGTAACTGACCCCCTCAGGAGGAAGATGAGGAAGAAGAAGAGGAGGAGGAGGACTCAGAAGTTGAGGACTTAGAAGATCAGGATCAGAGGGGTAACCAGGTCCCAGTTGCCAGGCTTAGCCAGGCCAACTTAGACCTACTGGGGAATGGAGAGGGCCAGCACCTCCCCAGATCCCACCATGTTATTCTCCCAGGCAACAGAAGAGTGAGATCTCCCTCAGGGGACTCTCATGTTTCTAGTGTCTCCAGAGAATCACAGAGAGGCATGAGTGCTTCTCAAAAGCTAGAGCATAGGGCCAGAATGAGGGCTGTCAAACTCCAGATAGAGAGGGAGGAGGTAGCCTTGGCTCAAGCTAGACTTGCCTTGGCAAGAGAGCAGAAATGAAGTGGCTTAGATGCCACTGGTGGCAGCAATTTTCCAAGAGAAAAAGACAGGGGCTATGACAATAGAAACCTGACAAAAATTGTGCCCCCCTTTAAAGAAGGGGATGACATCCACAAATGGATGACTGCTCTTGAGAGAGCCTGCATGGTACAGCAGGTTCCTGAGGATCAGTGGGCTGCAATTTTGTGGTACTTCTTTTCTGAGAAAGGGAGGGACAGGCTCCTCACAGTTAGACCTGAGGATGCCAAAAACTACTCTGTTTTGAAGAGTGCTCTTATTGAAGGGTTTGGCCTAACCACTGAGCAATACAGGTTGTTGTTCAGAGACACCCAAAAAGCACAGACTCAAGACTGGACTGATTTCGTTGAGTGTGCCACTAAGGCTTTGGAGGGTTGGTTGCAGGGAAGTAAAGTTTCAGACTATACAGGATTGTACAATCTTATGATGAGAGAACAGATCCTTAATAACTGCACAAACCAGCTGTTGCATCAATACCTTATTGACTCTGATCTGACCTCTCCCCAAGAATTGGGAAAGAAGGCGGACAAATGGGTCAGAACAAGGATTAAGCAGAAACCCCAGAACCAAGGTGGTGACCAGAAGAAAACAGACCAGAAGGGTGGTAATCAGAAAGATAAAGAAAAAGACCAGAAGTCTTCAGGCCCCCAAACTAATAGTAAGGAGGGTGGTTCCCAAAATGGAAACAAGAAGAAGAAGAACAAAGGTCCAAAGACACCTTGGTGTAATACCTGCAAATTAGTTTCACACTGGGGCAGTGAGTGCACCAAGGCAAATCCAGTTCCCACCACTCCAGCTCCTAAAGCAACTGCAACCCCAAGTACAGTAAGCAGTGGTGGAACACAGTCCAAGGGTGTAGCTGGGTTGACCCTGGGTATTGAAGTAGGATCTGGCCTAGTCAGAATCCCTACACAGGCAGTTCTCCTGTATGAGGTGGACATTGAGTTGCCCACTGCAGTAAGCCCCAGTAACCTGGGCAAATACAGGCAGACTCCCTTAATTAATGAGAAACTGGCTCAAGCCTACAGGGACACATGTGCCAGTGTCACAATGGTGACACCTGACTTTGTGGAACCTGGACAGATTGTACTAGGTGAGAGTTACCTAGTGACCAATGCAAGCAACTGCACTACTTCCCATAGTGTAGCAGTTGTGAACTTCTCCTGGGGAGGGGTCCATGGCCTAAAGAAAGTTGTTGTGAGCGCAGACCTTCCAGTAGACTGTCTGTTAGGCAATGATCTTGAAAGCTCAGCATGGTCAGAAGTGGAGTACAGGACTCATGCAGAAATGCTAGGGATTTCAGAGCATGTCCTTGCCATGACAAGGGCTCAGGCTAAGAAGTGCCTTCCTGAACCAGTGGTGGATCTTGGAACAATAGACCAACCACAACCCAAGAGAAGGAGCAAGAGAGGAAAGGCTGAGCCTTCCACCTTGCCCCAGGTTGAGGATCAAGTTTCAGAGGAAACTGATTCTGCAGTCCAAGAGGAGACTGTCTCTGAGGAGCTTGAACCTGACCAGGTTGAGTTTCTGGGGACAGGGGGACCCTCAAGGGCAGACCTGAGGCAGGCTCAATTAGATTGCCCTTCCCTTGAACCCCTCAGACAGCAGGCTGCTGCTGAGGCTGCTGGGGATGCCCAAGGTACCCATACTGTGTATTGGCATGATGGACTCCTTTACTCAGAGGCTAGAGACCCCAAGCCTGGCATGACCAGGAGGTTGGTTATACCTCTGCAGTTTAGGGGGTTCCTTCTTACCTTGGCCCATGATATTCCCCTTGCAGGACACTTAGGCCAGAACAAGACGTGGGACAGGCTTGTTTCACACTTTCACTGGCCTCACATGTCAGAAAATGTCAAGGAGTTTTGTCGCTCCTGTGTCACTTGCCAAGCCAGTGGTAAGTCAGGTGGCACAACAAAGGCCCCCCTAATACCACTACCTGTGGTGGGGGTTCCCTTTGAAAGAGTTGGAATTGATATTGTGGGTCCAATGGACCCCCAAACAGCATCTGGGAACAGATTTATACTGGTGGTAGTGGATCATGCCACCAGGTATCCAGAGGCTATTCCCCTAAGGACCACCACAGCACCTGTGGTGGCAAAAGCCCTCATTGCAGTTTTCTCAAGAGTGGGCTTTCCAAAGGAGGTACTATCAGATAGAGGCACGAATTTCTATGTCTAGCTATCTGAAAGCAATGTGGAAGGAATGTGGAGTAAACTATAAGTTTACCACCCCATATCATCCACAATGCAATGGGCTTGTGGAGAGATTTAACAAGACCCTTAAAGGCATGATAAAAGGATTACCAGAGAAGCTCAGGCGGAAATGGGACATTCTTTTACCCTGCCTGCTCTTTGCTTACAGAGAGGTCCCACAGAAGGGGGTTGGCTACAGCCCTTTTGAACTTTTGTTTGGCCACCCTGTGAGAGGTCCATTGTGTTTGGTGAAAGAAGGATGGGAGTTACCTCTCAAACAACCCAAACTAGACATAGTGGACTATGTACTTGGTCTCCGCTCCAGGATGGCTGAGTACATGGAAAGAGCATCTAAAAACCTGGAGGCCAGCCAAGAATTACAGAAAGCTTGGCATGACCAAAAGGCTGTACTGGTAGAGTTCCAACCAGGACAGAAGGTGTGGGTACTGGAGCCAGTGGCTCCAGCAGCACTCCAGGACAAATGGAGTGGACCCTATCCTATCATTGAAAAGAAGGGAGAAGTCACCTACTTGGTGGACTTTGGAACACCCAGGAGCCCTCACAGGGTAATCCATGTGAATCGCTTGAAAGCATTTGTGGACAGGGAGGACATGAGCTTGCTCATGGCCACAGATGGGGATCAGGAGGAAGAGAGTGACCCTCTCCCAGACCTGCTTTCTCAGAACCCTGATGATGGTTCAGTTGATAGAGTAGCCTTGGCAGGCAGCCTCACTGACCAGCAACAGATGGACTGCAGACAAGTTTTGCAGGCCCACAGGCATTTGTTTTCACTCACACCCAGCCAGACTGACTGGTGTACCCATGTAGTGGACACTGGTGACAGTCTGCCTGTGAAGAATAAGATCTACAGGCAACCTGACCATGTCAGGGATTGCATCAAGGCTGAGGTGCAAAAGATGTTGGAGCTTGGAGTGATTGAGCCATCAGAGAGCCCATGGGCCAGCCCAGTAGTCCTGGTGCCAAAACCTCATACCCAAGATGGAAAGAGAGAAATGAGGTTTTGCGTGGACTACAGGGGTCTCAATGCTGTCACTAGGACAGATGCTCACCCCATTCCAAGAGCAGATGAGCTCATTGACAGATTGGCTTCTGCCAAGTTTCTGAGCACATTCGATCTGACAGCTGGCTACTGGCAAATCAGACTAGCTGAGGAGTCAAAAGCCAAAACAGCATTCTCTACCCCTAGTGGACATTATCAGTTTGTGGTAATGCCCTTTGGTTTGAAGAATGCACCTGCCACTTTCCAAAGGTTGGTGAACCAAGTCCTTACTGGGTTGGATGACTTTTGCGCAGCATATCTAGATGATATTGCTGTCTTTAGCTCCACCTGGGAGGATCACCTGATCCACCTGAAGAGAGTTTTGGAGGCCCTGCAGAAAGCAGGCCTAACTATCAAGGCCACTAAGTGCCAGATAGGGCAGAGTAAGGTTGTATACCTGGGCCACCTAGTAGGTGGAGGCTAGGTTCAGCCACTGGAGAGCAAAATCCAGGCCATACAGGACTGGGCTCCTCCAGTTACCCAGACACAAGTCAGAGCCTTCTTGGGCCTGACTGGGTATTACAGGAAGTTTGTGAAGAACTATGGGTCTATAGTGACACCATTAAATGACTTGACATCCAAGAAGATGCCAAAAAAGGTTCAGTGGACAGTTAGCTGTCAGAAGGCATTTGATGACCTGAAGAAGGCCATGTGCTCTGCACCTATCCTGAAGAGTCCTGACTACTCCAAACAGTTCATTGTACAGACAGATGCTTCTGAGTTGGGGGTGGGAGCTGTGCTCTCACAACTTAATCAAGATGGTCAAGACCAGCCTATTGCTTTCATTAGCAGGAGGCTGACCCCAAGAGAGAAACGTTGGTCAGCCATTGAGAGGGAGGCCTTTGCTGTGGTTTGGGCATTAAAGAAGTTGAGGTCCTACTTGTTTGGAACTCACTTCCTGGTGCAAACAGACCATAAGCCCCTCTTATGGCTTAATCAGATGAAGGGTGAAAATCCCAAACTGCTCAGGTGGTCCATTTCCCTACAGGGGATGGACTTTACAGTGGAGCACCGCCCAGGGACTGACCATGGTAATGCAGATGGTCTCTCCCGGTACTTCCACTTAGAACATGAAGACTTATCTGGTCAAGGTTAGTTTAATGTCCCTGCGTTTGGGGGGGGTTGTGTAGGAGAGTAGGGTCTGCTATCCTATGGTCACCCCAAATTTTTGCTTTTTGCTTCACTGGTTTTCGACTACTGAGGCTGTGGGCCTGCTGATCAGACCCCCAGCCTGCTGTTCTCTCACTAAATTACTGACACATGTGCTATAGGCACATAACCCAATTGGAAATGGACTCCTTGTCAGCCCCTGTATAATGCACTATAGGTGCCCAGGGCATAGGGGCCACCAAGGCCTACCAGGGGCTGCAGCATATCTTTTGCCACCCCTGGCTGGTTCTTAAATTGACACAACTGGCTGATCACTCAGCTGGGGTAAGGTGGTGTAAACACCCCTTGCTTAGATATAGTATACCTATATCTAAACCTATATCTGGACACATGTAAACCTGTGAGCCACTCCTATGGAAGGCCTCATCAATCCTGGAGGCAGAGTGCGTGGTTTTATGTGAGATGGAGCTCTAGCATGAGCTGAGCCTGTCTGCAGCTGTCGGGAACAACTCCCTAAGCTGTTTCAGGATAATGCCATACCATATACTCTTAAGTGCCTTATAATCCTCGCGGTTAAATAGCAACTTTGGTTTGGCTTTATCAAAACATGTCGTGTAAGGTGTCATACGATTTGGAATACTATCCCCTCGCCAGTTCTGGCGACGGGGATAGCATTCCACCCCTCTAGAGGGGTAGGACATGTTGCTTTACTTAAATGCGGTTAATTTCTCCAAAGACCTTAGATCCACAAAATGGATGCCTCTGCCACAAATGTCTGGACCCCTGCAGCTGACCGAAACTCGGCCAAATGGGTCCTGGACAAAGGGTTTCCTGTCACAGGAGGGTGTCACCGCCCTCCAGACAGGAGATAGTGGATTGTAGCAGGGAGGTTTGAAAGAAACCAGACACTGCTTGGGGTGCACAAGGCTGCCCCTTGCATAATCCGGCCAAACCGGTTCTGGGGCACTCCAGCCCTCGTGCCAGGGCGGCCTGGATCAAAGGAAGGGGGTGTATCCACCCACTTCCTGGGTCCCACCCATAGGGGAGGACCTAGCAGGTAATCACGCCCCCCAGATTCGAATAAGAGTGGGAGCAGTGCCAATGCACATCAGATTTCCTGGAAGAAACATTTGAAACGAAACTCTGGACCCTTCGACCTCCATCTCAACGTGGAAGCCCGAAGAATCTCCCTTGTGGTCAAGGAGTGACCACCCTGCAGCAGCAGGCACCATCCAGCCCTCGACGTCTACTTAGTTGCAGTTCCCGCCGGAACTCGAGCGACTGAGATCAACGAGATCAAGCCTGCCTGCCTTCCAACAGCCCGATCCACAGTCCCTGCAAAGCTGAGACCCGTGGAGGCGACCGGAAGCGTGGGGCACGCCATCTTGAATTGACCACGAGACGCTGACCGTGCAGCCCACGAGTGACCCTCGAAGCTGTGCACCGGGGTTTGAGAAGCCCCCACCCTGAGCTACTCCTGAGCCGAAGTTCAGCCCTCCACACTCGACGAGTGCTGCGTGGGGCCCTTCTGCTCCATTTGGCTCAACGCGTTGGCCCGGTCACTTGCCAGCTGGCTAGTGGTCCCTGTGCCGACGAAACTACGAAGAAGACTCGTGAATCTGGTTGCTCCAGATCCACACCAGCTCCCCTGAAAAGGAGCCCCCACTCTGACCTTCCTGGTTCGAGTGAGAAGCAATCTCCCGGTTCCGCGTGGATTGCTCTTGCCAAGTGTTGTTTGCTCCAAACTTGAAGCCGACAGCGCCGACGGTGAGAGCCTGCGTGGGACAGATCGTGACCTGCTCCTGGACGTCGCAGATGCCCCAGAGCCCACGTGACAGCGGAGAGAAGCTCCTCGACGACCACCTGATTGCGCCCGACATTGCCTGGTTCCGCCCTGGTTCCACCCTGGTCACTGCTGAGTGACCCAGACTCTGTACCCTCTGCTTTCAGGTACCCTTCGACTTGAGTCCACCCTTGGACTCCACCGGACACTTCATCTTTAACCCGCCTGCAGCCCTTTCAGCTCCAAGCACCAAGAGCCTGCGTGTCAGAACCTGACGCCACTTCGACCCTGTGCACCCACTTCCTGTGGGTGAGGTAACTTTGCTCCGCCGGTGTTCCCACACTGGTGCACATCTCTAGGGTCTGTGTGTTAAGTTTTGTTCCTCTAGGTTCAGCGGAAGTGTCCTTAAACTTTAACTTTACAACTTTTACGCACCATTGGTTAACATTGGTGCATGCGTGCGCTTTCCGCACATCTCCCGAATCCCGAGGGCCATTCCCGACTTCAGCATTGCTTGTCCTGACTGCTCCCAGCGATTCCCTAGGCCCTAGGCCTAACCACTGCTCGAGTGGCATCTCTTATACCACTTGTTTAGTATATGGTCTGAGTGGCCCCTCGCCCTCATCCATAATTGTGCAACTTTGTATGTTTAAACAGTGCTTTTGATTTAACGCTTGTGCCCCTTTATTCATAAAGAATACTGGGGATTGTTTTTAGTAATAAATACATATATTTTTATAATATATACTTGTGTGGTGTCCTTTCATTTGATATTACAGGATTGTATGTGGTAAAACAGCTCGCTTAACACGACCTCTTAAGTTAAGCCTTTAGGCTGCTTAGTCCATGCTACCCCTAGGATAGCTTGTCTAATAAGGTTGACTTACAACCAGACACCATAAGGGATTGTTTGGTCTGATAACAGGTGGTTCCAGAATTGGAAACATCACCTACCAACTTCTCACAGTGTTCTTTCCCCAAAACTAACCCAATTGACATCTCTGGCCACATGTCAGCCCCTGGTAAATGGTACCACATGTACCCATGGCACTGTGACCAGAGAAGGCTTATAAGGGCTGCAGCACTTGTGCCTCCCTTAGAGGCCCTGTACCTCTACACACACACACTGCCTTTGCAGGCTGCGTGTCTTCATGCAGAACAAAGTGAAGAGTCGACATGGCACACATCCCTGTGTGCCATGCCCACAAACCACTGCCCTGGCATACATCAGTCACCCCTCTAGTAGAGTGCCCAATGCCAGTGGTGAGTGTACAGGTGCATGAGCCCTGTATCCCTACAGTCCCCAAGTTTATTCCTGGGCATTGTAAGTGCAGTGCTGTCATTAAGAATATATGGTGCTGGGAGCTTGTCATTACGAACTCCACAGCACCATAATGGCTACACTGAAGACTGGGAAGTTTGGTATCAAACTTCTCAGCACATTAAACCCACACTGATGCCAGTGTGGGATTTAATGTAAAATGCACAACAGAGGGCATCTTAGAGATGCTCCCTGAAACTCGACCAACTCCTAGTGACCTGACTGAGTGGCAGCTTAGGCTGCCACCACCAGACATGTTTCTGGACTCCTGGGTCGAGAGTTTACTGCTCTCGGGGGCCTGAAACAATGCACACCCTGGGAAGAGGTGCCTAGCTTCCTCCCCCAGGATAGGCAGGGTTCACGAAGGGGAAGCTTCAAAGGCATGCCACCTTTGTGAGACTCTCCAGACCATTTGCCGCTTTCAGCAACGGGTCCCCACTGGTTCTACCCCCCACTTTGGGCGGGAGAACCGGCGGGAAAAACAAGTGCGGAAGAGAGGTGTGCCCACCTCTGCCAACTCCACCCCTAAGGTGGGGGAGGCGAGGTGAAGCACAACCTCAAATCCCCACCATCTTGAGGATGGGAGGACCCAGCCAACCAGGGACAGGCTCGTGCCCCCCTCCCACTGGAGAGTGACAGAATAGGGGTGTACCCACTCGAGGGAAGGGACCCATTGGTCCCTGCCCTTTACCTACCTGTAACGCTCCTAAATTTAGTATTTAGTGGCAGCCTGAACCTTCATTCCTCAGATCCAGCAGCAACAAGAGAAGAAGGACGAGAAGCCGTGCAGAGCTAACAAGAGGACGACGCCCACTGACTAGGCCCCAGCCCTACAGGCCTGTCTCCCCTCGAACCTGCACCTGCAAAATGCCGGCGTTTCGAGCAGCCAGCCACCTCACAAACCCCGGAGGACCTGCCTGCCTTCACTTTCAAGACTATTTCTCCTGTGAACACTGGACGTGTTTAAACTGCAGCTTCTGGTGCCAGCCAGAAACAGAGAATTCAGGCCACCCGACCCGAGCTTGAGTGGAAAAACACCACGAGGAGGTCCCTCTGGTGATCCTGAGCCGAGATCCGACGACCCATGACTTGCCTCAGGCCTCCAGAAGACGTCTGCAGCCTCAATCCCGAGGACCCCCCTACCGTGACCCGAGCGGGTAAGAAAATCCGACGTCCAAAGGCACCCCTACATCCGACGCCCCACGGCCTTGTGTGCCTAACCCAGCGGTGCCTAACAAACCTTCAAGATCCCAACTTACCACTCAAAGTGGTGGTCGCTCCTGGAAGATCCTCGTCCACAAGCCTGCAGTGTTTCTTTGTCCCGGAGAATCTCCATTGAAATCAACAGGGCACCCGACCTCAAAACAGCCCCTGTGCCCGGCCGCCCTAGTGCCGCTGAGGGTGCACCTTTGGTCCCCAACTTGCCCTGAGCTAAACCCTAGGAGCTTTGCTCCGACAATCCTGTGGCCTGCTTGCCAGCCGCCACCAAACGAAGTCCCCCTATCCTCCCTAGGATAACATTGGGCCTCAACACTCTGCACCCGGCCGTCCTAGTGCCGCTGAGGGTACAACAGCAGTGCATCACTGACCCTGGGAGACCCCCTGAGTCTAACCCCAGAACCTTAACTCCCCCAGTCAATTACTTACCTGAGAACCGTTAACCTGTTTTCCCTCCATAGGATAACATGGACACTTTTTCTCCAAAATGTTTCGAAGTGTGGAGTTTTGAAATCTAAAAATATTTTTTTTAATTGCACAAATAACCAAAACAGGTTTACTTACCTGTTTCAAGGGAATGTCCCAGTGCTGAATCTAGGTATCCAAAGCAATACAAAAGGGGATGATGGACGGAGCGTTTGAGCAAACCAAACACTCACCCCCAGTCAACTGATCTGGGTGTAATCCATCACCATTCTTTAGCTCACTCAGCTACCCCAGTTCAGACATGGCCATATGCCAATCAGTCTGACCCTGTGCCTCATGGGAACAGTCCAGCCCGAACTGCCAAGCCATGTCTTCCCTGGACCGGAAACAAGTATCCTGGGAACGGTTTCGGGTTCATAACCCTCATCAGCCAGGCTATCTAGAATCAAGTGGCAAAGTGAGCAAGGTACTCACGTCTGAGCATACCCTGCCAACTTAGGGCAAACAAAGCGATACAAAAGGGGATGATGGACGGAATCTAGGTATCCAGCACTGAGTTAGAAAAGTAACACGAAAAGTAACTTACCTGCAATTTATTGTAGAAGCCCATTCATTTCAATGTACTGCTCCAAAAAGTTTCCAAGTGTGGAGTTTTGAAAACTGAAAATATTCTATAAAAATCATGCGAACAACCAAAACGTAATTACTTGGCTGTTTCTAGGAAATGTACCAGTGCTGAATCTAGGTATCCAGCACTGAGTTAGAAAAGTAAAGCAAAAAGTAACTTACCTGCAATTTAGTGAAAAGCCTATTCATATCAATGTACTGTATTTGCTAAGTGTTGCATACTACTTCTCCCCTGTAAATCAAACAAAGTACAGTTTCTACTGCATACTTGAACTGTGTTCATACAAGTAAATGATTACCGCAAAGTATTTTTATGCTTACCTGTGCCATGCTTGCTTGGTTCTAGAAATAAAACTGTATATTTTTTTATACAAAAACAATTGGCCTAGAGTTCAGTTCTTGAGTGTGTGAATTCATTTTCTGACTGAGTGTGTACATCAAATGCTTAACACTGTCCTCTGATACTGCCTTACTGCTCGACCAAGCTACCACTTCAGAGAGTAAGGTTCTATCTAACTTTAACCTCTGGAGACCCTTGGACTCTATACACACTATACCTCACTTTGGTGCAGTATACAGATCAAGTTTCTTACAATACTTCATTGTATGTCTCTCTCAATTTACATGTGATGTTGCCCAGTGGAAGGAGCAAGCTGCTCTGGTAACTTCTTCAATGCTGGAGTTACACACCCGGATGAGAGAAATATAACTCTGCTGGGGTCTGTACTTCAGCATAGCATCTTGAAAAGTCAGTTATCACTAATTTTTTTTTACCAGGGGATTTTAACACTCATGTGTAGGGACATCATGCAAGGAGGAGTGGAAGCTATAGGCTGTGCACAACAAGCAGGCTTACACATAGAACATACTCCCAAGCGTGTTGAGCTTAACTTCATCTTGCTTGAATTTGATCTAACATCTGTAATAAATAAGCTGCCTCCGGGGAAAACAGACATTACTCCCACCTTTATTGGGAGAGGGTGTGTGACAGTTATTGATTTCACCTTTGTATATACCCCCTTTTACTCTCTGGTTACCGATTTTTCTGTGCAGCTTTTGTCCGACTTGTGCTTCCTTGTTCATCTGTATGTCCACACAGTAGTGCTTCATGAACGTGTGCACTGAAGCCCATGTTGCTGCCAGGCATATGTCCTGAATGGGTGTGTTAGCTAGGAAGGCTATTGTAGCTCCCTTTTTCCTGGTAGAGTGGGCACGTGCCCCACCTGCTAGTTCCTGTCCTGCCTGCTTGTGGCAGAAAAGTATTATTTGTGCGATCCATCGCGCAATTGTACCTTTAGTTACTGGTCTCCCCATGAAACTTTTAGCGAAGGACACAAAGAACTGCTTTGTTTTCCTGTGTTCCTTTGTCCTCTCAATGTAGTGCATGACAGCCCTTCTGGCGTCTAGGGTGTGCAGAGGTCGTTCAGCGCTTGTGGCCGGCTTCTGGAAGAAACTTGGTATCTGTATAGTCTGGTTCATGTGGAACCTGGACACCACCTTTGGCATGAAGTGTGGGTCCGTTCTCATTACCACCCTATCCTTGTGAATTTGTATGTAGGGTTCTTGTAGTGTTAGCGCCTGTAGCTCGCTCACTCTGCGCAGCGAGGTGATCGCTACCAGGAAGGCTGTTTTCATGGTCAGCTTCTCTAGGGATGCTTTGTGCATCGGCTCGAAAGGCCCTTTCATGAGCTCCGTTAGGACTAGGTTAAGGTTCCATGCGGGTGGCGGCATCCTCCTGGGTGGTGTAACCCTCTTTGCTCGTTCAAGGAATCTCTTAACTACCTGTGATGTAAAGAAACTCTTACATGTTTCTCCTCTTGTGTAAGCAACTATCGCTGCCAAGTGAACTCTCAATGAGGATGAGCTTAGTTTCCTTTCGAGCAGGTGCGTGAGGTATCTTAGCACCGTCGAGTCCTTCTGCATCTTATGGTGTAGCTTTTCTCTCCTGTACCACAGTGTAAATCTCTTCCACTTTGATACATAGCATTTTCGTGTGCTGGGCCTTCGCGCCTCCCGAAGCACCCTCAGGGTGCTCTCCGGCAGTTTCAGGTGCGCAAACGCTATGTCTTCAGGAGCCACGCTCCCAGGCTCAGGCTCTCTGGCTCTGGGTGCAGCACCTCTCCGTTTTGCATGGAGTGTAAGTCCTTCCTTCTCCCGAATCTGTGGGGTGCACACTGTGCCATCTCCATGATTTGTGAGTACCATGTCTGTCTGGCCCACTGCGGTGCGACCAGTATCAGTGTCATGTTGCTCGCTCTACACTTGCTGAGCACTCTTTGCATCAGAGGTATCGGGGGAAAAGCGTAAGCAAATGTCCTCGACCAGTCTATCCATAGGGCATTCCCCAGGGACCCCTCCCCTGGCAGTCTGGATGCAAAGCTTTGGCATTTTGCATTTTGGCGTGTTGCAAAAAGGTCCACCGACGGTGTCCCCCACCTTTGGAACAGCCTCCTCGTCTCTTGTGCATTGAGCTCCCACTCGTGGGATGCCGATGTCTGTCTGCTGAGCCAATCTGCTTCTAAATTGTCCTTCCCTGGCAGATGTATGGATAGCAGGTGTATGTTGAGCGGGATGGCCCATGTCTATATCTCCTGCGCTAGATTCGAAAGTGGGGCTGACTGTGTCCCGCCTTGCTTGTTGATGTAGAACATCGCTGTTGTGTTGTCTGTTGGCTCAGCACTCTCTGGTTGTACAGCCTTGTCTGGAAGGCTTTTATATCAACTCCAGACAATTGATGTGTCTGACCGCATCTGCTGGTGTCCACAGACCCCTCACTCTGAGTTTCTCCATGTGAGCCCCCATCCCTTCTGGGATGCATCTGTGGTTATGGTCACCGGTGGCGTCAGGGGCTTTCCCATTGTTATGTTCCTCATGTTCCACCTTGCCATTTCTTTCTGCACTGAGTGCGTTACAACCACTAGATCCCCCTGCCTTGTAAGATGTCGATCTGTGCTCCCAGGAAGATTTTTATCTGTTCTGGCTCTATAGAGGATTTCCCCCAGTGGATGGAGAATCCCAGGTCCATCAGTGTGCTTGTCACTCTCCGTGCGTGTTCCTTGCACGTTTTGTATGAGCTTGCTTTTATTTATTTTATTTTATTTTATTTATTTGAAAAGTTTTATATAGCGCAAACAAGATCTTTACAGATATCAGAGCGCTTTACAAGGACAAGGGGGTGATAGAATAATAGTATGTAATAGTTGAGGTAATTAGGTACAAGGTGCATAGTTACATAGATATGTCCAAATACAAGAGGTAGGTCAATTGAGGTAGTGTAGGTACAAGGTGCATAGTCAACAGGTCCGCCAATAATATCAAAGTACAAAAAGAAGGAGCATATACTTGTTTAAGCGTTCTCAAAATGCTTTTGAAGATAGCGTAAAAGTAGGCATAGTTGAGGTAAATGAGTACAGGGTGCATAGTCATACAGGTGGATCAGTAATACAAGAGTGGGAATAGTTGAGGTGATGTAGGTACCGTATACAGAGTCAGACAGGTGTGTCAATAATATAGAGATATACAAAGAGAGAACGTATACAATCAACTAAGTCGATCATACAAGTAATACACATAGACCAGGGGGTCAGGCAGGTAGTAAGAGCGGATTCTTGAGAAATGCCGAATAATAGTTCATGTGAATTTAGCCATGAAAATCGCTTTTACTTCTTTCTTAAAAAGTTTGTTGGAGGAGATGAGCCTCGTTTCAGGAGGGAGTGAATTCCAGATCCTGGGCGCCATTCCTGAGAAGGAGCGTTTATAGGTTTTTTCCTTCCGAAATCTTCGGGGCTTCAACAGTAGATTGTTTGTGCTTCTAGTAGTTCTAGAGCCACCAGAGATTGTCAGCTTTTGAGTGAGGTAGGCGGGTGAGTTCATGTGTACAGCCTTGTGTGTCATGCAGGCGATTTTCAGATGTATTCTGGCTTCAAAAGGTAGCCAGTTCAGGGATTTAAAGTCAGGGGAAATATGCGAGTGCTTTTTTGAGCCAGTGATGAGTCTCGCTGCAGCGTTAAGGGATGCTCTTAGGGGTGCCGTTGTAGTTAGTGGGAGCCCGCAGAGGGCGGTGCTTCCGTATTCTATGTGCGGGACGACTATGGATTGTACTGCAGTTTGGAAGTCTTTGGCTGGAAGGAAGGGTTTAAGTTTTCTCAAGGTATTGATTTGGGAATTCGCACCTTTGGTTGCCTTGCTGATGTGCTGCTGCATGTTGAGATTGGCGTCAAGTGTTATGCCTAAAGATTTTGCTGAGTCTACGATGGTAGGTTGTACATTTAGAGCAGTTAGGTGTTTAAGCCATGTTTGAGCGGTAGAGATTTTTGCGGGAGGTGCGATCAGGAGGAACTCGGTCTTCAGCGCATTGAGTTTGAGGTGATTCTCGGCAAGCCAGGATTGGGTGTTTCTGATCGTGGTGTTCAGAAGCATGATGTCCTTGGGAGATTGTATTTTGAGATAAAGTTGGGTGTCATCGGCATACATGTGAAAGTGCACGTTGGATGCTTGTAACAAGGTAGTGAGAGGTTCCATAACTAGATTGAACAGTGTTGGGGAGAGGGAGGATCCTTGAGGGACGCCTAGCGAAACAGGTACCGGAGAGGACATCAGGTTGTTGCTTTTGAATCTCTGAGATCGGTTGTGTAGAAAGGAAGTGAACCACTTGAGAACAGTCCCAGAAATGCCCATTCTTGTGTTTAGTAGTTCTAGTAGGTTCTCATGTTTAACTGTGTCGAATGCTGAAGAGAGATCAAGAAGGATGAGGAGACAGGTATCGTTTTTGTCTAGGATTTGGAGAGCGTCGTCAACTATGTGGGTCATAGAAGTTTCGGTACTGTGCCCTGCTCGGAAGCCTGATTGATGGATGTTGAGGAGATCAAACTTACCTATGTGTTTAGTCAGTTGTAGCTGTACGCATTTTTCCAACAGTTTAGCGAGAGTGGGAATATTTGTAATAGGACGGTAATTGTTTAGATCAGTGGGGTCTGCTGTTGTTTTTTTTAGTAGCGGTGTGACTTGTCCAACTTTGAGGGCGTTAGGGATGGATCCTTGTTGAAGAGAGCTAGTGATAATCTTAGTCCAGAGTGGGAGGAGCAAAGGGATATCTTTTACAGCGTTAGCAGGGAGGGGGTCAGTGAGGTGATTGGATGGTTTCAGGGTGCTGAGCAATCTGCCGATTTCATCTTCGGAGTAGGTGCCAAAGGATGACCATGTAGCATTGTTCTTTGGTTCAGACATTGCTGTGTGTTGGAGTAAAGGATTGCGTCATCGAGGAGATCGCTTCTTATGTTGTCAGTTTTTTGGTTAAAGAAAGCAGAGAAGTCTTCACAGGAAGGTGTAACGCCCCTGGAACTGAGTGTCTGGGGTTGTTCTTTGGATTGTGTTCTGATTAGCTCAAACAGTTTTCTTGGGCGGTTCTTTGCTTGGGCGAGCTGGAGGCTGAAGAAATCTCTTTTCGAGCGTTTTATTTTCCTGAAGTAGGCGTTTCTCTGTTTCTTCAGGGTTTTTAGGTGCAGTGCAGAGGGGGCTGATCTCCAGGTGCGCTCTGCCATTCGCATGGCCCTTCTGTCTTCATTGAGGCTTCCGTCATACCATGGGTTGGAGATCTTGGACGAAGCTCTTTTCAGTTGCATGGGTGCGGCCTCATTGATTATTGTGGTCATAGCATTGAGATAGTGGTCAGTCAGGAGTTGGACATCCGTAGCACCGGGAGGGGGGAGTAGGAGATTGCAGCTGTTAGTCGGTAAGGAGTTTGGGTTGAGTTTCTTCATGTCTCTTTTCCAAACTTTGGGCTTAGAGGGTTGCACTAAGTTAAATTTAATCTTTTCATTGATAAGGAAGGAGACAATATGATGATCTGACCAATCACAAGGTTGGATTGACTCAAGTTGAATAGCGTCCACTTTAGAGATGATGAGGTCGAGGATAGAGCCTTTCTCATGGGTCGGGCTATTGCATATTTGTGTGAGATCAAGGGCGTTGAGGAAGTTTTTGAGTCTCTTTACCACTGTGTCATTGCAGTCATTCCAATGGAGATTGTAGTCGCCAAGGAAAATTTGGGTATTTTGCCGTCCTGAGTTGGTTGAGATTGTGTCCATGAGTTGTTGGGAGAAGGGGAGCTTGTCCCCAGGTGGGTGGTATATGATATGTAGTGAGCATACCGGTTTGCTTTCGCTGATGACATCCAGACAGAGGTATTCACAGGAAGTAAGGGAGGGGGCGGACGCTTTAATAACTGAAAGGTTGCTTCTGTAAATACAGGCAATTCCACCTCCTGTCTTTTTGGGCCTGTCAAGTCTAATGATACAGTAGTTGGGGGGGACTAGGATATCCATGATAGGTGTAGAAGAATCAGACAACCATGTTTCAGTCAGAATGGCTAGGTTCGGTTCCAGAGAAATGATGAGATCGGCGACCTCCGCAGAATGTCTCTGGGCCGATCTGCAATTGAGAAGTATGCATTTGAGTTTAGGGG
Source organism: Lissotriton helveticus (assembly GCF_964261635.1). NCBI lineage: Eukaryota > Metazoa > Chordata > Amphibia > Caudata > Salamandridae > Lissotriton > Lissotriton helveticus. The sequence continues at coordinate 1,504,783 of NW_027611682.1, forward strand.
TGCAGAGGTTGGTGGAAGGTTCTATAGTGAGGGGTACATTTGTGAGGTTGTTGGGGATGGAGCCTCTGTTGTTATGCGTGTGGTGCCTGAGGGGGTTGGGGATAATTGTTGGGATGGACAGATGGTTGGTGGCTAGGCGATTTTGGGGACCCGGGCCGTACGAGTGGAGAAGGGTGTGTAAGTCATGGTCTGAGACCGTGTTGGTAGTGCATCTGGGGCGATTGGAGGTATTGCGAGAGGGGATAGAGGTCCAGTGTGGGGGGTGCTGTGTGATGAGGTGAGTAGGAGGTGAGGAGGAAGTGTTGTTAGGTGTAAAGGTGGTATTTCGCTTTCGATTGGTGGTATTGTGATTGCGATTGGTATTGCGTTTGGTGGTATTGCGAGAGGGGATAGAGGTCCAGTGTGGGGAGTGTTGTGTGGTAAGGCGAGTAGTAGGTGAGGAGGGCGTGTTGTTGGGTGTACAGGTGGTGGTGGGAGGGGGATGTCTGGGGTGTGTGGGGTGTGTGAAGAGCAACTCTTTGATGGCGTGTAGTTCTTCTTTCATTTGTAGGAGAGTGGACATAATCATGTCCAGAGTGGTATTGGGTGCGGAGTTGGGGAAGGGTACTGACGGTGAACAGGCGTGTAGGTTACTGGGGAAGGGGGGGAGCCGGGGTGGAGAGGTGGAGCTGGTGAGGGGGTTGGAAGTGTTAGAGCGAGGAATGATGCTAGGGTTGGTGTTGGCGTTATTGGGCAGTGCATCAGTGCTAAGAAGGGAGGGGTAAATGGGGGAGGTGTGGAGGCTGGGGGTTGCGGGGGTGGAGGTGGGATAGTGGGGAGTGGCTTTTATTAGCCAGTCGTCCAGGTAAGGGTATACCTGTATTCCCTCCCTTCGCAGGTGTGCTGCAACTGTTGCCAGGCACTTTGTGAAGACCCTTGGTGCTGATTTGAGTACGAACGCCAGGGTCGTGAACTGGTAATGGTCTTCTCCGATGGTGAATCTGAGCAGATGCTTGTGCCCTCTGTTCATTGGGATGTGCAGGTAGGCGTCTTTTAGGTCTATGGTGACCATGAAGTTCCCGCTTTGTAACTGAGGAAGTACCTCTTGTAGGGAGGTCATTTTGAACTTTGCGTTCTTATGAATTTGTTTAACAACCTTAGGTCCAGGATGGGTCTCATTGTTTCGTTTACCTTTGGAACCAGGAAGTATGTTGAGTACACGCCCCTGTTCCTTTCTCTGTAAGGTACTGGTTCTAATTGCAGGAGCTCTTTTGCTTCCTCTTGAAGTAGCTCTAGCTCTTTCTTTGCTAGCTGCCTTCTTTTCGGCTTTCTGTTTGCTGGTTTCCCTTCCAACTCTATGCAGTACCCGAACTGAATGATGTTGAGAACCCATTTGTCTGAAGTTATTGCTCTCCCCTCCTGGGAGAAGTGTTTCAGCCTTCCTCCCACTGGCTTTGCATGCTCGCAGGTGTTTAATTCGTGTAACTCCTGTTTCTTGTGTTTGTGCTTCACCCTGGGAGTTCTTGCTTGGGTGGGCACCAGTTGCTTAGCAAGTCACTTGGAGGGGGGTTGCTGTCCCCCTCTCCTGTTCTGACCACGTCCATTCCCGCTCCCGCGAAAGGACTGGCCTCTCTGCTGGTACTGCCAGGACTGTTTTTGTTGCCCATGCTGTGTCTGGGTGTCTGCCTGGTGGCCCTGTTGGAATGTCTGGTGCGATGTTCCCGGTTGGTTTCCACCTCTCCCGTTAGGTCTCCGTGACGGGGTGCCTCTTTTAGTACCCATGAACTGCAATGCCCCCATGGATCTTGCAGACTTGTTGTCCTTCTTCAGCTGGCTGAGCTTCTCATCTACCGGGGCCCCGAACAATGTTTCTCCATTGAGCGGGGTGTTGAGGATGCTGTGTTGTACCTCTGGCTTGAAGCCTGAAATCTTGAGCCAGGCTTGTCTCCTTTCCGTGATGCCCATCATCATGAGCCTGCTGGCGGTGTCTGCTCCATCCAGGGCTGTATTGATGCAGGAGTTTGCCACATTCTTCCCTTCCTCGACCAGGTTTTCAGCTCTCTCTCCTTGAATGCCTGAGGCATGTTCTTAATTAACTGGCCCAGTTCTTCCAGGATCTGGTACTGGTGTCTGTTGAGCAGCGTGTTGGAATTTGCCATGCACCAGTGAATTGCGGCATTCCGTTCAATTCTCCTCCCCACGAGGTCCATTCTCTTGCTCTCCTTGTCTGGAGGTGGCCCTGAAGTAGTAGGCACATTGGCCCTCTTTCTTGCCGTGGCTGCAATGATGGAGTTTGCTGAACCGAGCCCTGGATGTAGGGTGGGTCCTTTGATGAATGTTTATACTTTTTCTCCGTCCTGGGAGTGACTGCTTTGCAGGTTGCAGGTTCCTTGAAAGCCTCCTTCCCCGGTGCCATGACGCTTTCGAGCATGGGCAGGTGCTGGCTCCTGGTTTGCGTGGGGAGCATTGTCTCTAGAAGGAAGTCTGCCTTTTGCTTGTCTTCATCGAGTTTTAGCTTGAAAACTGCAGCTGCATTCCTGATGACTGTGTTGTAAGCCCCAATGTCATCGGGCGGCGAAGGCCTCGAGGGATACGTGTCGACGCTTTCCTCTGGGCTCTCGTTGTCGACGTTTCGCCATTCTATCTCCTGAGTCTCCGAGGATGCAGACCCGAGGAGCGTCCTGCGGTCGTCGTCCCCTTCATAGTCGTAGTAGGAGGCCTCTTCATCCTCTGCATCGTCGAAAATCTCGACGTTCTCAGACTGTTAAACTCTCGTCGAACTCCTTCCGCTGCAGGATATTTTCCATCTCGGCCTCGAGCCATCTTTTTCTCCATTTCGGCAGCGTGGTCTGGGTCGAATGGTTCGGCCGGTCTTTGCGGCGGTATTTGCGGCGGACAGGTCGGCGCCGAGCCGATTTTTGGCGTCGAAGGTTTCTGAGCTGGCTTTCGGGTCCTTCGTCGGGACAGAAGATCTCTTCGGGTCTTTTTACCTCGGCGTCGCTCCTTTACGGGGACGTTTTTTGACGTCTTTTGCTGTTCTTCAGCTCTCGGCGCCGGGGACTCCTGCTCAGAGGATCCACTGGGCCTCGGTTTAGCAGCGGGCACCGAAGTCTTCGGCGTCGGCGCTTTCGAGGCTTTGCCCTCGTTTTTCCGAGTCTCAGGGTCTCTAAGGGGTGTAGGGGCCGTAGAGTCTCCTACCTTCTTTGGAGTCTTTGTATTATCGGTCTCTACGACCGTGTAGCTGTCGTTTTCTGCGGCGGCATTGTCTTCTTCGTCTAAAGATAGCCCCCGGTCTCGAAGGGACGGAGGCTGGCCCTTGCCCTGCATGGTGGCGTTGGCTACCCTCTGCCTCGAAGAGTCTTCGGTGTGAAGGCGGAGCAGGCGTTGCAGTCCTCGCTCTCGTGGCCGACCGGTACGCAAAGGTTGCAAACCGGGTGCTGGTCCTTCTGCGCGTATTTGTGGTGGCAGTTACGGCAGAATTTGAAAGGAGTGTTGTCCATCTCATGCGTTCAGGGGTCCCCCTGAGCGTGCATTCCCCGATGGATGTCTAAGTTCTCGAAGTTTTTTCTTCCTTCGTCGTCCTCCTCGATGATTTAGTCTTGTCAATTTCTTCTCGTCCAAAACTTGCGTGTTTTTCTTCTTCTTTCTCCAAAAAAGTCTGGAGCCCTTTCGGGAACAATCCAGACCCAAACGCGGAAAAAAGAATCTAAAGATGGCACCCAAGAGTGGGTGCTTCCGCACGAAGCGTGCCGACGTCACCGGAAATACATCAAAAGGTGGGACGTCGACGCCCACCTAGGCTACAAAAAAAAGAAAAAAAGAAAAAAGAAAAGACTACGATTCCGGACCCAACCACAAGACCGCGGAATAATGCACAGCATAGTGAATCCAGGACCCTTCTAAAGTTATCTGGCTGCTTGTACCTGGTGTCTGGAGGAGCGCGGCGTACTTGCTGCATCAGCAGAGCTGACCCTTGCCACTACTTTCTTCACGACTCGCCGGACCCGCTTCGCGGGTGCCGCAGCGCGTCGTCTGTTCTTGGAGGCTGCAGTGAGTCTAACAGGAGGAGAGCGGGGAAAGGCCATCTCTTCAGCGGGGCTGCGAGCATAGGCAGGGACTCCAGCGTCCAGGAGCCCCTGCGCGCCCAACTTGCAACACCTGGGCTGCTCTCCCCGCTGGCCACGCCCCCCGCCGACGGAGTGAAAAGCGGGCTTTACCTCTAAGCCTGTGGGACCCTTCTAAAGTTACCTGGCTGCTTGTACCTGGTGTCTGGAGGAGCGCGGCGTACTTGCTGCATCAGCAGAGCTGACCCTTGCCACTACTTTCTTCACGACTCGCCGGACCCGCTTTGCGGGTCCCGCAGCGCGTCGTCTGTTCTTGGAGGCTGCAGTGAGTCTAACAGGAGGAGCGCGGGGAAAGGCGATCTCACCAGCGGGGCTGCGAGCATAGGCAGGGACTCCAGCGTCCAGGAGCCCCTGCGCGCCCAACTTCCAACACCTGGGCTGCTCTCCCCGCTGGCCACGCCCCCCGCCTATCAGCCCACGAACACACGGTTGTAGAGTTATAAGGAGCACAGTGTCTCCGCTTCGCGGGAGCGACCGGGAGAAGCCCGGGACAAGGGCGGGACCGTCTGTGGCCGTCCGTGGTCGGACAAGGTTGGGTTGGGCCCAGAGTCCTGCAAAAATTATTATCTGTCTCACACTACCTTTCTTGAATGGTATATAGTTGTATTTTTATTATCTACTATTAGAGAGGGGGCCTACTGGTATCTATCTACTAGATGGTATAGTGGATTTATCTATATTTATAATTTATCTTTATATATTTCCCCACCCAGCCCCCAAATATGGCATTAAGATCTGGGAAACAACGCCTAGTCCATATACAAACTTCCAAGGGCTTTGTTTCTGGTCCCCTCGATGCTTTTATTACCAGAGCGACGGGAATTCTGGAAAAGGAAATTGAAATGGTAGAACATAGACTGTCCCTAGATTTAGTTACCGGGAAGCGTTCCTCAATTGGTGCCCTAGCCCATGTTAAAAGCCCTGTCTCTCATGCAGCTTTTAATTGTATTTCTACCACAGAGACTGATGCGATAGTTCATGTAGACGGAGATGGGGTTACTATATCCCCATCCCCTGATAATAGGGAACAGAACCCTTATGCTAATCAGTCTAGTGATGGGGATGATAGTCAGTATCTTGAGGACGATGAACACAGCCTGTCCAACACATCCCAACCTCATGTTCCTACTCCCCCCAGCGTGTCCAACCTGCCTCAAAATAGCACAAATCCAACATCCCGGAAAAGAAAACATGTATCAAGTCCACAGGGGGAAATGGCCCAAAAACAACCCAAAATTGATCTTATTAACAGTGTGAGCTCATCTCTTTCCCAGCCCCACCAAGGTTTTCCAACGGTGTATTGTCCCTCACTAGCTACCACTGGGTCATCAAATCCTTGCCCAACCTGTTTTAACAGCGATGATATCTTATTGGCTAAGATGGAAGCAATATTAAAAACCATATTGCTCCCGGTCTTAGAGAGAACAAGGTTGATGACGGCAAAAATAGATGTATTGGAATTAGCGGTAAATACCAACTTGGGTCTTCTGCAAAAACTAACAACGCCCGTTACTGGGATGGGGGCCTGTAATCCAACTCTGGGCATAAACCAACGAGCGGGAAAACCCACAGCGATCCCTGCAAACAAGTCTGTACCTGCAGGGATTTCCGCTGTTAACAACAAACCCTTATCAGGGGCAAAACCCGCTGCCCCCTTGACCACTGTTAGTAGAGTTCCCGTAAAGGATACTTCAAGGGATAAACGCCCACTAACTACTAATAAAGCCCCAGCGAAACATCCCTTTTCGAAAGGCATGCCAAATCAACCAAATAATACCCCAGTACAATTACCAACAATGGGTAAAGACCAAAATAATTTCCAATCATCCAGGTCTCAGACGTTGGATAATCGAAAAATACGTCCAACACCCCGAGTTAATTTACCCCCAGAAGCGTCCCAATATACCATCGTTTTAACTGGGGTGGCCCCTTTAAAAGATGGCACTAAAGAGACCCAAGGGGACTTGCGGAATAAAGTTATATTTTGGTTAAACAAACACCGCCCCCTCCCACCCTCATCCCCCACCGAAATCCTCTATGTAAGGAGAGTTGATTGGGTGGGTAAGGGCTCTAAAGATCTAGAAGGGGACTGTATTCTGATTTCTTTCAAAGACCCCTGGGTGGTGGACAGAATCCGACGGAAAGCAAGATTTGCCCGCCTAGGTGACGTTCAGACCCTGGATCTTGCCTATTTCTACCCCCACACTCACATTAACTACCCCATGGGCCCTAACCAGTGGAAAACGAGAGGGGGGAGGTTCCAAGGGCCGATAACACCCATCCCCCAACAGTACCCCCCGCTCTTTAATCATTTTGAGGTGCTGTCAGACTTAGAATGGATAGATTGACTGTGTTCACCCAGCCTGTCATCTAACCTGTTTGATGAGAACAGGGAAGTAGCACAATACCCACCCAACCCTGTTATGGAATTAAACTTAGACAACCAACCCACGTCCCACTTGAAAGCTAGTATACCGGCTGCGCCAGTTGGGGAAAGGGCGCCAGCCCCCAAAACTGAAGGAAATAGAGCCAGAATTAGGCCATCAAGTGTTAGCCTACCCAACATCCATTCCCCTCCCAATGTAAGTAATGACACTGTAGAACCCGATACATTGATATCTAACATTGTATCCTGGAATGTAGCTGGAGTAAAGACCCGTCTGGACTCTGAGGATTGGTTAGAGTTCATTGACAAATATGATGTCGTGCTACTACAAGAAACTTGGGCTACAGCACCGATATACAAAGCTGGGTTTATAAACTTCTTCAAACCCGCTATAAAGAGTAACAAAGGGCGTGCTTCTGGGGGTCTGATAACGTGGGTTAAACAGGCGTGGGGTTATTCAGTTACTGAACTGTATGTGGAAAATCCTGATATTTTGGCGATTAGGTTGTGCAAGGTAGGGGGTCAGGATATGCTTATTATTAATATTTATTCTCGAGGTCTTCCTGGTGGCCGATGCCCCCAGCTGGTAGGTGTTCTGGACAATCTTTTGGCCGGCTGGAATAAGGGAACATTTATCCTGTTAGCTGGTGATATAAATTGCACTATCGAGCCGCTGTATCTGCCTGAGGATAATTGGGGGTTTGTAGAGGATGCAACATGGAAAATCACGGAACTAACGAACAAAAAACCTGTTAAAGCAACGGAGGCCGCCCTGAGCTGGACTGCTTTTTGTCTTACCTGGGGCCTAAGGGCCGCGAATGGTCGTACTGAATCGGACATTGGTGCCAACTTCACATTTGATAATGGTCTGAGAAAAAGTCGTATAGACTACATTTTTTTAAAAATGGAATTCTGGAGCCTTATGGTTGATATGAAAATTGTTATACGTCCTGAAAGTGACCATAACCCCCTGTCTTTGAAACTTAAATTGCATGATCTGACAAGATTGGCGGGACCAGCTCCTAGGGGGCAAGGGGTTATAACCTTATCAAATGATCGGAGAAGACTGAAATGGTCCACAATTTCAAGCGATGCAACTATAAAGGCCAGTATAGAAAATGTGGTGAAGTTTGCACTAAATAACATGATGACAGATGTTGTTGGGAGGGGTCACACTGAATTAGATAAGATTATGGGCATACATGATAAATGTTTTATCGAGCTCAAACAACTTCTCTCGAAACCCTGCAAGAAAGGTACTGGGCATCCTCAAGCCTCAAGAGCAAAATGGTACAACAAAGAGTGTAGGGAGGCCCATAATTCACTAATTGAGAAAGTCAAATCCAGAAACATGAGCTCAGTAAAGGCGGCTAGGCAATGGTACAAAAGAGTACAGTGAGAAGCAAAGAGGGCGTGGGAGGATGATTATTGGGCGGATCTTTTGGATGCCAGCAAGTCTAACAATCAGACTAAATTCTGGGATATTGTTAAATGTGGTAAGGATGGTGACTTCCGTACTCCATCCAATCATGTATCCCCTGAAGCTTGAATAAACTATTATCCGTCCCAATTTTGCTCAGAAGCCATTGATCCCCCGCCCACTTTTAACCTGTTACATGTAATGCCCCCATGTGATATGATCATGACCTTCACTGAAACAGAAACGGAGCTAGCTTTAGGCTTGACAAAGCGGGGGAAAGCCCCTGGGTTGGACCAAATCCCAGCCGATCTGTTTAAGGCCAATACAGCCCTTTGGGTACCTTATTTAACAAATATAGCTAATGCTATAGTGAGGGGTGCCTGTATCCCCAAAACATGGAAGGGGGCTGAGATTCTCCCTATACATAAAAAGGGAGACAGATCAAACCCAGGCAACTATCGCCCGATTAGTTTAATTGATTGTTTCCAAAAAGTCTTCGCTCGCATGATCCTGGCGAGAGTGCAGGGGTGGATGGATCTTGAAAACATACTGTCCCCTATGCAGGCGGACTTTAGATCTGGAACAAGTACCATCGACCAGGTGCTACGTTTTTGTATGATCTTTTGGAAGGTTGTCACGCTTGGCGGTGGCACTATTTTTGCCGCCTTTATAGATCTGAAGTCAGCTTTCGATCTGGTGCCAAGGGGTAAATTATGGCAGGTACTGAGGGACCTGGGTATGCCGGGTGAATTGGTGGAGATGATTATTAGACTACACGACGAGAACTACGCCAGGGTAATACACGGACTCCTTTCCAGTAACACGAGGAGTCCGTCAGGGGTGCGTTCTCGCTCCCACCCTCTTTTTACTCTTTATTGACCAGGTAGTCAAATTTTTCTCGTCCACCAACACCGATGCTCCATCTTTGGCAGGGACTAAATTCCCAATGTTGATCTTTGCCGACGACACCCTACTCCTATCAAAGACCCGGGGAGGCCTACAGCGGGCTTTAAACCGCTTCGAGGAGTTTTGCAAAAAAAATTACCTCCAGATAAATGTGGGTAAAACCAAGTTTATGGTTTTATCCAGGAAGAACCTAATACGTAGTAGCGTACAAATGAGTGGGGTCAACTTGGAACAAGTTGAAACCATGACGTATCTGGGGGTCACTTTGGATCGTCGTCTGTCTTGGAAAGATCAAATAGCGACTCAGCAGCTAAAACTCGCACAACTGACTGGATGTCTTCTGCGTGAGCAGAAGAAATCCATCACAAAGCGGGTTATTCCTGCCCTGAGAATATATGATACCAAAATAAATACAGCCACACTTTACGGGGCAGAGTTATGGGGGTTTATGGACCTTTCGAGTCTATATAGGATCCAGTGTAGATTTCTTCGGAACCTGGTAGGGTTACCCCAATCCACTCCATTGACCCCCCTCTGCCATGATATGGGTTGCCTGCCAATCACGGACATGGCCAGATTTAGAGTAGTGTCTACTTGGAGGCGCTTATGGACCTCTGAGGATCTTGTACTTTTTGCAAAGGAGCTAGCAGAAGTGAAGTCCATGGGGGGTTCTGAGCGAGTCCCATGGCTCCGCTCGGTAAAAAAGAGTCTGTGTGATATGGGCTTAACTCATCTGTGGGTGTCCCCAGGTATTAATACCTTCCCATCGAAAAAAGAATTTAAGGATCTATTTTGGGCCTCAACCCGTCTTTCGCTGGTACATGCTTCCAGTTCTGGGGGTCTAACGGGGCGTTTCCTAAGCTTTAAACTGGATCCTGCCCGTGAGATTTATTGGGATTCTATCACCAGGCCATTGGATAAAAAACTGTATCCTCAATTTCGGGTGGGCTCATTACCTTTGAACTCTTTTACTTCATCCTGGGGTAAAACCTCTTCTAGCTTTTGCAGCTGTTGCCCAGATCATAAAGAAACCGAGGGTCACTTACTGTTTGCCTGTCCCCAGTACTCAGAACCCCGTTCCAAGTGGTTAAAACCCCTATTTAAACGATTACCCTGCAGAAAATCCTCGGATGCAATTTGGGCCCTGAAAACAAACACTTCTGAAATCATTGTGATATGTTTGGCCAAATTCTTAGGCTGGGCTTGGGCAATCAGAGCCAGAAGGAACCCATCTTTTTCCTAATCATATCTTAAAATGTTATTTGTGACTATTGTATTTTTAGATTCAGGTTTATTTATGTCTTGTGGAACTGACAAATGTTTAATAACCTTTTAATTGTGATTTTAGTCTTAGTCCTAGTGTAAATTTAATAATATGTTTAAGCTTGTCTTTATATAATTGTTTATATGTAGTGGTGGTTTCTGATTTGTTCATGAATGTTTTCACTTTGTCTTTTATGATTTTATCATCGAAATAAAGACACTAAAACCTGAACCTGAATCCAGAAAGATTCAAGCTGCAAAACAATTTTTTATCCGATATCCAAAACGGCATTCGCCCAGGTCGTTTCACTGTGGAAGTATTTAAACCTGTACATAGTTCTGAACAAATACACTGTGGCTCGTTCCAGCCCCATATACCTAGCCTTCATGGACCTGTCCTCACCATTCAACTGTGTTAATAGGTCAAGCTGTGGCAGTTGATGTCCTCCATTGGCATTGACAGTAACATCATTTTATTCACTGTGATTAAACCGCGGTTGTCTGCTATTTAAAGGACCTGAATGTGTCCTGTCAGCTTGACATCAAGAGAGGGGTGCATTTTAGCACCCTTTCTTTTTAACCTATATATTAATTCCTTAGAGAAGGCCCTTTTGGCCACAAATGCGGATTGTCCCCAGGTAGGCAAGCATAGCCTGCCAGTCCTCCTATACGCTGACGACGCAGTCCTCTTGGCGAGGACAGCTAGGGGCCTACAACTTCTTCTGAATTCTTTTGCCCTTTTAATGGAGGACTTGGACCTGTTGTTTCATCATTCCAAGTCGTTCATAAAGCTAAGCAGTTCACTTTTAAATTCTGACTTTCATCAATACCAAAGACCAATGTTTTCTCCTATTTGGGAGTTGTGTTTGACGATTCCTTGAGTTGCTTACTTGGAAGAAAGGGGATCTAGTGAAAGCTTTTGCAACTGTTTTTAACTTTGCCGGCAGAGGGGAGGGAAGCCAATAGGAGCTCTTTTGAAGACATATGAAGACAAATATATCTCTAATTAGTTATGGGAGTGAGATTTTGGGCCACATTGGCGTAGGAGCAGTACAAAGTACTGAAAACTCTTTCCTGCGAAGGGCCCTTTCTGTCCCACAAAGCACTTTGTTTCATGTCGTGCACAAAGAGTTGGGAATGCCTTTCCTCTTAAATGTACTGGCTTTCCGTCCCCTGGCTTTGTGGCTTAATATTTGGGCTAAGCAAGAAAATACACTTAGCAAAGACATCCTACGGGAATGCCTTTCATTTGACAGTGTCTTACGCATCCAATGGCTCGAGTATATAAGAGTTGGCCTCTCCAGGGTAGGTAGGAACTATTCGCTAACCCTGAGCGCAGATGTAAGAGTGAATTTTCACTGGTCAAAGAATGTTTTTTTAGGAATGAGCCACTGTGATAGAGAGGGAAATGAGCTGAGTAAGCCTAGTGTGCGTATGTACATTGTGTTAAAAACTGTACCAACCAGCGAACCTCATCTTCTAGGGCTTAAAAGCATCCATAATCATTTTCAATGACCCGGTTTCAGCTCAACCTCATACACTTTACGTTTTACGGTTCGCTGTTAGACTCAGTTCAATCTGCGATTAACTTCTGTACTGTAATTCATGAATTTTTATCTTGTGTTTTGATTAACTTGTACATATTATATTTGTCAATCTGTACCTTGGAACATGTTTTATCATTTTATGGAAGACTTTTATAGTTTTCTTTTATAAAACCGAATAAAGTTTGTTGATAATAATCACTAGGGGATTCATTTACAGGGTAGCACGGTATCCCCAATCACCTGCCCAAACCTCTCCCTCCTGAGGCCAATGTGGTTTCCGTCAACCCGCAGACCATATGTTTGGCCCCTTTGAAAGTGCCCATACAATAAAAATGCTGCAGTTGTAAATACATATCAACTACCATTTGTTGTGTTTGAAACATTTTATTGAATAATAAACCCTAATAAACATAAGCTGATTATTAAAGCAAAACAGAACATCAGTTACCATACACATAAGAGACGAAAGCTGTACATAAAAATCAACAAACTGTAACACAGCAAAGTTATGTAGAGCACAATTCTTAATTTCGGGCAGTCTTTAAAGTTCAACAAAAGAAACATTCATAAAGAACAGGAAAGAAAGAAGGTGGGATACAGTGGTTTCATTAATGTAATGCTTCCTACATATAGAAAAACAAATACTAATTATTTTCCTTAAGCAATAAAGTCCTCACATTAAAATACTAAGATAAATATATTGAACAATGAACATTTCAGGTGTAATTAGAATTCAATTTGAATATTTTAACCTTCTCAGCATTATTTGACTCATGATTACAACCTGAATGCTTTCTGGAAAGGAACCGCCTCATGGGGTTCAAAATCACATCTTTTCCAACAATAGGATTCAAATGATAAACTTGAATTTCAATTCGATTTATTGATTTAGGCCTTTTTGGAGCTCAACAATTTTAAATATATACAAAATCCATACACTTTTGTAAAATTGTCCCCTAAACGTGAATTCAATCCACCTTTTCATTAAACACTTCCCATTCAAGCAAGCATCACAGGACCACTTGTTGTTATCTTCCCAATTAGTGATAATGTGTCAGATGGCAACAACAATAAATATGTTTAGAATTTTACCTTCGAAAGCAAAAACATGCCATTTCTGAATCATGGTGCACAATAAAATGTAGGAACAGAAGGGCATTTTTAGGTATAGCATTCATTAAGGTTTGACCAGGCTTGAAACTAGAATTCCTGAACTTTTGGACATTTAAATGTCCTATTTTAAAAGAATTCACACAGACCCAGCATGAGCTCTATGAAAAATTGAAGATGATTGAATTGTACTTAGACAAAATGTGCGGATTAGTAATCTATTGATGTAAAATACAGTGGTCAGGCAATGCTTGTGGATCTAATCTAATCAGATTTTAACTCCATAATTTGTTCAATAAATTGACTGAGCATAATACTTGAAGGTCCATCTCTCAGATCAGTTCTATTACAGTTTTATTTGCGATAACACTAATACAGATCATTGATCAATAGATTTTAAAAGCCATGGGTAGAATTGATCCTTGGTCTAAATCTAGATCATTGTCTGCAATAGAAACCAGTACAAACAGATCAAATCTAAAAGCATTGAATATGTTTATTATAGTGGTTTAGAGTAAACACAGATGACACACATTGTTCCTGAAACTCAGAAAATGTATCAAAAGATTATGATTACAACCTATTTTAAGTCCAGAGACCGGTTTAGATTCTCTCCTCTTTAAGTAACAACATTTGCAAATATATTTAACAAAACATTAAAGCTGGATGTCAGAAATTCTGTCTTTAAGCATTGTGTAAGAGTTATGTGTGATGGTTTTTATTTGATCTGAAGCAACACTAACACTAAATAGGTACGTGCACCGGTTATCATTCAACTAACATTATTAGCAAACTTAATTTGGAGGGAATTGAGAAAAATTGACTCATGTACCAAGGGTTTTAATATTCAAAAATCCACTGGTTCGGTAATTCACAGAGTTTGCAAATGCTAAACCCCTTTTTGAAATGTACTAAGCCCATTTAACAATTAAGAATTTGGAAGGGGAATGTTAATAGTGTCCCTTCTAAATACGTAATACATCCTTAAGGTATGTATTAAGCTTTGAAAAAATACGTGGGCTGAAAAACAGTAACAGGAGGTAGTAACCAAAGGGGACATTTGTGAATCTGAAAGTAAAGTGGGGTGCATTAAAAATGCCTTTATTTAAAAGCAATCACAGACACAGTAGTGTGCTGACTCCACAAGCAACCACTTTTAACAAATGGATTATTAATACATGAACCTCAGTATTTCCTACATATTCCTGAAATGTAGTCTCTAATATTTTTGTCATGTGGTGTAAATATTTGATTCCATTATTTTATTTTCCATTTCAATATTGTCATGAAATGTACCTATTCTTTTTGTCAAACATATTGAAATATCTATGTCACAATTTTTGGGGCATTCTAAAAAGTGTTTTCACTCTCTACCTTAAAGCTTCCTAAGAAAAATACTGACACGCAGTCCTGGTTTCTCCTAGATCATTTAGCTTTCTCACTAAAACAAGCACAATATTGATTTGAGAGAGGTGGTTATTGTAGTCATACGCACTGGGGTTAGTTTAGAAAGGATCAATATAGAACTTCCTTAATCTCTAGAAATAATACTTGCAAAGTTTATGCTCAATAATTTCAGATAATTTACTGATAAAGATATCAGATAAAGATCCCCTAATTTCTTATACCTTGTGGTATCAAAAATCTGCTAGAATTAACAGACTTCTCTTCTAGATAAATCCAGGTTTGAGAAGGTATTAACTGCGATTATCAACTTTCCGTTATTTTAAAATATTTTCTCAGTGCACCGAGTAGTTTTCCTACATTGTTCACAAGATTTCAAGCAATGGTCTGTGCTTGAACGTACAAAGAAGGGGTACAAATTTATTTCTGCCACAATCAAGAAACCCTTGGGTCTCTGAGGATTACTGTTGCAAATGAAGACCTAGCTAAGATGAAATATCCCATTAAAAGGACGATTTCCCTCACCCACCATAGTTGGCATGCTTTCTTATTGGGAATCTCCTTGCACCGTGATACAACCCCCTCACTGAGAGGGAGGAGTTCAGGCATGTTTTGTTATGGAGAAAGGTATACTAAATACCACAATTATGAGCTCAGGGTATTGGGGGCAGCAGAGTGAAAGTTCAAACGTGCTAAAGGGTATGTGGTTTCCATTATTTGTACGCCCCTGGGCCAGGATTAAAATTTAAAAACAGGGCACCGTGGGAGAAATATATATGCACCGTTAGAGTAAATAAGAGGTCAATGTGAGAAGTTGGCCTGATATATAATGCTCACTAATTCTAGTGATCACTTTGTATCAGTCCAAACAACCCTTATGGTGATTGGTTGTAAGTCAACCTTATAGACCAGCTATCCTAGTAGCGTGGACAAGAGCAGTCTTTAGGCTAAACTCGGAATGGCATGTGAAGCCAGCTGTTTTACCATATATAACCTTTGAATACCAAATGAAAACACATCACACAAGTTGTTATGAAAATAAACTATTTATTTATAACAACTACCTCTGAACTCTTTATGAGGTCAGGGGCCTAAGCACATGACAATTGCTAAAAAGAAATAAGAGTATCCACAATATTTACACAAGTGCCCTAGGGGCACGACAAACCATATACTCAATAAATGGAATGCGGGAAGAAAGAAGAACAGTGAGAGGATCCAGAGGCTAGAGGATCGCTGGGACTACGCTACCAACTGAAGAAGTAAGGAGCAGGAGGCCCACGGGACCCACTTGCAGAGTGGAAACTCACACGCGGGATGCGTACCAATGTCTATGGATCGTACTGTTTGTTAAGTTACGGATTCCGGACGAACCCAACTAGTTAAGGAAAAAACAACAGTGGATCTGGACACTAGGATAGTGGACACAGACTTCAGCACCGAGATGCCTTAGTTACCTAACCCATGGGCTGCGGGTGCAAGGGGGCTGAAAGTGTGTTGGATTTCTGTGTTGATCCCAATGGAGCCTGAAGTAAGAGTTGCTGGCCGGTGACCAGATGGAGGTGTCCGGAGTGATCCAAGGATGGATCGAGGAAGAAGAAGTCCTGAAAGAGAAGGGGACAGAGTCTCAGTCACTAGCCAGTGACCGGGCCGGAACCAGGAGGGAACCAAATGCTGTCGTCGCGATCAGGATGAAGAGTGGACGCTTGACTCTGCAGCTGCGCAGACCAGGAGGTGTTCTCGATGACCAGGCTGGAGGCACGAGCTGTCCCACGAAGACTTCTGCTGTTAGCTGTGTTGGATCGTCGATCTGGACAACAGGCCTTGGCAAAGGCAAGCCCACGCAATGGAGCAAAGATGGCGTCTGGTGCGGACCAGGAGGGTCCGGGGTTCTTCTCCTTTGCAGGGAAGTAAGGGCCAGTCTGGGGGACCAGACCAGCGGTGTTGATTTCTTCGGGTCATCGTCTTAGAGGTCACTAGCCAGCCGGCAAGTGACCAGACAACCGGGTCAGCAGCAACCAGGCAAAAGGGCCCCACGCAGATCTCGTGGATGCTGGTTGGCTGGTCTTTGGTGCAGGTGCTGCTTAGGTGTAGGGCTTCTCAAACCCCGATGCACTCACTCGAGGATCCCTCGGCGGTCGTGCTGGAAGCGCAATGCAGGCTTGTGAAGATGGCCGGCTTCAAGTGTCTTGTCGCATCCACGGGTCCCAGCTGTGCTGTGGAGGCAGGTTGAGGTCAGAGAGGTCTGAAGATCCAGGTCTCGTCGAGCTGGGCAGTCTTGTTCCTGGAAGAAGGACGTTACAGCAACCCGCAAAGATGCTTGATGGTGCCTGCGGAGTAGGATGGTCACTCCCTGACCATAGGGGAGATTCTTCCGTCTTCTGAGGAGAAGAACGTCGAAGGGTCAAGAGTTTCTTCTTCTTAAGTTGTCAAGAGTAATCTAATTTCTAAGAGACCAGCTCCTACCTTTATCCGTCTAAAGGGGGCTGCACTATGACTAGGTCCCTCCCCTGGGTGGGACCAGGAAGGGGGGTGGTTACACCCCCTTTCCTTTGTCAGGTTTCGTGCCAGAGCTGGGGCTGGAGTGCCCCAGCAGCTGGTTTGAACCGGTGTATGCAAGGGACACCTTGTGTGCCCCAGGCATGTCTCATTCTATTCAGCCTGGTCCTCCCTAATACACAAAGTCCTGTCTGGGGTGGTGCTGGCACCTCCCCAGGCAGAAAACCCTTTGTCCAAGCCTCCCTCGCTGGAAGGACTTCCAGCAGCAGGAGGTCAGACATGTGTCTGTGGTGGCAGCATCCATTTTGTGATGCTGAGGCTCTGGTTAAGTTTAACCGGGGTTCTGGTTCTGTACATGTCGTGACCCTCTAGAAGGGTGGAATGCTACCCCCGTCGCCAAAACTGGCAAGGGGGTAGTATTCCAATTCGTATGACACCTTACTCGACATGTTTTGATAATGCTATACCTAAGTTGGCAAATAACCGCAAGGATTATAATGCACTTTAGAGTATATGGTATAGCGTTATCATGGAAACAGCCTAAGGACATGGTTCCGAAAGCTGCAGACAGGCTCAGCTCATGCTAGAGCACCATCTTACATATTTCCAAGCACTCTGCCTCCAGGATTGATGAGGCCTACCATAGGAGTGACGTATAGGAATCTATGTGTCCATTTTAGGTTAGATACAGGTATACTATATCTATAGCAAAGGGAGATTACACCACCTTGCCCCAGCTGTACTACCAGCCAGTTGTGCCAGTTTTGGATGGCCAGCCAGGGGTGGCATAATACATGCTGCAGCCCCTGGTAGGCCCTGGGTACACCTATGCCCTGGGTACCTAAGTTACACTGTACAGGGGCTGATAAGGTGACCCAGCATCCAATCAAATATGTACCTAGGGTACATGGAGTCCATTTTAACAGAGAGAGCAGGAAGCCTGGGGCCCTGAATAGCAGGATCCGAGGCCAACTATGTCGAAAACCAGCTAGCACTAGGCAAAAAGTTGGGGGCAACCATAGTCAGGTATCCACCTTCCTACAGTCAACATGTTTCAGCCTATTAACCCTCCAAAGAGGTGTTTGCGGCATTCTTCAGGACTTAATCAAAAGTTCTGCTGCTCAATGTACTCCATCAATAACAAGCATTGGCATAGCCAATAGGTCTCGCCTTTGGGACCTTATAAGTGTTTAGCCATGCAGATCCAGTAACAACGTGAAATAATTTATAAAAAAGAAGACTAAAAACTAACTAAGCTAGCCGTGACTTTATAACTGGTTAATCAAACGTTTCTGGAGGTTTAATATATATAAAGAACTCCTTTTTTCTATGGTGTGTCACATAAAATTGATGCTCTAAATTTTGGTAAGAGTACACAATGTCAAAAAATTCAATACTGCCTTTATAACAATTTACTTTTGAAAGCTTGAAGTGAAAGACAAATGGCATTTGCTTATGAGTAGGCGCTAATGACTATTGCCAGATGACAATGCAATTAGCATTTTTTGTATAAGATGTGTTAAAAGTATGGGTAGAGAAAATGGCTATTTTGGCCAAAGGCTCCCCTTTCTATATGCATGCTAGTTTTAATTTGTAAACAGAAACACAATTTTGTATGTGGTACACTGTAATGTTATATGAATTTGTTTTACCCTTCTGATAAGCAAGGGATGATAATGAACCATTTTTTCGTCCCAGGTTTAAAATGGATTCAGGTTGGAACAGACAAGGTGTTGGTTGACTTTGCCTCAGAAAATGGTTGTTTCCCGCATGCTGCTTTCATGCGACTTAAATCCCTTCAGTGGAAGAGGCGGCTGCATGCCTGCATATATGGCCAGATCAGTACTTGGCTGTTTCGGTTCTCCAGTGGGGCTAGAATAGAAGCTGTTAATGGCAGGGGCTTAGCTTCCCATTGGTGCGGCAGGTGGAGTGGCACCAGGTCCCAGATGCCTTAAAGGCCCACTGAACCCTGATAACTGCTGTTTGTCATAGGTCAAACAGAGGCCTGAGGGGCCCACAGAACAATGATTATTGCTATTTTCCACAGTCCAAATAAAGGGCAGAGGTCACATTTTCTTTCTTGCCTTGGGGCCCTGGGCACACTGGCTAGGCCCCTGATTAAGGATGCAGTGGGGAAGAGGTGGCGAGACAGGTGGATTATTTAAACAGCTCGACAATGACTTCATGCCTGGGTATTAAAGTATTCATTGCAATTAAGGACTGAAGCAGGAATAGATCTCATAATATAGGAAGGACTATGTACAAATGCAGCTCGATTAGCGGCTGCCTTTTAACTTTTCACTTATCACCTTTCCTTAGTTTACGGTTTTATTTTAGATGCAGACTTAAATCGTGACCTATGAATATGTTTATCTATCTTTAGGTTACAAATGACCCATCTTTTCCATATGTAAGTATCAGGCAGGTCGGGAACACCTAATGGCTTTGAACTTGATAAAGCCACATTAATCACTGTCTTGAAATGCAAATGGAAGCATTAGGCACACAGAGGTGTAATCTACGTAATCTCATTATGTTCAGGGTACGGGAGAGTATTTAGGGCATAAAGCACTTTGACAAAAACATTTCCGCCACCTTAGAAATTCAATCTTCCTTGTCCTCCCCTAGTATACAAGTAGTACCCCATTCTTTGTATACCTGAATTAAATAGGCACGCAGAATAGTAACGTATTTAAAGGCCCAGTTCAGAATTACAGGGAAGGTGCACTGTCCCAGACTACACAAGGGTTGTGCAAGAGAAGTGAATTGCTACAATGGCAATGTCTTCAGTGGGTGCTGTCATCCCACACAGGGATCGAGGGAAAGAGTCTTCAGAAATGGTAAAATGAATGCATCTGGGAAAAATCAGGACTTGAGCACCATTGTAATAACAAAGTGAGATGAGTAGAAATGGTAGCTGAAACTGAATGGAGGGCTACAAATTTCATAGTGTTGATAAGATAAGAGTTACCGTTACCAGGAAATGGTAAGTTAGTTTATTCACCGTACGTTACTCCACTGTATCTGTCCCTAAAGATTACCTGGTGTATCTTAAATTCCAGGAATATTTTATTTACTTTGGAAAAAAGAATTCGGCTAATTCATTACAGCTTTTCGGCTGGGAGTTGCTACATTTTTATAATCAAAGGATGAAAGTGATTTAACTTTGTTGAAAATACGCTGTAACTCTTCCTCCCAAATTGTTATTGGTGCCTACATTTTCTTTTACATTTCTTGAGATCATAGGAGTACCATGGCGCGGGAGGGGCAGACAGATGGTTAATCTTCAATCTAAAAGGCCCTACTTGACAAACTGACTGGAAACAATGTGCGAGATGATTAGCCTTGAGTAGCTCAAGACTTTCACTGATCAGAAGTAGCTCTCACTTCAGAAAAGGTTGAATACCCCTGTTGTAAACACTTAATATCCCCCAAATCAAATAATTTGAAAAATGCACACAAAAAAACACCCTACCCCACAGCACTGCCACCAACCCCACCACAGTAACCTTGAAAACCATAGCCCCTTTCCCCAAAACACTGCCATCATCCGCTCCCACATGACACTGGCCCTTTCTGCTTGCCCTACACCTACTGCTCCACACTGCCACCTACACTCTAAACACTAAATGGCTGTCTGCTTCTGCCATAACACTGCCCTCTATCCTGCCACCCCCTCCCAAACTGACCCCTACCCTACCATTGTCCCTATTGCCAAACTCTAGCCTCTACACTCACCAATGTATCCTGAAAACACTGGACCTCCAGCACCAAAACACTAGGGAGGGAAGGCTGGATGAGAAGGGGTGAGTGGGAGCCACCAAAGAACGGCCAGAGGGCTCAACCAGTTGTTTTTTTTAAGCAGTGGACGGGGCACTGGCACGTTTGGTGGGCCCCTTTAGAAAAATATTGTCCCACTGGGCCCGGCGTTTCACTGCATTTAAATCTTGGCTTGTCCCCGGTCCCACCACATCCCGCATGGGAGCTGGACCCCTGCATTAATATACTGCCCCCTCTCAGGGGCCACCATGCTGGTTTTCCGATTCCCCCTTCCATTTCCTTGCCTAGGGCACCCACAGCCCCAGGAAGAACGAGCAAGCTGTAGGAGTGGAGGCGACAGATGGATACTGCTTCAGCATGCCAGTATAACCTACCTGATCTTCTTTTTGGTTCCCCGTTCTCCGACGTACAATCTGTTCTCTCTTCTGGCTGCAGAAGAGTCCAAGCTGTAGCCAGGAAGGTCCGGCGGCAGGTGGTGGAGTCCAAAGCCCTCCAAATCATTGCAAAACAGCAGGCAGGCCGGTGTGGAGTAAATAAACAAAGAACACATCACTTGCCTGCTGCTAAGATTCCTCCTTTTATTGGCCCATTGGCAAGCGCTGGATCAATGCAAGGACGAGGTAGCATTCACTGGCATTTTTATGAAAAGTGCAGACTTGTTACAAAACTGGCAATTTTGTTTTGTACATCGCTATATCCTGGAGGGTCTGAATGGCAATGCTCCTCAATATAATCATGCCCTGTGGGATACAGTGTGAGTGTTTGATTGGTTCAGATGCTTGGGCTAAAGAACGGTGATGGATTAAACCCAGATCTCTTGACTGAGTGTGAGTGTTTGATTGGTTCAGATGCTCCGTCCATCACCACCCCCTTTTTTACCACTTTTTGGCCGCCATAAGTGTATGCTCAGACGTGAATCCCTTGCTCACTTTGCCACTGGATTCAAGCAAGCCGGGCCGAAGACGGTGAAATGCCAGAAACCGGTCCCCGGAAGCTTGTTTCTGGTCCAGGGAAGGCATACCTTGGCAGTTCGGGCTGGACTGTTCCCATGAGGCACAGGGTCAGACTGATTTGCATATGGCTATGTCTGAACTGGGGTGGCAGAGTGGGCTAAAGAACGGTGATGGATTAAACCCAGATCAGTTGACTGGGTGTGAGTGTTTGATTGGTTCAGATGCTCCATCCTTCACAACCCCCTTTTGTACCACTGTGGGATACAGTGGCCCAAACTCTGCCGGGGAACACAAGCTATTCAGGATAGATGTGTTGCAGCAGTCAGTACTATGTTGTGACTTGGATATAGCCTATTGCTTGGGTCAGGCAATTGGCATGAGTGTGGAAGTTCGGTGCATTGCCTGGATTAGGTCTATATGCTTCTCTAAAGATACCCAAGCATCGTTAATGGACAAGCTGTTCAATGGCTCTCACCTTTTAAGCAAGAAAGCGGACTGGGCCCCAGACAGATTCCTTGGGTCTGTCTGCCTCGGCCACGCAATTTCATCACAAATCTCATCCCCTTTGGCTACAGTAGGGTTTTTCAACACTGCCAGCGCCAGACCCTGCTGCAAACCCAACAGGTCTCCAAGTTCTTTCATGGCCATGGCACACAAAGGCAACGTCCAAGACATCATGCCACTGAGTGACCTGCTGCTACAACTGGTGCAGCTGCAAAACCTCTTGGTGTCCTTCCAGACACTGACTCACCCTATTGTAGGCAGTATCCAACATTTTCTCCAGTGAATTAGATTGTGCCAGTGGCAGACCCCTCTCCCTATTCCACCCAGACTCAACAGTGGCGACGGATGTATCACGTCTGAGATGGGAAGGCCATATGGGAGACAGAGACTAGGAATTCCTTGTCACCGGCAGAGACACAACTCCACATAAAGCTGTTGGAGTTGCGAGCATTTCACTTGGCGGTGAAGGTCTTCCGGCCCACCATCACAGGATGGCTGGTGCAACTTCTCATAGACAAGACAGACAATGACGATGGTCTCATCAGGAAGAGTCACACTTGAACTTGTTTGACAGTGAGCCGAGGATTCACTGGCTGCAGTTGTTTGGTCCGATGAACAGGCGCTGGAACTGCTTAGTTGAATTTGACTTCCTCCCAGGTACGCTGCCCTGAGATACTCGGTTGTATTGAATATAGTGTGAGAAGCATATGGGAGAGGCGGCGATCTACCATCCTGTTGAGACCATGGTAATTAACTGGAACGGTCGAAACATTGACTATACAGGAACTATTTCATAAGAATGATGTTTTCCAACAATCGCCTTTGCTTAACGTCTATTCGACAAAAAGATATTTACAGCCCGGTTTCTGTGTACAAAATGTGGATCCGACTGTTTTATCATCATATCACTTTCATCTTGAGCACCGTGCAGTCATCACTACATGATTTATATATACACGTGCTGCTGAGAGTACAATTAGAATTTTTGGAAATTAAAAGGCCTCATCTGAATTCTAATCATGATAAAAATGGAGAATTCATATCTGCCCAGGGCCTGCATATGTGATACAGACCTGTGAGATAATGAACTTATAGACCCCTGTATTTGTTCACAGTACGCTTGAGAAGTGCTTATATGGGTCTCCACTTCTCACTTCTGGAGCAGAATGACGTCGACACTGAGCTGCACAATGTCTCCTGCTGCGTGCAGCAGGACTTTTTAAAGTTTGAGGATCCAGTCTGACGTGTAGGGAATATTCACAAGGTGAGAAATCAGCAGGTAAAGGAGTATCCACCAGAAAGAGCGTTACCGAAGGCAAGTAACTGGTTTGTTATGTTTTCCTGCTGTTGTATAATATCTAATTTTGGGTGGTGAACTCCGCTCGCGGAGTTTTCCGTACTCTGTGGAGCTTTCAGAGTTTCTAAAAACCCCGCTTCGTGGAGCATAGCAAGGTTTTTTCCCATGCTTGTGCTCTTTAACGTCAAGCACCTTGCTCTAACTCGCCATGGTCCAGTTGGCGAGCAAAATCATCCTCCTGGCGAGATTTCTCAAAGCGGGTGGTTGGATTTCCCAATGCAAGTGGTCGTGGCAGGTCACAGCCAATCGCGTTAAGAAACCTTCCGTTCGCATTGACAAAGCTGCAGATCGAGTAGAAGCAGCTGCAACCTCATGCGCTGCACATGGTGCCATTCGCGATTATTTTTGCAGGGCGGGACAAACACCCGGAGATCAAAATCACCACAAACGGCATGACCCTTACGCACTCCGCTGCTCGCGGAACTCCGCGTACAGTGCCGGAGTGTTTTTGTCACTTTGCGGAGTTCCTCATTGCGGAACTCCGCCTAGGCTTAATCTTATGATGAAAATATAGATATCAGTCATATGTTAAGAAACAAAGATGAGTAGAAACCTTTTGGGTGGAGTAAATTTAAGACATTAATATTGTAATTTTTTGGGCAATTAGTTGATTTTTGCAAGTACTAACACTTCTCTGTGTCAAGTAAAGACCTTGAGAGTTTTGTAACTTTCAGATACTCAAATTGTGGATTTTGTTGCAATAAAAAGCAGCCTCAGTTATCCTGCAAGAGTTTCTTGATTAAACCTATTGCAACTACAATATGTGCTCTCTCATGTAAAATTAGGTTGTGAGAAGCTTTTCTGCAACTCAAGCTACGCCTTACTTTTCACCTGGTGTGGATGCATTCCTCATGTGTAGTGAGATCTCCTTTCTCAGTAAAATGTTTCTGGCTTTCCCCTCCTGTATTAGGCTTTAGTCCAGTGTGAATTCTCTCATGTGAAATGACATTGTATTTGTGATTAAACCTTATCTGACATTCAGAACACACATAAGGCTTTTTTCTCCCGTGTGAGTTCGCTCATGACAAGTGAGAAGTATTTTGTAATCAAAACTTTGCTTGCATTTCGAGCACTCATAAGGTATTTCCCCATAGTGGGATCTCTCATGAAGCATAACACTGTCTTTCAGATTCAAGCTTTTATGGCATAAGGATTTTCTCCAGTGTGGAGTTTCTCATGGTGAGATAGCGTTTTTCTCTGCAGCTTTTCTGGCATTCAGAGCACTCATAAGGATTTTCATCAGTATGGAGTCGCTTATGGTTAGTGAGGCTGTGCCAATCAAATAGGAATTTCTGGCATTCACAGTGTTGGTAATGTTTTTTCCCTGTGTGCGTCTGCTCATGTAGAGTGGGATTGCGTTTAAAATTGATGCTTTTCTGGCATTCGGAGCACTGAATTATTTTTTATGTTGAGTTTTCTTATGGTGCATGTAACCATCTCTACCTCTGAATCTTTTCTGACATTTAGAACACTGATAATGTTTTTCTCCAGTGTGGATTCTCACATGTTCAGTGAGATGAGATTTTTGGCTGAAACATTTTTGGCATTCGGAGCACTGATAAGGTTTTTCCCCAGTGTGGATTCTCACATGTTCAGTGAGACTAGATTTTTGGCGGAAACATATTTGGCATTTGGCGCACTGATAAGGCTTTTCCCCAGTGTGGATTCTCACATGGTCATTGAGATTACATTTTTGGCTAAAACATTTTTGGCATTCGGAGCACTGATAAGGTTTTTCCCCAGTGTGGAATCTCACATGTGCAGTTAGAAGTGATTTAAGTGTGAAATCTTTTTGGCATTCAGAGCACTGATAAGGTTTTTCCCCAGTGTGGGTTCTTATATGCTGAGTGAGATGGCTTTTTACACTGAAACATATCTGGCATTCGGAGCACTGATATGGTTTTTCTCCAGTGTGGGTTCTTATATGCTTAGTGAGATGGCTTTTAATACTGAAACATATCTGGCATTCGGAGCACTGATAAGGTTTTTCCCCAGTGTGGGTTCTTGTATGTTCAGTGAGTCTGTTTTTGAAACTGAAACATTTTTGGCATTCAGAGCACTGATATGGTTTCTCTCCAGTGTGAGTTCTTATATGCCGAGTGAGACAGCCTTTATCACTGTAACATTTGTGGCATTCCGAGCACTGATAAGGTTTTTCCCCAGTGTGGGTTATTATATGCTGAGTGAGACTGCTTTTCTTTTTGAAATATCTCTGACATTCAGAGCATGGATAAGGTTTTTCCCCAGTGTGGGTTCTTGTATGCAGAGTGAGACAGCCTTTTTGACTGAAACATTTGTGGCATTCAGTGCACTGATAACGGTTTTCCCCGGTGTGGATTCTTATGTGCCGTGCGAGACTACCTTTTATACTGAAACATTTCTGGCATTCAGAGCACTGATAAGGTTTTTCCCCAGTGTGGAATCTCACATGTGCAGTCAGAAGTGATTTAAGTTTGAAATGTTTTGGGCATTCAGAGCACTGATAAGGGTTTTCCCCAGTGTGGATTCTTGTATGTTCAGTGAGTCTGCTTTTGCAACTGAAACATTTCTGGCATTCAGAGCACTGATATGGTTTCTCTCCAGTGTGGGTTCTTATATGCAGAGTGAGACTGTTTTTGTCAATGAAACATTTCTGGCATTCTGTGCACTGATGAGGCTTTTCCCCAGTGTGGGTTCTTGTATGCCGAGTCAGAGTGCTTTGATCACTGAAACATTTCTGGCATTCAGAGCACTGATAACGTTTTTCCTTAGCCTTAGAGTGGTATCTTGTATGCTGAGTGAGACTGCTTTTGTCTTTGAAACATTTCTGGCATTCCAGGCACTGATACGGTTTGTCCACAGAGTGGGTTATTGCATGTCGAGATAGACTCTGTTTGTTACAAAACCTTTTCTGGCATTCAGAGCACTGATAACGTTTTTCCTTAGCCTTAGAGTGGTATCTTGTATGCTGAGTGAGACTGCTTTTGTCTTTGAAACATTTCTGGCATTCAGAGCACTGATAAGGGTTTTCCCCAGTGTGGATTCTTATATGCTGAGTGAGATTGCTTTTGTCTTTGAAACATTTCTGGCATTCCAGGCACTGATACGGTTTGTCCACAGAGTGGGTTATTGCATGTCGAGATAGACTCTGTTTGTTACAAAACCTTTTCTGGCATTCAGAGCACTGATAAGGGTTTTCCCCAGAGTGGATTCTCATATGTTCAGTTAAATAAGATTTTCGGTTGAAACTTTTTGGGCATTCAGCGCACTGGTAAGGTTTTTCCACAGAGTGGGTTAATGCATGTCGATATAGACTCGGTTTGATACTAAACCTTTTCTGACATTCAGAGCACTGAAAAGGTTTTTCCCCAGTGTGGATTCTCATATGCTCAGTGAGATAAGACTTACGCCTGAAACTTTTGTGGCATACTTTGCACGGAGAGTGGTTTCCCCCAGTGTGGATTCTCATATGCTCAGTGAGATAAGATTTACGCCTGAAACTTTTTTGGCATACTTTGCACTGAGAGTGGTTTCCCCCTGTGTGCATTCTGTCAAATTCTGTGAGATAAGATTTATGGCTGTATCTTTTTGGGCACAGGTAACTTTTTTCCCCAACTTCGGGCTAGTTAGATAATGTTCAGCACTTATCTCTAAAAATTGTGTGTAATCTTCTCAACACTTGAATTGAGCAAACTATTTCTGGAAGCAGCCCTGTAATACCTGTTGAAATTTTTCTAGCAGATAATAGTCTTTAGGTAATAGCCTCTCCGGCAGCAACTTAATTTGTGACTGAAGTTTTTCTCAAATCTATTTGTATAGGTTCTTAGCAATGCAGCAATACGGTGTTAGTCTGATATTTAATGATTAAATTGATAAGTTCCTTTTTGCACTGACGTAATGGCAGTAACTGAGGGAGTTAGAACGTGCACAGTACTATTGTGGATCATTAGTCGCTGAACATCAGTTCCTTCTACCCTTTCTATGTTTGGTGTAAGGTTAAGGTTTGTAGTTCTGAAGATGAGGATTTATTTACATTAGCTATAGCGCAATGGTGATCCTTTAATCCATTTTTATATTTAACAGTTTTACATATCACTCCTGCACAACAGATAATGTTGAGGCGATTTACATAGAATTACAGAACAGTACACAATAAAAAAGAAACAATCTGAGATGGCCATTAACACAATAAAGTGGTGCATTTTTAAGGTCTTCGCAAGAGTGAGCAGAGTGGGTCGAGGTGTTATATCCCGAAGCAGATAGTCTCAAACTTGCGTAACTGGTTAAAAACGGTTGTTGAACAAAGGTGATTTTCTAATCTTTTGGTTGTTAACGTGTCAGCTTCGGAGTCTTCTTTCAGCGTCTTTTCTTTGATGGTATCCAGATGAAACCTTTAGTTGTAACTTTCTTTTATGCAGTGTGTGCTTCCTCTCTGGAATTACATGATGCTTTAGATGAACGTTATTCTGTCATGCTGAGGCAATTTGTCTTTCTGATAATATTTCAGATGAGGATGCTGAAGTGGTCTTTCTACATTATTTCTGATGCTGTGTGCACAGATATGGCTTTGCTCTGGGTTAATGAAATGCAAAATTAGAGACTTCACTTACAGGTGTAGTACTTTCCTCGCCACACTTAGATTTTTGGAAATTGTTTAAACGTAGAATGCTGGATGTCCTTCAGTTTTTCAAAATAAACCTTCTTTTGGCACTGACATTCAGTTGCTTAGTGCTAAATCTTGCTTTCTTCGTCCGTATTTCAATCACCTATAGTATTAAAATTAAATAGTTAATACATGTACATTTCCAAAAATATAATTTACAAGCCAAATCAATGCAGAATTTTGAAAGTGTTGAGCTGTTCTTCAGACAGAGCAGAGTGTAGAATGGTAGCATGAGAGTACTTGGATGTAGGAGTGAGGATTTGTAGAATTTTCAGCATTATATTAAGCTCACAAAGGATACATGTACCCTAAGGAGTTGCAACATAGAATCCCAAAGGCAGATATTAAAGTCATATGGACTGGCAGCAAACAGATATTAAAAAAATATATGCTATTAATTAATTTAGGCGTTTTCCCCTGCCCTGAGTTACCACCTACTTGTATCTGGTTTCCTGACTTTTGAGCTCTGGCCTCTGCCGCACGCAAATCTATTGTGTGCTGCGAGGACTATGCCTAGACCTATCCCTCAACTATGGTCCAGAGTGTGAATCAAGGGCAATGAAATTAAGGCGTACTTTCATGTGTTCATTTTATTCCACCTGATTATCAGTTGGGTGCAGAAAACCAGGACACAATCTTTTTCCAGACAGAAAAATTAGACTCAAAAGACGCATAAGACTCTGGGTGCAGCAGAAGCAGCCAAGACTTATGCTGTTTTTTTAACTAACTGGGGAAAACACACAATTCTTTCCTCTGTTGGTGTTCACAGTTGTTGTCAGCCTGTGATTCGGCGTTGAGTGCAGAGCATATCGATTAGAGCCAAGGGGCCGAGCTGAGGAGGAGCTGACGAGCAAGCAGAGCGGAGCCTGGGACGACTGCCAGGGTTTGTTTTGTGACCGGTTCCCGCTTCACCCGCGTCCTGTTATACGGGCGCTTTAAGTTCTACGGATCTGCTGTGGGGGCAGGAACGGCCGCTGCCAGCACCGCGGTGCTAAGGCGCTGCTGGTGCTGCTCGTGCGGCGGCTGCTGCAGGGCACCCAGGCGCACAGAGGAGCCTTGGCATGCCGCCTGATTTTTGTCAAAAATGTGTTTATTAATAATTTTTTTCCACAGTCCACAGGCAAAAATGACTTCCTCACTTGGTCCCACGCATGGATCAGAAAGCCTCAACAGGTGGACAAAGTGCATTGATCAATATAAACCAGCTCCTCCTCTTATTAGATAAACCAAATGAAAGATACAGCTTCTAAGTGCCCCGGAGCTGAGAGAGAGAGATAAAAAAGAAAAAAAGAAGATCATGCAACTTTGCTAAGCCAGCAGATAGGTCTAAAGAAAACTCAACGGCCTTCTGTAACGGTAATTTCTCCAGGTTGCTCCACCGAGGTGTTGTATGCGGAATAGCCAAAAAGCGTGGACAAACTCATCCTAACATGGGATAAGTAATTATGAATCTAACAAGGAACAAAGAAAAAAACACACAACAAACCCCACCCGACGTGGCGGCGTGTTCATACTAACGAGAGGTTGGTCGACACTGGAATTGTGATCAAAACTGGAAGAGATGGCGGGCTCTGATGGTGGAGGGACACACCGCTGACAGACGGCCACGGGAGAGGAAGGAGACAAGGGGACCCATTTAAATTAGAAATTATTATAATTATCCCTGAAAATATCAGCCATACGTTCTAGGCTAAGCAGTCTCCAAAGACGAGAGTGCCATAGGGAAATAGTTGGAGCCTCCCTTCTCTTCCAGGAGGCTGCCAGGGTGACCTTAGCTGCCCCACAGGCACCAATCTTAAAGTATGGGACTCAATTTCGGGCAACAACAGGTGGACTTCTTTTCCATCCCCAATCACTCCAATCCATTTCAACCCCCGGCCCAACATGAGAACCCTTTGATGCCGGGAGAAGGGGAGGCGGCTTAGCTCTAATACATTTGTTACACAATTTTGATCCCCTTACTTTTGATCAATGTCAAAGAGTCTTTGAATTGAAGAACACGGAAAGATATCAGTATATTCAATTAATGCACTGGGCCCTCACACCTCAGATACGGAAGGCTGCTCTTCGACCTCTCACAAAATTTGTGGCCTTTCTCACCAAGACTGCTAACATGAAAGGGGTGATCTCATTTATCTATAGCTTCCTCCTTAAAACAGTGCTTTGCACACGCCCCCGGTATATGTCTATGTGGAAAGACTTAATTCACCGTCCTATTTCCGATGAGGAATGGACGCATCTATGGTCCGACATCGCACGCTTCAATCATTCCTCAGAACTCAGGGAACTGCCGCCTGATTTTACGTATACACCAAGCATTGAGCAGAGCAGAGCTGAGCAGAGGAGTGGAGGGAAGTGCCTACATCTGCCGTCTGTAGTGGGACTGGCTCTGGATTCCGCTCTTGCTCCTGAACGATTGCCAGCATTCTCCCTTGTACTCTTGACGGCGATGAATAGCAACGAAAAAGCAATGAACAGTGAGTGGTGAGTGATAAGTGGCAAGTGGTGTGTGGCATGTGTCGAGTAGTTAAGGTTGATCGGTCCGTAGGTCGCTGAGCCATTGGGGTCTGTAATAAGTCTGTAATACAAAATCTGAGAAATTATACAAAGGGGAAAGTGACAACAGACTTTGACCCTGTTAAAGCACCCCTCGACCCCTGAATTACTATGCATGCCTAGACTACAGCCCTACCCGGAGCCCGGCAATTAATCAATTGATTAATTAATTAGTTAATTAACTAAGTAACCAGCAGCACCGGCGGATTCTGTACTGAGGTGTGCTTTGGGGATGTTTTCCCTTGGAGGTGTTTGGAGGTGTTTTTGTCCAATCAAAGCACTGTTTGGTCTTGTCACTGGCCCGTTTGAGTCTCTGAAAGAAGCAAGACTTCTTCACCTTAGAGGGCGTATTATGAGGTCAGGAAAGGAGCGGCCACCTTTCCCTCCTATCAAAAGGAAAAGAAAAATACAACAAATACTAATATTAGATACGTTTAAAATAAAATAGCAGGTGACATATAGTCCTTTAAATCATCTAAGGTCCATACATTTGGGAAACTGGGAAAGTCGCCGTCAAAGTTTGATTTTATGAAAGATCCAACATTGATAACTAACCAATGTGATCTTCAAACTCCAATTAAACCACTGAGTAGAACAAATATTATATCCCCTAAGCAAGGAGTAAGTGAACCAGGCCACCCTGAGTCTGAAGCTGAAGTCGAACAAATGTCAAATTCAACTAAGGACTAAGTCAACCATTGGGGTCAAATAACGGACCTAGAGATGTCAACTATTCCACTTATTGTTCGTTCACAAGAAGAGGACGCAAAATGCACAAATCTAACAATGTGAGATACTCAGCAATTACTACCAACTAGGCAGCCAATGCCAATAAAGTGCAAGTAAAAATCAGAAAAGCTAACGGGATAGGGGAACCATCTCATTTGGGCCAAATAAATCAACCATAGCAAGAAGCTCCAAATGAACTAAATGGTGGGGTAAAAATCATAAGGGAAGCCAATACCCCCCTGAAATCGGATGTTACTCTGTCTAAAATAAATTCAGTTAAAAAACAGGAGCAGCCGAAATTTAATCAAAATAACGGATCTTAAATTAATAAGGACGAATACAACAGCAACCCAGAAACTCTGCAGCGTTGGAGTACTCCATATCAAAAAGACGTTTTGAATAGTAGTCCACAATTCATTAATTCTTGTGATGAGGGACATGATTTTCAAGGACAACAAAAAGAGGAGTATAAGGACCTATCATTCATAAATGGGCAACACCATAACCCAGGTACTCAGGTACCAGGAAGTGGGAACGCAGGAGCAATTTGGGATTTATTCTTCAAAACCTCGCAATTAACTCTGGAAGCTTTAACATATCAGTCCAACAAAAAGGAGGTCCAAATAGATCTCTTGAGTGCTACGGCATCCTCTGTTTCCGGAACTGAGCAGAAGATAACAACACAAAATAATCTAATAGTAAGGGCACAATCTCAGCCAATATCTACGTATGCAGAGTGTAGCTGTGCCCCACTAATTAACAAACTAGCTACCATTCCGGATATTTTAAAAACAATAAATGACAAGGTAAAAGGGAATTTTCCTAATGTGGGAATTCAACCCATCAAGACCGACTGATGATACAATAAAGATACAATAAAATGTAAAGACAATACTGTTGTTGTTAAAGAAAAAATAGATGATAAAACAAAAGATCAAGAAGTGATAAACCTATGCTCGACACAATCAACAATGACAGACGCAGCTCCAGAAGTTCATATATCCAAAAGACAGAGGAAAAAACTACGGAAAGCAAGAAATAAAGCTTCTAAAAGTATGAAAAATACAAATGCATCAGATATAGTGAGATTGAACAATAGAAACAACCATGAACAAATATCACATTGTGAAGGTGAGGGTAAACAAATGTCTCCAACAAAACCATTTTACCCTCTATTTAATAAGGATCTATCGGAGATACAAACAGTTATAAAAAATAAATGCCTAAACAATCAAGCCGATAGTATAAAAATGATAGAGCATGGGAAAGTTCAGTCCTTAGAAATGCTGCAAGTGGAGGAAAGTAATAAACAGGTGGAAAATAAGCCATCACAATTGGAAACAAATAGAGCAAAGAGAGAGAGTATCAGAGGGGATGAAACGAATAGAGATTTGTTAAAAACCTAGAAGGATATTAAATTACCACAAGATCTGGGAACCGAAACGAAGCAGTTACATAAACATCGACAATCATGGTCTCAAACTGTTAGTAATCATAATGGAAGGTTAATTGAGCATGCTCAAGGTGAAAATAGCCTGCAACAAATAAAATAAAATAACCCAGATCAAAAAGGAGTGGTGCAGGTAATTTTTACGCCACAATATAAATCTAGGGGTAACAATGAAACAACTTGCAAACATCCGGAACCCAACACAAGATGGCAGGAGTATGCAAAGCTTGTGCATCTACAGCACACATGCCTCGAACAGAGGATTAATGGCCCCAAATCCCTGTCGTGGTATCTTGTCATTTTGTGGCTCAGTGTGCCATGAGATGTGGCAGGCTATAGTGCTTGGTGTGATTTGGTCATTTTTGACAAGGTGGAGTGCTGAACGGTTAGGCAAATTTAGATTTTCTTTGTTTTTGGGATCGTGTGATATAGTGCGGTACCTACAGTAAGTAAATAAATTACATTGCTAATATACCATAAGGATGTGGGGGTGAGTGTTATTAGGACCGAAGCCTTGCTGATTATATGCAGAATAACAGGTCTGGGAGGTCACTACTGACTAGGGCAGGTTAGCAGCTGCACAGGCCCTGGGCATTGATCCTATTGAAGATAATATGTGATGGGCACTGGTGACTGGAGCTGGCTAGCAACAACGCTGGCCTCTGGTATTCATTACAAGCAGGGTAACAATACATGTCAATATTGATTCGAACTGGTTGGTAGTAGAGTTGACCTCTGGTTTTGAATATTAGCAGGATTTAAGGTACAGGGGTCACTACTGACTGAAGTTACTTAGCAGGATAATAGGTCTCAGGGGGCCCATACTGACTGAAGCTGGTTAGTATGATCACTAGTCCCAAGGTGCTACTAATGACTCAAGTTGGCTAGAATTATAACAGGTCCCAGGGGGAAGTACTAACAGGAGCTGGCTAGTAGGCGTACATTCAGGTCCAAGGGGCCACTACTGACTGGAGCTGGCTAAAAGAATAACAGGCCCATGGGTGGTGGGGTTACGAATGGCACCAGTGACCGGAGTTGGCTAGAAGCATTGCCAACATTTGGTATTGATTAAATGCAGGATTCCAGGTCACAGGAGACACTGCTGAATACAGCTGGATAGCAGCAGTGGTGGCCTCTAGGAAGAAGAATTGAGAAAGCATAACTGGATATACTGGTTTCTTTAATACCGATAATTGGTTACACATGAACGCCACAATGTGCATGGATATATTACATTACTAAATTACAATAGTCTGTTCGCCTTAATGTGCCTGCAAAGTTATACGATTCTATTGTAGTAAATTGAATATTGACAAACAGAAGTGTTATGTCCAGAAACAGTGAATTCTGCAGCTTGTCTGTGTATCTTTTATCTGCACCTCACAGACTCACCTTCCTCTCGAGAGAAGATCCTGCCTCCTACTCATTAGTGTTGTTTCAGTAACTGTTTTTATCACGTGTTCATGTTTGGTTGACTAGTATTAGGAGGAAAGTGCATAAAAATACATTGTGAATCATTAGCATTAAATACTCCACCTTGCTTTAGGGTGGATGCTCTCGTCCATTGCAAAGACACTTGTCACTTGTTAGTTTGCTTGGACTTTTGCTATTTTTGCATTAAATTTATGATAGATTTGTTGGCCTTAGGTGTGTTGTGTTTTATTTTACATATCATAAGAGATGATGAGGAAAATGACAGTCCAGTATACACATTCTTCATATACGACCGGGCCTAGGGCCAGTCTCTATGCCGGACCCTACCGCCACAAGGATAAGCTACTCTCGTCGAGATCTTCTCAGCCTCAGACCCACCAGGAACAGCACCTGCCATGTAATGTACGACCCCAATGTACCTTTCACTAGATGTAATATCTGTAAACCAGGGAACCTACTCCTTCCCAGTCGGACTGTCCAACTCCCAGGCCTCAAAATAGCGACACTCAACTGTAGATCGCTCCCCAAGCACGCCCTACTCATCAACCATCTGATCGTCGATCTCGATCTGGACATACTCTTCCTAACCGAAACTTGGATCACTGGACATTCTAACTCCGACATAGTCTTGGCCTTACCCCCGGGCTTTTTGATCATGTCCCAACCCCGCCCTCTTGGTCGAGGAGGGGGATTAGCCATTATTTATCGTGACTACTTCACCTGTCGATCCAGCGATATTCAGAGCCAGGAGTCGGAGAGCTGCCTCTTTACGCTACTGCTTTCCCCGACCAACTCCCTGTCAGGCCTCCTGGTTTATCGGCCCCCAGGGCATTTCGGCCCCTTCTCTGCCGCTTTCCTGGAAACCGTTTCATCCCTGGCCCATTTAACATCTAACTTCCTGATTACAGGAGACCTCAACATACATTTTGATGATCCACTAGATACAGGGGCTTCTGATTTAATCTGTGACCTGGGAGCCCTTGGCCTCTCCCTTGTCAATTCAGGAGCCACGCACTCGAAAGGACACCTGCTCGACCCTGTGTTCTCGAACATTCCTTCCCTTCAGTTCACTAAGTCCCTCCCCCTCCCATGGACGGATCATTTCCTTGTCTTGGCCCATCTTCCTGGGTCTTTCAAGAAACCCCAAAAACCCACAACTTACACCAAGGACAGAGCCTGGGCCAGACTCTCGGTGGAAAACTGGGCCATTGCTCTGGACGCCACTACCCCCAGTCTCACAGCTGACCCCTCCATTGCTGATACTCAGTTCAGAGACTGGATCTCCTCTTCCCTCGACAGCATCATTCCTATCAAAAATCGGGAGAACAAACATAGGACTAAGGACCATGCTCCATGGTATAACTCCGAACTCAGAGCGCTCCGTAAAGAGTGTAAAAAGGCCGAGAGATTGTGGAGAAAAGATTGGCTCCATAGCAACAAAGACATGTACCATAGCGCGGTGGGACGCTACAAAGCAGCCTTAAAGCTAGCCAAAGCTGCATTCTATGACAACAGAAAAAAAACCGCGACAAACTCCTCAAAAGAATCATACCTTATAGTCAAAGAACTACTAAACATTCCAATAGCACCTTCCCCTCCCTCCCCCCCTCCAGACAGAAGCAAGGATCTGGCCAACTACTTCGACTCTAAAATCCTGCGGATACTTGACTCCCTCCCAACCATCAGTCCACCTACCCCCACGGACATAGTGGCCTGCAACAACAGCCCACAGTTGGACACTTTTAGAGCAGTCTCCCTCACAGAGGTAACCTCCATGCTGGATAAAATGAAAAGCGGTTCTCCCCTTGACCCAGCCCCGGTTAGATTCCTAAAAACTGTGTCCCCCAACATAGCCCCCACCATCACGGACCTTATCAACACATCTCTCTCCCAAGGAACGGTGCCCCCCAACTGGAAGAACGCAGTCGTTAAGGCCCTGCTGAAAAAGCCCCATCTCAACCCGGACGACATGGCCAATTACAGACCTATCTCGCTGCTCCCATGTATCAGCAAGATGGCGGAAAAGCTAGTGAACTCGCAACTGTCTCAATTCCTTGAGACAAACAATCTGTTGCGTCAATCCCAAACAGGATTCCGTCCCGGCCATGGCACGGACACTGCTCTCCTCTCCGTCATCGAGGAGGCACGGTGTATCCTGGACTCAGGAGGATCAGTGACAGTGATCCTCCTGGACCTCAGTGCCGCCTTCGATACGGTGGATCACCGTGTCCTTTTACACCGCTTGGCCAAGGCAGGAATTGTGGGAACGGCGCGAGCATGGATCGAATCCTTTCTATCCAACCGCTCCTTTCAGGTGTGGGACGGCAACTCACGCTCTGAACCACTATCACTCAAGAACGGAGTTCCCCAGGGGTCATCGCTCAGCCCCACCCTGTTTAATGTATACATGGCCCCCCTGGAAGATGTAGTGGCCCCCTACGGGATAAAAATAATAAACTATGCAGACGACACTCAACTAGTCGTCTCCTTATCTCACCTGGATAACCACCCAGACAGCCTGCTGAACTGTCTCCAGGACATCCACACCTGGATGTGTGATTCCGCCCTGAAGCTGAATGGTGCAAAAACTGAGATCATGCTCCTGGGAAACAAATGGACGTCCATCCCACCATCAGTTTGGCCGGACACCTTTGGTGAAATTCCCTCACCAAAAAAAGAGATCAAAACACTGGGAATATGGTTGGAACCTGACCTCACAATGAAGACTCAGGCTGCTAAAACAGCAGGCACCTGCTTTGGTCTCCTGCGATCCGTGCGCAAGATTCTCCCTCTTCTCCCCCCTCTATCCAGAAAATTACTGGTCCAGGGACTTATCTTAGCCCGGCTCGACTACAGCAACGCCATATATCTTGGGGCACCAGAATCCACCCTGGCCAAACTCCAACGCACCCAAAATGCGGCGGCCAGGCTCATTATGAACCTCCCACCCAGAGCTTCAGCCAAGCCTGCCCTCAAAGCCCTACACTGGCTCCCTGTCTGCCAGAGAGTAGAGTTTAAAGCCCTGTGCACCACCCATAAGCTCATCAATGGTGTTGGTCCAGCCGCTCTGAGAGACATGGTTACTCCATATAAAGCCCTCAGACCCCTTCGTTCCGACGCCGAACATCTTGCCACTGTACCAAAATTCAGGAAGGCTCGCACCGGTGGTCGTCGCTTTTCGGTCAGAGCTTCCACAGGATGGAACGCACTCCCACGCAGTCTACGTCTGGAACCCTCTCACGCCTTATTCCGAAAAAAACTCAAAACCCTCCTGTTTCCCAAATAGCTCATTTCCTCTCCCCCCTCCCCTGGTCTTCACAGATTTACAGCGCGGGGATGCCTACGGGTCACCAGGCGCTTTAGAAATCGCAAAATAAATAAATAAATAAATAAAATCAACTCACAGTATACTATTCCGGAGGTTCAGTCGCACAGTAAATATTGGCGCTTGCTCGTTTCACAAAAATGATCCGTTACCTGCCTCGGAGCGCACTTCATACAGACGAGTATGGGGTTATCATGCTGCTGCTACAAGCTCCTTACCTGTGTGAGTTATCGGGATCGATGCAGGGGCAGACCCAAACCAGCAACACGTGGAGATCAATGACAAATACTGAAGAATGAACAGAGCTTCCAAGCTGGTGACCATTACTTAATTAACCTTGAAAATAAAAGACACAGTTTTAGTATTCTGGTGACTTGTGTCAAATACTTAAAAAATGGAACTGGATGTGCTGAATTGGATGTTGTCCCAGGTCATGTGTGACACCTTCCACCACTATTGCTTATGGGACTTGCAGTTTTGTTTTTCTCATTAAAAGGATGGTCTCTGAAGTCCCAGTCTTCTAAGGGATGTTGGTAAAAATCAGAGGCCTGAGTGAGGGTGAAGCATGACACTGCTCTGCTTAGCAGTGAGATGACTGACAGTTCCCCAGCCCTTCCATTCTTTGTCCTACAGAGGCTCGTTGGCCATTCATATTTTTTTGCAACGACAAAGAAACATTTATTGTAGCTTCTGTCAACTGAAGAGATAAAACGCCTGGGTGTGTTTCATTAACTACTGACAAACATGAACAATCAAGAACATGAGTTTCTGGAAAACTATCAAGCACTATCAAGCACCCAATCAGAATCAGCCGCCCTTCACACCCAGGAATTCTTGAGGATTTGGAGAGGATGAATTGCACGTGGTATAAGAGGAACAATACATCGATCAAAGCTCACTTCTCAGGGATGTACTGAAATGCCAGCCTCATGGTACACTTAGCCATCTTTTCACCTCCTCCTCCTCCTCCTCAACCTCTTGACCAGCTATCAGGGCAAATGAGCCTGCAGCAAAGCATCGCTGGCTTGGTTCCACACCGGACCAGGCAAGGTGGTCAACTCCATTCTCCTCCAAGTCAGCAATCACTCTGGTCGAGCCAGTCCTAACCCCACATGAATGTTCCCCATCACAACTATTTTAATGGTACTAAGTTATGTTTCTGCCAAATGATTGAGTCAAAAATTGAAAGGTTTTACTATGAAGTGCTGAAAGAGAAATCAAGAAGTTTTTCAATATTTCGGAGCGCATGCGGGCCAGTAAAAGTGAGTGACCAGGCGGTGGTAGGTTTTGTCTTGTCCCAGGTGTCCCGCCAGGGGCACATCATGGGCCAGGTTCAGGAGGAAGCCGCGAAAGCGTAGGGGTACCACCAGCACCCAGGCTGACCCTAGCTCCGCGGATTTCTGTTTACTATATAACAGACCGTTTTCCCAATAGATAAGGTGGGAGCCGGACTGGTCACCGGCGGCCTGGGCGGCGGCCTGCTGCCGCGGCCCAACCAGGAAAGGACAGGAGGTCTGTTCCAGGCAGAATTCTTCTCAGGAAGGTTCTCCTTCCTGGCGCCACTGGGTTAACGCAGGAAGGTCGTCCAAGTTCGGGGTCTGTTCGACGTCAGGGCCTAGGGGACCTGCGTTGGGGGTCAATGTTCTCACTGGAGGGAAGTTCAGGGACTTCGGGTCGCCCGCTGCCCTCTGGGTCATCAGAGACCGGGCGAGGGTTCACAGATTCCACCCCCCGGGGTGGACACTCGGGCGGTCATGGATCGGGTGCTCATGCATGCCCACTCATGCAGGCCCACCATCTCTAGGTGAGTCCTTCGCTCTACCGGCTTCCACAGGGAGCTCTCCAGGTCAATACCCAGTAGGCAGTCCACGGGCATGTCGGTGCGGACCGCTACTCTTAATTCCCCGGAGATGCCCTCCCACTCGTACGGGACCTGAGCTATTCGGCAGGTGCGGACAGAATTGTCAGCTGAGATCATCCTGCAGGAGGCGTGGGGTATAATTTGGTCTTCTGTGACTAGGTGACACCTTACTACAGTAATGCTAACCCCTGTGTCTCGGAGAGCCCCTATGCGGTGCCCGTTGACGGTCACCTGCTGTCTGTACTTTTCGGTGTTGTCTGGCAGGGGGGCTCCGGGGACCATTTCTCTATACCCCAGGGAGACTAATGACATGGTTGCGGGTTCCCACCCCTCCGGGTCCTCTATCTCTTCCTCTTCTAAGGCTACTGTGGCTGGCTGGCGCACGGGGGGACTTGCAGCAGCGGGTTTCTTTAGCAGGGGGCACTGGGGGTCACTGGCATAGTGCCCTGTTTGCTGACATCTGTAGCAGGCTGTGCTGTTTCTGGGTCCCTGTCTAGCTGGGGGGAACCCTGCTCTCGCTGCGAGAGGAGAGGCTCCGGACTGGTTTCAGGGGGGGCTTTGTTGGGGCCCTGCCTGGGACCCGCTCTGTTTACCCTGACCCCCGCTCCCACCCCTCTGGTGGGAAGATCCTTGCTCGTTTCGGCCATAGTCTCCCACGGGCCCCCGTGGGACTCTGGTGCTCACCCAGCAATCTGCTTCGACAGCCACCTTCTGGGGATCTGCCAATTTGCTGTCCAGAAGGTGCTGTCTCAGCTCTACAAAGCAGTTGGTGGATAAGTGTTCATAGGCGATGAGATCAATGAGTCCTTCAAAAGTGGTCACCTTGCTGCCCTTGATCCACCCTTCCAAGGCCCGGCTGTAGAAATTCACATATTCTACCCATGTGGTGCCGGGGATCTTTTTGCAGTCTCTAAACCATTGTCGATACATCTCTGGGGTGAGCCCATATCGGGATAGCAGAGCGTCCTTCATGTGGGTTTAGGAATTCATGACGGTGGAGGGCAGGTCCAGCATGGTGTCTCTTCCCTCACTGAGGAAGCGGCCCCACAATCCGGCCCCCCAATCCTTCTCGGGCACTCAGTGGGAGGTCATGGCGACCTCATACGCCTTGAACCATTGCTGGATGTCGTCCCCCTTATAATACTCCTTCACGACATCCTTGGGTATGTGTACTTTGGCCTCTACCGGGGACGGGGCTTCTCTGTTCCCCGGGGGTCAGGAGTCTTCGCTTCGTGCTTTGAGTTCCAGTTCTTTTAAGCTGCGTTCATGTTCGAGCTGGAGTTTCTTTCCTTCATGCTCCCTCTGGAGCTTCTTCTCCTCCAGTTCTCCTTGCAGCCGTAACTGTTCGAAGGCTAGTTTCTTTTCGGCCAACTTGAGCTCTCCCTCCATTTTAAGACGTGCTAGCTATAGCTCGTGGTTTCGATTGCGCTCTCGGTCTGTCATCTCCTCCGGCAACAGACCTCTCTCTGTGCTAGGACTCCGCGTCAGGGAGTCGGTTCTCTCACCCTCTTGGTTGCGGGTTTCGGTCTGTGGCCCCCCCTCTCCGCTGTCTCCTTCTGGCAGGGGGAGGAGGGCCCGGCCTCTACCCAGGCTGTCAGGGCTTTTTGGAAGTCTTCTTTGGTACTTAAACCAGTGGTAGCGATGTAGAAGTCTTTGCAGAATTGCTTCAGTTCTCAGTGAGTATACTCTTCCAGAAGGTCCTTCTGGAATGTGGTCTTTTCGCTTGTGCCAGTGAGACTCATGGTTGTTCTTCGTTCAGGTAGTGTGTCAGTCGTTTTACTCTACGATCTCTAGACATAGGCTCTTATCCCGTCGCTTGCCACCAATATTGGAAGGGGCGATCCTAGAGGGCCAGGCTATGCTCTCCCGACCACTCCGTGACCCACCTCTCCCACAAATAATACTGAGTCTTATCGTGAGGTCCTCACCGGGGAGGACTTCGAGTCTAGGATCGTACACACTGAGCTCACACCACACTTACGAACGGACACCACACCGTAGGTTTTCAGTAACAAGTTCTTTATGAACTG
Organism: Lissotriton helveticus; assembly: GCF_964261635.1. NCBI lineage: Eukaryota > Metazoa > Chordata > Amphibia > Caudata > Salamandridae > Lissotriton > Lissotriton helveticus. The sequence continues at coordinate 1,546,042 of NW_027611682.1, forward strand.
TAAAAAGGAATCAGCACTCTAATTTACAAGCGATCGAGGGATCGTAAAGTCTCAGGAATTCGGGAAGGGGGAAGCGGGACAGTCTCAGTCTTTAGGCCAGTACGAAGCGTACCCTGCGCACAGCTCTCAATCCTCGAGCCGGGGGATACGAAAAGGTGATGGTCGTACAGGCTGCTTCACTCACTTCAGGTCGACTCAGGTCGTGTTGGTAGCGTCGAGGGTCCAGCCGGACCAGAGAACTCCTCGAGCTGCGACGAGGTCAGCAGGGCTCGATCCGGAGGTCAGTTCTTGGGGAGCCGCGACCACGTCGGCAGGGCTCAGGATGTTCCGTGAAGGTCTCTTCAGAGTTCAAGATCGAGCCGCGACGAGGTCAGCAGGGCTTCGATTTTCTAGTTCCGTTCTTACGAGGACGAGCCGCAACAGCGTCAGCAGGGCTCCGATGTTCCAGTTCCGTCGTTACTAGGATGAGCCGCGACAGCGTCATCAGGGCTCGAAGAGTTCGAAGGTTCAGTTTCCCCAAGGGTCAGCCACGATCAGATCAGCAGGGCTTTCTTGTCCAGGATACAACTGCTCGCTAGTTGTTGGGCGGGTCTTGATATAGTCCAGTGGCCCTTTGATGTCTGGACCCTCTCAGGCGGAGGTCTCATGCCTTGGGGGCTGGTCGTTGGAGAGGTCCGTCGGTTGGCCCTTTGATCCCTTTGAAGATGCATCCGGGAATTCCCAGACGCCCAGCAGGGTCTGGAGCCAGCACTCTGGGAGGCCAGTGGTGCGATCGAAAGCGGCCCACAGGGGAAGGCCAGAGGTGTGATAGAAACCAGTCTCTTGGGGGAGGCCGGAGGTGCAATCAAAACTCCCTGTCTTATCTCACTCGGGGAGCCCTTTACCCCCCCAGCCGGGACTGGCGCGCCTGTGCCTAAGTTTCGCTGGGGCCGGGGTCAGGCTAGGCCCAGGGAGTCAGGGACCTTGGGAAGGGAAAATGGCTGCCGGTGGCCCTGTGGGGTGATGCAGGTTCTGGGCACTCGGAGCCGGGAAGGAGGATGGGGGTATGCGGGGCTGGTCGTCGGTTGGCGGGGTCGTGCAGGGAGTTTGGGCGTACATGGACAGGACGACCAGGGGCTTCTGGGTGCAGGGCTAGGCTAACGGGGTTCTGAGGAACGGGGGGAACCATGCCACGAGGCCAGGTCCAACAGGTTTTAGGTACTACGTGCACTAAATAATCTTCCTAGAAGATCTCTTGGTGGGCAGACCCCGTACGAAATGCTCTTTAGCATAAAAATGTTTGTCCCGGACCTTGATGGTCTAGACATGGCAGCGACAGCTGGACCCTTTGAAGTAGATAATCATTCTGCTGTGTTACAGAACCTACAAGAGACTCGAGACAGTCTTGCAAAAGAGCACTTGCCCTCCACATATGGAGCTGAAGCTGCTCTACAGATTCCGGTAGATTCCTGTAGTTAGCTGGCTACCCCGAGTCGGTGATCTGGTCTGTGAGAAGGTGGAGAAGAAGGAGTTCAGCCCCTCGTATCATGCGCCCGTTCCAGTGCTTGGCATGCAGGGCACAAGAACAGTCATTTTACCACCACTTCTTGGGCACAAGGGAAACAGGCATGACTCCATTGACAATGTCAAACTACAACGAGCAGACGATTCTTCTTAGTATGACTCCTGCTGTTTCTTGTCCAGCACTGCTGAGAAATTCTGTTTTGGCCTCTGCTGACACCAACATCCCTAACCTTGCTATAGAGATGTCCACAGTCACTAATCCATTATTAAATTCGCCAGCTGGCGATCCACATGAAGATACTGAGTATACATATCTTACGGATTTGTCATTGCCTGGTGTGTAAGCAAGTCTATCTTACCAGTCACATTTTTCCTTTGACTCTGACTCTATAACATCGAGTATACCATTGAGGTTTTCTATTTTTGTTCCTTGGTTTAAAAGACATTTTTTGGTTCCACCTTGGAATTACATCTGGTTGGTTCTCATCTCCATTTTTTTGTTCATGTCGATTGGATTTGTGATGGTATTGTTCCGTCTGGTAAATGGACACAATATAACTGAACAATCAAAAATCATATTAATTGATGGAACTTTAGCCCCACACTCCTCATGACACATCATGAAAAGAGACCAGACTTTTGTCAACATCACAGCCTAGCCTGTGCTAGATGGGATTGTATGAGATGCCCTACAATTTCAAATTCATGGACCCACAGAGGTGGTTAATGTTCCTAATGTACTTCGTGTTTCAATGGGGGATGTTGTGAAACAAAACATACGTTCTGATGATTGGGATGTCCAAGCCATTGAAACTCTCTTTTCTGATTTGAAATATTATGCTGCCTTTGATGCTGAGGATTTATATTTAGACTCCACAAACTACTCCGACTTGTTCTGTTACCAACACTATGGCCATCACTTTCTGCATAAGGCTAATACATTTAGAAATGTGGTTAATTACACCCAATGGGAACATTGTCCTACTCCCTTAGAAGGCAGCTCATATACCCTTTTGAATAAATTCACATATTTTACTGACTTTGATCGCTCTAACCCAAGCTCATTTTATTTTAAATTAAATTACAAATCTAATTCGAAAGTGAGACTTACTCACTCAAAATCGTTGTATTCCAAATCCTTTATGGATCAGTTAGCAGTGGATGGCTACAAGCTATGGAAAGATACCATAGATCTTAAATCTGTTTGGGGTTCTAGACCCTGGCAAGTGCAGGGCACTGAAGCTTTACACCGAGCATGTCTTATTCTCGGCCACATGTTGTTTTTAAATAGTACGATCCCACAAACAACTTGTCTTAGTTTGGCCACTTCAAAACACATGAATACCCCTAAAATTCCTAATCTGCATACTTACCCTAATTGGAAGAACCATACTGATAGATCCCTTGATGAATTACAATCTTTCATTCCAAATTCCTCCTTTAACATTTCGTCCCTGGATCCTGAGGGTTGGCTGTTGTGGCCAACAAGTTCTGCTTCTTGTCAAAATGGCTTTCTGGGTTTAGCCCCTGGCCTTACACAGGACAGAACTGATCCTTTTTTTAAACTTCCCATTCAGTCACCACCTAGTCAGTGGGGAAATGATGTCAAAATTGGCTGAAACATTCCACTCTTTCGTCTGTTAAACATCATTTATCTTTGTACACCGACAATGTTGATTTAACTGATTTTGTTAAGAGTCCTGTGAGTGGAAGATCTAAAAGATATATATATGTTCTATTTACTATGAAGTTTGGAAACTGTCGCAGGTTGAGGCTGCTTCCCGTTTAAGAGCAATAGACCAAGCTAATTTGGAAAAAGTGTTTGCTCTCATTGATAATAGCATTAACACACTCTCTTCCAGGAGTTACACCTTGGATAATATTGTTTCGTCTTTTGTGGATATTGTGCAAGATGATGTTTCTGTTTTGTTCCATGGTCAAAATCAATTGCGGTCCATCACGCAGTTTGCATGGACCTTACAAACTTTAAAATCTGGAAAAGTGCCTTGGGACTACATTAATATTTCGTCTGTGTTTTTACCGTTTAATTTAACAGAAAAACAACAGTTCATGTCTAAGAAGGATGCGTCATATTCTCCATGGCATATAAAAAAATTAGAACCATTACCTTTTTCTGTAGTCGAATCTAATTCAGCTGTTGGTTCATCCATGGTTTAATAACATTGCCTTTTCCTCTGTTTAAGTTTAGTTCATGTATGAAACACTATGCCCTGGGTAGATATGAACCACTTGGTACCGCTTATCTCCATGAAGTTTGGTTTCTGCCCTTCTTATACAGATGTCTTAGGGATGGCTAAGAGGTTTACTTAAAAGGGGAGGAGTGCACTTCCACACCTGACCATTCACTCGTATGCAAGAATGTTCAATTGCACGGCACATGTAATGTGGAGGCTCCAAATTTAGCTTGCATTTTGAAGGGAATTCCTGTGCCAGCTATCGTACCAACATTCATACTATTAGGTCATTTCAAGAATAGTTATCCTGTTTTGTTGCAGCGCACGAATGGTGCTTCTGGTGTGAGAGGTATAGGTGTTCAGCAAGCTCCTAAGGTAGGGGAAGTGGTGTGTTACCCCAGAATGCGCGTTCCTTGCCTCCACAAAATTCGATGAATTGTTTTGATCAGCAGAATGGTGCGTCTGGTAGGACGGCTCAGTACTACGCGGACGATAACTATGTCAAAGGCGAGAATATGGATGGTAATGATTGCTAGGACAGCCATAGACAAGGAGAGGAAGTTGTTTCAGTTCCAGTAGATCAGAGTGGACCTTATGTTGAAGTGATTACATCAGGTGTGTCAGAGCCTTTTCTGTTGGATACTGGTGCTGCGAAGTGTTCTATTATGCACTCTAAACTCCCTGGCGCACCTTTGTCTGGCTTAACGAATGTTTCAGTAGGTTTTTCTGGCGCCCCAGTTAGTAATCCGATTTCTAGTCCCTTGTCTATTTCTGTTGGACCTTGTGATTTCGAAGCACCCCTTATTCTGACGACAGGTTGTGGTGAGAACTTGTTGGGATTGGACTTGTTGAAAAGATTGTATGCAACGCTACAGTTTACATTGGGTAAGAGAGTGATCTCTCCGATGTATTTGTCTAAAGATCATTTTCCAGCTGAATTGTCTTCTCTTTCTGATTCTCTTTGGGCTACTGGTCCTAATGATGTGGGTCTTTTGGAGACTCCGCCATATGTTGTGACGCTGAAAGCGAATGCTAGATTGCCACGTATTCCCCAATATCGGATTTCCAGTGATGGTGAAAGAGCACTTTTGGCGATCATCTATGATCTGATTGAGAAAGGTGTGATTGAAGAAACGAGAGGTAATGTGTGCAATAGTCCAGTTTTGCCTGTTCTGAAACGAACTGATTCTTCACAGCCGCCTGTGTATAGGTTTGTGATCGATCTTCGCGAGGTGAATAAGATTGTAGTTCCGCAATTTCCAGTTGTGCCAGATATCACTGCTTTATTGACTCTGATTCCAGCTTCAGCCACCTGGTTTTCGGTGATTGATTTGAAGAATGCTTTCTTCAGCATCCCGATTGCCGAGGAGAGTAGGGATATTTTTGGCTTCTCTTTAGGAGGCCGAAGTTTCCGGTTCAAGCACGCTCCTCAAGGCTATTGTGAGAGTCCATCCATCTATAGTCAGGCTTTGAAAACACAACTTGATGCGATTGTTTTACCTGATGGTGCTGCTCTTATTCAGTATGTCGACGATTTGTTAGTTGCTGCTGACAATGAAGAGATTTGTAAAGAGGCTACTTTGTCGTTGTTGCGTCATTTGTCTGATTTCCATCATAAGGTGTCTCTTTCGAAGTTACAATATTGTCGACAAGAAGTAACCTACTTAGGTCACCTCTTATCAAAGGAGGGAAGAAGGTTGACCCCAGAAAGAATTCAAGCCATTGCGAACATGAGTGTGTCAACTACACAGAGAGAAGTGCGTGCTTTCTTGGGTATTATGTCGTACTGTAGACAGTGGATTCCGAATTTTTCACTTCTTGCGAAACCTTTGATAGCTCTTACTGTTAAGGATACTCCAAATCCTATTCCTTGGACTGACGAATGTTAGAAGAGTTTTTTTGAACTGCGCGATGCGTTGTGTTCGGCTCCTGTGTTGGGTACTCCTGACTACAGTAAGCCTTTTACACTCTATGTCCACGAGAGAGAGGGATGTGCATTGTCAGTTTTGACTCAACAGTTTGGCGATAAGCAACGTCCATGTGGGTATGTTTCATCAACTTTGGATCTGGTAGCTTGAGCGTTGCCGAGTTGTTTGAGAGCTACAGCAGCAGCAGCTGTCTCCATTCGACAGTCTGCTGGTTTGGTGATGGACAATATGTTGATTGTGATGGTTTCACATGCAGTGGATACCTTATTGAATCGAACCAAGACACAGCACTTAAATAGTGCTCGGTTGTCAGGTTACAAATTGACACTTTGAGCAAGTCATGTGCATGTAAAGAGATGCAACACGTTGAATCCAGCTACGTTGTTGCCAATTTCAGTTGAGACAGATGTTTGTGAACAGCATGATTGCTTCCTTAGGACAGAGGAAGAAACGAAAGGGAGGATAGACCTTAGGGATACTCCTCTTTCAGAATGTGATGGTACTTTATGGGTGGATGGTTCGTGCTTCAAGCTTCCGAATGGTGATACGACTGCGACATATGCTGTTACGACTTTGCATATGATGGTTGAAGCTGCACGTATCCCACATAATTCAGTGCAAGCAGCAGAGTTGATTGCATTGACAAGAGCGTGTGTGTTGTCAAAAGGGAAACAAGTGACTGTGTATAATGATAGCCAGTATGCGTTTGGTGTGGCTCATAGTTTTGGACGATTGTGGAAAGAGCGTGGGTTTCTGACTTCGCATGGGACTAGGATTCAGCATGGTCAGTTGGTGAATGAGCTCCTTGAGTCACTTACTTTGCCGTTGCAAGTTGCGATTGTGAAATGCAGTGCGCATAAGAAAGTTACTGATGATGTTGGTCGTGGTAATGCGTTTGCAGATGAAGTTGCGAAAGAAACAGCGAGAGATGTGATGAGTCGAATGTATGTTGCGGGTCCGGCGAGATGGGTTCTGGATAGAAGTATGTGTGAAGATACGATAGAGAGCGTGAAGTCTATTCAAGCTGAAGCTACAGAGAAAGAGTTGAATGAATGGAGAGAAAGTAAGGGTAAATTGGATTCGAATGGTTGTTGGGTTGAGTTGTCAGAGCATCAGCGATGGTTGTTACCCGATGCGCGTATGTGCTTCCAGTGGTTACGATGGCGCATGGAATGGCTCATATCAGTGTGAAAGGGATTTTTTAAGTTGTTGGCTCCAGTATGGCAAAATGCTGGAATTCCTAAGTGTGCAGAGAATTTGGTCAAGAACTGTATGGTTTGTTTGATGTACAATCCTGGTAAGGGAACTCCGACTCCAGCTGGTCATTTTGCGCCTCCGACGGATCCGTTGGAGGCTCTGCAGCTAAATTTCATCCACATGGAGAGGTGCAACAACTTAAAGTATGTGCTCGTTGTTGTTTGTGCCTTTTCGCGATGGGTAGAAGCATACCCCTTGAAAGATAACACTGTCTTATCTACAGCTAAAGCCCTTGTAAAGGAATTCTTCCCTAGGTATGGATTGCCAAGAATGGTCTGGAGTGACAATGGGAGTGAATTTGTGGGTCAAGTTATGAAGAGAGTGTGTGATGGTTTAGGAATAAGGCAGAAATTCCACGCTGCAAATCATCCCCAATCAGCTGGCCGAGTCGAATGCTATAAAGGCACCCTTGAGCTAAAACTAGCCAAGATTCAGGCGAGCTCTGGTCTTCAATGGCCTGATGTCTTGCCGTTAGCCTTTCTGTCCACAAGAATGACTGTGCATTCGCGAATGGGACTTAGTCCGTATGAGGTTTTGTTTGCTCGCCCGGCAAATATTTAGGGAGTGCCGCGGCCGACCAAATTCAGTGAAATAGAGTGTCCTGTACTGCTTGATTACCTTTACGAATTGACAGCTAAATTGCGTGTTTTGCACCAACAGGTTCATGATACACTGCCACAAGCATCTGAAGATCCAGGACATGCTATCGAACCTGGATCTTAGGTCTTCGTGAGAAATTTCCAGCGGACCAAGAACGATCAGCCCCGCTGGAACAGACCCTACTTGGTGCTTTTGTCCACACGTTCAGCAGTGCGAATGCGCGGTAAAAAGAACTGGATCCACGGTGTACATTGTAAGAGGTCCCCTTTGCCTCTGCCGTACGACCGATGGGTCCAGAACGGACTTCCTGACTCTGAGACTGAAACCGTGCCTCGTCTTCTGCCTTTTAGCGATGCACGTTTGATTGGAACAAACTCTGAACGAGAAAGCGACGATCTTCTGCAAGAAGCTATGCCTCTGTCAGTTCGTCTGGATACTTCTGAACCTGAACTTTTGTTCCGAGAACAGACATTGCCTGGCAAAGAGCGTTATAATTTGCGACCAAGAGTCGTTGGACTAATAAACAAATACATTCTTTTTCTTCTGATTTTTAAGGTTTAGCTCTCCTCCGAGGAACTATTTTAATTTTTGTTTTTCGAACCGCCATCCGGGTTCAGCTGTAAGGTCGCGGTACAAAGACTTTGGAGTGCAAGCCGAAGATGTTAGGTCGACGGTTCTGGTTGGTCTAAGGGCGATCCCTGGAATGACAGGCGCACTCCTTAGCACGGAACACCCTAGCGCCGCGAACAGCACGATTAGAGGATGGAGTTTTTCGAGATGGAGAGACCTGTTGAAGGAATGAGCTTTAAGAGCAAAATGTGTAAAGTAATGAGCAGAAAGTGTTTTTTATGTTACTTAGCTTAATGATGTTTCTGATAGGATATATTATAATCTCTTTCAAAGTGACGTTTGCACCCACTGCACAACCTATGCCTCCTCCTACTGTTTCTTCGTATTCTTTTCACCCTCTGCCAGAACATGAGTCCATTGGGAGATTGGAATTCGTTAATAATAACTCCTTTGTTCAGCTTCTGCACAAACACCAGCTAGTAATGAACACGACTGATTGTTGGGTGTGTGGCCTTATGCCCCATACTACCGATAAAGGTATTCCTTACCTGGTCCAGCCATTCAGCTACAATGCTTCTGTGTGGGCATACAGAACAATGTTCTTCTATGCTCGTGAAGTTTACCCTCTACGTTCTGTGAAGGATAGTCCAAAGAATAGTGCTCTAGTTAAGGGAATAGTAGATATGATTAGAGGAATAGATTCTTATGAGACTATCCCGAGAGATGAGACGCTAGCATATATTGGATGGAACGTTACTGGATATGCGGGTATGGAGTAGATATGATTAGAGGAATAGATTCTTATGAGACTATCCCGAGAGATGAGACGCTAGCATATATTGGATGGAACGTTACTGGATATGCGGTATGGAGTTAGTCTGAGTGAGAACCAGCGAGCGAAAAGATCCTCTCCAATCTGGATTGTACCCCAGCAGGGTCATTATTACTGTCCGCAAGGTAATGGCAAGAATCCGAGAGCTCAGTTAGGGAAGAGTGTTTGCACTGAGACATATGTTTTTATGTCCCAGACTTCCCCATCGTTTCTAGCTGCTAAGGGTACCTATTTTGTCTGTTACAATAGAGCGTATACATGGTTGCCCCCTGATTTCTCGGGCACATGTTTTGTCTCGTTCCTGTTGCCTCCTACGTATACAGCTGCGGCAGATTACCACAAGACGAGAGTTGTTAGAGGTGTCTTCAGTAAGGAAGATACTGCAGGACAAGAATTGGGAGATTTTCTGAAGGTTTTTTTGCCGTTTTGGGGACCTATGGTTAACAGCAGGAACATACGGCAATTGACAAGAGTGGTTGAGTCCACCATAGTTGAAACTGCCGGTGCCCTTAGTAACTTGCCTGCTCGGATCGCCTTATGACTCTTCAGAACAGAGTTGCGTTAGATGTCATACTTGCTGATAGAGGAGGGGCATGTAAATTGATTCAATCGAGCTGCTGCGTTTTCATTCCAGACAACGCTCCGACAGTGTACCAAGACATTTCCAAGCTACATAAGATCTCCGAGTCTGTGCATATGGACGAAGGAGATTGGTCGTTAATGGGATGGTTTTGGGAATCGTTATCCACTTGGGGATGGAAGATTCTGATGACCATTGGGATGGTTCTAGCTATTCTTTTCCTGTTCTGTCTCTGCGTACAGTGTGTTCCTGCTATATGTGGCCTTTGTGCTACTTCGTGTTTGAGGAGACGTGTCCAGAGAGAGTTACTAAGTACTAGGATGATGCTACAGCAACATCTTGATGATCTGATGAATATAGACCTGGATTCAGATTGATGTGAGTTTAGGTTATTGCCTATGTAAGGGCAAAAGGAGGATCTGAGGTTCCTTGAATTCTGAACCTGGGTCATAAAGGTTATGGTTCTGTTACGATTTTGGTAACAGCGAACCGTAAACAGTGAGCTTAGCAAGCATGAGTGTTTTCGTCATGTTACACCGATGGATTAACTGTGTATTTGACGATTTCGTTCTGAAACCCTTGGGTTCCATTTTGTGCATGGCAGCCATTTTGTGGATTGCCCTCACATAGGCCTATGACTGTGGCTGAACAAGTCTCTAGGACACATGCACCTTAGCTTGAGTTTGTACTGACTTCTGTGTGACCTGAGCAAGCTGACTCCATTGCCCAAAGCTAAACCTGTTGAGCCAGTTCCTTGTTCAGCAGCTGGTCAAGATAGAGATCAAAGAGCAGGACATTGCTGAGTTTATGGTACACGCACACACCCTTCTATCTTGCTTCTCATCTGTTTCTGTTCCTTCTTTTGTGGTCTATTTATGGTTTGGGTTGAGGTCCTTTTATTATGGGTTCGTCCGGCCTGTTTGAGCAAGAATGTTGGGCCTTCCCGTGTAATTTATTATGGGCTGGACAACTGAAATGTGGGTTTGTCATCATGCAATGCTTTTGTCGTGTATACATGGGATTGGTCAACTGTAAATAAGGAATGTTTGCCTGAAGCACAATTATTGGCATAAAAAGGTTCAACCTGCTTTGTAAAATTGAGCAGTCTCCTGAGAATATACACTGTGTTGTACTTCTAGGACCTCTATTACTGGCTGCAGCCAATAAATTTGATCTTTGACGTCACCAAGAAGTATCCCATGTCTCTGTATTCTAAGACAGGTGAATCTGAAGACATCGGGCGTTTCCCCTGGCGCCGCTGGGTTCTAAAACCCGGTTCTTCTGGGCTTGTCCTACCTTATACTTACAATGCCACCTGACCTTGGGACTACCATAGGGGTGATTGATATGAAGAAAAGGGAAGGTTTAAGGACTGGCAAGTGGTGTGCACTTGCCCAGTCAGCATGACAGTACCAGACTGCATGCAGGCTCTGCAATGGCAGACCTTAGACACTTTCACAAGGTCGCTTCTGTAGGTGGCACAACCAGTGCTGCAAGCCCACTAGCGGCATTTGGATTTACACACCCTGGGCACTCTCAATGCACTGTACTAGGGTCTGACAAGTAAACCAAATATCCAATCATGGAACCACTAATCAATACATCAATTTACAGTAGGGAGCACTGGCATTGTGGCACTGGACAGCAGTGGCACAGTGCCCAAAGCTTCTAACACCAGCAAAAACACAAGGCAACAGTAAAAGAGAGGGGGAGAGAAGTTAGGGTAGAGGAGTTGGCCTAACAGCTAGGGCGCTCAACCTCGGACCTCGGGATCTGGGGTTGAGTCTTGATGATGATGCTAAACATCTTGTGATTCTGGGAAAGTCACTTAATCTCCCGGGGGTAGGCTCCGGTAAACAGCATAAAGGCGGGGTGGGATCCCGCCTCAAGACACGCACAAACGCGGGGTGGGTTCCTACTCTCTTCCTGCAGGCAGCCCAGCTCTACCTGCAACCAAAGTTTCTCCTATCCTGGGAGAATGAAGGAGATCGTCACAGCGCTCACAAGGCGCTTAAGCCCCCACAAAGATTTCCTCAAGGGACAAAGCTGTGCTCACGCAGGCCAGGACACAGGGCCCTCCAGCAGGAAGGCAGTCCCTTGTGGCAGTTCCACCTGGGACCCAGCAGCAACAGGTCCCAAAGAAGCACAAAAAGTACAACTTTTCCTGGGGTCACAGCCCCTTTAATTATACTACACATCTCTTTGTCTGCAAAGCACAGGGCTTGTGGGGACCAGCCAGAACTGGTTTTGGAGCATTCTGTTTACAGTGCTCACAACCTTTTTTGGGAGATGGGGGATCGGCCATCAGACACACCGATGGGGGGGCCGAGCCAGCATTCACTAGGTCAGGCACAATCCTATTCATGGTCAGGGGACTACTCCTCCCACTACTCCAAATGCTGATGTCCTATTGAGCCCAACACTGACTCACCCTGCCCCTCCTGGATCCACACACACCTCCAAGCCCCTGTCACTCAAAAGCCAGACATGCAATTCATATCAGGCAGGCAGACACATAGCACCCAGAAATGGCAACTTCTAAAAGTGGCATTTCTAAAATAGTTATAATAATTCTGGCCACACCATTGCGTAGCATTTGTTGTCCCTATTCCAAATATACCAAACCTGACCATGCTGCTCCTCTCATATCAGGAATTACCACTGAAACACTTATCAGGGAATCCCCAAAGCATTCCTATGGGAGGGCAACCTCACAGTAGTGAGAAACCAAAATGGCTGTTTGTCACTACCAGGACATGTCACACACTTAACGTACATGTCCTACCTTTTACCTACAATGCACCCTGCCCATAGGGCTAACTAGGGCCTACTTTTGGGGTAACTGACATGTAGTAAAAGGGGGGTCACAGACATGGCACACACTTTAGGTGCCACGTCACAGCAGCAGTAACACTGCGTGGACAGGCCTTGCAATGGCAGAAGCCTGAGATAGGTTTGAAAGGCTACTTTGGTGGGTGGCGCAATCAGCGCTGCAAGCCCACCAGTAGCATTTAATTTACCAGCCCTGGGTATATGAGATACCACTTCACAAGGGACTGACAGGTAAATTTAATAGGCCAAATAGGTGTAGACCAATCTTACCATATTTAACACAGAGAGCACACGCACTTTACACTGGACAGCAGTGCTAAAGTGCCCAGAGTCCTAAAACCACCAACACCATGTCAGAAAAAAGGCTAGGAGAAAGGTAAATAGTTTAGGGATGAGCTTGCAAAAAGGGCCAAGTCCAACAAAGACCATTGACACATGAGAAAGGGAATAGGTGCAAAGATATATGCTTCCCTTCAAAAATCAGGATATGAATGGCGATTGTATGAGGCTTGCTGGACAGGGCAGCAATGTATCCTTCATCTAATGCTGAACTCAGTAGGAGCAGCGACAGAGCACAATGGAAACCTTTTGTAAGGAGAGCCTTCGAAGTATGGTATGATCAATACACCAGACAATGTATTTTTTTTATCTTCCAGAATAGGCTGACTAGGTGGAGGGGCAACAAGCTGATAAAATGACATCGATCACCTCCATTGGCAGCTGGAAGGAGCTCTGATGACCCTCTCAATCTCTAGAAATTAAGGTGGAGGCTCTGCAGGGTGAGTTGTGGGTGCCGCTCCTCTCAATGGCCAGTCATGAAGGTGGAGGCTCTGCAGGGAGAGGTGCGGGTCCTGCCCCTCTCAATCTCCAAATATGAAATTGAGAAACACGTCCTACCTCTTCAGAGCTCCAGAAATTAAGGTAGAGGCTCAGGAGGGTGAGGCGCGAGTCTCACCCCTGTCAATCACCGGACAGAAGGGTGGAGGCTCTGCAGGGGGAGGAGTGGGTCCCGCCCCCTCAATCACCAGATGTTGGACTTGGCCCTTTTGGCAAGTTCACCCCTAAACCTTTTGCCTTGTATGTGACCTAATATTAGTAGTTTTTGGCCTCTGCGCACTTTAGCACTGTGGCCCAGTGTAAAGTGCGTGCGTACTCTGAGTGCGTGTGGTGAGCTTGGCCTGCCCTTCCATAGGAATGCATGGGGGATATGTGTGTCCATGGTAATTCCTGGTATGAGAACAGTGCAGGGGTGAGTTTGGTATGTGCAAACACGTGAGCATGACAAAGTACTCCAAAGCTCCCCCCAAACCAGTTGCATCTGGTTTTCCCCCAGCCTTGTGCTGTCTGGCAAAGGGAAAAGTGGTATAAATGAAGGGGCTGTGACCCCATGAAAAGTGATTATGCTGTTCTAATTTGAGGGGGGCCTGCTGCTTGGCTACAGGAGGAACCACAACTAGGGACTGCCTCCCTGCTGGAGGGCCCTGTGAGCTGGCCTGCCTGGGCCCAACCCTTGCCCCCTCCCTCTTAAAGAACTTTTCCCTGGACTTTGGAGGACTGTCAATCCTAGCACCTTGAAAGCGCTTCATTTTTGGTACAGAGCTCTTTCGTGTCCCAGGAGCATGTGGTCTCTGCAGCCCTGAGATGCCTCCTCTACCGAGGGAATCCCGATGTATGATTCCCCCGCAAGTGCTGTTTATTCAGCAGGTGTCCACCCTGCATCTATGCACTGTGAAATCTGAGTGGGAGCCTACCCCGCATCGGTACCTTGGAAGCGGGTGTCCACCCCGCATATTTGCTGTTTTAAATACCCATAGCGGGTGCCCACCCCACCTGGGACTTTATGTGGAAATAATGGGAGCCTACCCCGTACTGTGGCCAGAAGGAGCCACTAAACCCTGAGGGACGCTGCGCTGCCTGCGGTGACCCGGAAGCTGAACTCTGCAAGCCTTGACTGTGGGCAGGGCTTGGGAGCAGCCCTGAAGAGAAGAGCCGGTCAGAACACCTGCAGAGCTGTGCCAGTGTTCCTGGAAACCAGAAGACCCAGGTGGGATCCTACCCCACACTGGGATGTGCTGCAGGGAAGGTATGGAGCCTTGGAGGCTCCATGGAGAAGCCTCAGCCATCTGGAAGGAACACGGAGGGGGCATGAGGCACTTTTGGTGCCTGCCCCTGCCGCATGTCAGCCCTGCGCAAATGCCGACACTAGGAAGAGAGGAGACCGCGAGGGAGTCCCAGATGAGTTGGACGTCCTCTCCATGTCCGGTTCCTGTTCTCCTTGAGCAGTCCTGCAGGACAGCGGACCGCTCCAACGTTGGGAGACATTTTTTGTGGCTTAAACTTGAGTCCGCCGAGTGGGGCTCACAGGCACAGTTGTGCCCGTTCTCCCTATGCTTATTTATAGAAAATCAGCATATGTAATAAATGTAAGCCTAGGCCTTGAAATACTTATATATAATTCATGGTCACAGGGGTATTTTTTCACGTACACTGTCATACAGATTCCAGCCTCTTGTGTCCTTAACAGAATCGATCCCCTTACCCCTAACATTACTTTACTAAAGAGGCACCAGGAGGAGCCCAGTGCAAAGGGGCTCACCAGGCACGAAGAGTGCCAGTATTCATTGGGCCAGAGCCATTTTTCACCAGCTGCCCCACCTGGCAGAGGGCATCTGCTACACTTCGCAAACTAGTGACTAAGTCCTAGAAAGGGGCTCAGGAGGTGCGCTTGTGCCAGGCCTCATTTTCACAGCTGCCCAGCAATTAGTGGGCAGCTGCCACATTTAGGCCAGTTTTGCGTACTTTGCTTTTGCTGCTTAGCAGCAGCCCTGACACTGTTGGACATAGGGCGTTGGCCTGGTACCAGTTTTCATGTGCTGTGCCCCCGATTGGGGAAAACAGTTTTTATGCTAATCTGTTGCCTAAGGTGTTTACACTGGCAAGGCCTAATGTGATACTACGGTTCTCATGCATAATGTATTTATGCCCCTGAGGTTTATGCAGGATATGTTTTATACCTAATGCTACTGTGATGATGCTGAGGTCATTATTGCGCCAGTAATTACTGGTTGTGATCTACATTTATTATTGTGTGCTACAGTTAGTATATGTTCTACATTTGCTAATTTCCCTCTGTGATTGTTCTGACAGTGGCCCAATTGGCCCTGTCATGTGTATATAATCCCCCGTAGATACTGCCCAGTGCCAGTTGGCACAGTGTACATGCGATTATGATCTAATGTGTTTATGGTAATATAAAGACTATTTTTATATATAACCTTGTGAGGAGTTCCTTTTGTGGTGCACCTAGTGTGTTGCTGTTGTGTGTGTGTGTGTTGCGCAAACACTTTACACATTGCCTCCGGGATAAACCTGACTGCCTGTGCCAAGCTACCAAGGGGGTGAGCAGGGGTTATCTTTGGCGTGTAACTCCCAAACCCTGACTACAGTGGTGGTCTCTGCCTGCCTTTGGCCCAAGCCTTAGCCAACCAGGAAGAACCCATTTCTAACACGGTCATGAAGATGGAGGATTTGGAGGGGGGGGTGCGGGTCCTGCCCCCTCAATCTGCAGACATGAAGCTGGAGGCTCTGCAGGGGAAGGCCCGGGTCATGCCATTCTTAATTGTCATGTGCGTGTATCAAGAGGGAGAGAGAGGACCAGATAGCTACTCCAGATCCCCGGTTTATATGTATAGTTAATCAAAAGAGGACTAGCTGGGATGGGGTTGGTATGATATTATATTGTAATCATACTGGTGACTCAGTATTGTTTTGTCAGGGGGAGATGGCACCTGTTGGGTGTCTTTAGAAAGCCCTCACCCACCAACCTAGTTGGTGGCATGTTTCATCATCGGGCCCACCCAGTGACACCTAGTGTGTCCCGGGTGTGCTACGACGCCTGGCTACAGCGGAGCAGGTATGTCACTGTGTGTGCGGTGAAGGGTGTTAGGTAAGTGAGTTTAAAACGGCTTGGCGGGGGTCCCAATACCTGAAGGGTAAGAATACTTTATTAAATGGGCTTCCCCCAGCGGTTAAAAATAAGGCAGTGGGACGTTGGAGGCGGGTTACGACCTCCTACGTCCTTTGATGTGTCAACATGTTTCAGCCAGTGCCTTATCTGTAATCTGGCTTTCTTCAGGACTGATAAAAATGTGTGTGGTTAAAATAGGGGTTGTGTAGTGCAGGCTATGTGTCTACACGCCCTAAAGTGTATCTAACTGTGAGAGGGGGGATTCCCTTCTCAAGATCACCTGTACAAATAACATAAAGGGACATAGACAAAACATACATGGGAGAAAAAGAGTCACTAGGAGAATTTTGTCATAGGTGCTGACAGCCGGCTAAATAGCGATGAGGTGCAGGCTATTCACGGCTCAAGTGTAATGGTACTGGTGGTACCATTATGGTGATATATCGCACTAGAACTTCGGTAGTGAAGTGATTAAAACAACGGAAATGTAAAACATTGGTGAAAACAGTGAAAAAAATAGGCGTAAGGGCTATGGCTTACGCTAGTTTTAGGTAGGTCAGACTTCAAGGTTATTGAAGTGGCATGGGGTTGACCCTATATAGGAGACAAAGTAGGGACCACTGGGGTTAGGAAACCTGTAGGGAGAAAGATAGCGCTTACCCAGTGTAGAGGTGGTAGATCAGCATACTCACAGGATTACTGGTCAGAGCCGGCGTGGGACCTGTTGTGCCTCCTTCGCAGAACCGGTAAATGATGGCTAGTTCTGCTGGTTTATATACTGGTGCTGATAGGTTAAGTGAGGGCACCTGGAGGTGGAGGTAATGGTAGAAAGACTCGAGTTTTCGAGTCATGGTAGCGTTGCCTGGGCGCTGATAGGCTGAATGAGGCCACCTGGAGGGGGGAAAGGCTCGAGTATCGAGTCATAAACGCGCTGCATGTGCGCCGGTTGTTTAGCGCTGTAGCGCGTCGTTTTGGCTCGATTGCGCATGCGCGCGAATCAGTGGCTAGTCTTCGCGCATGCGCGGAACGGGAATCAGACAGGGTGCATGCGCGGTGGAGCAGTGTTGCCGCGCATGCGTCTGTGCTGTTCTGGGCGCCCTAGTATTGCCGGTGATATGAGGAAATATAGCGATGGGTGATTATTCATTTGGGCAATATATCAGGGGTGCCAATAATAAAGATTTTAAGATTTTACAGAGAGTTACAGAGAATGAGCAAGTTAGGCACACAATAAATTGCTAGTCATGGGAACTGGTGGTCAGAGTGGTGACAAGCAAAACCCATTAGTCAGGGGAAAATGCTACCCAGTGGTGCTGGGGGGTTCTGGGGGTAGCTAAGTGGGTGATAGAGAGTTCCAGGGGATGGCATCGTTCAGGCCATTAGTGGATGTAGAAAGGCGGTATATCCATCTTTGTTCTTTATTGAGCAGTTTTTTGTCATTTTCGATGGGACTTTCGGGGATTTGCTCAATGACAGTCCAAGAGAAGTCATTGGGTGTGTGGCATTGGGTGATGAAATGGTTTGTCAGTTTACTGATATTCTTTTTACATCGCATCGTACTGCGATGTTCGGTGATCCTGGTTCTAACTTTACGTGTGGTCATGCCCACATATCTGAGGCCACATGTACATGTGATTAAGTAAATCACATTACGGGAATTGCAGTTAGTGTGGCTCCTTTGGGTCCAGATTTTGTTAGGTTCCAGGTCTAAAGTTTTAGTGTGGGATGTGAGATGGCATACACTGCAGTCATTGCAGGGGTAATGTCCTGTGACTCTGGGCATACCCCAGGCATTGAGTATGGTGTTCTCCGCCGGTTTTGGGGGTGGTTTTGGGCGGGTGTTGACTAGTTGGTCTCGCAGGTTATGGCACCTCTTGTAGGCGAACCTTGGTAACTCCCAGTTTCTCTGTCCAGAGTTAATGATTTTCCAGTGCTTCTTGATAATCTTCGCCACCTCATTGGAGGCAGTGTTGTAAGTGGTGACACAGGTAATAGGTTGTTCCTCATCTTCTTTGATGATGTCTTCCAGTAGTGCTTCCCGGTTTTGGTTTCTAGCCCTTTTCTGGGTCTTCTTAATGATGGTCTTAGGGTAACCGCGGTTTTCTAGTTTTGTAGCTAGATCCGTGGATTGTGACTTGTAATCATTCACATTTGTGCAGTTTCTTCTGATCCGAAGGAACTGACCGAACGGTAGGTTTTCTTTGAGCGGCCGGGGGTGGAAGCTGGTGAAATGGAGTAATGAGTTCCTCGCTGTGGGTTTGTAGTAGGTGGTGGTCACCAATGTTCCATTCATGGCAGTTATTTGTAGGTCAAGAAAAGGGAGTTGATAGTTGCTGGCTGTGCTTGTGAAGTTTAGGTATGGGTCTCTGCTGTTAAGCCAGGTCAAGAAGTTGTCCAGTTCATGCTGTGAACCTTGCCAGATGACCAGTATATCGTCGATATATCTGTGCCATTTCAGGATATGGTGTTTGAACGGGTTGGTTTCCACTGCGATGTTGGTGCTTTCGAAGTGGTGTACATAGAGTCCAGCCACGCTCGGCGCGAAAACACTGCCCATTGAGGTTCCATTCGTTTGCAGGTAGAAGGTGCCGTCGTACTCGAAGTAGTTTTCCTTCAGGGCGAGGGCTGCACATGCCAGTACAAAGCTCCTCGGAGTGTGGTAAGGCCAGGGTGAGGCTTCCAGGATGTCATGTAGTACCTGCAGGGTAGCATCTTGTGGGAGACTAGTGTACAGGCTTTCCACGTCAAGCCCTACCAGTAATTGTGTGTCAGGGTTGAAGGTGATGTTATTGATTACCTGTAACAGGTGTTTGGTGTCTTTAATGTAGGAAGGGGTCTTTTGTACCAGGGGATTCAAGAAGAAGTCACAATATCTAGAGAGTGGCTCTAGTACAGAATTGATGCCCGACACAATTGGTCTGCCTGGGGGTGGGATGACCCCTTTGTGTACTTTGGGTACTGTATAGAAGTATGGTACTCTGGTGTGTACTGGGCAAAGATATTCAGCCTCCTGTTTGGAGATGTGTTCCTCGTCTGCTGCCCTTTTGACAAGGGTATGTACAGTTGTTCGTAGCCGATCAGTTGGATCATGTTCTAGTCTGCGGTAATTCCTGCGGTCGCTGAGTAGTCTGCGGCATTCTGTTTCAAAGTCAGTTTTATCAAGGAGTACGATGCCACCTCCTATGTCCGCTGGTTTTATTATTAGCGCGGGGTTGATTTGGAGGCGTTGTATGGTCTGTCTGTCCTCCCATGACAGATTGTTGAAGTGTGTGGTTGGGTTGAGGTTCTCAATGTCATGATATACTGCCTGTTCGAAAGTGGTAATCTCAGGCGGGATGGTGGAGGGAGGTGGGATGAAGGTGGATTTGACTCTAAGCCCTGTGATGTTAGGGTTGTCATCAGGTAGTGTGGGATCGGGGGTTGTTTTCTCAAAGAAGGATTTCAATTTCAGTTTCCTGAAGAATTGTGCTAATTCAGCATGCAGCTTGAATTTGTCAAGTCTGGTTGTTGGCACGAATGACAATCCCTTCTCCAGGACTGCCTGTTCCTTGATGGACAGTGGGGTGCTGGATAGATTAAACACCAGTGACGGTTGCACAGTGGAGTTCGCTATTTGCTCGTTCCTGGTGTTGCCTCTTTCGTCTTCTGGCGTGTGTTGGAGCTCACTGGATTTCCTTCTTCTGCCCAATGTACCTGCGTGTTGTTGTGCTGGGTTGTTCTTCGGCGACCTCGTGTTCTGTGGCCCCGTCCTAAAAAAGGAAAATTAGGACCGTGGTTGCCTGCAAAAAGTGGCATAGGACCGGTGGGGTACATGTTGGGGAAGCCAAAGTAGGGGTTCTGCATGTGGCTTAAGTTCGGTGGGAAACCATAGAATTGGTTTGGTTGTCCTCCTTGCCAGTGGTTAGGCCATCGTTGTCCTCTGCGTCCTCTTCCTCCCCGTTTCTGTGATCCGCTACTAGAGTCACTAGAGACGGAGCTGTCATCACCTGATGAGTTGGGGTTGTTGGTATCTTTAGTGGGCGGGGTGTAGTTCTCCTCTGAGTATGGATATACTTTGGCATAGGAGAATTTCTTGAGATCTTTCTCGAATTTTTTAAATTTGGCCTGGGTCAGGTAGTCCTTGTACTCATTGATCTCCCTGTTCTGGTCATCTAGTTTTTTCTTAAATGATGTGATGGTGGCTTTAAAGTGTCTCTCTGTTTCTTCGATTTCAATGGATAATGTGTCTGACAGGCGTTTGGCTGTCTTGAGAATGAGAATCATCCAGTCCCTGGTGCAGTGCCAGGCGATCTGGGCCCAGTCCTTCCTAAATGTAGGGTCATCAAGGAAAATCCTGGGTGCGTTGGATACTAGGAGCCCTCTTGGAGCTGAATTGGTTCTTAGGTATTGGGCCAGGATTGTCCCATGGAGGATAGTGCATATCCTGTTGCGCTTTTTCTCTGTTAAGGTCTCCCAATCAGTGGTCTGTGCGATGGTGTTGGAGATGTTAAAATCTGCTTGGAATGACGGGTCAGATAGTATATCTGCCAAGTCATTTTCAGAAAAGGTCAAGCCATGGTTTTCGGCCATGGTCAGGTATACTCTCACAGCTGCGCGCTGTCGATAAGTGCGTGTATCAAGAGGGAGAGAGAGGACCAGATAGCTAGTCCAGATCCCCGGTTTATATGTATAGTTAATCAAAAGAGGACTAGCTGGGATGGGGTTGGTATGATATTATATTGTAATCATACTGGTGACTCAGTATTGTTTTGTCAGGGGGAGATGGCACCTGTTGGGTGTCTTTAGAAAGCCCTCACCCACCAACCTAGTTGGTGGCATGTTTCATCATCGGGCCCACCCAGTGACACCTAGCGTGTCCCGGGTGTGCTACGACGCCTGGCTACAGCGGAGCAGGTATGTCACTGTGTGTGCGGTGAAGGGTGTTAGGTAAGTGAGTTTAAAACGGCTTGGCGGGGGTCCCAATACCTGAAGGGTAAGAATACTTTATTAAATGGGCCTCCGCCAGCAGTTAAAAATAAGGCAGTGGGACGTTGGAGGCGGGTTACGACCTCCTACGTCCTTTTATGTGTCAACATGTTTCAGCCAGTGCCTTATCTGTAATCTGGCTTTCTTCAGGACTGATAAAAATGTGTGTGGTTAAAATAGGGGTTGTGTAGTGCAGGCTATGTGTCTACACGCCCTAAAGTGTATCTAACTGTGAGAGGGGGGATTCCCTTCTCAAGATCACCTGTACAAATAACATAAAGGGACATAGACAAAACATACATGGGAGAAAAAGAGTCACTAGGAGAATTTTGTCATAGGTGCTGACAGCCGGCTAAATAGCGATGAGGTGCAGGCTATTCACGGCTCAAGTGTAATGGTACTGGTGGTACCATTATGGTGATATATCGCACTAGAACTTCGGTAGTGAAGTGATTAAAACAACGGAAATGTAAAACATTGGTGAAAACAGTGAAAAAATTAGGCGTAAGGGCTATGGCTTACGCTAGTTTTAGGTAGGTCAGACTTCAAGGTTATTGAAGTGGCATGGGGTTGACCCTATATAGGAGACAAAGTAGGGACCACTGGGGTTAGGAAACCTGTAGGGAGAAAGATAGCGCTTACCCAGTGTAGAGGTGGTAGATCAGCATACTCACAGGATTACTGGTCAGAGCCGGCGTGGGACCTGTTGTGCCTCCTTCGCAGAACCGGTAAATGATGGCTAGTTCTGCTGGTTTATATACTGGTGCTGATAGGTTAAGTGAGGGCACCTGGAGGTGGAGGTAATGGTAGAAAGACTCGAGTTTTCGAGTCATGGTAGCGTTGCCTGGGCGCTGATAGGCTGAATGAGGCCACCTGGAGGGGGGAAAGGCTCGAGTATCGAGTCATAAACGCGCTGCAGGTGCGCCGGTTGTTTAGCGCTGTAGCGCGTCGTTTTGGCTCGATTGCGCATGCGTGCGAATCAGTGGCTAGTCTTCGCGCATGCGCGGAACGGGAATCAGACAGGGTGCATGCGCGGTGGAGCAGTGTTGCCGCGCATGCGTCTGTGCTGTTCTGGGCGCCCTAGTATTGCCGGTGATATGAGGAAATATAGCGATGGGTGATTATTCATTTGGGCAATATATCAGGGGTGCCAATAATAAAGATTTTAAGATTTTACAGAGAGTTACAGAGAATGAGCAAGTTAGGCACACAATAAATTGCTAGTCATGGGAACTGGTGGTCAGAGTGGTGACAAGCAAAACCCATTAGTCAGGGGAAAATGCTACCCAGTGGTGCTGGGGGGTTCTGGGGGTAGCTAAGTGGGTGATAGAGAGTTCCAGGGGATGGCATCGTTCAGGCCATTAGTGGATGTAGAAAGGCGGTATATCCATCTTTGTTCTTTATTGAGCAGTTTTTTGTCATTTTCGATGGGACTTTCGGGGATTTGCTCAATGACAGTCCAAGAGAAGTCATTGGGTGTGTGGCATTGGGTGATGAAATGGTTTGTCAGTTTACTGATATTCTTTTTACATCGCGTCGTACTGCGATGTTCGGTGATCCTGGTTCTAACTTTACGTGTGGTCATGCCCACATATCTGAGGCCACATGTACATGTGATTAAGTAAATCACATTACGGGAATTGCAGTTAGTGTGGCTCCTTTGGGTCCAGATTTTGTTAGGTTCCAGGTCTAAAGTTTTAGTGTGGGATGTGAGATGGCATACACTGCAGTCATTGCAGGGGTAATGTCCTGTGACTCTGGGCATACCCCAGGCATTGAGTATGGTGTTCTCCGCCGGTTTTGGGGGTGGTTTTGGGCGGGTGTTGACTAGTTGGTCTCGCAGGTTATGGCACCTCTTGTAGGCGAACCTTGGTAACTCCCAGTTTCTCTGTCCAGAGTTAATGATTTTCCAGTGCTTCTTGATAATCTTCGCCACCTCATTGGAGGCAGTGTTGTAAGTGGTGACACAGGTAGTAGGTTGTTCCTCATCTTCTTTGATGATGTCCTCCAGTAGTGCTTCCCGGTTTTGGTTTCTAGCCCTTTTCTGGGTCTTCTTAATGATGGTCTTAGGGTAACCGCGGTTTTCTAGTTTTGTAGCTAGATCCGTGGATTGTGACTTGTAATCATTCACATTTGTGCAGTTTCTTCTGATCCGAAGGAACTGACCGAACGGTAGGTTTTCTTTGAGCGGCCGGGGGTGGAAGCTGGTGAAATGGAGTAATGAGTTCCTCGCTGTGGGTTTGTAGTAGGTGGTGGTCACCAATGTTCCATTCATGGCAGTTATTTGTAGGTCAAGAAAAGGGAGTTGATAGTTGCTGGCTGTACTTGTGAAGTTTAGGTATGGGTCTCTGCTGTTAAGCCAGGTCAAGAAGTTGTCCAGTTCATGCTGTGAACCTTGCCAGATGACCAGTATATCGTCGATATATCTGTGCCATTTCAGGATATGGTGTTTGAACGGGTTGGTTTCCACTGCGATGTTGGTGCTTTCGAAGTGGTGTACATAGAGTCCAGCCACGCTCGGCGCGAAAACACTGCCCATTGAGGTTCCATTTGTTTGCAGGTAGAAGGTGCCGTCGTACTCGAAGTAGTTTTCCTTCAGGGAGAGGACTGCACATGCCAGTACAAAGCTCCTCGGAGTGTGGTAAGGCCAGGGTGAGGCTTCCAGGATGTCATGTAGTACCTACAGGGTAGCATCTTGTGGGAGACTAGTGTACAGGCTTTCCACGTCAAGCCCTACCAGTAATTGTGTGTCAGGGTTGAAGGTGATGTTATTGATTACCTGTAACAGGTGTTTGGTGTCTTTAATGTAGGAAGGGGTCTTTTGTACCAGGGGATTCAAGAAGAAGTCACAATATCTAGAGAGTGGCTCTAGTACAGAATTGATGCCCGACACAATTGGTCTGCCTGGGGGTGGGATGACCCCTTTGTGTACTTTGGGTACTGTATAGAAGTATGGTACTCTGGTGTGTACTGGGCAAAGATATTCAGCCTCCTGTTTGGAGATGTGTTCCTCGTCTGCTGCCCTTTTGACAAGGGTATGTACAGTTGTCCGTAGCCGATCAGTTGGATCATGTTCTAGTCTGCGGTAATTCCTGCGGTCGCTGAGTAGTCTGCGGCATTCTGTTTCATAGTAAGTTTTATCAAGGAGTACGATGCCACCTCCTTTGTCCGCTGGTTTTATTATTAGCGCGGGGTTGTTTTGGAGGCGTTGTATGGTCTGTCTGTCCTCCCATGACAGATTGTTGAAATGTGTGGTTGGGTTGAGGTTCTCAATGTCATGATATACTGCCTGTTCGAAAGTGGTAATCTCAGGCGGGATGGTGGAGGGAGGTGGGATGAAGGTGGATTTGACTCTAAGCCCTGTGATGTTAGGGTTGTCATCAGGTAGTGTGGGATCGGGGGTTGTTTTCTCAAAGAAGGATTTCAATTTCAGTTTCCTGAAGAATTGTGCTAAATCAGCATAAAGAAGACCCAGAAAAGGGCTAGAAACCAAAACCGGGAAGCACTACTGGAGGACATCATCAAAGAAGATGAGGAACAACCTACTACCTGTGTCACCACTTACAACACTGCCTCCAATGAGGTGGCGAAGATTATCAAGAAGCACTGGAAAATCATTAACTCTGGACAGAGAAACTGGGAGTTACCAAGGTTCGCCTACAAGAGGTGCCATAACCTGCGAGACCAACTAGTCAACACCCGCCCAAAACCACCCCCAAAACCGGCAGAGAACACCATACTCAATGCCTGGGGTATGCCCAGAGTCACAGGACATTACCCCTGCAATGACTGCAGTGTATGCCATCTCACATCCCACACTAAAACTTTAGACCTGGAACCTAACAAAATCTGGACCCAAAGGAGCCACACTAACTGCAATTCCCGTAATGTGATTTACTTAATCACATGTACATGTGGCCTCAGATATGTGGGCATGACCACACGTAAAGTTAGAACCAGGATCACCGAACATCGCAGTACGATGCGATGTAAAAAGAATATCAGTAAACTGACAAACCATTTCATCACCCAATGCCACACACCCAATGACTTCTCTTGGACTGTCATTGAGCAAATCCCCGAAAGTCCCATCGAAAATGACAAAAAACTGCTCAATAAAGAACAAAGATGGATATACCGCCTTTCTACATCCACTAATGGCCTGAACGATGCCATCCCCTGGAACTCTCTATCAACCACTTAGCTACCCCCAGAACCCCCCAGCACCACTGGGGAGCATTTTCCCCTGACTAATGGGTTTTGCTTGTCACCACTCTGACCACCAGTTCCCATGACTAGCAATTTATTGTGTGCCTAACTTGCTCATTCTCTGTAACTCTCTGTAAAATCTTAAAATCTTTATTATTGGCACCCCTGATATATTGCCCAAATGAATAATCACCCATCGCTATATTTCCTCATATCACCGGCAATACTAGGGCGCCCAGAACAGCACAGACGCATGCGCGGCAACACTGCTCCACCGCGCATGCACCCTGTCTGATTCCCGTTCCGCGCATGCGCGAAGACTAGCCACTGATTCGCGCGCATGCGCAATCGAGCCAAAACGACGCGCTACAGCGCTAAACAACCGGCGCACCTGCAGCGCGTTTATGACTCGATACTCGAGCCTTTCCCCCCTCCAGGTGGCCTCATTCAGCCTATCAGCGCCCAGGCAACGCTACCATGACTCGAAAACTCGAGTCTTTCTACCATTACCTCCACCTCCAGGTGCCCTCACTTAACCTATCAGCACCAGTATATAAACCAGCAGAACTAGCCATCATTTACCGGTTCTGCGAAGGAGGCACAACAGGTCCCACGCCGGCTCTGACCAGTAATCCTGTGAGTATGCTGATCTACCACCTCTACACTGGGTAAGCGCTATCTTTCTCCCTACAGGTTTCCTAACCCCAGTGGTCCCTACTTTGTCTCCTATATAGGGTCAACCCCATGCCACTTCAATAACCTTGAAGTCTGACCTACCTAAAACTAGCGTAAGCCATAGCCCTTACGCCTAATTTTTTCACTGTTTTCACCAATGTTTTACATTTCCGTTGTTTTAATCACTTCACTACCGAAGTTCTAGTGCGATATATCACCATAATGGTACCACCAGTACCATTACACTTGAGCCGTGAATAGCCTGCACCTCATCGTTATTTAGCCGGCTGTCAGCACCTATGACAAAATTCTCCTAGTGACTCTTTTTCTCCCATGTATGTTTTGTCTATGTCCCTTTATGTTATTTGTACAGGTGATCTTGAGAAGGGAATCCCCCCTCTCACAGTTAGATACACTTTAGGGCGTGTAGACACATAGCCTGCACTACACAACCCCTATTTTAACCACACACATTTTTATCAGTCCTGAAGAAAGCCAGATTACAGATAAGGCACTGGCTGAAACATGTTGACACATCAAAGGACGTAGGAGGTCGTAACCCGCCTCCAACGTCCCACTGCCTTATTTTTAACCGCTGGCGGAGGCCCATTTAATAAAGTATTCTTACCCTTCAGGTATTGGGACCCCCGCCAAGCCGTTTTAAACTCACTTACCTAACACCCTTCACCGCACACACAGTGACATACCTGCTCCGCTGTAGCCAGGCGTCGTAGCACACCCGGGACACGCTAGGTGTCACTGGGTGGGCCCGATGATGAAACATGCCACCAACTAGGTTGGTGGGTGAAGGCTTTCTAAAGACACCCAACAGGTGCCATCTCCCCCTGACAAAACAATACTGAGTCACCAGTATGATTACAATATAATATCATACCAACCCCATCCCAGCTAGTCCTCTTTTGATTAACTATTCTTAATTGTCAGACATGAAGGTGGAGGCTCTGGAGGTTGAGGTGTGGGTCCTGCCCCTCTCAATGTCCAGACATGAAGGTGGATGGAGGCTCTGCAGGATGAGGTGTGGGTCCAGCTCCTCTGAATCCCCAGACATGCAGGAGGAGGCACGTGTCCTGCCTTCTCAATCTACAGACATGAAGGTTGAGGCTCTGTGGGGCGAGAGTGGGTCCCACCCCCTCAATCTGCAGACATAAATGTTGAGGCTCTGCAGGGCGAGCACGGTCCTGCCCCTCTCGATCTAAAGACATGAAGGTGGAGGCTCTGCAGGGTGGGGTGCAGGTCCTGTCCCTCCATTCTCTGGATATGAAGGTGGAGGCTCTGGAGGGTGAGCTGCTGGTCCTGCCCCTCTCGATCTCCAGATATGAAGGTAGAGGCTGTGGAGATTGAGGTACACGTCCTGCCTCTCTCGATCTCCAGGCAAGATGGCTGAGGCTCTGGAGGGTGAGGCGCGAGTCCCTCCTCTCTCAATCAACGGACATAAACATGGAGGGTCTGGAGGGTGAGGCACGTGTCCCGCCCCCTCAATGTCCGGACAAGAAGGCGGAGGCACTGCAGGGCAAGGGTGGGTCCTGCCACTCTCAATCTCCAGACATGAAGGTGGAAGCTCTGTACGGCAACCGCAGGTCCTGCCCCTCTCGGTCTCCAGATATGAAGGTAGGGGCTCTGCAGGGGGAGGCCCGGGTCATGCCCTTCTCAATTACCAGACATGAAGGTGGAGTCTCTGGAGGTTGAGGTACGGGTATTGCCTCTCTCGATGATCAGGCATGAAGGTGGAGGCTCTACAGGGTGAGGTGCTGGTCCTGCCCTCTCAATCTACAGACATGAAGGTGGAGGTTCTGCAGGGCTGGCGCAGGTGCCACCAGTCTCGATCTCCAGACATGAAGGTGGAGGCTCTGGAGATGGAGGTACACATCCTGCCTCTCTCGATCTCCTGACATGAAGGCTGAGGCTTTGGAGGGTGAGGTGTGAGTCCCGCCCCTCTCAATCACCGGACATAAAGGTGGAGGTTATGGAGGGTGAGGCATGTGTCCTGCCCCCTCAATCTGCAGACATGAAGGTGGATGCTCTGCATGGCGAGCAGGGGTCCTACCCCCCTCAATCTCCAGACATGAAGGTGGAGGCTCTGCAGGGTGAACCCGTGTCCTGGCCCTCTCGATCTCCAGACATGAAAGTGGAGGCCTGCAGGGGGAGGCCAGGGTCATGCCCTTCTCAATTGCCAGACATGAAGGTGGAGGCTCTGGAGGTTGAGGTACAGGTGTTGCCCCTCTCGATGTCCAGACATGAAGGTGGAGGCTCTGAAATAGAGAACCCTTTGCTTGTAGACTATCTGTATGAGTTGTTTAAAGATCTTCGTTCTCTTCACCAACAGATTCAATCTGCCTTGCAGCCAGTACCAGAGGGACCCGGGCATTGCATACAGCCCGGAGATTTTGTTTTGATCCAAACCTTTTAGCGGAAGAATAGTTTGGAGCCGAGATGGAAGGGGCCCTACATCGTCCTTCTGTCCACCCACACTGCAATCAAGGTTGAAGGCATAAAATAACTGGAGCCACGGAACCCATGTCAAATGGATGCCCCTGACGCTTCCGTATGACCAGTGGGTCAATGACGGAATAGCTGATCAGGATGCGGACAATTTTCAGATTGAGAAGACTATAAATCTATTGCCTGTCGATCAGTATACTCAGGTAAAATGAAATAACATTTTTGAATAAAAATGATGCCACCAGTAACGATAGATGGTCTAAAAAATTAATAAGAGCTATCAATGTACCATAATTAAGTCGAAAATCCCAAAAATGGCAGATTAACATTCGGTGAGGTACGCTAATCTAATATGGCTTATTCTCTATATCAATGATGTGTTTTCATGGTATGAATTGATCGCAATATTGTGTCAATATGAGACAACTGTATGTATAGAATTTTAAATCAGCTGTTTGTTTGACCTCTTTTGATCCACTATAGAATAACACAGGTTTAAAAGAGTATTTGATCATGAAATAAATGTAACTTTTCAAAGTGAATATATGGTGTATATAAATAACTAGATCAATTGATATCTTATCAAAATTGACGAGGATCTGCCACAACTTTTAGTTTTTGACATAGACAGAATATGATTAAAAGATAAAATAAAATATTTTTCTATATACACCCTTTCATTGTTTATTTATTTTTTATTGATATTTGTTTTGCTTAATTTCACATTGATGTGGTAAATCGAATATAACACAATGAAGATTTTCAAATTCCTTGTCATCACCAAACTAAGGTATCAAATAGCAGGATCAATAAGACCACCTAAGGTTATCTTTTATCTGACCGTATCAATTTAATGCATTAATAACTTGAATTATAAAACGTAAATAAATCCCTTGACAGCGCCTTTACCTTACCATTTATCTTGCCCACGCCCTCAAGGGTTGTTTGGGTTGCCCATTACATTTTTGATCACGGAGGACAGGGCACCCCCCGTTCTTGGAGAACATTCACAACTAATCCTGTCTAGTGTCCAGGGTGGTGCACCAATGCTGTTCACTCTAATTTAATACAGGCACAAGCAGGTTTACGAAGTACCAGCCCATGGAGCACATGGTGCGAGGAGGCCGGAGATCTTCAGTGGGAATACTGCTCGGGTCAGGACTACACAGAGTCCAATGCACAACTACATGCAGGAGCAACAGAACGCGGTGCACAGGGATACGGGTCACACGGCCCCCAGCAGGGATACTGTCTTCAGCTTTGCTGGAAGGGCAGATCGACCTTATAGACCTTCCGGGGCCCACCTCCGGTGTTGCAGAAATCCTCAGAGTCCTCAGGAGCTAGGGAGATGCAAGCTAGTCAGCTGCGCTTAAGGTGCCTGCTTCAGCAGGGTAGTAACCCCTTTACTCCAAGGGAGATTCATCAGTCGTCCAGTGTCATGCAGATAGTCGAAGTACTTGGTATCTTCTGTAGCAGAATCTTGCCCAGGTAAATCCAAAGTCCTGTAGCCAGGTAACCTATTTTATACCCACGGGTTGGAGTAGGACAGATTCGGGGCTCCCTCCTCTCCTATGGGAGGGGCAGGACAGAGGGGGGGCTACACCCTTGTCTTTTGTCCAGTTTCACGCCAGAGCATGGAGCACAGAACTGATTTGAAGTGGACTATGCACTGGGTCACCAAATGTGCCCCCAGTGCAGACTTTCTGGCACTCTCAGAGTGCACCCACCTTGCCCCAATACACTAAACCCTGTCTGGGGGGTGGTCACACCTCCCTGTGTCAGGATACATATTGTTATACCTTCCTCTGCTTGAGCTTGGCTCAGCAGCAGGAGGGCAGAAATGTGTCTGTGGCAGGCAGCGTCCATTTTGTGCTGCCCGGGCCAAGAAAGCTGGTACTGGGTAGACCGGTGACCCACGCATGTCTTTGTGGAAGGGAGGAATCATACCTCCCACACCAGTTACTGGTGTGGAGGTATGATTCCACAGTGTTTGACACCAAACACAACCTGTTTCTGAGCAGCCGTTCCAAAGTTAGCATTTACTGCGAGGTTATAATGCACTTAAACATATATGTATGGCTGCATCACAGACAGCCCCGGAGAATGGACTCCGAATCCTGCAGAGGAGCCCTGCTCATGCCCTCTGATGTAAAACCCAGCACCCTGCCTTCAGGATTGATAAGACCTGCCATAGGGGTGACTGATCGGTTATAAGTGTAGTGATATATGTGCAGATATAGGGATACTATATCTGATTAAGTGGTACAAGCACCAGCTTACACAGTTTGCAGTAGCAAACTGTTGGTCTCAGTTTGAATGGTTTCTCATGGGTGACATAATACAGCTGCAGCCCATGAGAGGCCCCTGGGGTACCTATGCCCTTGGTACCATTGTATCATATACTAGGGACTGACAAAGATACCCCAGAATCCAATCTGGAGTGTACCTAAAGTACAGACTTACCAATTAAAGGGAGACAGCAGATAGACTGGGTTCCTGAATGGCAGGATCCCAGTCAGACTAGTCAAAAAACAGCAAAACACCAGGAAAAAAGTGGCGGTAACCAAGCAGTCAGATCCTATCTTCCTACAGCTACCTTAGTAATGTTATCATTCTGCCATACCGGGTCCAGTAACTTACATATCTGCTTGGCACTAATGTGCGCAGGGCCATGGGCCATAGTGATAACGGGAAGCAATAACGAGTTGGGCAACAACCATCTCTGTTTCCCTGACAAGTCAGTCCAACACCCTTCCTCGTTCAAGCACCCTGTCCTTTCCTCCCACTCTGCCAATTCATCTGGGGTTGCCTCACTCTGTATTTCCCTGACACTCTCCAGTGTATCTTCAAACATACCATTGTCTGAGACCTACCTAGCGGGACCTGCCACCAACATTTTTGTCATCTTTGATCTAGCTGCCTCCTTAGCTGTTTGGTTTGCAAACCCATTGCCTCTTCTGACATTATCTGTTATGGCTTTGTGAGCACTGCATTTTATTATTGCTAACTTATCGGGAAGTGTCAATGCAGACAACAATCTGTGTATCAATGGGCTGTTCTGTATTCACAGTCCATGTGAAATCAAAAACCTTCGCTCCGCCCAGAAGCGTCCAAAATTGTGGGCCACCCCAAAGGCTGTCGGTATAGATATTTACGGGCAGTCCCTCACTTAACTTACAGGCCCAAAGAAGGGCGACCAGCTCTGCTGCTTGAGCTGATTGATATGAGATACGGGATGTCTCAACTACAGTGTGTAACGTTGTTATCGCATATGCTGTAGTGGTGGTGCCATCTGGTAACTTGAAACAAGAGCCATCGATGTATAGTTCCCCTTGAGGGTCAGATAGGGGAACATTAGTCAGGTCTACCCATCCCTTTGTTTCCTCCTCCGACCAAAACAAACAATCATGGATGTCACCATCCTTTTCTTCTGAAGGGAGGGGTAGTAATGTGGCTGGGTTCAAGGAAACGCATCTTTTGATGGCAATGTGCGGAGAAAATAAGGTGAGCTCATATCCAGTGAAACGTGCACTGGTGAGGTGCTGCTTTTTTGTCTTATTCAAAAGCGAATCCACAGCATGCAGTACCATTACTGTGAGGTCAGTGTCAAGAATGAGCCCTGCCATTTGTCTGATAGAAATTGCCACCGAAGCGGCAGCTCTGGGAGGGCTCTGGTGACGTTATCAAGCATTGCTGAAAAGTAGGTGCAGGGTCTTGGCTTACCACCAAAACCCTTTGTTAGAACAAAAAGCATGCAACCGTCCGCCTCTTGCACGTAAAGCACAAAAGGCTACTGGTAATCAGGAGTACCAGGCACAGGCGCAGAGAAAAGCTCAACTTTCAATTGCTCAAAATGTGGAAAAGTAAATTTTGCCATGTTCTGTGTCCCTACGCCTCATCCATCATATGTTATGTGTGCATGACCAATATGCATATGTTATTCCCCATGTCTGATTAATGACGCAATTACAGTTGTGTCCACCTCTAGTATGCCAGTTTTCCAGTCCTCGTGAATACTACGAATATCAGGCCTAGGTAAAGTTATGTTGCCACGTTTCTTAGTGTGCACGTTATTCCATTATAAAGTCCCCGTTTCCAGGCCTCAAAAGGGCCCGGACATCAGATTCAGCTCCTGTCTCCTGAAAGCCTCGCTGAGGAGCGATACAGCCCCCACCTGTATCCTCGACCTTTCACTTACTTCCTGCTTCGCAGAGCCCGGTGCAGCTTGGCTCTGCCTCTGAGTCTGCCAAAAGTATGTTATAGTTCCAGCTATCAGTTCAGTCCTCCTTCTCTGCATTCCTAAGCTACTGAACTGCATCAATAGTTTCCGTCATTGTCTAGCCTTCTCGTCTCCATGTTAGAGAAATACTGTACTTAATGGTCATTTAATATTCTTCATCACGCATTACATGTAGAATAATGCATGGTCCAGTCTTAGAATCAAGTTAGCTTTTCCCCTCATGACTTCTAGTTTATATCAACATGTTCCCTAAACATCAGATACCAGATAGGGTTTAGGTACATGTCGCTCCGACCCTCCAGACTCTAGTCTCTGCTCCTAGCACAGAGTTCGTAGCCCCCAGCTTCTCCTAGTAACACGTCATTGCCAGTTTACGCGCACCATTAGGTTAGAGGTCCCGGCTCCTTAGGTAGCCCCCTCCAATGTTTCCGCCCCATTCATGACATATTCTGTTACGTATGCACCACATGTCTATGCATACGCCCAGTTACACCTATTTTCACTGTTATCTTTCGCGACTGCTACGCGTCACGCCTTCTGCTCCACCCACTGCTACGCCTACTGCAATGTAATGCTATGTGTTTGCGCTATGTATATAAGTTGATGTATTGTTATTAAAAGTTAGCGCGCTCATCCCAGACCAAGCCCCGGCAGCTGCTGGGCCCCAGTTGTCCTGCTGGGCCCCAGTTGTCCTGCTGGGCCCTGTCACCTCTGTTCTATGCAGGTTGTCCTGATCCTGTCCTTATGCTGTAATAAACCTGCAGAAACTCCTACTACCTCGAATCTTGACTCTTATTTTATTGAGCTATCTGTTATTCATTCATTCATTCAAAAATAGATCCGGTATTATTTATTTATATACCACATAATGGCGCCCGAACAGGGACTTGCCCTTTCCCCACGCGTCGGTGAAGCCACGCCGACCCCCTGACCCTCTACAGCCGTGACGGAACCATACCGGCCACGTGCAGATATTTCTGCTTCAAGTATCCCTCAGGCCCACGGAGGAGACGGAGGAGGCGGTCCAGCATCCAAACGAGACGGTGGAGGAACGCGGCGAGTCCCGACCAGAGCCCAAGCCGAGAGTCCAAGGTCCGAGGTATCCGGAGGCCCACCCGTAACAGAAGTCCGAAGTCCGAAGTTCGTCGTCGTAGCAGTCCAGTCCCGTCCGAGGCCTTCCGTTCCGTGCTGCCCGGTGAGTACCATTGCTGGGGTAGTATCTAGACAGGACCAATCTAAATTGACTCCTGGTCCGTGGGTTGGTGGTGCCCAGACTCACAAACGAAGTGTTCACCTAGGTGGATACGGGTCTTGATGCGTCCCTTTATGGGACCGGTATGTTCCGTACTGTTATAGCAGTGCATCCAGTAACTCTAGTCTGTTCCGTTCTCGAGAAAATTCTTGTATTTCTGTTCTCAGTATTTCAGGTAATATTCTGTTCGAACTGTTATTTATAATGTTCTTCATGTATTTTAATGTTGTGGTATGAGTGTGACGTGATTTCGTGTTTTCATTGTATATTGTATTGTGTCCAGATTACAGTTCAGTCATGCCTATATTTTCCAAGTTACGTCAGTTAAAAACTAGAAAGGGTTTATTAGAAGAAGCAGTTCCTGTTCCGCCAAGGGACAGTCCAGGTCATTTTATGTATCAGAAACATGGCATAAGCGCCATATTGTATCTAGATTTATGGGTAGAGTATACCAAACAGTTAGAAGAAAAGTATAGATGGCCCGTATCGGGTACATGGGATGCCGAATGTATCATGCGAGTAGAAGAAGCATTATGGAAAAAGAAAGCCAGACAGTCACAGAAAGATGCCATCGAGTTATGGCGTAAGGAAGCTCATAAAAGAACGGAAAAGGAAGTCAGAAAGTCAGAGTTAAGTAGAGAATCCCAAGAACGAGTCCAAGAAAGAGAATTAATCGAGATAGGTGAACGAGTCAAAGCCGAACAGTCAGACAGACAGAGGCATGCCCTTATTAAGGGTATGTATCCTCTGCTTGCCGAAGGCTTGCCAAAAGCGACCCCAGAGGCATCCAGTAATTTCCCGCCACCATTAGTTCCGACCAAGCTACGTCACAAACCGACCGCAGCTGATATTTTTATTTCGTCCTATCTGGACGACACAGTCCCAGAATATGCAAATCCTGTTCGCGCTCCGCCAGTCCCTGTAAATCAGGTAATTCATGCTCCTCCAGACACCGGGGTGCCCTTAACAGTCCCCCCGGGTCAGCCCGCCATACAAGTCCAGCCCACGTTACAATTACCGACCCTGCCAGCACGAAAAGCATCAGTTGATGATTCTGGTTTAGGGGCCGCGGGAGGAGGTCTTCCTCAAACCCCGCCGCCACACAAGCGTTTAACATTACTCGAATTACATGCTCAAGCGTTACAGCGTACGCCCAAACATCAGTCTGTTACAGAGATCAGGCAAACCCTTAACGAATGTGTCTATGATCCAGTTCCAGGCGAATATAATATGGTTTTATATTCCTTACGTGTAAGGAGAGTGACCGAGTATCTAGTCACCTTACCGAATATGAAAGAAGATCTAGACAGAATATATCGTTTCATCCGTACAGGGGATGATCCAGAAAGTATTGGCGAGATTATGTCTCAAAGGAAAGCCGAGATCCAGCTCATGATATTAAAGTTCCTGATCAATTGTCTAATAAGAGAACAAGATTACCCGTCTAAAGATTCCGCCGAAATGAGAATCCTGACAAGGTGGAGTGATAATATAGCCGAGGGTAAGCACAAGACCGTCGGTGCTATGGAGAGTATGTACAAGAAAATCCGTAAGGAGATAATAAAGATACACGAACAACGTAAAGCAGCACAAGTAAGCGAGAAAGGAAGTATCTCTGATCCTGAAGAGGAAGACGAGAATTCCGCCAGAATAGCGTATGTAGGAAAATCTAGATTTCCAGATCGCCATTTACGTCTAGAACACAAGTCTATTTTCCATCATCAAGCACCAGAACAAGGTTCTCTAGAACAAGTATTTCAAGCTACCGATCACATTCTGAAATCACGAATCGGTTATAGTGAGTTAAGTACCATGCATGAACAAGAACTAGCCCGATCAGCAGTCCGATGGATTACTGATTCTACCACTTTTCCAGACGAAATAGTGGCACAAATGTTCCTGAAATTGCCCCCAGCCGAGCAGCGACTGGTGGGAATGTATATGATTCAGCACCTCATTACTTTGTATGAGGGTCAACACTCTGATCCAGGTCCGTTGCATGATATCCTGAACGAGTTACTCCAGTATAAATGGAGAGGTCTAGGTACCGATTTAATTAGTGTCATTCTAGAACAGCGCCACAAATATAGAACGTTCCTGAACCCGCATTTTGTTCATGTCTCACCCCCAGAAAGTAAGCCATTCTACATAGACAGACAGAATCCGTTACGAGAAGTCCACCCAGTCAGAGGGACGGGTGGCGAAATGCAACGAGTGTTTGTATACACTCCAATATCAAAGATGGAACTTCTTGAAATGAAGAAATTAATTCCCTGTCATGACAAAGATCCAGCAGGGTTCCATAGAGAATTAAAAGACATGCTCCGTATGGGAGAATACACTTACCCAGATATCATTAAAATGTTAAAGGTCCTGTTACCCGCAGGGGTGTATGAAAAGTTAAAGGAAAAGGAATGGGAGGTGGGAGAGAAAAAGATCGATTGGGCAGTTCTAGAAGCTGAAGACAAGGCACGAGTACCAGGTACCGGTCTTGGAGATAAATGTAAAGAATTACCAGAATTACTGATTCAAGTTTTACCCAGATTATTGACAACGAGAAAAGAAGACTGGGATGCAATCTCAGCCTGTAAACAGAAACAAGACGAAGATATTAGTGATTTTTATTCTAGATTTGAAAAATGTTTCAGTATCAACAGTGGTCTCAAGACAAGTAGTGAGTCATACCCTCACCTTTTCGTTACTAAATTAGTCGAGAATTCAAGTCCACAAATTAAAAATCGAGTTTTAAAGGTCGATAGCACCTGGCAAGCAAATACTCCGTCCCAGATGCTCCAGATGCTCCAGTATCACCAGAATAGAATCAGGGAAGAGCAAGAGCACGAAAGAAAACGTATGAAAGACACGAAAATGAAAGTGCTAGTTGCACAATCTGTTCCTCAAGACAGTCAGAAGAGGGGTCCGAATCAAGCCAGTCATCCTGCAGCACCCGCTAAAGGGAACTGCAATTATTGTAAACAGCCAGGTCATTTTATAAACGAGTGTGCAGTTCTGAAACACAACATAGCTACTGGTAAGACTAAAGAAAGACCACGTCCGCCTAGACAAGAACAAGTTTCACAGATTCCTCAGTCACAGAATGCACAACAGACAGTTCCCGCACCGCAACCCATTGCTGCAACACAGCACGTTACATCGCAGATGTACCAGTATGCACAGTCTGAGTATCCAGAGTACCAGCCATATTCATGAAACAGCCTAGAGAGGGAAGTAGGCTTGCCTCTCATCGAGATACCTGTAGATCAAGAAGGTCCCTATGTTCACAGTCAAGTATTAGGGAAAGACAGAAGGTTTTTGATCGATACAGGGGCAAGTAGGACCACAATTAGTCATGCCGAAGTTCCAGGGGCTCCGCTCTCAGGCTCAAGAAATGTTTCCCTTGGATTTTCAGGAAAGCCAATAGTTAATGAGATATCAAAGCCAGTCACTCTAGAAGTAGGTCCATTGTCCCGTACTACTGATCTGTTACTTACTAAGTCATGTCCAGAAAACCTATTAGGTATTAAGACACTGAAAGAATTAGGTGCAGTTATTTGCTGTTCCCCAGAGGGAATACGTCTGTTCCTACGTGACTTTAAGGGTCACTATGTATTACGAGATTTTGATTCAAGATTGTCTAATGTTCCGCAGCACTTATGGGCGCAAGGTCCAACTGATGTAGGTTACATGCAAATCACACCCCATCGTGTGACTCTCAAACCAGGTGTAGTGTTACCCCGAATCAGACAGTACAGATTGCCACCTGAGGCTGTAGCAGCCTTATCCAAAATTATTGACGAGCTCATGGCTCAAGGAGTAGTTGTAGAAACTGACTCCAATGTATGCAATTCTCCGATCATTCCAGTCATGAAACGTACTGATCCGAATGCACCCCCAGTATATCGATTAGTGATTGATTTACGAGAGCTTAATAAATGTATTATTCCTCAGTACCCAGTTGTTCCAGACATTTCTTCCCTGTTAACAGCCATTGATTCCGAAGCCATGTTCTTCACTGTCATAGACCTCAAGAATGCATTTTTTAGTGTTCCAATTCATCCAGACAGCCAGTTCCTTTTCGGATTTTGTTTAAATGGAAGGAGCTATATGTTCACACGCGCTCCTCAAGGTTTCACAGAAAGTCCTAGTATTTACAGTCAAGCACTTAAGAGACAACTAGACAATATTCACATGCCAACTGACACTGCCCTGCTCCAGTATGTCGATGATCTCCTGATCACAGCCCGTTCTGAACGTGCTTGCGAGCGAGCATCACTTACAGTCCTGTATTTTCTAGCCGAGATGGGGCACAAGGTGTCACCTTCGAAGCTTCAATTCTGTGTCCAGCAAGTGGTATACTTAGGACACTTGCTGTCCAAGAGGGGTAGGCAGTTGACACCAGACCGTATCCAGTTAATAGCGAGTCTTCCCCAGCCCAGAACCCAGAAGGAGGTACGTGCCTTTATCGGCCTTACTTCTTATTGTAGACAATGGATTCCCCAGTATGCATTTCTAGCCAAGCCACTGATACAGTTAACGACACAGGAGGCAGCCGTATCGACTGTCCTCCCTTGGACATCTGACCATACACTTAGTTTCAACGAGTTAAAGAAAGCCCTATGTCAAGCTCCAGTTCTAGCTACACCGAACTACAGTAAGCCTTTTACACTTTTCGTTACTGAACGCGAAGGTACAGCATTATCTGTTCTCACACAAGATCAAGCAGGACAATACAAGCCCTGTGCTTATTTTTCGAGCACATTAGATCCAGTCGCCCAGGCGTTGCCTGCGTGCCTCAAGTCAGTTGCAGCCACAGCACTAGCTATCAGACAAAGTGATTCCATAGTTTTAGGGCACTCCCTGACAGTACAAGTTCCACATTCCGTGGAAGTTCTTTTAAACCGAACACAAACTCAGCACTTGACAATTGCACGTTTAACAGGTTATGAATTGACACTGTTCCAGCCACACATAGAAATCAGACGCTGCAACGTCCTGAATCCTGCTACACTGTTACCATCAGTTAGTTCAAATCCTGACCCACATGACTGTGTGGAAGTAGTTAATATTACGACAAAGCCAAGACAAGACCTGACAGACATTCCGTTACAAGATCCTGACCTGACACTCTATGTGGATGGTTCATGTATGAGAACTAGTACAGGAGAACTAGTCGCCGCGTATGCAGTGACTACTGACACCGAAGTTATTGAAACACACCGTATTGATACCCTGTCCGCTCAAGCAGCAGAGCTAGTCGCTCTGACACAAGCCTGTATACACGCCAAGAACCTGAAAGTTAATGTTTACACAGATTCACGTTACGCATTCGGAGTTGTACACGACTTCGGAGTGCTCTGGCAGGAGAGAGGTTTCATGACTTCTCATGGAACCAAGATTCAGCATGGTCTCCTTATTCAAGCTCTGTTAGATGCCATACATTTACCGACATCCATTGCTATCATGAAATGTAAAGCACATACGAAAGTTACTGACATTATTTCCCAAGGCAACGATCTAGCAGACCGCACAGCCAAGCTTACAGCACAGACTCTAGACATTCCAGTCAATCAGACACACACCCCAGACCTGACTACATGCATGACAGTTAAGGACCCTACACAAGATGTCATAGATATCCAGTTACATGCTGCTCCCGATGAAATCAAGAAATGGTCTGAACAAGGAGGGGTCCAGACAGATCAAGGATGGTTAACGAAGGGTAGAGCCACATGGTTTCTCCCCGACTCTATGGTTCAAGTCATTATCAATACCGCACATAGTCCCGCACATTTAGGAGAAAAAGCTATGTTAGACAGTATCCAGAACATTTGGTTCAACAAGCATTTACGAGCTGCAGCCAAGCAGAAAGTCCGTACCTGTATGATATGTTGTCAGTTTAATCCAGGTAAAAGTGTCCCGGTGGAACAAGGTGGTTTCCAGCCCCCTGACCACCCTTTTGAGGTCCTCCAGATGGATTATATTCAGATGGAGCGATGTCGAGGTTTCAAGTATGTCCTTGTAGTTGTATGCGCTTTGTCCAGGTGGACAGAAGCATATCCAGTCCCAGATTACACAGCCGCGACCACTGCCAAGCAGTTGGTTCGTGAGTTTTTCCCTAGATATGGACTCCCTAGAGTCGTATATTCTGATAACGGTCAGCCATTCTCCTCAGAGTTAATGAAGCATGTTTCCCTGTTGTTAGGGTACCAGTGGAAGTTCCATTGTGTACGCCATCCTGAAGCAGCCGGTCTGGTCGAGAGACATAATCAGACTCTGAAAATCCGCATTGCAAAAGTCTGTCAAGAAAAAGGTGTGGACTGGCTAGTAGCTCTGCCAGTCGCTTTATTTTATATGCGCATGGTTGCACATTCCAGATCAGGTCTGTCCCCGTATGAGGTCGTGTTCGGCCGCCCCCCTAACATGTGGGGTACTCCTAGACCCCGAAGTATTACCGATGTTTCATGTAATATGCTGACAGATTACCTAGCTTCCTTGATGTCTGCCCTCAACTCATGTCGTTCACAGGTTGCTGCCGCCTTTCCAGACAATACCGAGGTGGCACCGCATGAAATCGTTCCAGGTTCCCTTGTGATGGTCCGAAATTTTGACAGATCAAGTCCGTTGGAGCCTCGTTGGAAGGAGCCACGTCAGGTCCTCCTCACCACCCGTACAGCCGTGAAGTTGGAAGGCAGAAAAGGATGGATCCACCTGTCTCATGTTAAACTTTTTAAAGGACTGAAATCTGTTTCTAAAAACATTTCCCAGGATTTGAAAGACTGCCAGAATATTGCTCTTAAGGACTGTCCCGCAAAAGACATTATTACTACAACCTCTCCCTTGTTAGAGAAAACTCCGCAACAGGAGTATAAGTTAAAGCTCAGGTCTAGTAAAATAAGTCAGTCAGTTTGATTGTATAAGTCCTCCCCTAGGTGAAACGGTTAGACTGTTTCTGACATGTATAAAATAGACCCCCATAGTGAGAGAGTCAGTCGAAGTTCAATTCAATGTATCGTTTTTCTGAGTTTCATATTATTCATCAGCATTTTGATTTCCTGCACCAGCTATGCGTTCTATCTGTATTTTCCAGTTCCTCATGCTAATATGTCTGCTAATGCTACAGTAGAGCACACGTTTAGTGATCTACCTCCTCACGAATATTCTTACCGCCTCGCTATGCGCAACAACACATTTATCCGTATGTTACATTACTCACACCAGACCAGCAATGCCACTAATTGTTGGGTGTGTGGTCGACTCCCCCCTTTCCAGACCTCGAAGGGAGTTCTGCCACTGTTTCCTTATCCATTCTCACACAATGGTTCGTGTGGAGCATGGTCCACGTTAACGTCATCCTCAACAGATATGTCTTTTCTTAACAGTACATGTTTCTCAGACAAGCAAGGTTTCCCCCACAGAACAGGTTCAGATCTAGAAAATGAAGTATATAATTTAGGTAATTATTCGTCGAATTTCATGGTCCTGAATGTTCAGTCTGATACTACTCCAGACTTACCTGCTATTTCAGTATTACCAGTCAAAGGTGAATTATGTGTCCGTAATTATGGTTCCGTACACGTAGGACATAGTGATTGTACTACCGTTATCAAGTATAGTGACAGTAGGAAATCTATTTTCAAAGCTTCACGTCATTCCTATTTTATTTGTGGTCAAACTGCCTATGTCCGTCTGCCCCTCGATTGGGAGGGAACCTGTTACATTGCTTTCCTACTGCCACCTGTTTTCCTAGCCCCATCTGATTATCACAGAAACACACATCTAGTACACATTAGACATAGAAGGGAGTCCCCAATTGTCGATTATACTGAAACTACTCTAGAACAGTATACAGATTTCAATAAAGGTTTCTTCTTCTTCGTAGGACCTGTCCAGAATAGTAAACTGATCCGTAGGTTAACCAGAACCCTTGAAGCTGTAGTAAATGAGACTGCCTCTGCTCTAGGTAACTTAACCGAAGAACAATCTGCTATGAGATTTGTCGTTTTGCAAAATCGTCTCGTCCTTGACGTCATACTGGCCGATAGGGGCGGGGCCTGTAGAGTCATCGGATCTAGTTGCTGCATTTTCATTCCAAATAACGCGCCGTCTGTTTATTCAGCTATAACCAGACTCCATAAAATTGCCCATCTGTTACACCAAGATCCAGGCACCTGGACATGGTCCGGTTGGTTCTGGAATATAATTTCCGCCTGGGGATGGAAAGTCCTGTCCTTTCTAGGTATTGCAGTAGCGATCATATTTAGCTGCTGCCTCTGTATACAATGTGGCCCTGCGATTTGCGGCATTTGTGCTACCTCTTGTATTCCTAGTCCCAAGCCCTGTTCTAAATCCCGTTCCAAGACAATTCGAGACGAGCAAATGATACTGTATGAAATGATAGATGGTATCATGAAAATTGATGTTTCCTGATGGAAACGTAGTGACAAGGAGGGAATGTGGAAAAGTAAATTTTGCCATGTTCTGTGTCCCTACGCCTCATCCATCATATGTTATGTGTGCATGACCAATATGCATATGTTATTCCCCATGTCTGATTAATGACGCAATTACAGTTGTGTCCACCTCTAGTATGCCAGTTTTCCAGTCCTCGTGAATACTACGAATATCAGGCCTAGGTAAAGTTATGTTGCCACGTTTCTTAGTGTGCACGTTATTCCATTATAAAGTCCCCGTTTCCAGGCCTCAAAAGGGCCCGGACATCAGATTCAGCTCCTGTCTCCTGAAAGCCTCGCTGAGGAGCGATACAGCCCCCACCTGTATCCTCGACCTTTCACTTACTTCCTGCTTCGCAGAGCCCGGTGCAGCTTGGCTCTGCCTCTGAGTCTGCCAAAAGTATGTTATAGTTCCAGCTATCAGTTCAGTCCTCCTTCTCTGCATTCCTAAGCTACTGAACTGCATCAATAGTTTCCGTCATTGTCTAGCCTTCTCGTCTCCATGTTAGAGAAATACTGTACTTAATGGTCATTTAATATTCTTCATCACGCATTACATGTAGAATAATGCATGGTCCAGTCTTAGAATCAAGTTAGCTTTTCCCCTCATGACTTCTAGTTTATATCAACATGTTCCCTAAACATCAGATACCAAATAGGGTTTAGGTACATGTCGCTCCGACCCTCCAGACTCTAGTCTCTGCTCCTAGCACAGAGTTCGTAGCCCCCAGCTTCTCCTAGTAACACGTCATTGCCAGTTTACGCGCACCATTAGGTTAGAGGTCCCGGCTCCTTAGGTAGCCCCCTCCAATGTTTCCGCCCCATTCATGACATATTCTGTTACGTATGCACCACATGTCTATGCATACGCCCAGTTACACCTATTTTCACTGTTATCTTTCGCGACTGCTACGCGTCACGCCTTCTGCTCCACCCACTGCTACGCCTACTGCAATGTAATGCTATGTGTTTGCGCTATGTATATAAGTTGATGTATTGTTATTAAAAGTTAGCGCGCTCATCCCAGACCAAGCCCCGGCAGCTGCTGGGCCCCAGTTGTCCTGCTGGGCCCCAGTTGTCCTGCTGGGCCCTGTCACCTCTGTTCTATGCAGGTTGTCCTGATCCTGTCCTTATGCTGTAATAAACCTGCAGAAACTCCTACTACCTCGAATCTTGACTCTTATTTTATTGAGCTATCTGTTATTCATTCATTCATTCAAAAATAGATCCGGTATTATTTATTTATATACCATATATGCTTGCTGGCATGCAGGTGTCCAAGGCAAAGGTTCATGCACATCTTTGGTGGTTAGGTAAAGAAGGGGTT
Source organism: Lissotriton helveticus (assembly GCF_964261635.1). NCBI lineage: Eukaryota > Metazoa > Chordata > Amphibia > Caudata > Salamandridae > Lissotriton > Lissotriton helveticus. Next base: position 1,589,884 of record NW_027611682.1, read on the forward strand.
TTGTTAGTAGGGAGTACTTAGGGATCCATTGCCGGCAATACGATGTTATCCCAATAAACAAGCATACCTCGCGTTGCGTCTTAGGGGCAGGTATGTTAACAATAGCAGTAATGCGCTCAGGTGTTAGTCTGCGACCATACTTCAACAGTAGGTAACCTCCTGTAGACAATACTGAAATTTCGAATGGGACACCTTGTGTCTGTGTCTTGCCAAATGTAACACTAATTTAACTGTGGCAGCTTTGCAACCATGCTCAGTGTCTGATGCCACGAGGAGGTTGTGTACATACTGCAGCAGCACATTACCAAAGGGGATTTCTAGAGAATCCAATTGGGCTTTCAGAGCTTGACTGTAAATACTAGGGCTTTCTATATAGCCTTGTGGAGCACGACAGAACCTAAAGCTTCGATTGGCTATTGCAAAACCGAAAAGAAACCTACTCTCTGCATGTATTGGTATACTAAACAAAGCGTACTTTAAGTCTATAACAGAAAATAACCTGGCTGAGGGTGGGATCATTGTCAGAATCAAGGTAATGTCTGGGACCACAGGCTACTGGGGAACCACAATCTTATTGACCTCTCTCAGGTCAATCACAAAGCGGTAAACATCAGGGTGAGTATCAGATGAATCTGAGGGTGCCTTCTCGACAATAGAAAGAATGGGACTTTTGCATACATTAGCCACTGTCTCTTCAACCACCCCTGACTTAATCAAATCCTGTATTATGCACAGTAAAGCCCTTTCTCCTGCTTGTGAAATTTTGTACTGGGAAATCTGTAACAATTTGACATTTTCTTTAATCTGAATGGAGACCGGCGGAATTTGGAGTAGTCCCACATCCTTGTCACATGTGGCACACAAAGTATGTGGCACATCTTTAAATTCAGCTGGGAGCTAGGCATCCTTGGCGAGACATTGCTTTACACTGGCCACCCGAGGTCCTACAGTCATGTAGACACCATCAGGAGAATAAGATATTGTGGCAGGTAATCTTTTTAACAAATCCAACCCTAGCAAGTTTTACAGACAATTGAATGTCAATAAAAAAGGTGAATCAACCATGAAGGGGCCAATGGTCAAGGCCAGATGCTTTGAAATGGGGCTAACAACTGGTATGCCTGAGAAACCCACCAATACATTAGATTGGCCAGACAGAGCTGCCCATGGGACCAGTTAACTGGAAACAGAGCTATTCGTAGCTCCTGTGTCAATAATAAATGTTTCTGTGGTGCCCTGTAAATCAGCGGTGACACAGGGTCCACGCTGATCTATATGAACCACGACTGGTCCCTCACCCTGTCCCTGGCTATCCTTGCTGTGAGACAATCCAGTCACCTCATCCATGTCATAGTCCGTGATAGTACTGTCGGCTTCGCGGGTCATCAAAATAATTCCGGCTCTGTCTATGGGGTTATGCACCCCCTAACTGCATCTCCCCTCGGCCTCTTCCTCCTCTACCACTTCCTCTATACCCTCGGCCTCTCGGTGCCTCTCCATTTTTCTCAGGACACTCATCCCGCCAATGTCTCTCCTTTTTACAATATACATATTGGTTAATCCCAAGGGGCGTACTGGAAGAGCCACCCCTATGGGACTAGGGTAGCTGCTGGTCTGACCCGACCCTCTTCCTCTGCCCCTCACAACCTGCTGCAACAACACCCTCGTCTTCAGGTCCTTTCTCTTTTTCTCCACCTTCTCTTTCTCCTCATTTTCCCTATGCTCATAATACTGAGCCATACTTAAAATCACGGACGGGGATGAGGTCGTCCAGGTACTTTCCAACGCCCACAACCGTGTTGCGATCTCGGGAAGCAAATTAGTGACAAATCTGTTAACAAACAAACGAACGCCACCCTTCTGAGACAAGTCCTGACCACTAAAATCTAGAAACACCCCTTTGAATCCAGTAAAGAAATCCGACACACTCTCATCCTTTTACTGGCAGCACACAGTCAACTTATCCCAATCCACCTTCTTCGGTGGGATAAGGGAGTGCATGTAAGTTATAATACGACCCGGTAACGCCAGTACCTGCACCTTCGGCTTGTCGCCGGGCTTGTGTTCCTTATCCCTTGTCCTGGTCTCATCCCATGTTCCCCCCAACTCCAGAGTATGATCCTGCGTATGGACCTGCCGAACAAGTTACTTACCTTCGGTAACGATATATCTGTAAGAAACATTAGTTAGTATTAGATTCCTTACCTTAGAATATCCCCAGGCGTCAGTCTGGATCCGGAAACTTTTGCGTAGCAGTACCCCTGCGTCCCCTGCGGCTCCGCGTCCGTCGTTGGCGTTGTGCGCGGTGATGACGTCGCTGGAGTATATAGACGCCGCCTCCGCGCGCTGACGTCAGTTCTTTGCACACAGCTTTTCCGCGCCAGAACACGCAGAGCCATGTGAGAACCAACACTGGTGCCATTTGAAACTAGGGCCCTGAAAGGGATGTCCTTAACCCTAGGTATCAGTTCGCAGAACGGGGAGGATGGGTGGGTCGGTAAGGAATCTAATACTAACTAATGTTTCTTACAGATATATCGTTACCGAAGGTAAGTAACGTGTTCATCTGAAAGAAACACGTTAGTATTAGATTCCTTACCTTAGAATAGATACCCCAGCAATACCAACCCCGGTGGTGGGTCTGCAAACCAATACATTCCTACACCAGAATGTCCGGGAGGACAGACCGGCCAAAGAAGCCATCCCTCCGGACTTGACTGTCCAGGCAGTAGTGCCTCGCAAAGGTGTGCAGCGAGGCCCACGTAGCCGCCTGGCAAATGTCCTGCAAGGGGACTCCCCGACCCAGGGCAGTAGTAGCCGCCATGGCCCGAGTGAAATGGGCCCTCAGCCCAACAGGAGGCTCCTTCCGAGCCAAAGAGTAGCACGCATTGATGCACAGAACGACCCACCGAGAGATGGTCTGTTTATGTACCGCCCGTCCCTTCTTCGCACCCACGTAGCCAACAAACAGTTGGTCATCCACCCGTAACTGGCGTGTGCGATCCATATAAAATGAAAGCGCACATTTTGGGTCCAGACGATGGAGCCGCTCTTCATCCTTTGAAGGATGCGGAGGCGGGAAGAAGGAAGGGAGGGTGATGGACTGCCCGATGTGAAAGGCAGAGACAACTTTGGGCAGAAAAGAAGGCCTAGTTCTCAGAACCACCTTATCTGGATGAATGGACATGAAAGGAGGTTTGACAGAAAGAGCCTGGAGCTCACTCACCCTCCTGGCAGAGGTGATGGCAACCAGGAAGGCCGTCTTTAAAGTCAGGAGACGGAGAACACAAGAATGAAGCGGCTCAAAGGGAGCACACATCAAGAATGTTAGAACCAGGTTCAAGTCCCACTGAGGCATCACAAACGGAACAGGTGGATACATGTGTGTGATGCCCTTCAAGAATCTTGTTACAATGGGGGACTTGAACAAAGAAGGTTGATCAGGCAGCCTTAGAAAGGCTGAAAGGGCAGAAAGGTAGCCCTTGATAGTGCCCAGAGCAGGGCCCTGCTGGGCAAGAGAAAGAAGGAAGAGAAGAACCTCAGAAAGAGGGGCAGAGAGAGAATCCACAGCCTTTGCTGTGCACCATGCCACAAACTTGTTCCACCGACAGGCGTATACCGATTTCGTGGAGGAACGCCTGGCTGCCAGAATCACATCACAAACTTCAGGAGGCAAGTCAAATGGCCTCAACTGCCGCTGCTCAATCCCCACGCATGGAGGTGGAGGCTGGACAGGTTCGGGTGGAGGACCGTCCCCTGTTGCTGCGACAGAAGGTCCTCCTCAAGGGGCAGGCGGATCGGGGGACCGACTGACATGCTGAGTAGCTCGGGATACCAGTACCTTCGAGCCCAGTCCGGAGCCACAAGGATGACATGGGCCCGGTCGCGCCTGATCTTCTTCAGCACTCTGGGCAGAAGTGGTATAGGCGGAAAGGCGTATAACAGACCGCAACTCCACTCGCGCCGAAAGGCGTCGCCGTGCGAGTGCCGTCTTGGAAACTCCAACGCGCAGAACTGATGACATTGCGCGTTCTCTTCTGTGGCGAATAGATCTAACCAAGGCTCTCCCCATTGCCGAAAGATGCCTTGTGCCACGTCCGAGTGCAGACGCCATTCGTGATCCATCGAGCACCGACGGCTGAGTTCGTCCGCCCTGGCGTTCAGAGAACCTGCCAGGTGTTGAACCGTCAGAGTCACGCCCTGACATTCCAGCCACTGCCAGAGGCGTAGAGCCTCTTGGCAAAGGGTCCACGACCCTACCCGCCCTGTTTGTTGCAGTACCACATGGCGGTGGTGTTGTCCGTGAACACCTGCACTACACTCCCGTTGACAAAGGGGAGGAACGCTTTCAGTGCCAGACGAATCGCCCGCAGCTCCAGCAGGTTTATATGGAGCCGGGACTCCGCCGGAGACCAGATGCCTCTGATCTCTGCCTCTCCCAAGTGGCCTCCCCAGCCCTGGAGGGACGCGTCCGTCACAACAACGTGCTCCGGTTGGGGAAGGGAGAGGGATCTGCCTCTGACCCAATCGCGGTCCGTAAGCCACCACTGCAGTTGTCTTGCAGTGCCCTCTGAGATCAAGACATGGTCGGACAGGTTGCCCTCATGCTGGGCCCACTGAAACTTCAGGTCCCACTGCAGAGCCCGCATCCGCCACCGGGCGTGATGCACCAGAAGGATGCAGGAAGCCATCAGCCCCAGCAGCCGCAGCGTCAACCTGATCGAAACCCGGGATAACGGCTGAAAGATGGGAATCAAAGCCTGTATATCCTGGACTCGCCGTTCCGGAGGATAGACCCGAAACTGCGCCGAGTCGAGAACCGCTCCGATGAAAAGGAGCTTTTGAGAGGGACACAGGTGTGATTTCGGCACATTGATGGAGAACCCCAGCTCGTGCAGGAGGTCTGCCGTCATCTGAAGGTGGTGGACGACTCTCTGGGGCGAGCCCGCCTTCAACAACCAGTCGTCTAGATAGGGGAAGACTGAAACCCCCAATCTGCGCAGATGAGCTGCGACCACCGCCATCACCTTGGTGAACACCCGTGGGGCGCTGGTAAGGCCGAAGGGGAGCACGATAAACTGAAAATGCTCGAGGCCTACCGTGAACCGCAGGTAACGCCGGTGGGCCGGCAGGACGGGGATGTGAAAATACGTATCCTGCAAGTCCAACGCTACCATCCAGTCTTGCGGGTCTAGAGCAGCCAAGACCTGAGCTAAAGTCAACATCTTGAGCTTCTCCTTCCGGAGGAAGCCGTTGACATTCCTTAGATCCAAGATAGGACGTAGGCCCCCTTTGTCCTTTTTGGGTACCAGAAAGTAGTGGGAATAGCAACCACGTCCTACTTCTGGCCCAGGAACGCGCTCGATGGCCCCCTTGGCCAAGAGGGCCGTTACTTCCTCCCTCAGAAGTGCCAAGTGTGGGGCCACCCGAACCCCCGGCCGCCTTGTGCGAGCGTCGGGGGGAGTCGGGGGTACGATGACGTCGCCCCGACTTTTTGTGCTTCCTACCTGAGGAACCAGAAGAATGGTGACGACTCCCGGAGCGCCCGTGACGGCTCCGCGACCGCTCCCTCGATCGCTCCCTTGACCTCCGGCCGGACCGGGACCACTCTCGACGCGGGGCCGACACCCGGAGCTCGAGCAGCTTGCGGGACCGCTCCCGCCTAGCTTTATTAGTCAAGGCCCGGCAGTCGACGCAGGCGTCCACGTCGTGGTTGGGGCCCAGGCACCGGAGGCAGAGTCGGTGATGATCCGTGACCGACATCGTCGGTCACAGTCATCACAGTTCCTAAAACCGGGCATCCTACCGGCACCGTAGAAGATTCAGAGATCAAAAAAGATCAAAAACTTGGTCAAAGACCGGAGTACTGCTCTTCGGATCTGGGCTAACTGGCGCGGAAAAAAGAAGAACTGACGTCAGCGCGCGGAGGCGGCGTCTATATACTCCAGCGACGTCATCACGGCGCACGACGCCAACGACGGACGCGGAGCTGCAGGGGACGCCTGCAGACGACGCCTACCGATGCGCAGGGGTACAGCTACACAAAAGTTTCCGGATCCAGACTGACGCCTGGGGATATTCTAAGGTAAGGAATTTAATACTAACGTGTTTCTTTCAGATGCCATATATCTACCAGCACTAGAAGGCCGAAAAAAAACTCTATGTCAGCCAACGTCATCATAATGGAGGAGGCCGTCTCCGTCAACTTTTTATAATCTGCGGTGGGGTTTTTCGGGGATCCGGCAACTGGCTTTTTAAAGATAGGACCTCACTCCTCTTCCAAGGAGTATAGATCCACTGTTTCTGGAACCGAGTATCCACCAGTGACCACATTATGGTGTCCATGGAGTCGTGCAGTTCTGGAATTTCAGGATGGTAAATGGGATGGATTTCCCTCATAGGGTGCTGCGCCCCTATCAGTGGAACCTTCTGGAACAGTCTGCTTTGGTATCCCACCAATGTCATCAAATTGCTATAGACTTCATTGTGAGCCATACCTGTCGCATACACCCTGTCTCTTATGTCATAAATATTCTGCGGAGCAACACCCTGAAAGCACTGCTCCCACAACCCTATCAGTGTGGCCGACATGTGCTTCAGTGCTAGCTGCTGTACAAACGGCTCATAATCTTTCATCACACTCCACACATCTTCCATGGTATAAATCACATTCTGAGCCCACTGGGTGGCTTGATTCGCCATGACTATCTTTTCCTCATCACCCAACACAGAACCCACAAACACTCTCTCCATGCGGTCTCGGGCTGCTGCCCCATTCCCTGCAAGCATCTCAGCACAGGCGTTTCCACATGCAGCAGAGTTGGGGGGCATCGTACCCAAAGGGGAGGGAGCGGAAGCAGAAACGGCCATCATCATGGAGGGGGACAGCGAGAGGGACAGTGCTGTAGGGGTAAAAGGGAGTGCAGGAACGCTGGAGATGATAGGCAGGACAGGAGAGCGAACGGCTCCCAACCCCGTCACTTGCAGATGCATAGGATAGTTAAGGGGGGTCGGGCCGTGGCAGTGGAGCCGGACACTGAGGCATCAGAGGGGGTGGCACTAGAGGCCGTAGACTGGGACAGAGGGACTGTGGGGTATATCCGCTGAAGAGCATAGGGGGTGGAGGGCAAGCATCCAATAACTCCTCAACAAAATCATCACCTTCCTCTCTCGCAACATAGCATTTATCAGTCTGTAAGCGGAACTTCCTGTCTGCACATTCTATGCCTTTCTCTACTCTCTCCCTCTTGTAGGCCACTGATTTCTGTGTTATCGTCTGTTTCTGCCCCCTCCGGGCCTCGTTCTCTGTTTTCATACGTCGCTGCTTCGCTTCCTTCTGCCACACTCTCAGAGAAACAAATATCGACTGCCTGCTCTTCTTAGCGAACAATTTGTTTTGCAAGAAATTCAATTTTGTTCATCAAACGAAACAGTAAGTGGCTATTGTAGCTCGGCATTGTCCCTCGTATATTTATGCCACAATGTGCTAAACATAATAGGGCCAATACCATGTTTGAAGTGTGCGTCAACATTTGGAAATCCCTCCGGAGGTGCAGGTTGTCTCTCTTCCAATCGAGCATCAGTGGAACAACATTGACACCCAAAACACCCAAACTTACTTAAACAAGGCATCTTAATATAAGACACATGCACTGTCCCCAATGGACAGATAAAACCCTGACCAACAAAATGGTCTGTAAACCAAACCAAAGCTGTCCGAAAACCTTTTTCCACAGTCCAGAGACTGCACCAGATTCAGAAAGACAGACCTCACTAGCCCCAGACCTTTTCAAAGAGTCAGCCAAATTTCCGATTGGTCTGGCAGTGTGTTTGCAAACACCCTGTGTCATTTAAGGGTCCGCAAATCCTCCAGGTTCAAGCAAGACAGTCCAAAGACTATACCAGCACTAAGCCCCACCATCTAGTGTTGTTCAGACAATACTAGGACACAGCCCCACTAGCTAGTGTCGTTCAGACAATACCAGGCCACAGCCCCACCCTTGGCTAGTGTCCTTCAGATAATACCAGGAAACAGCCCCACTGGCTAGTGTTGTTCAGACAGGATCACGACACAGCCCCACTGGCTAGTGTCGTTCAGAAAGAATCAGGACACATCCACACTGGCTAGTGTCGTTCAGGAGTGGCGCCACATTGTACCAAGAATCAAATCACTCGCCTGGTGCACCTAGGTTGATTCAGATTATTCTCCACTGCCGACTCTTCGGACAAAACAGTCAGTCTCCAAAGGTTTTGCCTTCTCAGTACCCAAGCCGGTGCCCACTAGCAGAGGATCCGCCCAATCGCGAGGCCGGGCAGCTGTGAGAACTAAGCTCGGTCTTATGTATGTGGCCCGATCCGCCCGACCGACCAGACACCTCCCTGGCCCCTGTGACCTGGTTTCGGGTGAGGGAGCCACACTTTGTGGGGTCCCTGTTTGGGCACTAACTGAAGGAAGTGGCCCTTAGGGGTGACCTGGGTTACTAAGAACCTCCTGCTATGCCTTCCCAGGATTGAAGAGTCAGTCAGACAGTAGAGAATATAAACAGGCTTTATTGTCAGTTCTCTGCATAGAGATCCCCAGTCAGACCTGCACCGTAAGATGGACGCTGAGGGGACTGCCTTCACAACGGGTTACAGTAGGTAAAGAACTTTTCCATCCATCTCTAACCCCACCCACCGTGGAAAAGAGCTGGACCTGAAGAATGGGGGCACAGAGAGATGCGCTACTGCTTGCTAGATGGGTACACCTTATCAGCGACTCAAGGTTACCGTGCTGGGCCTCAGCGTCTCTAAACGTGGGAGCAGAGCTACACGCTCAGATTAGTATTTGAAGGGAGAACAACTTATTCATTAGCAAGTCGAGAAACAACCTTCGGCAGAAAAGAAAATAACAGTGAAATGCAGTGTTCTTCTGAGGCAAGCAATTCTGGATACATGGGACTAATGTGGGTGCAGCCTAGGCAGTCTAATAAGAATGACTAAATACAAAATGGAGTCACACTTGCTAACTGAGACCTGCACATTATGGGGATAACTCAGCGGGTTGCATACAAACGTGGCAAAGGCTACTAACTTAGCTATATAATGCTAATCTAATGTAGCACAGTGCAAGGATAACACAGCTAAGGGATTTTTCTGACTAACAGAGCCCAAACAAAGCATTAACAATGAGGCTTTCCTCTCTGCGCTTAAGGAGGTGCCACAGACAGGAGCATAATGTGTGAAAACCTTCTTCCACTTCAGCCACAAGAGAGGAGGAACTCCTGGAGAGGTCAAAAAGAAGGGAGGCCATTAAAGACAATGGGGTAACCCAGTAACCCTCAGAACCTGAGTAAGTATGCTAGAGAAAAACAGTGGTTCTGTCGGGGATATCAACTGATGTGTGATCAGTACTTAATCCTCTGAATATAATATGCTTTTAGTCATATAATGAAGTAACACACCAAGAGAAGAAACAATTTCTGTCAAAACAACTAAGTTCCTTTACTTGGTATTTTATGTATATACAAATAAATAAGCGGCTGTCAAAAACAAACAAGCATTGGCATAGCCAAAAGGTCTCGCCTTTGGGACCTTATAAGTATTTAGTTATGCAGCACAATATCTTTGGTGCAATAACATCAACTGTTCAATTGCTAAACACTTATGAGGTCTGAAAGCCGAGACCTATTGGCTATGCCAATGCTTGTTTCCATTGTAAGGGCGCAGGGCACCATTTACTGGCACTCATGAGTTCCACAGACAGAAGGGTGTGAGGGAGCCGTGCAGATATTGAGAGGATCACAATTCACTAAAGGGACAACATCAAGGAGCATGCGGGGGCACACTGCACAGTTTAAGATTGTTGCAGGTAACTGTTCACTAGGGTGGTTCACAGTAGAAAGTGAACAAGGGCATAGTGCCTAAATGACACTTATTTAACACAGAGAGAAAAATCTAGGTCTTCAGAGCTTGCTTGAGCCAACTTCTGTGGTATGCGAACTGTCTCCATTACTGTCTCAAGTGTCGTAATTGCATATGCAGCTGAGGTCGTGCCATCTGGTAACTTCAAACAGGACCCATCAACCCACAGTTCCCCATCTACATCTGAAAGGGGCGTATCTTGCAAGTCGACACGACCCTTTGTCTGTTCCTCAGTAAGAAATATACAGTAGTGAGACTCCTTTGACTGAGACTGAGTCGCAGGATGTGGCAACAAAGTGGCTGGGTTTAGTGTTGCACATCTCTTCAAGGTAATATGAGGTGCTAACAATGTCAATTCATATCCTGTCAGGCGAGCACTAGTTAAGTGTTGTGTCTTAGACTGATTCAAAAGGGCATCTACTGCATGGGGTACTCGCACCAACAGTTTATGTGACAAAACTATCCCTTCACTCTGACGCATGGACGCAGCTGTTGCTGCAACTGAACGGAAGCACCCGTGTAATGCTTGAGCAACAGGATCAAGAACCGCTAAAAAGTATGCACAGGGACGCTGCTTATCACCGCGTGTCTGTACTAAAACTGACAATGCACACCCATCTTTCTCGTGTACATAGAGTGTAAAGGCCTTCGTGTAATCTGGAGTACCTAAAACTGGTGCAGAACAAAGAGCTTGACGTAACTGATGAAAAGCATTCTGGCATTCATTCGTCCATGGAAGGGACATTGGAGTGTCTTTAGTCAAAAGCGCTAGCAGAGGTTTTACAATGTGTGAAAATCATAATATCCATTGCCTACAAAATGAAGTCAAACCAATAAAGGCACAAACATCTTCCTGAGTAGAAGGTACGGGTGTGTCTAAAATTGCTTGAATGCGATCTGGTGTCAGTGCACGGCGCTCCTTAGACAGAAGGTGACCTAAGTAGGTTACCTTCGGTCTACAATATTGCAATTTCTTTCGTGACACTCCATGACGTTGTGTAGCAAGAAAAGAAAGCAAAGACAAAGTACACTCTTCACACAGTTCAGGCGTATTGGCTGCCAACAAGATATCATCGACATATTGTATGAGAGACACTCCTTTAGGCAAAACGAAAGAATCAAGCTGTCTCTTCAATGCTTGACTGTAAATACAAGGACTCTCAGTATAGCCTTGAGGAACTCTACAAAATCCATACGATCGATTATTTAAAGTGAAACTAAACAAATATCAGCTATCAGGATCGAAAAGAAAGCGTTCTTCAAGTCTATCACGGAGAATGTAGTTGCTGTCGGAGGAACCAAAGTAAGTAGTGTCATTATGTCAGAAACCAAAGGATATTGCGGTACTACAATCTTGTTAACTTCTCGCAAATCAATAATGAATCTGTAAATCCTAGTGTCACTATCTTTTTTCAAAATAGGACTGTTGCAAACATTGTAAAGGACTTCCACCACAACCCCAACTTTAATCAAATCTTGGACAATGCGTGTAAGTGTTTCTTCGCCTTCTTGAGAGATTTTATATTGAGGCAATCGTGGCAATGAAGCACCCTCCTCAACACCAATATGCACTGGTGGGATAACCATCTGTCCTACATCTGTGTCTGAAGTAGCCCACAAAGTACTAGGGAGTGAAGCTAATGCAGTATCCTCTTTAACAAGACAAGATCTCTCAATCACGGGGTAATTGACATTCCAAATAACACATACTCCTTCAGGAGAACATCGTATAGTAGCCCTGAAATATTTGAGCATATCAAGACCCACAATATTGTCTGGTGTGTTCGCAGAGAGCAATAACAGACATGGAGCAGTAAATTTGTCAACATAGAGTCGCCAGACAGGGGAGCCCTCAGAACCAAGTGTTTTGATAAAGCGCTACGAGTAGCTCCTGTATCAACCAGAAACTGATCAGTAGAACCCAAAACATGTGTGTTAGACCTGGCACCGTGGCGCGGGTCTCCCTTCCACTTTTTGTTCCTGTGTCTCATGTGTTTTGCTGGTGTTAGCTGCTCAGAGCACTGTGCCACTGCCAATCAGTGCCAAAGTGCAAGTGCTCCCTGTATAAAATGTATATGTTAATTGGATTCCATGATTGGCTTATTTGGTTTACTGTCAGACCCCAGTAAAGTGCACCAGGAGTGCCCAGGGCATGTAAATCCAAATGCTGCTAGTGGGCTTGCAGCACTGGTTGTGCCACCCACAGAAGCAGGCTTGTAAAATGTGTCTAAGGTCTGCCATTGCAGAACCTGCTTGCAGTCTGGTACTGTTATGCTGACTGGGCAACTGCACCCACTTGCCAGTCCCTAAACCTTCCCTTTACTTCATGTGAGTCACCCCTATGGTAGGCCCAAGGGCAGGGTGCATTGTAAGCATAAGGTAGGACAAGCCCTGATTTGTGTGGCATGTCCTCATAGTGAATTACAGTCATTTTAGTTTCTCACTATTGGAAGGCTACCTGTTCTTATAGGCCAGAATGGGCTGTTGGAATTTTTACATCCTATGATCCTAACAGACTCGAGGAACATGGTAGAAATTCGAGTTTAGTATGCCTGAATAATAAAATACATATTTTAGGAAAGTTTATTTTAATGTTCTGTGTTTGCAAATACCACTTTTAGAAAGTTGGTATTTGCTTGCCTAACCATTTCAGCCCGCCTCTGCTATGATGTGTATCTGCCGTCTAGTTTCTGTGAGTGACAGGGCTGGGGGATTCCAGGAGACAGGCTGGGCAGTCAGGTGATAAATAGGAAGATTACATCCAGATGGGTTGGAGGAGTGCACCTAGACTCTGAATAGGGCTGCGCTCTGCCACCACAATGCTGGCCCCACCTCCTGTGGAGCGTCTGCTGTCTCTGCCCAGCACACTGAAAGAAGAAAGCAGAATCATGTCAACAAAGTGCTCAAAAACTGGACTGAACTAGGCAAAGACCCCCTGGCCTCAAAAAACAAAAGAATTGTGGTATAAATATTGGGACCCTGCTCCCAAGAAATTAGATCCTGCTGAAACAAGAAGAACCTCTGCCTGACGAGAAGGAACTGGGAAAACTGGCAGGAGGAGTGCTGTCCCTGACCCGGGGGATTGGCTTGCAGTGGTTGCCTTGCTGCGAGAGGAGAGGAAAATACTTTATTTCAACTTGTGCTTTTAAGATCTCCAAGGGCTTGTGAGTGAGCTTGCCCCCTGAACGGAGTCCCAGGACTTTTGGACTCCCAACGCCTTCACAAAGAGCTGCTGGAATTTGCCATTTTCCCTGGACTGCTGGACCCGCGATCTAAAGTGCGCCTCGAAGCCCTGACTGCCATGGAAAATGTGCCGCTGCCTCCCCGAACCGTGTGACTCCGCTCTCTTTAAGAGCCGTAGCTCACACAGTAAGCTACCCAGGCCGCACCGCACACCGCATCACCCTCCCCCCTTCGAACCGCACCACTCACCGTATCCCAGCCGCTGGCCTTCTGAAGTATGCAGCGCACCGCCGGGCAGAGTACGGCTTGCACTCTTGCAACGTACAGTTCACCCCACACTGCGCTGCTCGGAACTAAACGGCATCCCCGCTCTGAAGGCACGATGCGCACAAAGCACTGGACGTGGATGCCGGAAAGTCAGGACCGTCTGACTCGCTCCCCGTGGCCCCCGCTCTACGCCTCACATGGGACGCCTACAGAGAGCTGAGGTCAGCACCGCAGCAGGGCCGACAATGCTCCTGGTTTGCCTCCACTTTCACAGTGCCTCGTCCGCATCGATCCAAGGTAACTGTACGGCTCGTACTGCGGTTGTGTGCGCACCGTACCCGAGAGTCCGCGGCGCCTATTTGACTCTGCCTAGGTACGTTTCATTCCGGTGAGAGCCGCACAGACAGGGCGAAGCGCACAGAACTGAAAAACTACGCATTTTTAACAAAGAACTGCATTCCTAACAGTATTGTGGCCTATTTTTATGTTATTTGGTCTTGTGCTAAGCCTTTATATAAAAGATACTTATTTTTATACAAAACCTTGTGTGGTGTCCATGTGTGGTGTTGTCACCGAGTTACTGTATGTGTTCACAAATGCTTAACCCATAACGCTCTGAGATAAGCCTTGTCTGCTCACGCCACACTGCCTAGAGGGTGAGCAAGGGTTATTTTAGAGGGTAATCCCTTACCCTGACTAGAGGAGAGGGTCCCTGCTTGTCACAAGTACTTACCTGTGCCAATCAGAGACCCCCAGTTCTAAAAATGTGCTGTAACATAGGGACCCTTCTGATCTACTGGAACGTCAAGTGATTCCTTACCCCATCCTCCTAGACAATCCTATGCATAAGCAGAATCTTGAAAATCAGACGGCACATAGTCGGACATTTGATATTGATTTTGCCTATCAAATGTGTTAAACCCATCCTGCCCATGTGTATTAGCATAAAACCTAGCACAATCACCTGTGCTTTCTCTAGGCCCTGAATATCCTGAGCGATTTCTCATTTATCCCCGGCCACGTGGACACTGCTGAGCACGCAGCACCGGACAATCAGAACTCCAATGTCCAAACTGCCTGCAGTACGCACACTGGTTAATGGACAAATTCAAACGAAAAAAAGACGAACCATAAGATCCACGTCTACCTCTATCATTACCTCTGGATTGCGGACCATAAGCCTGAGTCATCATAACCTTCGTTTTTAAGTCTTTTGTCTTTTTATCCTCACAGCCCTTCGCCTCTACCTCCTGGCGTTCATAATACTGAGCCATAGTCAAAAGAGAAACCGGAGAAGAGGTAGTCCATGAGCTTTCACTGGCCTTTAGGCGACTAGCTATTCCAGGCAACAAGTTGGCAACATATTTATCTATGAACAGATGCCTGTTACATTCTGTATTATAGTTTAAATGTATTATGTACATGTATTCAGTCATATCACTTTAAGGCATGTGACTTGTTTTCTTCTGCAATTCATTCTATATTCCAAACAGAGCTTTGTTAATGTAGCATTCTGTACTGGTTGGTCAGTTGTATCCTGCTACCATCCAGACTGGATTTATGCTGTGCTGATTCCTTCAATAAACTACTTAAAATCCTTGGATTGCTTTCTTACAAATTTTGGCGACGAGGACCTATTACTCCTGCCTTTCTCAGCACAGGAGCGGAGTATAAATTGAACCCACGGACATTTTTCAACTATTTTTCACTTTCATGGATTTTTACTAAGGTGCATCCTTATTCAAGGTACTGTGTTTCTACATTATTTCCCTGGCTATTTCTACTTTGAGACTGAGATTACCGTTCCTTACAATTTATCTAATTTAATTAGATTTCGTTTACTAAGCTGCCAGCGTGTGGACTACTCATTTTTTTTTTCTCCACACCGATTTTATTTTCATTTTCTTTTACCTTTGGAATAATCTTTAATTGTACCTGCAACTTGGAAGATTGATTTCAATAACAAGCGCTTAGACCCAGCGCCACGAAGCCTGCATCATTTGAATTGGACTCGTGAAGCTTTGAGGCCTCCATGTTTCTTCGCGCTGCTGCCTAGATACAGGTTTGCGCGTCTCTTCCAGCAACGTTCTCGCTGTCCTGCTTAGCAACAAGACGCTCATCTGCAGCCTACGTAACACGCGCGTGTTACAATTGAACGTCTTCTTTTCCTTGGTTTCCTGGCAACGCCATAAACAATACGGAAGCGGTGGCGGTGACCCATTGTTTCTCTCTGTTACCTGGCAACAACAACACGGAAGCAATTGCTACGGAAGCTTCCGTTTTTCCATCGTTTCTTCGTGTGCTTGGCAAACAAACAACACGGAAGCTGTTCTGTTTATTACAATTTCTATTTCAGCAAATTAATAACACAACAACATTGTTTTAAACTTAGCCAAGTGTTATCTTGAAATACTTTATCGACTTTGCTGTGATCTGCTGAATCCCTCCCACGGTAACATTTAACTTTAATGAATTAGTTAATTCATTATCTATTCATCCCTTGTCATTTTATTTTCGATTTATTTATTATTATTATTTTTTTTTTAAATGCAATATGATCCCCCAGCCAAATTTTTACAGAATAAAGGTGACCCTCCTATGCCATGGTCCAGATGGAAGGAGGAATTCTTTAACTATATGAAGGCTATTGATGGGGAACGTATGGGTGCTGAAAGAAAAAAAAGCATTTTACTTCATTGCCTTGGTTCAGAAGGCCAAGAAATTTTCAGAACTTTGCCTCAGTCTGTTTCACGTATGGGGGAAGGCGATGCTTTGAATGTATATGTTGAAGCATTGTCTAGACTTGAGAAAAGATTTAAGCCAACTGCTAGCATTGCTTTAAATAGATTTAAATTCTACACCAGAGCACAAAAAAATGATGAATCTTTTGATGACTTTCTCACGGCTTTAAGATCACTTAGTCTACATTGTAATTTTGGAACAATGTGTGATGAAATGTTACGGGATCAAATCATTGTCCATGTTAAAAACAAAAAGATCCAAGAGAAACTCTGGTGCATAGGAGATCCAAATCTAGAAGAAACCATTTCTGTAGCTAAATCCACTGAAATGTCTGAGAAATGGATGGATGTTGTTAAGCAAAACTCTAACTCTAACAAATCCATTTCTGAAGAAGACGTTTGTGTTGTTAAACCTAAATCTGATAACAGAGGTTCTTTCTTGGCGCAAGGAAAGAATAAAGGGATTTCTAACAATCCTTTTTATAGAAAACAAGATAATTTTAATACTTCTTTTTCTTGTTATAGATGTTATAGTAAATCACATATCGCTTCTTTTCAGGGATGTCCAGCCATAAACAAGGAGTGTAAAATTTGTGGAAGGTTAGGACATTTTAGCAATGTTTGTAGAGACAGACGTTTTAACCAGACACGCTTGTCTTCCAATAAATTAGATCCCTCAAAAGTGTCTTACATAAGTGAAAGTACAGAAAATAATCAAATTCAAGAATTTGACAAAGGTTTTGTTGTTTCTATTGTACAAAGAAGCTGTGTTATTATAGGTAGCATGAAGTCTCCCATTTGTTCTTTTCATGTGTATAGTAAGGAAATAAATCTCATGGTTGATTCAGGATCGCCATGGACGATTATCACTAAAGAACACTTTAGTGAGAGACTGGTAAATGTATGTGATATTAGGGATTTACTACCATCTGACATCATTGCCGAAAGTTTCAATGGATCTATTATTGACATTGAGGGTTTCTTAAAGGTACCACTTACGTTCAGGAACAGAAATGCTATGATTAAGTTGTATATTGCGGTCAAAGGGGTCAATGTTTTAGGTTGGCAGGACCAATATGAGTTAGGTATTACTCTTAACCCTCGTTCAAAAGATCCAGTATCTCTATGTAGTGAAAAAGACATGTTAAACTCTACAAGTCATGATGTAATTGGAAAAGTTGGAAAAGAAGATATTAGAGAAGACATGAAATGTTGGAGTCTCAAATATAGCAAAGTGTTTTCTGATGAGTTGGGGGAATTAAAACATTTTGCCCACAAAATTGTGTTAAAAAAAGATGCAGTTCCTGTTAAACAAAAGTTGAGAGGTGTTCCTCTCAATGTGAGGGATGAGTTGAAAGATATGCTAAATGATCTTCTGAAAGAAGATATAATAGAACCCATTGAATCCTCAGAATGGGTTTCTCCCATCGTCCTAGTGCGAAAACCTGATCAAAAATTGCGCGTATGCATTGATTTAAGAGCATTACATTTTGGATTAGCCTCAGCGGCCTCTGTATTTCAGAGAGTAATGTTTCAAATTTTCAGGGATTTGGATTCTTTTGTAAAATGTTTCCAAGATGACATTTTAGTATTTTCAAAAAATGAACTAGAACATGTGTCACATTTGGATCAAGTTTGTAAAAGACTTGAAGATAGTGGCCTCACTTTGAAGGCACACAAATGTAAGCTGTTTTGTAAATCAGTTGAATATCTAGGACATACGTTATCGGGAGAAGGTTTAGTTCCCAAGAAATCCAATGTTGAAGCTATTCTCAAGGCACCAGCTCCAATCAATAGAGAACAATTACTGTCCTTTTCAGGCATGTGTGAGTACTACAGCAAATTTGTAGAAAACTTTGCAACCAAAATGGAACCACTAAGAAAGTTGTTGAGGCAGAAGGTAATTTTTGAGTGGAAAGATGAACAGGACAAGGCTTTTCAGGATATTAAAAATGATATTGTTAGTGCCCCTACTTTGAAACCATTTAGGATGGGTCATAAGTGCATCATAACTACGGATGCTAGTTTGTATGGGCTTGGTTGTTTTCTATCTCAACGCGATGGAAATACTGAATGGAATGTTGCTTTTTCATCCAGAACTCTAAGCGAAACTGAACGAAAGTATGCTGTCATAGAGAAAGAATTACTTGCATGTGTGTAGGCAGTAGAACACTTTAGAATTTATGTTTGGGGCAGCAATTTTGTACTTAGGACAGATCATAAACCACTTATGCACATACTATCAGTTGGTGGAGGATGGAATTCTACGGCAAGGATTGCACGTTTGGCATCTAAGTTGCAAGAGTATAATTTTACTGTAGAGTACATTCCTGGGAAGAAAAATTTTACTGCGGATTTTCTTTCACGTCTACCTTGTAGTGTTTGTTCAGACAAAGTGAATGTTGTTAATGATGTGGATTTTGTATTGAGTGTGACGGATGTTATTCCATCCCATTATCAGGAAATTACTGAGAGTAAGTGGAAAGATTCACAAGATAGAGATGAAGTTTTTGTTCTTCTAAAAAAATATATGATGGAGGGCTGGCCCAGCAAAAATTGTATTAGTTCAGATGTGTTACCATTTTTCCATATTGCTGATGAATTATTCTTAGAAGGAGATTTTCTATTTAAATCTGGAAAATGTATCCCACCACATGGTCTACGAGAGTTGATTTTAAAGTTGGCACACAGAACACATCCTGGCATTTCTGCAATGAAGCATCTGATTAGATTGCACTTTTGGTGGCCAGGCATGGACAGATTCATAGATCGCACGGTTAGGGATTGTTGTGAATGTTGTGATAAGGACAAAATGTTAAAGGTTCATGTGCCACCGCTTAAACCTGTCCAATGGCCGCTAGTTCCTTGGAGTAAGATTGCTTTCGACATCTCTGGTCCTTTTTTTATCCTACCAGAAACATCACGCTTTGCTCTGGTCATGATTGACTACCACTCGAAGTGGCCTGAGGTAAAATTTGTGGCCAAGGCTACTACTAGTACGGTCATTAATTTTTTTAGAGAAGTCTTTTCACGGGAGGGTTGTCCTTCTACCTTGGTATCGGATAATGGGGTGCAATTAGTCTCTACAGAGATGGAAAGTTTTCTGAATGGTTGTCAGATTAAACATGTGCGCACTTCTTTGTATGAACCCCATGAGAATGGACAGGTTGAGCGCTTTAACCGAGTTTTAAAAGGGTTTGTAGCAGATGCAGTTAAGGAAAAGGGTGATTGGTTGAATGTGGTTAGAGAAAAATTATGGACTTACCGCATCACTCCACATACCACCACAGAGATTAGCCCCTTTAGACTACTTAAGGGTCGAGAACCAGCTTCGGCTATTTGCCCTTGGTGGTTTAAAGAGAAGTTTACTGAAGTAATGGAAAACAAAGTTGATCTTCAGGAGGTTGCTGATAAAGTTGTTTGCAAACAGGACAAAGCCACGTCATGGTACAATAATAAATGGAAGACCAAAGAACATGACTTTGCAGTAGGTGATTGGGTGAGGATCCTCAAACCTTTTCTTATGAGTAAAGGAATGAGTAAATATGGTAGACCTATTCAAATAAAAAAAGTTTTTAGAAATACTGTCATCACCCAAGATGGTAAGGTTTGGAATTCAAGAAGGGTCCTGTTCAAAATATCAAATGGTACCAAAAAGATTCCATTGTTGATAACAAGAGTGTTGATGTACCAATTTGTGATTCTGTGGCTTCTAGAATCAAGAGTAATGTTAGGGTCAGGAACAGGCCCATTTCTTTACATGATTTTGTATAAGTCTTTATGCTCATTCTTTTGTAAAGGTCTTTTATTTAAAGGGGGAGATGTGTTGCATTCTGTATTATAGTTTAAATGTATTATGTAAATGTATTCAGTCATATCACTTTAAGGCATGTGACTTGTTTTCTTCTGCAATTCATTCTATATACCAAACAGAGCTTTGTTAATGTAGCATTCTGTACTGGTTGGTCAGTTGTATCCTGCTACCATCCAGACTGGATTTATGCTGTGCTGATTCCTTCAATAAACTACTTAAAATCCTTGGATTGCTTTCTTACAATGCCTCCTCAAAGCGTGTAAAGAAGTCAGAAACCGATTCGTCTGCCTTTTGCTTACATGACGCCAATATAGTCCAATCTATCTTTTTAGGGGGGATAATCGTCTTTAATTTAACTAATATAGCTGCGGGGAGATCTAGAATTAACTGACACGGTTTCTGTGCAGGTACCCTTTCTACATCCAGTCGTTCTAAATCCTTCCATTTAGAAGGCGTAGCCCGTATGCCCCCGTCCGCCCCTGGACTGCGCCCAGCGCAATAACCCCTGGCCCCCGGAAGAGCCATACAACCAGGCTGAGCTATGACACCGCCTCCCTCCACGCACTCAACACCGCCCGATCATCCACCTACTACTGAGCCACCCCGAAGCGCACCCCTCGGACTCTTCTCCTGCCGAACTTGCAACTTCACCTGCCTCCGCACTGCCACCCCGCCTCCCTAGACCACGCAACAACAACCACCTTAAGTACATCCTTCTCAACACCCGCTCCATCCACAAACACGCCATCGAACTCCGGCACCTCCTCGACACAACTTCACCGGACCTCGCCTTCCTCACAGAAACCTGGATGAACGCCTCCTCACCCTCACAGGATCTGTGCGTCTCCCTCGCCATCTACTTCCACCGCAAGATCGCCGACATACACGACAGCTTCAATGCTCAGACCCCGCTACCAGCCACCGAGCCAACGCCCCCCACCGACACCCTTAGCACCTGGACCCACGTCAGCATCAAGGACACCACCCACGTCATGAACACCATCCACTCTGGCTCACCATCAGACCCCTGCCCTCGCCACATATTCAACAAAGCAGACACCATCATTGCACCCCACTTACGGAACGCCATGAACAACTCCTTCCTGTCCGCCACATTCCCAGAGAGCTGGAAGCATGCTGAGATCAACGCCCTACTGAAGAAACCCACAGCGGACCCAAAGAATCTCGAGAACTTCTGGCCCATCTCCCTTCTTCCCTTTCCAGCGAAGATCATTGAGAAAACCGTCAACTAACAGCTGACCACTTCCTCAAGGCTAATAGCTCCCTCGACCCTTCCCAGTCCGGCTTCCGAGCCAACCACAGCACCGAGACCACACTCATTGCAGCCACCAACGACATCAGGACCATGCTCGACAACGGGGAAACCGCCACCCTCATCCTTCTAGACCTCTCTGTCGCCTTCGATACTGTCTGCCACGAACTCTGAGATCCTGCCGCCACAACGCAGGGATCCAAGGAAAGGCCCTGGAATGGATCGCCTCATTTCTCTCTGACAGAACCCAGAGAGTCCGCCTCCCTCCCTTCCTTCCAGTCCACGGCAACCAAAATCATCTGCGGTATACTCCAAGGCTCCTCACTCAGCCCGACCCTCTTCAATGTCTACATGAGCCCCCTCGCCGCCATCGCACGCAAACACAACCTCAACATCATCACCTACGCCGATGACACCCACGAAAGACCCAGCCACCGTCAGAATCAACCTCCAGGAAGGAATGAAAGATGTCACGGAATGGATGAAATACAGCCGCCTAAAGCTAAACTCAGACAAAACGGAGGTCCTCATCCTGGGAAAATCACAATCTGCCTGGAACGACTCCTTGTGGCCGACCATGCTGGGCTCCCCACCAACACCCACGGACCACGCACGCAACCTAGGATTCATCTTGGACTCCTCGCTCACCATGTCCAAACAAGTCAACGCCATGTCGTCCTCAGGCTTCAACACCCTGCGCATGCTTTGAAAGATCTTCAGGTGGATCCCCACCGAAACGAGAAGGACGTCACCCAGGCCCTTGTCACCAGCCGGTTGGAGGATGGAAACGCCCTATAAGCAGGAACCACAGCAAAACTTCAGAACAGACTCCAGCGCATACAGAACGCATCTGCACGCCTCATCCTGGACATCCCCCCACACAGCCAGATAACCGCCCACCTGAGAGACCTGCACAAAAGAATAATGTTCAGGCTCCTCACCCACACACACAAAGCACTCCACATCGCCGGACCCGAATACCTCAACAGACGCCTCACGTTCTACACTCCAACCCGCCAGCTCCGCTCATCTAGCTCCGCTCCGCCACCTTCGCCGCCATCCCATGGATCCACAGAACCACCACCGGAGGAAGATTGTTCTCCTACCTGGCCGCCAAGACATGGAACTCTCTCCCCGCCCACCTACTTCTGACCCGGGACCACATCACCTTCAGGAGACACCTCGAGACCTGGCTGTTCGAGCAGTAGCAGTACCACCCACCCTCCCCCCAGTGCCTTGAGACCCCCACTGGTGAGTAGCGCGCTCTATACATTTCTTGATTGATTGATTGATTCCATAATGCCCCAAAAGTCGCATTATCATCAACTTTACAAACAGTTCTCCACATGTCAGGGGGTAATATCAATCCGAAAAACAAATCAATATCAAGCAGAGTCATAGTACAGGAACTAATGGCACCCTCAACTTCCTCATAAAAAGCTGCTGTATTTTTTCCGCGGATCAGGTAATGCAGTTTTAAGAGCCATAGCATCCGCTCTATTCAAAGGAGTGTAAACCCAATTATAAATAAAATAAACTTTTGCATCCGCAGAAGTCTTATCATCACTCGTACTCCTTTAGGAGGAACATACAAAGGTGCGGCTTCCTGCATAGGTTTCGCATGAACTATAATGGTCTTATCGGAGCCAAAGATAGAAGCTTGTGTCACACCGGTCTGAGACGTTTGTGCAGCTGCGTCTGCTGCCTTTTTCTCCTCTCGCAAATGGACGGCCTCAACACGTAATTTAACCAAACGCCTGATAGAGTCAGCCACCTGAGAAAAGACAAAAAGACCATCACGCATTTGCTTACAATCATTTGCTACATCAACAGGCTCCAATTCCTCAGAATGTTTCCTAAACCGTTCAACATCTTCGGCGGCAAACACCTCTGTGAAATATATTTGCTCCCTTTCCTGCCAATCCTTTATGTGATCTAATATATCAGAAGCAGAATCAGTGTTACAGGCGGCTTTACGAGCATCCGATCTAAGCTCTGCGGAACGTGCTACTGGTAACCTAGAGCGAGTTTCCCGTGTTTTGTCCTGATCTGTAGGGGAATCCTCATCCGCCTCATGAGGCGCAAAAGAAAGAGTATATGGAGGTGGAGAAGGATCTAATAAAAAGGGAATCATCTTGCGGTTATTAAGGATAGGATAAAGGGGTTGCCTAACAGCGTAGTGGCCAGTTACCTGTAAATGGTGCTCCCTATCTTCCCTCTCTTTTAGTTCTTTCAGTTCTTTCAGTTCTTTCAGTTCAGTATTTTTCATATCTAATGCCTTCGCATAAATGTTCTTTTGCTGTTCTTTTTCAATCAAGGCTTTCTCACTCTTCATTCGTTCACGCACTTCTTTCTCCCACATTCGTACACAGTCAAACATATTGTGCCTAGCCTTTCGCCTAAACATACATTGTTCCACATACTGAAACTTTCATAAATCAAATGACCCATGCATAGGCCAACGCAACTCAGGATCCTTCCTAGTATATTTATTCCATAACGTGCTGTACAATATAGAAGAAATACCATACTTAATATACATGTCCCTATTAGGCTTCCCCTCCGGGGGAGCTGATTGTGCTTCATCAAGTCTCAAACTGGTACCACTACAAAAGCAACACATCCTATGAAGTGTGCTAAAAACAGGCATGCCAAAAATAGTGCGAAATATGCAGTATTATAATCAAAGTAGCGCTTAAGGTACACTTCATACGTTGCGCCGTTCAAATCAATTCAAAGAGAAACATCTCATCACTACCTGCCTATATAAATTACAATTTATATATTACGAATTTCAAATACAAATATTGGCCAATGCTACAAATCAATAGCCACAGTAAGCGTTACTAAGCTACCTTACCAATCCAAGGCATCAAAAACCAACAGAAAGTGCTGCATCCAACAACTCTTACCAATCAATTGGTGTCCAGATTCCAACTGCCAAGTT
This sequence comes from Lissotriton helveticus, assembly GCF_964261635.1. Lineage (NCBI taxonomy): Eukaryota > Metazoa > Chordata > Amphibia > Caudata > Salamandridae > Lissotriton > Lissotriton helveticus. Next base: position 1,614,012 of record NW_027611682.1, read on the forward strand.
CTCAAATCGACCAACTGGTCACTGCACGGCGAATCAACAGAAGAGATCTCAGTCGAGGACCGGCACCACCTGGATGGTCAGATCAGAAAGATAGGAAAAACGCTGTGGTTGCCAAGACTCGGGTCTCCTCGGGCAGTGATCGCGTCCAAAGCGAGATTCCAATCCTTTGTTTTGGCCACTCCTTCGGGCATCCGAGTCACCGATAAGCCCCGCGTTGGAGCGCCAATTTGTAGTAGTGAACCTCAGTAAGGCCTACCAGTGCAAGGGGTTTGCCCTTCTCTGCACAGAGTCCTCAGACCATAGAATAGAAGTTGCCACAGAAACTGGAATAGAAAATACAAGATTTATTAAACCTCATGAGGTGGAACTACATTCACACAACACCCTTCGGTAATGTATGAAGTAGCACCCTGAATGGAAGGAGCTTGGTCCTTTTTTTTACCCACACATGGGCTCAAAAGAAGCCAGTACAAGTACAAAATGCAGGTTTTAGGTACATATAAGGTCATAGAGAAAATGCACAATCAACGAGTGGGAGGAGCTAACAGTTGCTAATTCTGGTGAACACATACTGACATTTACAAACTAGGGACAGCTGCAAGGACAGCTGCAATCTCAACTGAGCATGTGCGAAGCAGAAGAGGCTAAATATAACCTGTCTCTAGACAGATTTCAAGGTAGAACAGAGTGCATGGTGAGCACACGGTAGCACATGGCAAACAAGATGGCTGCCAGAAATACAAAATGGATTTCACAAAACAGACAAGATTACTCCTAAGTACAGGATGGCTTCTGCTAATGCTAACCCCATCGCTGCCAAATTACAACAAAGGGGAAAACCAGATGCAACAGGTTCTGGAGCACTTTAGTTTGCTCAGCTCCCCTCTCTATTCACAGGCAACAGACATCAGACGCACCACAGGGGGTGGAGCCAGCATTGTGAAGGGAAGGCCGAGCCCTATTCAGGTCCCAGGTGCAACTCCTCCCTCCCATCTACATGCAGATCTTCCCCATTCACCAACGGGCAGACCCATCCCGACTCCTGGAGCCAATCACACCAGTCGGCTCCTGTCAATCACAAGCCAGACAGTCAATTCACATTCACTGCACACAGAAATGCAAACTTCTAAAAGTGGCACTTCTACACTAGTCACATTACATCCACGCACAACGTCGCGCAGCATTTAATCTCACGAGTTTGCACATACCAAACTCACCCCTGCACTCCTCTTACATCAAGAACTACCATGGGCACACATATCCCACATGCATTCCTATGGAAGGGCAGGCCAATCTCACCACACACACACACAGAGAGCGCACGCACTTTACACTGGGCCACAGTGCTAAAGTGCGCAGAGACCGGAAATCACTACCATTATGTCATATTAACAGGCAAAAAGTTCAGGGTTGAACCTGCCAAAAGGGCTAAGTCCAACACAACCCCCTTCCAGCCAAAACGCAGGGCAGACCAATCACCACTGTGATGGGCTTCCCTGCTCGGGGCGTTAGAACACAGACGAAGGCCCCCACTGCAGGGACACCCTCCGGTTCTACACCACGTAGTTCCAAAAAACTCAGGCCCAACTAGGCTACTCCACCGGTACTCTCTAGTTGTCCACAGCCTGGACCAGGCCCTAGGCCACCCAGAAACCACTAGTCCTTGCCAATCCAGAGTGGGGGTAGTAACCCCTGGCAGTCAATAGCCATTCTTCACTCCCTTTCTCAGTGTAGTTCCTAACTGCCACTGATCCTTCAACCTAGGGTCCGCACCCTCAGGCTGACCCGAGGTCACAGGCAAGAGTGCCGTACCCTACCTCTACTTCTGGGGTTGCGTACTCTCCCAGGAGAAGCACCTTCCAGAACACAACTCTCCTACCAGTTTAGGACCTCTCTCCATCAACTGGTCTACCACTTGGGATCCACATTCACCGGATGCACAGGGGTCAGAGGCGAGGTGCTCCCTCCCTCGGTACTCCCTTCCAGAGTTCTCCTCCCTCTCACTGTAGAACAGGGTCCCTCTACTTAAGGTAGGCCCCACCTGCTCTCAGGGTAGTACTACAGCACTCAGCCAAGGACCCTAAAGAACCCTGCTAGGCCTGCACCACCCCTTCTGGGAAACACAGAGTCTCTTCACTTAAGATGAGCTCCACCTGTGTTCACAGGGGTACCCCTAGAAGGCAAAACCGGCCAGGACACTGATTACAGTCGCCCTGACGTCCAGATCCGGAAACACCGGCTACTGGCTTCCCAACCGAGGGACGTACCCTTTGGTCAGATGCCTGGCGCACCAGGACTCCACGAGGGTGAAACATAACTAATGTCAAGGACACTGATTACAGTTGCCCTTCCATCCAGGGCAGGCAAACACCTGAACCTGGCTCCCCAACGCAGGGAAGCTACCCTTTGGTTAGATGCCTGGCGAACTAGGACTCCACGAGTGTGACACATAACTAATGTGTTGTGTGACAGTCGGCCTGGAGCAGATCTCACAACCTCCTGTCCAACTGACAGTGTGTGCAGATCCCCCAGGACAGAAGTGGCGCTACTATGGTAAATCATTGGCGACACAGCCCTTCCGGCTAGCCCCTGACCCACTGGTTCCCACTGGGGACTCTTTCCCCTTCTCACTCCTCCATCTGGACTTCTGCACCCTCCCAACTAGAGTGGTACCACCAGATACCAGAACTACTGGAGCCCTGCTTACAGAGGCTCCACGTTCTCTAAACACTGCGAGATCCTCCTCAAATAGCCTACCATTATAGCCTGGGCTCCCAATCTGATGTTCCCTAAAGAAACCATCCAGGTCCTGAGCCAGGGTTTCAGGCACATGGAGACACGCAGCCCTACCCACTCCTTCTCCTCAGAGACAGGACGTGGGCCCCTACACCTGGACCTAGCTGGGCTACTCTGAACCTCTTCCACCACTCTAGGCTGGAAGACACCTCAGCCACTCCTTTTGGAATCACTCCCCAATGCAAGATCCTTATTTCAGAGAGCTGACACCCAATCAACCAGCAAGTTCCTTATTTCAGAGAACTCATACCAAAGTATTCAGCATGCTCCTTATTTCAGAAAACTCACAACAAAGTATTCAGCAGCTCCTTATTTCAGCGAGCTCACACTCACTCGTTCGGTGCAACACACCATTCATCCACACACACACCCCCAGACCGGTGAGACAGTATCTACTGCCCCTGAATCTCAACCTGCACCCCTCTTACTGAGCACCAGGTACCATACTCTGGGAATGGGACGGGGACTTCATGCACTGGACACACATTTGCTGCTACCACTGGATCCCACCCTTACTGGTGAATCCAGAAACCTCACACTGCACTTAGGGGATGATCTACCCTCCCGAGCTAGTGACTCCATACCAATAAGTCCCCACTGTAGGCCAACCCACGAACCAGCACAATGGCTCAAGGGCAGTCTCTCCTCCAGATTCTCTGGTTTCTGTCCTTGGCAGGATACCCAACTCACAGTGCACAAGAAACACATTTCCAAAGAAATTACATTTAGAACCAACTTAGAAACAATAATCCCTTTCCATGTGACTATCTCAAATGCAGAGTTTTGTAGTGAAGCAGGTTGTTGCTGTGGTATTGTGCAAACACAAGTCCTAATCCCTCCTCTGCTCACCACTGTTAGAAATGGGATCTCTGGTTGACTAAGGCTTGCGCCAAAGCCAGGCAGAGACCACCACTCTAGTCAGGTCAATGGAGTTACACTCCAAAGATAACCCCTGCTCACCCCCTTGGTAGCATGGCACAAGCAGTAAGGCTTATCCCGGAGGCAATGTGTAAAGCATTTGCGCACGCACCCACCAGCAACAACATCCCAGGCCCCCCACAAAAGGAACTCCACACAAGGTTATATCAAAAATAGAATAGTAAACATATTATGTACACTGTGCCAACTGGCACGGGGCAATATTTACAAGGGATAATATACACCTGACAGGGCCACATGGACCACTGTCAGAATCATCACAGAGTGAACTTGGTAAAAGTGAACTAGATCATAAGCATACAAGTAAAATAGGTCATAGAACATACAACCAGTAAACACTGGTAATCACTGTACTGTGCAACAGTCTGTGACATGAACTACATCATGTACAGTATCCCACAAGTCTAAATACATTAGACCTAGCCACCTAAGTAAACATTACACTAAGGGCGTAAATCACACAGGGAAGGATAATCTCCCTAACACAAACCTAAACAGGTAAAACAACCTCATAATCATAAACCATATCTAGAGGTATCAAATAGGGCGCGCAAACATACTATACACAATACATTTCCTAGCACACAAAAGCATTAGCACATAAATAACATTAGGGCCTGGCGCCCTATAACAATAACCATCCCCCTGGCCAACTGGCCATCTCAAATGCCCTATGTCCACAGAGTCAGGACTGCTGCCTAGGCAGCGAAAGTCAAGATTGCACCACTGCGCAAAACCTAAACGTTGCAGCTGCCCACTACTTGCTGGGCAGCTGAGTATAAAAACAGGGCCTAAACGATGCAGCTGGCACTAAGTGCTGCGGAGCTGTTAAAGGCCTGGCACCTCTGTGCCACTTCAGTCCCTCTCAGGTACTCTTACTCCAATGGTGCCTAAACGGTGCAGCTGCCCACTACTTGCTGGGCAGCTGTGAATCAGCAAAGGCAAATGGGGCATGGGCTCTCACTAGCCTAAAGGAACAATGTGCGCCAAACTGAGCCATCTGGCTCTAAAAGAAAACATGTCCCCCAAGGAGGGCAGTAGCTCTGAAAATGATAAGGAAATTATGGGCCCCCCTGGCCCAGCCATAAAATACTGGTGCCATTGGTGGAGAACTCTGGCCCTCTAAGTACAAAACAATGCCCAATCGTTGGAGCGCAATCAGGCAGCAGGCCGAACATCTCCTTCCGGTGCTTCTCCAGGGCTGCGGCGGTGAAAGCGCGGGGTGGGCACCTGCTTCAGGTTTAAATAAGTTTAAAAGGGCAAAATGAGGGGTAGGCTCCCTCCAAATCGGGCTAAAAAGCAGGGTAGGCTACTACTAGGGAAAATATACAACTAGCGGCCATAATGCAGGGTGGGCACCTGCGAACAAGGGGCGAATAAGTGGGGAGGCACCCGCAAGCCCGCCATCACGGGGTTTCTCCACGCTGGGGATTCCCCCCTCCAGCAGCGCAGTGCAGCCCTGGGGCAGCAAAGTGCAGGCGCCCCAGGGGAATGCCGGCAGCGCGTTTTCTCTTTAGATAAAAAAAAGAAGAAACAGGTGATCCTCAAAGCAAAACCAGCCCTCCTAGGACTACAAGGAACTCAGTTCAAGACTCTGGTGCAAAGGAATGGAGTAGACTGCTCCCCACACAGGACAGCCCTCCAGGGCCAGGGCCAGGGTAGAAGAGCCCCAGGCAGCAGTCTTCCAGGCATCCAGGGGCAGAGCAGGCCCAGGGAGGCAAGCCTTCACCTGGGCCCCAGCAGCAGCACGCCCCTGGTAGATTCAAGTAAGAGAACAAGAACATTTTACTTGGGGTCACAGCCCCTTTTTATACACACTTTTCCTTTGTCTCCAAAGGTGCAGGCAAGAGATGAACCAGATGCAACTGGTTCTGGAGCACTTTGTTTTGCTCAGCCCCTCTCCCTATTCACAGGACAGGCCAGGGACATCAGACACACCGTCGCGCAGCATTTAATCTCAGGAGTTCGCACATACCAAACTCGCCCCTGCACTCCTTTCACATCAGGAACTACCATGGACACACATATCCCACATGCATTCCTATGGGAGGGCAGGCCAATCTCACCACACACACTCAGAGAGCGCACGCACTTTACACTGGGCCACAGTGCCAAAGTGCGCAGAGATCAGAAATCACTACCATTATACCAGAGTTCAAGGCAAAAAGTCCAACAATGAGCTACCCTAAATATCCAAAAAAGTGCTCGTCATGTGGGCGAGGGGAGGAGAAAGGCCAGCATTTTAGGGGTTTATGTGAGCTGTCAACAAACATTTCAGGTAGATTTGTTTTCCAGAGTGGACCATTAGGGGAATTTTTCAGCACAAAACTATTAATCCAAACAAATCTGTGGTATTTGCACATTGGATCTTTTGTTAGTTGAAAGGGTTCTTTAAACATGGAGCTCCTGGTTTGATCGGAGTCAATTACAGGGCAGAAGTTACACAACATTGTGAAGACAGAGGCAACCCTGAGCATAGGGGGCAATAACATTTGTTGTACATGCACATGCAGTGTAAATGTATTATTCATGAGTGAACTTTGATCCTATAGATGCCAGTTCTGGGCTTTCCACTCCTACAAAGATGCAGCCGTTCCTACTCAGCCCCAAGCATATCATGGCCCGGAGGACCCTTTCACCCCTCCAGTTCACAAGATTGGTTTGTGGGTCACTTAGCCTCCCACACCTCAGAATGTCAGACAGGGTTCCCCAAAGCAGAGGGCAGCCGATACCGTCCTGGCTCAGTACACACAGTATCCTGTCCAGGTGGCCCAGAAAGTATGAATTGCAGAACAAAGCAGGCAGAGCATGTCAAGTAGGACCGTCACCACAGACACAGGGTTCCATACAAGCAATCAGTCCACGGACTCTAAGCGCCAGTATGGGCAAAGTGCACGTAAAAAGCAACAAAACTGCCTTCTGGATCGCTTGCAACACCAACGAGAGGAGCAGCATTGTGAAGATGAGACGTCCTCTTGGGTTGGTGCCACCTTCAGAGGCACACAACACCTAGGAAAGTATCTACACTGCTACGCAAAGCACACCCTCATTGGCAGTACTACCTGATGAACTAAGGCAAGAACAAATGAGTACAAGGCTGCACCAGCCCTAGATCTAGGAATAAAAAGAAGTATCAACCGTACTACCCATGGCACGCCGTCATTGGCAGTACTACCCGATGTACTAAGGCAAGAACAAATGAGTACAAGGCTGCACCCTCCCTAGACCTAGGAATTAAATGAATGGGAAATCTTAAAACAGTTTTCCTCAATCATGTTGAGCCGAGAAGCTGCGGCTGTGGCTATGCGCCGGAGGCTGCAGCAATTCCTGTTCAAGAGTGTGAACAGGAGCCACCTAAAATTATTTTGAAACATATACTTCTGTGAGCGTGTCACCTTGGGGTCACAAGCCATCAAACCGCACCTCACAACAAAAAATGAGACTGAGGGTTCTGGTGAAGAAAAAAATACACCATAGACTAGAAAGGATATAAAAAGACGAAAAAGACTAACACAAAAATAAAAGGACTGGATTTCCATCAACTCAGAAGTCCAGCCAAGGTGGATAAAATTTGACGGACCGTACAAAAATATAAAAGACAACCTGGCATCTGTATTCTAATAGCATTACTTCTCATTCTTTTTGGGCCGAGAGGACTGGACGGACCGAATACCACAGAAAAAGTGAGTGTACTAATCAGAAAGGCGAATCAGGACAAGCCACTGAGGCTAGTGTAAAGAAGGAAGAGAAAGGTTGAACTCTATTATAACTTTAAAAAGAAAGAAAGGAACTTGATTAACTATAGAAAATGCACTGCAAACTACGGATACCTCTGCGGAACAGGACTTGGGTGACGGCGTTGGTGGACAGCTCAGCTGAAGGGAAAATAGTGCGCAAGATTCTTCGAGAACTTCTGTTGGTGAGTCAGACTGAAGAATATATACAGTCTGAAACTCCGATGGACATGTAAATCCCGCAGATAGTGTTCAGATTGTAAAAATACTAATTGAGGGCGATATACACACAAATTTAAAGCAATATTCTCCCCGCATTTATCAGCTGCCGACAAAATCCTTCTTGCAGAGGGTCACAGTCCTCCAGCCTTTATAAGGGATGCCCCCTCAGAAGAGGAGGTAAAATTATCAGCATTTTCCTCCTACAAACCTGAGGGAAAAGTATGCGTGTGAGTAAGCTTTAAAGCAGGCTCCAGGGCTGTATGGAAACCAAGAAGGGGGGATAAAGAATCTATTCTACAGGTCATTGCTGAGCCCCAAAAACAGGCTCAATATCCTCCGAAGCCAGAAGCAAACACAACATTAAAGCTATCTGGGGTCAGCTGAAGATCACAGCATTATAATGCCTTATAGTTGTACATTGAATAATCCTCTTTTTTCCAGTATTAAAACCTGATTGAACATATAGAATGGATGGATGGGGTCTGAAGACGGAGAAGGGTATTTTACCCACACAGGGGTCTCTCACTCAGTGGATGGGGTCTGAGGACGTAGGGAGTATTTCACCCACACAAGGGTCTCGCTCTCAGTGGATGGGGTCTGAGGATGGAGGGGGTATTTCGCCCACACAGGGGTCTCTCTCTCAGTGGATGGGGTCTGAGGACAGAGGGGGTATTTTTCCCACACAGGGATCTCTCACTCAGTGGAAGGGGTCTGAGGACGGAGGGGGTATTTTACCCACACAGGGGTCTCTCACTCAGTGGATGGGGTCTGAGGACGTAGGGGGTATTTCACCGACACAGGGTTCTCTCACTCAGTGGATGGAGTCTGAGGACGTAGGGGGTATTTCACCCACACAGGGGTCTCTCTCTCAGGTGATGGGGTCTGAGGATGGAGGGGGTATTTCGCCCACACAGGGGTCTCTCTCTCAGTGGATGGGGTCTGAGGATGGAGGTATTTCACCCACACAGGTGTCTCTCACTCAGTGGATGGGGTCTGAGGACAGAGGGGGTATTTCACCTACCCAGTGGACTCATTCAGTGGATGGGGTCTGAATATGGAGGGGGTATTTTACCCACACAAGGGTCTCTCACTCAGTGGATGGGGTCTGAGGATGGAGGGGGAATTATTTCACCCACACAGGGGTCTCTCGCTCAGTGGATGGAGTCTGAGGTTGGAGGGGGTATTTCACCCACACAGGGGTCTCTCACTCAGGGGATGGGGTCTGAGGAAGTAGGGGGCATTTCACCCACACAGGGGTCTCTCACTCAGTGGATGGGTTCTGTTTTTTTTCCTTATGGACTTAATCTGGGGAGCGGGCCACAAGAGTGGGGCTTCGCAAACTTTACTCTACCTTGTAACGGGATGGGGATGTACATTTAAAAAACTAACAAAGAACTACAAACTACTGTGTGACTTGGAAGACGATTATTTCTCAATGGAGCCCTTGAGGGGGTGACAGCCTGTTCACAAAGCACAACCCAACTTATTTATGTAAAACTTTGTACATTACACAGGGAGTGTGATTCAGGTAACAGTGTGAGTGTTGTATGACAGGAGAGGGCAGTCTAAGTTGCTTAGACATTATTGTCTGAAGGGTGCATCTTTAGCTCTTTCAACGGTTTGAGAGAGGGTGGCAGTCTCAAATTCTGGGGGCACAGATACCAACAGCTTCCCTCATAATCTTTGCTTTTTGCTTCTCCAGTTGGTGCAGATGCCACCTAAGAGAGTAACCTTAGTGTGCTTTCTGGAGTCAGCCTGCTTTGCTTTTCCCAAACTTTGGTCAGCAAATCTAAATGTGTCTTCTACTAAAGTGTTCTTAGCTCGCTTTTGGTAACGTAGCTTGAGCAATATGGCCTAAGGCGCACTCGAAGATTAAGCAAAACAGTGGAAGTCACAAATTTCAATACAGTTTATTAAAAATAGACAAGGAACTTTAAGATTCAAACCAAGTTTAGATCAAAAACAATATTTAATAATTATTTAGAAGCAAACTCTAAAGGAGGGCTGTGATTTAAGGATTATTAATTAGCAAAAAACAACTGTCAAAACTAAACAAAAAGGTACATGAATAAAAAAAGCAGATCCACTGAATCAATCAGAAAGTCACCTACAAAATTGTAGCTGACTTCGGTAGCTATACTCGAGGGGACAAAGGTAAGTTTAGTCTCTGGTGATGATCAACACTTGAATTTGATGTGAGGTTTTTGGCTGAATCAGTCTCAGAAGATGACGAGCTGCACAGAAGTGGCTTGAAGTGCAAAATTCCCACAGAGTAGAGTTGGGTCATCACATTGAACCTGAATCTACAGCCATCAAAATCTATGAAACTTCAGGCAGTTACAACAGCTGCGAAGTCTTCAGAGGTTCCAAGTTGTGGAGATGGTTCAAGGTTGATCATATGAGCCAAAGCATGGAACGCGGTGTGAGACAAGCAGCGTACTGGAGCTCACGCTGGAGGTTCAAACATGAAACTTGTAACCGTCAAGGTGTATCGCAGCCGGTTCAAAGGTTGATCATATGAGCCAAAGCATGGAACGTGGTGCGAGACAAACAGCGTACTGGAGCTCACACTGGAGGTTCAAACATGAAACTTGTAACCGTCAAGGTGTATCGCAGCAGGTTCAAAGGTTGTTCAGTGATTCAAACCCATGTCTCACTTATCCAAGTTGAAAGGTAGAATACCAGTAAAGGCAGATCACGGTGCAGGGATCTCAGGGTTTGGGCTCTCGGTGCTTACATTGTAGCCGTACAGCGAGGGTAAAAACTGTTCATCGTATAAAAATTTACACAAAGGATAAGACCTCAGAACCAATTAATAGCAAAGTACATTTCTGTGTTTGTTAATGTTGTGGTGAAACCAACAAAACCAGGTAAAAGGAAGAGGAGAAGGGAAAAACAAAAGCAAATCATGATAACATGGCTAATAACATGCAGAAATGACCTGATCCTACTAAGGTAATGATACATCGCTGCTACAGGAGACCCTCAGGAGGCCGAGTGAAGTAGCAAGTTCAGGAAAATTACTTCAAGATATTTGTTGCCGCTCCCCAGCCAAACAGACACATCGTACAAGTGCTCTGGTGTTCGTGCAGGATCATCCCATTCGCTCTAATAACAGCCCAAGTGCCCGCGTCCACTTTAGAGTTACCACAAAAATGAAACACCCAGGCCGGATTGGATGCCTCGAAGGATATTCACAAAGGTACCTTACACATGTGAGTAATCTATACATGCAAGGATGCTCGTAGAGTAACTTTTCTACTTTTATCTATTCACTATTACGATAACGTTACTCAAAACTGTGTACTTGCACATCTGCACACCCTTAAATAGATGTGGAGCAAAATGTACAAATGTAACTTACTGAAGCATAAATGGAGCACTAGAAAGTGCAGTACCACACATAACCAGCCACTGGTAATGCCTTCTAAAACTGCATATACCCTCGTGTAAGATGGCCAATCAGTTGAGTGGCGGTTTAGCTGCCGCTTGCTGTATGGTACAAGTGGGATGATATGAAGTATGCATCTAAGACTACCCAAGGTTACAGTCCTGTTTTTCTATCACAAACTTACCTCAAATGTTTAGTTTGATTTAAGATATTCCTGTAACTGTTAAAAATGAAGAGATTAATCTTGAGAACAGAATTTGTCACAAGGGGAGGCTGAGAATTAAGAAAAACAAATTTCCTGGTTTTATAGATTCCATCTTGTTTGAAACACAACGTGGATGTCACTGCCTGTGATGGTGAAACCGGGACTGTTCTTATCAAGGAAATGCCACTGAGTGCGAGCTGCCCAGACCTTGAATAGAGAGTTCTTAACCACAATATTTTGGCAAAGAGGTCAAGCCAGGAATAATTGAGCGAGGTTTGTGGCTGCCCAACTCAATGAACTAAACACCTTGTTGAGGGGTTCACAAGGATTTTTTAAAGCACTCTGTACTTTAACAGAGCCCGTTACCAAGCACTCAAAGTGTTTACAGATAAGAGACTAAAAGAATAAGGAGATAGTGGTGCCTAAGATTGTATATCATACCAATCAAGTTACTTCCTGTGTAAACTTGGCTCACCAAATGCAGCAATAGCAGGCAGAAAAGGTTTACATTAAGGTCCAGTACTGTCTAATCTATGTTTCTTCTAAACACTAGGAAATTCAACAAACTTTATTCGGTTTTATAAAAGAAATAAACCATAAAAGTCATACATAGGATGCCCAGTCGCCAATTTTTAGGTCAGCCCCTGACATGACCCCTGGCAATGGGTTGGGCCCAGGAGGCACTAAGAGGAAGCGTCCCTCGGTTGGGGGCCCTTGTAAACACAGAAAGAACATTGGAACACAGTCATCTTCAGCAGTCCACACAGTAGTGCCTAATCTGGATGCTATTTCATTAGACATGCTCAAACAGCCTTGCTGTCAGCACTTGGAACTAAAATGGACTCCATCCTACTCCGACTTTCTGCACTGGAAGCAACCAAAGGGATCGTGCCCTTCTATCCACAAGTATCCTTCCTACAAGGCCAACGATCTCGACCACCATTTCCAGTCCCAGTGGTAGGGGCACGGGTGCAAGAGACAGAGCAGTGTCTATCACAAAGCCACCTAGTCATATGGTAGGAGATACAATGGCACCTATTATGCCCAGGACTGACCTTCAGCACCGTCCAGTCAACCGGAGGGGGGCAGTGGGGCACCCGGAACCAAGTTTCTCCTCAGTCTCTGAAATCTCAGGGTTTCAAAGTGGGCGGATTGTACAGTTCAGATGATAGGTGGGAAGGGCTGGAAGACATGACCCCTGTGGACGTGAATAACTATTCGCCTTCTTTGGGCTCTATTCATCTCCTACCTGAGTCCACTCCGCTTGTTGTGGTGTTAGCTGGAGTACCATGCCTCATCCCTGGGACCAAGGAAGACTTTTACCAGCTGAAGAATAAGGCAGTGCACTGGCTCAATTTCAACATTGCCCCTGGGCTTAGGGTGGAAAACCAAATTCTCATGGTGTGCTGGACACAGTGGGTTGGTAGCACCAAGAAATCCTGGCTGGGGGACTGTATTATTATCAATTTTAACAATCCAGTCATGGTAAACCGAACCTTAACCACGGTTGTCCAGTCTAACTACAAGTGTTGGAACTCAGCAATCTTGACACTCCCGCTGGGATACTTCTACAGACCCAATTATTACCAAATACTGTCCCAGCGCGAGCGGCTCCAAGAGGTGGGTCATAGGGGTCGTGCAGAGGGGATGATAGGGGTAAGCACAGAAAATAGGTTTACTCCTCTGAGCTCATTGGAAGATTGCGTTTGACGATGTGTGGGTCCCTCGGACCCTGTGGCACCCACATCCCAGGGAAATGAATCGCCCCCAGAACAGGTATTGAGTGTGAATGGAGGGTGTAATGCCCACGCTGTCGGCAGCCCGATGTGTATCTGCTCCATATGAGTTGGTCTTGCACCTCCCTTCAAGGCTACTGGAGAAAGGTTGCTGCAACTCTGGCGCACTGTACCGTACCCTCCTTTACGCCCACAGGGAAAATCTGCATTTTAGGGGTATATGTCAGATCTAAAAAAATAGCGTCACACCCCGATTCAGAGACCTAGGTTTAATAACTGCCAAGTGCTTAATTACAAAACGGTGAAAGCAGGCAGATCCCCCAGAAATGAACGACTGGATAAGCTCACTTAAAATATGGGCACAGGCAGAGAGTACAGCGCTACACAGGGAGGAAACGGCAGGGCTCTGCAAGTGCCCCATAGCGCAACAATGGGACACCAGACTCACGGCCTTCAGAAATGGAGTAAACGGGGAGGGCAATGATACTGAGCCAGCGACCCCATGATATACTAATTGAAGTTTCCGGGCGGCGGGGAGGGAGATAGCGGTGGATGCCTATCGCATTCTACTACATGATACCCCGTGGAGAAAGTCTGATGTACTGGGGGCCCTGTTCTTTCCTGCCCCGACGCCTAGTGCTGTGACATTAGCCCCCTACACCCACATGAGTCCGAGTTGAGTCCCGATGAGTCTCCAAGTAGTTATTCGTGCAATAACCGGTCCCACACTCAGTAAGGCAATGGTTAACATAATTTTTCGAGATAGCAGCCTTTTAGTTTTGTTGTTCACTATTTTTCATTTACATAAAATATGCTTTATTGATGTGTCTGTTGTTATAATCATGCACCATCCCTTTTCTTCTTTCGCAAAGCCCGCTTAGTTGTAATATCGAACAGGCCACATGTATAGGTCGCCAGCGCCGGATAACGTTGTGTCCATTTGACACAAAGGCCTTAAATAAGGTGGGAAATATTAGCATGTGAAATTAGAAACATGTCCCTTTGATCTCTTTATATTTTTATTCTAGCATAGGCACTGAAAAGCTGCAGAGATATGTGGTGGGCAGGCAATCGCAACAATTTACGTGAAACTCACTATTAGCGATAAGCTGATGTGAAACTATAAATCGTGTTGCTGTAATAGGAACAGTTATTCTATTATAATGTTATTAAGACGACGTTACATGCGGATATACACTGTATTCTCCACATTTTTGCTTTGCCATGTATTGCAAGAGAATGGAATAATATGAAAAAGACCAATAAAGATATATTTTTTTTAAAAGGTGAATGGAGGGTGTACATTTTTTTCTTGGAATATTGCGGGGGTAGAGAGCAAGATCGAGAACACTGAATGGTTGACCCTTGTTAAGAATTTTGATGTGATATGCCTCCAGGAAACATGGGCTGTAGACAATAATTATCACCTGGATGGCTTTAAAACCCTCTTCGTTCCAGGTACCCCGTCCAGGTCAGGGAGAGCCAAGGGGAGAGCTTATCACCTTTGTTTCTCTAGCTTTCCTTGGCATCTCCGCTCACTATATGTCTCTCCCAATTTACACGTGATGTTGTTGTCCGGTGGAAAGAGCAAGCTACTTCTGGTAAACTTTCACAACGCGGGAGTTACACACCTGGATGAGGGCAATATAACTCGGCTGGGGTCTGTACTTCAGCATAGCATCTTGAAAGGTCAGAGTTATCCCTACATTTTTTAACAGGGGATTTTAACACTCATATGTGTGGGAACGCCAGGCAAGGAGGAGTGGAAGCTATGGGCTGTGTACAACAAGCAGGCTTACACATGGAACATACTCCTCACGCAAGAGGTGAGTGCCGGTATTCTGGGTCTGTCTAAAAACAAGGACCCCACGCCAGATGGGATCTTGTCAGATCTCTACATCGCCCACGTAGAACCTGGGTGCCTGTCCTCACAGCTGTTATCAATGCTGCAGTCCAGGTTGGCCGCTCAGATTCTTGGGTTTTATATAGTCCCTGTATTTAAAAAGGGTGATCGGTACAGTACCTATTGTTATAGGCTCATTTCTCTTCTGGACTCTGTGGTGAAGGTGCTGGGCCGCATGGTACTTGACACACTTGTATCTTGGGAAGATGAAAACAACTTTATATCCGATATCCAATCGGCTTTCGTCCAGGTCGTTCCACTGTGGAACAGTGTTTAAACCTGTACATGGTTCTGAACAAATACACTGTGGCTCGTTCCAGCCCCATATACCTAGCCTTCATGGACCTGTCCTCAGCATTCACTGGGTCAATAGGTCCAAGCAGTGGCAGTTGCTGTCCTCCATTGGCATCGACAGTAACATCATTTTATTTTTGAGGGATCTTCACCGTGATTCAACTGCGGTTGTCCACTATTCAAAGGATCTGAAAGTGTCCAGTCAGCTTGACATCAAGAGAGGGGTGTGTCAGGGGTGCATTTTAGCATCCTTTCTTTTTAACCTATTTATTAATTCCTTAGAGAAGGCCCTTTTGGTTACAAATGTGGATTGTCCCCAGGTAGGCAAGCGTAGCCTGCCAGTCCTCCTAAACACGGATGACGCAGTCCTCTTGGCGATAGCTAGGTGCCTACATCTTCTTCTGAATTATTTTGCCCTTTTTATGAAGGACTTGGACCTTTCGTTTAATCATTCCAAGTCATTCATTATGCAGGTGGGACCTCGTACAACTAAGCAGTTCACTTTTAAATTCGGATTTTCGTCAATACCGAACGCCAATGTTTTCTCTTATTTGGGAGTTGTGTTTGACAATTCCTTCAGTTGGTGCCCTTTGCTTACTTGGAAGAAAGGGGATATAGTGAAAGCTTTTGCAGCTGTTTTTAACTTTGCTAGCAGAGTGGGAGGGAAGCCAATAGCGGCTCATTTGAAGATATATGAAGCCAAATATATTTCAAAGGTTAGTTATGGGAGTGAGATATGGGGCCACATTGGGGTAGGGATAGTGCAAAATGCTGAAAACTCTTTCCTGCGATGGGCCCTTTCTGTCCCACAAAGCAACCAGTTTTATGTCGTGCACGAAGAGTTGGGGATGCCTTTCCTCTCAGATGTACTGGTTTTCCGTCCCCTGGCGTTGTGGCTTAATATTTGGGCTAATTAAGAAAATATACTTAGCAAAGATGTCCTATGGGAATGCCTTTCACTTGACCATGTCTCAAGCATCTGATGGCTCTAGTATATAAGAGTTGGCCTCTCCAGGGTAGGTAGGAACTATTTGCTAACCCTGAGCGCATATGTAAGAGGGACCTTACTCTGGTCAAAGAGTGTTTTTTAAAAATGAGCTGCTGTGATAGAGAGGGAAATGAGCTGTGGAAGTCTAGTGTGCGTAAGTACATTGTGTTAAAAACTGTACCAACCACGAACCTTATCTTCTAGGGCTTAAAAGCATCCATGATCTTTTTCTATTCACCCAGTTTTGGCTCAAACTCTTCCATTACCTCTTGGAACACCCTTCCGGCTCCCACAGAGGCCTCGTGTCTCATGCCCTGTGGCTGCAACGGTGAGTTTCCTCAGGACATGATGCACTTTTTTAATGTTTTGTAGTTTTTATGCTGTCCCTAGAAAGTTATTTATTATTCCCATTCTCAAAAAAGCGGGTTTTAGGAGAGAGAGACCAGCTCTTATCTTTTTACAACTGCTCTCTAATGGATTCGTGCTCAAGATTAATTTGGATGTGGCCTTGGCGCTCGGCTGACGCTCGAACTGTTATAAAAGATTTGAGAGTCTTTATCGGCACATACGCAGTCGGCACGCTACATTCTGCGTTTAGCCCTCGAGCTTACAAGGAGGCCATGGCCAATCTGGGTGTTGCATTGCGGTACTCTAGTCCATTCCATCCTGAGGGAAATTCGGTAGTGGAGAGAAAAAACCGGGACATAAAGCAATCTATAACAGCCAGGGTATTAGGTTCGGGTGACGGGTGGGTCAAACATCTAATAAGTGTCCAACATAGTCTTAACAATCTGCCAAGAAGTTCTCTAGGGGGTATCACTCCATATGAAGTCTTTTTTGGAACCAGAATGTTAGTAGCGGACCTCGATTTTCAGACTTCAATGGTAGACCAAAAACTCTTTGATATCAAAGATAGTTTGGCTGTCTTACAGGACTTAAATGAAATAAGAAGGAAACAAAGTAACGTGTTCCTGAAGCCAACCACCACTGAAGAGAAACCGACCGTCCCAGCAAGGCCTTTCTGGATCCCAATGCTTGGTGATCTGGTCAGAGAAAAGATCGTGGACAAGAAGGAATTTGGGCATTCTTAGGAACTTGTACCTCTCGAAACCCAAATAACAGTTCGTCAAGAAACGCCTGTCTACAATGAAGTAGCATCTGACTACACAAATGTTACAAGTAATCCTGAGGTTCCAGCGATTTCAACGAATCCCGATGCAATCCCAACAATTGACAGAACTGGCTCAGGCTATTTCATGAACTTTGATACATTTTCCGAGGATCCAAGCGAACCTAAAACTGCGCCCGTAAAAAGATCTTTGAAAGAGCAAGCAACAGACCTTTTTCATCACCTGGAAAAGACTTATTTGGTTTCACCATGGATTGAACTTTGGATTGTGTTGGGTGGGCTTTTTCTCCTACTTTGGTTGACTCTGGTAATAACTTTGGGAATGCTGATAATGGAAGATATGTCACAATGGACACAGCAAGTAAGAACATCAACTTACTTCTCAAGCCACACAAATCATCCCATCGTGAACAAAGAGACTTGTCATCAGTGAACATCACAGCCGTTCCTATGCCAGGGAGTATAGCTTGGGACAGACCTAATTATGACATGTTTGGACCGTCAGAGCTGTTGAAGATTTCACACCAGTTCAAGATTTCCTTGAATGACTTTGTTTCATCTAGTACCTTTTCTGATGATTAGGACTTCGAGACTGTTAATAATATGATGTCAGACTTTACAAATCATGAATACTTAAAAGGTTCATCAGATTATGAATAAATGTATTGTTATAATCACTATGGTCATCATTTCTTGCACAAATCTGCAAATCTTAGAAATGTATTAATGTATAACCAATGGGTACATTCTCCTACGCCACCAAAGGGTAGCTCAAAAACATTTTTTAGAAAATGTCCGTACTTTTCAGGGTTCAATGTATCCAATCCGGAATCATTTTACTTTAAAAATGTAAACAAAAACAGGAATGAAAAGTATGTTAACAAATACTAAGCACATTTATTGTACAGCCTTTTATGCTCAACTGTCTTCACTAGGTTTTGAATCTTGGAAAGACAACATTGAGACAAAAACTGTCTGGGGCACAAAAGATTGACAAGTGCAGGGGATAGAAGCTTCATTTAGAGCCTGCATCACCCCTGAGCAAATTATGTTTTTGAATGACACTGTCCAACAGATGTCTTGTCTATACCTACACCTACACCTGCTAGTGATAACACTTCAGAGGGGGGAGTCGATGTACAAACTATTTTGCATCACAATAGAGCAGATCCAGATTGAAATAAATGGTTGATCTGGCCCACAGACACAAACAACTGTCAAGATAGATTCCTGAATTAAATAAAGGGGTTCACATTCATTAGGCCAGAACCAAGATATGTTCAAAGACAGCATCCAGGAATAGTAACAACATACAGTATAGGGAAACTTTGCCTTGATTGGATACATAGATCTAAACTGAAGGATGTACAGCAACACTTATCTTTACTTAAAGATGGTGCTGATCTTAGGGAATTGTTGCTAGGACCAAGAACATTGTGTCATAAACCTTTTATATATGCCGTTATCTTTGCTGCTTATAATGAAGCATGGAAAATTACGCAAGCAGAGACTGCAGAACGAATACGAGAAATTGATCGTATTAATTTTGAGAAATCTCTCTCTGTGGTTGATAATGGGTTAACGACTCTGTGGTCCAGGATATATTCTTTATGTAGCATAGTGTCTTCTGTCATAGACATCATGGAACAGGACTTGGTCATGTTGCAACATGGTCAGTCACAATTACGTTCTATCATGCTATTAGACTCGACGTTGCAAAACCTTCATTCAGGCTATGTGCTGTGACGTTTAATCAATATTACGTCACTGTTTTCAGAATTCGATCTCACTGATAAACAGATCAACTTGGCACAAAGGGGAGCAGACAATACGGTGCTGAGCATTGAAAAACTAGAAAGATTGCCATTTACTGTCGCTGAAAAGCCAGTTATGGAATGGATTATACATGGAACAATCACTCTGCCTGTTACAATTTTCTATTTTCAATATTGCCTACAACATATACCAGCAAGCACATATAAAAGGTTGGGTAAAGAATACATCAAGACATCCTGGGAATTGCCGTACACATACAGATGTTGGAGTGGGGGTAGTGAAGTGTTTCTTAGCGGGGAAAATTGCGAAAATGTACCAAGCCGTTCTCTCCTATGTCAGGGTATAAACTTACACGGGGCCTGCAATAGTTCCTCTAAAAACTTATTCTGCCACCTGCAAGGTTCACCAGCCACGGTGATTGATCCAATTTTTGGACAACTCTCAAATGGGAGTTACCTTACGTTGAATGATCGCAGCTGTTGTGGCATGTTGCCAGGCATACCATATCTAGTAACTGTGTCAGCCAGGGTCACTTGCTGTATGCAAGTATTGTTTCCTAAAACCAAGACAGCCGGGAGTCGCCACTTTGGCCTTCACTGAACATCTCTTCTATACAAATTGATACTTTAAGCAGAATGAAAGCCATTCTTTTTCAAAAAACTGTGCCACCGACCTCGGTCAAAGAAACCTATGATCTGCAAGTCGCAAGGACTTCTGCAGAGTTACATGCCCTCTTAACTACAAATTGCCCTATACATGTCTCAGAAATGTTAAGTCGTATCTTAAACATGTCTGATACAAGTGGTTTTGTACATGTATTTAAGACCGTATTTTCAGGACTGTTAGCAACTTTTGAAGCAGTCCTAGTAATATTTCCAAACTTTGTGCACTCTGTGTTTGGCGGATTACCTCTCATTTTGGGACTCACTGCAGGAATACTATTTTTGCTCCTATTGCTGCGATATGGCACGTCATTTCACAAACGACACCTAGTTCTCCATGGAGACAACTCTACTAGCAATGAAGTGTCGTGAGCGCATAGTCCAAATGTTGTCTAAGAGAATTAAATACCACATGGTTTTTGTCATTCAGACCAATTAGGCAAGATTGGATCCTACCTGTTCTACGCTGGCTGCTATGCGGAGAAGAATGAGCGTTAGACACATGTCTCACACTCCCATCAGTCATGCCAACGGATGTTGATACTTTGCTTGAACCAGTAACGGCCCATGCACTGTGTTGTCCCCAGCGGCTACCGATTCTGATGACGGCATTCATTGAGATCTCACAGACGCAAAATGCTACTACTGTAATTCATGAATTTTTATCTTGTGTTCTGATTAACTTGGACATATTATATTTATCAATATGTAACTTGGAAGATGTTTTTCTTTTATAAAACCGAATAAAGTTTGTTGATAATAATCACTAGGGGATTCATTTACAGGGTAGCATGGTATCCCTCACAATAACTCCAGGAGTCACAGTCCACACAATGTACATGCTTTGTTCCCCCTACTTCCAACCTTACATATACCCCAATCACCTGCCCAAACCTCTCCCTGCTGATGCCAATGTGGTCCTCCCTCATCCCACAGACCATATTTTTGGCCCCTTTGAAACTGCCCATACAATAAAAATGCTGCAGTTGTAAATACATATCAACTACCATTTGTTGTGTTTGAAACATTTTATTGAATAATAAAACCTAATAAACATAAGCTGATTATTAAAGCAAAACAAAACATCAGTTGCCATGCACATAAAAGACAAAAGTAGTACATAAAAATCAACATACTGTAACACAGCAAAGTTATGTAGAGCACAATTCCTAATTTCGGGCACTCTTTAAAGTTCAACAATAGAAACGTTCATAAAGAACAGGAAAGGAAACAAAGAAGGTAGGATACAGTGATTTCATTAATGTAATGCTTCCTACATATAGAAAAACAAATACTAATTATTTTGCTTATGCAATAAAGTCCTCACATTAAAATACTAAGGGAAATATATTGAACAATGAACATTTCATATGTAATTAGAATTCAATTTGAATATTGTATCCTCCTAAGCATAATTTGACTCATGATTACAACCTGAATGCTTTCTGGAAAGGAACCACATCATGGGGTTCAAAATCACATCTTTTCCAATAATATGATTCAAATGATAACCTTGAAATTTAATTCAATTTGTTGATTTAGTCAATTTTGGAGATCAACAATTTGAATTATATACAACATCCATACACTTTTGTAAAATTGTCTCCTAAACGTGAATTCCATCCACTTTTTGATTAAACACTTCCCATTCCAGCAAGCATCACAAGACCACTTGTTGTTATCTTCCCAATAAGTGATAATGTTTCGGCTGGCAACAACAATAAATATGTTTAGGATTTTACCATGCCATTTCTGAATCATGGTGCACAATAAAATTTAGGAACAGAAGGGCATCTTTTGGTGTAGCATTCTTTAAGGCTTGAAACTAGAATTCCTGATTTTTTGGACATGTAAATGTCATATTTTTGAAAGAATTCTAACAGACCCAGCACAAGCTCACCGAAAAATAGAAGATGACTGAATTGTACTTAGAGAAAATGTGCTGATAAGTAATCTATTGATGTAAAATACAGTGGTCATGGCAATGCTTATAGATCTAATCTATTCAGATTTTAACTCCATAGTTTGTTCAATAAATTGACTGAGCATAATACTTGAAGGTCCATCTCTCAGATCAGATCAGTTCTAGTACAGTTTTAGTTGCGATAACACTAATAGAGATCATTGATAAATAGATTTTAAAAGCCATGGGTGCAATTGATCCTTGGTCTAAATCTAGATTATTGTCTGCAATAGAAACCAGTACAAACAGATCCAATCTAAAATCATTGAATATGTTTATTATAGGGGTTTGGAGTAAACCCAGAAGACACACATTGTTCCTGAAACTCAGAAAATGTATCTAAAGATTATGATTACATCCTATTTTATGTCCAGAGACTGCTTTAGCTGCTTTCCTGTTTAAGTGACATTTGCAATTATATTTAACAAAACATTAACGCTGGATGTCAGAAATTCTGTCTTTAAGTACTGTGTAATAGTTATGTGTGATGGTTTTTATTTGATCTGAAGCAACACTAACACTAAATAGGTACATGCACCGGTTATCATCCAACTAAATTATTGGCATACTTAATTTGGAGGGAATTGAGAAAAATGGCCTCATGTTTTATTGTTAAAAAAATCTACTGGTTCAGTAATTCACAGAGTTTGCAAATGCTAAACCCCTTTTTGAAATGTACTAAGCCCATTTAACAATTCAGAATTTGGAAGGGGAATGTTAATAGTGTCTCTTCTGAATATTTAATACATTGTTAAGGTATGTATTGAGTTTTGAAACCATATGTGGACTGAAAAACAGTAACAGGAGGTAGTAACCTAAGGGAACATTTGTGAATATGAAAGTAAAATGAGGTGCATTAAAAATGCCTTTATTTAAAAGCTATCACAGACAAAGTGGTGTGCTGACTCTACAAGCAACCACTTTTTACCAAATGGATTACTAGTACATGAACCTCAGTATTTCCCATATTGCTGAAATTTAGTCTCTAATATTTTTGTAATGTTGTGTAAATATTTGTTCCTGTTAGTTCCCCTTTCAATATTGTCATGAAATGTACCTATTATTTTTGTCAAACATATTGAAATATCTTTATCACAATTTTTGGGGCATTCTAAAAAGTATTTTCACTCTCTAACTTGAAACTTCCTAAGAAAAATATTGACGCCAGTTCCTGGTTTCTCCTAGATCATTTAGCTTTCTCACTAAAACAAGCACAATATTGATTTGAGAGAGGTGGTTATTGTAGTCATACGCACTCGGGTTAGTTTAAAAAAGACCAATTCCTTAATCTTTAGAAATAATACTTGGAAAAGTTTATGTTCAATAATTTACTGATAAAGATATCAGATAAAGATCAACTAATTTCTTCTACCTTGTGGTATCAAAAATATGATAGAATTAACAGACTTCTCTTCTAGATAAATCCAGGTTTGAGAAGTTATTTAATGCGATTATCAACTTTCTGTCTTTTAAACATGTTTTGTCAGTGCACAGAGTATTTTTCCTACATAGATCACAACATTTCATGCAATTATCTGTGCTTGAACGAACAATGAAGGTGTTAAAATGCATTTCTACCACAATCAAGAAACCCTTGGGTCTATGACGATTACAGTTGCAAATGAAGACCTAGCTAAGATGAAATATCCCTTTAAAAGGATGATTTCCCTCACCCACCATAGTTGGCACGCTTCCTTATTGGGAATCTCTTTGCACCATGAAACAACCCACTCACTGAGAGGGAGGAGTTCAGGCATATTTTGTTGTAGAGAAAGGTATACTAAATATCACAATAATGAGCTCAGGGTAGTGGGGGCAGCAGAGTGAAAGTTAAAAGTTAAAACTTGCTAAAGGGTATGTGGTTTCCATTATTTGTAGGCCCCTGGGCCAGGATTAAAAACAAGGACACTGTAGGAGAAATATATATGCACTGTTAGAGTCAGTAAGAGGTCAACATGTTTCAGCCTATTAACCCTCCTAAGAGGTGTTTGCGGCATTCTTCAGGACTTAATCAAAAGTTGTGCCGCTCAATGTACTCAATCAATAACAAGCATTGTCATAGCCAATAGGTCTCGCCTTTGGGACCTTATAAGTGTTTAGCCATGCATATTCAGTAACAATGTGAAAAAATTACTATTAAAAAAAGAAGCCTATAAACTAACTAAGCTAGACGTGACTTTATAACTGGTTAATCAAACGTTTCTGGAGGTTTAGTATATATAAAAAACTCCTTTTTTCTATGGTGTGTCATATAAAATTGATGCTCTAAATTTTGGTAAGAGTACACAATGTCAAAAAATTCAATACTGCTTTTATATCAATTTACCTTTGAAAGCTTGAAGTGAAAGACAATTCTAAGTGGCATTTGGTTATGAGTAGGCGCTAATGACTATTTCTGGATGACAATGTAATTAGCATTTTTTGTATAAGATGTGTTAAAAGTATGGGTAGGGAAAATGGCTATTTTGGCCAAAGGCTCCCCTTTCTATATGCATGCTAGTTTTAATTTGTAAACTGAATCACAATTTGTTATGTGGTACACTGTAATGTTAGATGAATCTGTTTTACCCTTCTGATAAGCAAGGGATGACAATGAACTGTTTTTTCGTCCCTGGTTTTAAATGGATTCAGGTTGGAACAGACAAGCTGTTGGTTGACTTTACCTCAGAAAATGGTTGTTTCCCGCATGCTGGTTTCATGCGACTTAAATCCCTGCAGTGGAAGAGGCGGCTGCATGCCTGCATATATGGCCAGATCAGTACTTGGCTGTTTAGGTTCTCCAGTGGGGCTAGAATAGAAGCTGTTAAGGGCAGGGGCTCAGCTTCCCATTGGTGCAGCTGGTGCAGTGGCACCAGGTCCCAGATGCCTTAAAGGCCCACTGATCCCTGATAACTGCTGTTTGTCACAGTTCAAACAGAGGCCTGAGGGGCCCACAGAACAATGATTATTGCTGTTTTCCACAGTCCAAATAAACGGGAGAGGTCACATTTCCTTTCTTGCCTTGGGGCCCAGGGCACACTGGCTAGGCCACTGGTTAAGGATGCAGTGGGGAAGAGGTGGCAAGACAGGTGGATTATCTAAACAGCTCAACGATGACTTCATGCCTGGGTATTAAAGTATTCATTACAATTAAAGACTGAAGCAGGAATAGATATCATAATATAGGAAGGCCTATGTACAAATGCAACTCGATTAGCGGCTGCCTTTAACTTCTCACTTATCACCTCTCCTAATTTACAGTTTTATATTAGATGCAGACATAAATCGTGACCTATGAATATGTTTATCTATCTTTAGGTTCAAATGACCCATCTTTTCCATATGCAAGTATCAGACAGGTCGGAAACGCCTAACAGCTTTGAACTTGATAAAGCCACATTAATCACTGGTCTTGAAATGCAAATGGCAGCATTAGGCACGCAGAGGTGTATTCTACGTAATCTCATTATGTTCAGGATATGGGAGAGTGTTTAGGGCATAAAGCACTTTAATGAAAACATTTCTGCAAACATAGAAATTCAATCTTCCTTGTCCTACCCTAGTATAAAAGTAGTACCACATTCTTTGTATACCTGAATGAAATAGGCACACAAAATAGTACCGTATTTAAAGGCCCAGTTCAGAATTACATGGAAGGTGCACTGTCCCAGACTACACAACGGTGCAGTTTTCAGTGGGTGCTATCATCCCACACAGGGGGAGTACACCAGATTATGATGGAAAAAAACAGGTGGTGCCCCAACGTAGGCGCAGTTGTAAACCACCAGTCTGCTTACATAGTAAAGCGTCTGGCAGCTATTAAGTGAGGTGGCACGTTTCCTCTGCAGATGGTTGGGGTCTGTCACCATCCTGTCAGGTGGAGGTATACAATCAGTGCGCCACCTGACTGCTTGTTTGCCTTTTCGCCCGTGTCAATAATACAGTGCAGTCCTTGGAGGAGTAGTCAATTTGTATTCATGAAAGACACTTGTGTTTCTCGGATATGTAATCCCCAGATGATGCCTGAACTGTTCCCCAATGGGCTATTTGTACATCGTATTGAATTGTATGGTCTTATGAGGACTGTTAATAATAAAAAAAGATTTAGTGAGTGTTTATCGCCCTCTATGTCACTCTACTTCTAAGCACCTAATACAGCTTGTACAGTGGTTACTGACCTCTGCTCACATACATTATGCTTAATATAAATAGTGCACAATTTAGGCGTTTGTGTCTACCTACAACGTGGACCTGATATGAAGAGCAGTACCTACAAGGTGGATCGTACAATTCAACAAGAGTCTAAGATACTTCAGCACAACTGACTTTGCATCAACATTACGGGGCATCAGTCTTGATGGCAAGCCAACTTAAAACTTATCAGTATTGTACACATTATTATCAGAGACTATACTTGCCTCTTGGATACAACTTTACAACAGAAATTTATTAATTTTTGTACAGTTGTGTGTATACAATAAAACAACCTACCCACCATAATTGATCCGTCTATTCATCTTTTTGGGATCTGGAGTAGCATGCTACTCGCCGAAAAGCACTTCAACACTTCATCAGGGGTAGCAAGTGTAGGAAGGTGGATATCGGACTATGGTTACCCCCAAACTTTTTGCCTGGTGTTTAGCTGTTTTTTGACTCAGTTGGCCTGGGATCCTGGTATTCAGGGCCCCAGGCTAATTGCTCTCTCCTTAAAATGGACTCCATGTACCTTAGGTACATTACCAATTGGAACTGGTTCACCTTATTGGCCCCTGTAACAGTGTACCCTAGGTACCCAGGGCATAGGTGTTTCCAAGGCCTTCCAGGGGCTGCAGCATGTATTGTGCCACCCCTGGCCTGGCCTCCATATTTGACACAACTGGCTGATCACTCAGCTGGGGTAAGTTGGTGTTATCACCTCTTACTTAGATATAGTATATCTATATCTAACATATATGGACACATGGTAACCTATAAGTCACTCCTATGGCAGGCCTTAACAATCCTGGAGGCAGAGTGCTTGGTTTCATGTGAGATGGTGCTCTGGCACGAGCTGAGCCTGTCTGCAGCTGTCGGGAACAACTCCCTTAGCTGTTCCGGGATATTGCCATACCATATACTCTTAAGTGCATTATAATCCTCACGGTTACTTGCTAACTTTGGTTTGGGTTTATCAAAACATGTCGAGTAAGGTGTCATACGAATTGGAATACTACCCCCTCGCCAATTCTGGCGACGGGGGTAGCATTCCACCCTTCTAGAGGGATACGGCATGTACATAACCTGAACCCCGGTTAAAGTTAACTCGAGCCTCAGCATCACAAAATGGATGCTGCCACCACAGACACAAGTCTGACCTGCTGCTGGGAGTCCTTCCAGCGAGGGAGGCTTGGACAAAAGGTTTCCTGCCTTGGGAGGTGCTAGCACCACCCAAGACAGGATTTTGTGTATTAGGTAGGACAGGGCTGAATAGAATGAGACATGCCTGGGGCACACAAGGTGTCCCTGTGCATATGCCGGTTCAAACCGGTGCTGGGGCTTTCCGGTCCCAGTCCTGGCGCGGAACTGGACAAAGGAAAGGGGGTGTAACCACCCCCCTTCCTGGTCCCACCCAGAGGAGGGACCTAGCAGGTGATCCGGCCCCTAGATTTGGAATAAGAGTAGGAGCTGTGTCCCAAGACTTCAGATCATCCTGAACTCAACTTGAAACTAAGAAGAAAACTGGACTTCGACATTCTGCTGCACAGAAGACTGAAGAGCATCTCCCTTGTGGCCAAGGAGTGACCACCCTGTGAATACAGGCACCATCCAGCAACTCGACGTCTGCTTTGCCGCCGCCTCCCGCCGGAGCCCGAGCCCAGAGCTCGACAAGACCTGGATTCTCAGACATCTCAGAGCCCGATCCACAGTCCCTGAAAAGAAGAGACCCATGGAGGCACCGAGAGATGTGGGACTGGCCATCTTGGAAGATCCACGAGGAGCTGACTGCGCAGCACCCGAGGCACCCTTGATGCTGTGCTTTGGGGTTTGAGAAGCCCTGCCACCGAGCAGCATCTGCACCGAAGATCAGCCCCCCAGCATCTCCACGATCTGCGTGGGGCCCTTTTGCATTTTGTCACTCGGCGCGTCATCCCGGTTACTGGCCCGTTGGCTAGTGGCCATCTTGGTGACAAAATCCGAATTCAACACCACTGGTCTGGTTGCTCCAGACTGGCCCTCGCTCCTGTAAAAAGGAGCAGCCCCTCTGACCTTGCTGGTCCGAGTGAGAAGCTTGTATCGTTTCCTGCGTGGCTTGCATTAGCCAAGGCCTGTTTGCTCCGATCAAGAAGCCGACACCGCCATCAGCTAGAGCCTTCATGGGACAGCTCGTGATCGGCTCCTGGACATCCTCGACCTCTTCGTGTCCACGTGGCTGCAGAGACAATCTTCACTTCTTCACCTGTTTGCACCCAACATCGCCTGGTTCCCTCCTGGTTACACGGTAGTCACTGGCTAGTGGCTTTGAACATTGTCCCCTCTGCTTTCAGGTCTTCACCTCTTCAGATCCACCCTTGGATCCACCGGAACTCTTCTCGACGACCCGCCTGCAGCATCTTCATCTACAGGCTAATTAGACCAGCGCGACGAAACCCGACACACTTTGAGACATATGCACCCGCTTCCTGTGGGTGAGGTAACCCTGGCACTCCGGTGCTCCTGTGTAGCAATACACCTCTAGTGTCTTTGTTCCAAGTTGCTAGGTTCTAGGTCATCCGGAAGGTTCCCTTTGCAGTAACTTTGTACTTTTTACGCACCATTGACTTTGCATTGGTACATGCGTGTGCTTTAAGAGCTGCACCCGAGTCCCGCGGGCCTTTCCCGACTTCATCACTGCTAGTCCCGCATAGCTCCAGCGATTCCCAAGGTCCTAGGCCTACTTCCTTTTCGATTAGTGATACTTATACCACTATTTTAGTATATGAGTTGAGTGGCCCCTAGGGCCTATCCATATTGTGCAACTTTTTTATATTTAAACAGTGTTCTGTTTTAACGCATTTGCTTCTATGCTCATAAAGAGTATAGGGGATACTTGTAGTAAATAAATATATATATATTTTCAATACATATCTGTGTGGTGTCCTTTCTTTTGGTATTCAAGGGGATTGTATATGGTAAAACAGCTTGCTTCAAATGCCTTACCAGAGTTTAGCCTAAGACTGCTTTGTCCATGCTACCTCTAGGATAGCTGGTCTATAAGGTTGACTTACAACCAATCATCATAAGGGTTGCTTGGCATGGTACAAGGTGATCACTAGAATTAGTGAGCATCATATACCAGGCCAACTTCTCACAGCAAGCGCTATATAAATGCAAAACCTTCCCTCTTCTATCCCCCCACTATCTTTTTTAACCCAACTAACAGACCAACATGTCCAGCTCTCAAATACATTTTATATTTCCCTATACTAATTCACCAATAATCATTTTTGGATCCTGGAGTAGCGTGCTACTCGCCGAAAAAGCGCTTCAAAGTTCGTATGGGGTAGTAAGTGTTATGTAAATCTAAATACATTACAATTACTGTTTACATCGGGCTGCACTAACACAAGGATAGAAGTAGAGTGGGGATCAGAGTTTATCTGCCCAGAACGAAGCATACTACGGAAAGTGTGTGAACAGTCTATATGTTGTGCGCCTGGCAGAGAAAAACACAGCAGAGGTGGGAAGAAGGTAGGTAATGTGATGGTCAGACCTATGTGGAAAGATGCAATCACTTTGGGCAGAAAAGAGGACTACTTTGTCCGGATGGACAGCAAGAAAGGGAGGTCTGGAAGATAAGCCTGAAGCTCACCCATCCTGCAAGCAGAGGTGATGGCAAGCAAAAAAGCAGTCTTCAAAGGAGGCGAAGAGGACAATTTGGTAGGCGCTCAAAGGGAGCAAACATAAGACAAGTGAGGACAAGATTCAACTCCCACTAGGGCATTACGAAAGGAGAAGGAGGAACGAGAAGAGTAATGCACTTCAAAAATCTGTTAACAATAGGATCGTTGACCATGCTCAAGGGCTCGGGGGTACCAGACTTGGGACTGATCGCGTTTGATCTTCTTCAGCAATCTTGGCAGAAGTGGTACAGGAGGCCGCAACTCCACTCGCAACTAAAAGGGTCGCCGAGCGAAAGCCGCCTTGGAAACTCTAACAAGCAGAACTGCTGACATTGAGCGTTCTCTTCGGTGGCGAATAGATCTAACCAAGGCTCTCCCCACTACTGAAAGAGACCTAGCACCACCTTCGAGTGAAGATGCCATTTGTGATCCATCATGCACTGACGGCTGAGTTTGTCCGTCCTGGCGTTCAGTGAACCTGTTAGGCGTTGAACCACCAGAGATATGCCCTGATGTTCCAGCCATGTCTAAAGGCGAAGAGCCTCTTGACATAGGGTCCACGACCCCACCCTGCCCTGTTTGTTGCAGTCCCACATGGCGGTGGTGTTGTCCGTGAACACCTGCACCACTCTTCCTTTGACAGAAATAAGGAATGCCTTCAGTGCAAGACAAATCGCCCGGAGCTCCAGAGGGTTGATGTGGTGCCTGGACTCTGCCAGAGACCAGAGGTCTTTGATCTCCGCCATTCCCATATGGCTGCCCCAACCCAGGAGTGACGCATCCATTACTACTGTGAACTCAGGTTGGGGAAGGGAGAGGGATCTGCCGTTGACCCAATACTGGTTTGTGAACCACCACTGCAACTAACTTGCAGTCCCCTCCGAAATCTGAAAGTCATCGAAAAGATTCCCCTGGTGCTGCGCCCACTGGAACTTCAGGTCCCACTGCAGAGCACGTATATGCCATCTGGCATGATGCACCAGCAGGATGCAGGACATAAGGCCCAGCAGCCTCAGGGTCATTGTCACCGAACACCTGGATGGAGGCTGAAACATCGGTATCATAGCCCAAATATACTGGACTTGCTGCTAGGGAGGATAGACCCAAAACTGTGCTGTGTCCAGAACCGCTCTGATGAAAAGGAGCTTATAGGAGGGAATCAGGTGTGACTTCAGCACGTTAACTGAGAACCCCAGCAAATGCAGGAAGTCCGTCGTAGTCTGGAGGCGGGAGACGACAGCCTGGGCGAGCTCACCTTCAACAGCCAGTCGTCGAGAGAGGGGAAGACTGGAACCCCTGATCTGCGCAGATGAGCTGCGACCACCGCCATCCCTTCCGTGAACACCCGGGGGGGGGGAGGGGCTGGTAAGGCCAAAGGGGAGCGTGGTAAACTGAAAATGTGTGTGGCCTACCGTGAACCGTAGGTAATGCCGGTAGGCAGGCAAGACGGGGATGTGAAATTAAGTGTCCTGCAAGTCCAACGCTACCATCAAATCTCCAGGTTCGAAGGCAGACAAGACATGAGCCAATGTTAACATCTTAAACTTCTCCTTTCGGAGGAAGCGGTTGATGTCCCTGAGGAATAAGATAGGATGCAGGCCTTTGTCCTTCTTGGGTACCAACAAGTAGTGGGAGTAGCAACGCCGACCTATTTCTGGCACAGGGATGCGTTTGATAGCTCCCTTGGCAAAGAGATCCATAACTTCCTGGAAGAGAAGGGCCAAATGATCCTCCGACATGGGATGAAATCACCACAAACTGCATGACCCTTACGCACTCCGCTGCTTGCGGAACTCCGCGTAGACCGCCAGAGTTTTTTGGTCACTTTGCGGGGTTTCTCACTGAAGAACTCCGCATAGGCTTAATCTTATCATGAAAAAATAGATATCAGTCATATGTTAAGAAACAAGGGTGAGTAGAAACCTTTTGGATGGAGTAAAATTTAAGACATTATTATTGTGATTTTTTGTGCAATTAGTTGATTTTTGCAAGCACTAACACTTCTCTGTGTAAAGTAAAGACATTGAGAGTTTTGTAACTTTCAGATACTCAAACTGTGGATTCTGTTGCAATTAAAAATATTTCCAGGCCTGAAATTTCTTTGGAGGTTGCAAGCGGGCAGCCTAAGTTATCATGGAGAGTTTCTTGATGAATTCTATTGCAACTACAATATGTGCTCTCTCATGTAAAGTCAGGTTGTTAGAAGCTTTTCTGCAACTCAAGATACGCCTTACTTTTCACCTCATGTTGATGCATTTCTCATGTTTAGTGAGATCTCCTTTCTGAGTAAAACGTTTCTGGCTTTCCCCTTGTAGGAAATGGGACCCCCGGCCGGCCAGGGCTTGCGCCACAGCCAGTCAGAGACCGCCACCCCTATATAAAGTCGACCCCTGCTCAACCTCTAGGTAACGCGGCGTGGGCAGTCAGGCCTATCTCGGAGGACATGTGTGAAGCATTTGCGCACGCACCCACCAACAGCAACATCCCAGGCCTCCCACAAAAGGAACTCCACACAAAGTATATATGAAAATAGTCTTTGTATTAAGAAGGACACATAGGAACACACATTGTACAAGGTGCCAGGGGCACGGGCAGGGTTTACAGGGAAGAAGGTACAGGGCAGGGCCAAGGGGCCCCTGCCAGGGGTATGCACATGATGGATCTAGCATTAGAACACATATCCACTGGGAGCTTCCTCAGACTAGGACTAGAACACATAATCACCAGGAGCTTAGCATTAGAATACGTCACGCCCCGGGGTCTCATAGAACTAGCAATAGAACTCACTCTAACCAGTATAGACATACATGAGGCAAGGTTATACAGGAGGGAAGGAATGGCAAGGTACATAACACAACAGAGGCCCCCATCAGCAGGGCAACACATAAGAATTCTCAGCATTACTTTGATAATAGTCAGCAGCGCCCCCTAGGCCAGATGGCCTTCCTGGGGCAAGGGCGCTCTAGAGTCTCGATGTCCAGAGTGGGCTGCAAGGGGCCCGGGGCAAACCTAAACGTGGCAGCGGCCCACGAAGTGCTGGGCCGCTGGGGGACTTGGACGTAGCCTTGCAGGCTCAGGGGGGCATGGGGGCAATGGTGGAGCCTCTCGCAGGCTGGGCAGGGTCAGGGACACGTGGTGGAGCCTCTCGGGGCACGGGGATTATAGCTGGAGCCACTCGGGCTCAGGAACACTGGGCGGAGCCTCGTGGGCTCGGAGGGCCAGAGACACATGGTGGAGCCTCCTCGGGGCTCAGGGGCAAATGGGCCCGGGGTGGAGCCTCCTCGGGGCCCAGGGAATTTAGATGGAGCCTCTCGGGGCTCAGGGGGCCAGGACACGTTGGAGCCTCCTCGGGGCTCGGGGGAGAGTGTGCAGATGGAGCCTCTCGGGGCTCAGGGGACAAGGGATGGCCAGGCGGGATCCCCCTCGGGGGACCCGGCATCAATGGGGGCCCCAGGGGCCGTGACAGAGCCTCGCGGGGCTCAGGGAGGAAGTTGCGGACAGGTGGGGTCCCCCTCGGGGGACCTGGCATCCCTGGGGGCCCCGCGGGCCTCTATGCACATGTGTGCCCACGCGGGAAGGGAGGGGCGAGCACCGGCAATGTGCTCCGACGCCCCGCCTCCCCTCCTGCAGCACTCACCACTCCGGTCGCGCCGGTTTCTCCTCGTTCTCCGGGGCTCCCGTTCACTCCTGGGGGGCCCCGGGGGGAAGCGGCACTTCTGTTGGGGGACGCAGGGGTGCGGAGTCGGCTCCCGCTGCCCCCTGCACTGCTCGGCTCTCTCTCCCCGCCTCCACAGCTCCCCGGGCCGCCGGCCAATCAGAGCGCGGCCCGGGGGAGCGTCATCAGCCAATCAGAGCGCAGCCCGGGGGCGGGCCTCACAAGGGTTCCCGGGCTGCGGCGGTGAACACCGGGGGGATTAACGAGGAGTGGGCTCCCTCGATAATTACAGCAAGGGCGGGGGCAAGCGAGGTAGGCACTCGCTGGGGGCTCGGGCCCCTCACACGATCGGGCAATTGCCGGGTGGCACCGGCTGGTGAAAGATAGCGCTCCCAGCGCTAGAAACATAAATGAAGCGCCCCAAGGCGCTAGGCCGGCAGGAGAGCGCTCCCGAGTGCTATAAGCATTGATGAAGCGCCCAAGGCGCTAGGACAGCAGGAAAGCGCTCCCCAGGGCTAGTGGCATGGAAAGCAGAGTCCATAGGAAGTCCGTAGTTCAGGAGCAGAACAGGGCCCAGGGAGGCACGCCCTTCCCTGAGCCCAAGCAGCAGCACGACCCTGGCAGGGTCCCAAGCAGGAAGAAGAAGAGAGAGAGAAGAGGGCCCACCCTCCTTTTATACAGGAGCTCCCTTTGTCTCCAAAAGGGGCAGGCAGGGAGAGAACCAGCTAGAACTGGTTATAAGGAATTTCTTGGTACTGGCCAGGCTAGGGACACTGGACGCACCCCAGGGGGGTGGAGCCAGCCTGGTGGGGGGAGGCCCAGCCGGCTTCAGCCAATCATACGCCAGCACACCTACTGCACACACGCACCAAGGTCTAGAAGTGGCACTTCCCTTCTAGTCACCCACATGCCGCATACATCATCTTGTAGCATTCAACCTCACGAGCGCACACATACCAAACTCGACCCGGCACGCCCCAAGCATCAGGGACTACCAGAGCCACATACATTCCCCATGCATTCCTATGGGAGGCAGGTCTCTCTCACCACACACACACTCAGAAGGGGGATCACCAGTCCCAGGTCACATATAACAAGCACAAAACTTCAGGGGGGGACCTGCCAGAAGGGCCACGTCCAACACATGCCCCTCCCAGCCCAAACGCAGGGTAGACCAATCACTACCGTGATGGACTTCCCTGCTGCAGGGCGATAGAACATGGACGTGGCCCGCGCTGCCGAGCCACCCTCCAGTTCGACGCCACATGGACTGATAGACACACACAGACTAAAAATTAAAAAAAATAAAAAATAATAAAGACATAGGCCCAACCAGGCTACCCCACTGGCACGCCTTAGTTATCCGTGACTAGGACCAGGCCCTAGGCCACCCAGATACCACTGGTCCCTGCTAATCCGAAGTGGGGGGTGGTAACCCCTGGCCCACAATAGCCCTTCTCCACTCCCTTTCTCAGGGTAGCCACGACTACCACTGTTCCTTCCACCTAGGGTCCGCACCCTCAGGCTTGCCAGAGGTCACGGGCAAGAATGCCCCACCCTACCTCTACTTCTGAGGTTCCGCGCTCTCCCAGGAGAACACCCTCAGAACACACTCGCTTACCAGTCTTGGAACTTCCTCCCTCCACTGGTCTTCCACCTGGGAACTAAGTGTTCAGCTCTCCCCTAAAGCAAGCCGCGGCCGAGCCAGCAGGTATTCCTTGACCGGGATACCACTTAACATAAATTCAGCCAGGGCGACACCTGACGCCTAAAACACATTCAGCGGGGTAAGGAAGACATGATGCGTCAAACACATTTAGCTGGGAAAAGGGGGGACACCTGACGCATCAACCACATTCAGCGGTGTACGGAACACATGATGCATCCAACACATTCAGCGGGGTAAGGAAGGACACTATTATCGTTGATTCAGCAAGCTCCCCATCCCAGAGAACTTACACTCCATTACTCAGCACACCTCAACATTCATCCACACACCGTCCCCTAGACTGGTAAGACAGTTTTCCACCGCCCCTGATTCCTCAACCTGACCCTTGTGGCACAGGTACCATCACTCTAGGGAAGGGACAAGGACCACACACTTGAACACAATTACGCAACTACTACTGGATCCCACCCTTCTGGTGAATTCAGAAAACCATATTGTACTAGGGAGATTATTTACCCTCCCAAGCTAGGGACACCTAACTCACAGTGTATACGCACAAATTTTTCCACAGAACGGACATTTAAGTAACCTTAAAAACTTTCCACAGAACGGGTATTTCTATTAATCATTAAACATTTCCATAGAACAGACATTTTTAGCAACCTGACCTGACCCATGTGGCGCAGGTATCATTACTCCAGGGAAGGGACAGGGACCATACACATTGAACACAATTACGCTGCCACCACTGGATCCCACCCTTCTGGTGAATCCAGAAAACACATTGCACTAGGGAGTTGATCTACCCTCCCGAGCTAGGGCCACCTAACTCATAGCGTACCAGAATACATTTTTCACAGAACGGACATTTAAGTAACCTCTTAAAAACAATAATCTCCTTTCTTTGCGACCCTTTACAATGCAGAGTTTTGTAGGGAGGCCAGTTATCGTTGTGGTACAGCGCAAACACAAGTCCGGATCCCACCGCTAGCCACCAGTGTAGGAAATGGGACCCCCGGCCGGCCAGGGCTTGCGCCACAGCCAGTCAGAGACCGCCACCCCTATATAAAGTCGACCCCTGCTCACCCTCTAGGTAACGCAGCGTGGGCAGTCAGGCCTATCTCGGAGGACATGTGTGAAGCATTTGCGCACGCACCCACCAACAGCAACATCCCAGGCCTCCCACAAAAGGAACTCCACACAAAGTATATATGAAAATAGTCTTTGTATTAAGAAGGACACATAGGAACACACATTGTACAAGGTGCCAGGGGCACGGGCAGGGTTTACAGGGAAGAAGGTACAGGGCAGGGCCAAGGGGCCCCTGCCAGGGGTATGCACATGATGGATCTAGCATTAGAACACATATCCACTGGGAGCTTCCTCGGACTAGGACTAGAACACATAATCACCAGGAGCTTAGCATTAGAATACGTCACGCCCCGGGGTCTCATAGAACTAGCAATAGAACTCACTCTAACCAGTATAGACATACATGAGGCAAGGTTATACAGGAGGGAAGGAATGGCAAGGTACATAACACAACAGAGGCCCCCATCAGCAGGGCAACACATAAGAATTCTCAGCATTACTTTGATAATAGTCAGCAGCGCCCCCTAGGCCAGATGGCCTTCCTGGGGCAAGGGCGCTCTAGAGTCTCGATGTCCAGAGTGGGCTGCAAGGGGCCCGGGGCAAACCTAAACGTGGCAGCGGCCCACGAAGTGCTGGGCCGCTGGGGGACTTGGACGTAGCCTTGCAGGCTCAGGGGAACAGGGGGGCAATGGTGGAGCCTCTCCCAGGCTCGGCAGGGTCAGGGACACGTGGTGGAGCCTCTCGGGGCTCGGGGATTATAGCTGGAGCCACTCGGGCTCAGGAACACTGGGCGGAGCGCCACGGGCTCGGAGGGCCAGAGACACATGGTGGAGCCTCCTCGGGGCTCAGGGGCAAATGGGCCCGGGGTGGAGCCTCCTCGGGGCCCAGGGAATTTAGATGGAGCCTCTCGGGGCTCAGGGGGCCAGGACACGTTGGAGCCTCCTCGGGGCTCGGGGGAGAGTGTGCAGATGGAGCCTCTCGGGGCTCAGGGGACAAGGGATGGCCAGGCGGGATCCCCCTCGGGGGACCCAGCATCAATGGGGGCCCCAGGGGCCGTGACGGAGCCTCGCGGGGCTCAGGGAGGAAGTTGCGGACAGGTGGGGTCCCCCTCGGGGGACCCGGCATCCCTGGGGGCCCCGCGGGCCTCTATGCACATGTGTGCCCACGCGGGAAGGGAGGGGCGAGCACCGGCAATGTGCTCCGACGCCCCGCCTCCCCTCCTGCAGCACTCACCGCTCCGGTCGCGCCGGTTCCTCCTCGTTCTCCGGGGCTCCCGTTCACTCCTGGGGGGCCCCGGGGGGAAGCGGCACTTCTGTTGGGGGACGCAGGGGCGCGGAGTCGGCTCCCGCTGCCCCCTGCACTGCTCGGCTCTCTCTCCCCGCCTCCACAGCTCCCCGGGCCGCCGGCCAATCAGAGCACGGCCCGGGGGAGCGTCATCAGCCAATCAGAGCGCGGCCCGGGGGCGGGCCTCACGAGGGTTCCCGGGCTGCGGCGGTGAACACCGGGGGGATTAACGAGGAGTGGGCTCCCTCGATAATTACAGCAAGGGCGGGGGCAAGCGAGGTAGGCACTCGCTGGGGGCTCGGGCCCCTCACACGATCGGGCAATTGCCGGGTGGCACCGGCTGGTGAAAGATAGCGCTCCCAGCGCTAGAAACATAAATGAAGCGTCCCAAGGCGCTAGGCCGGCAGGAGAGCGCTCCCGAGCGCTAGAAGCATTGATGAAGCGCCCAAGGCGCTAGGACAGCAGGAAAACGCTCCCCAGGGCTAGTGGCATGGAAAGCAGAGTCCATAGGAAGTCCGTAGTTCAGGAGCAGAGCAGGGCCCAGGGAGGCACGCCCTTCCCTGAGCCCAAGCAGCAGCACGACCCTGGCAGGGTCCCAAGCAGGAAGAAGAAGAGAGAGAGAGCAGAGGGCCCACCCTCCTTTTATACAGGACCTCCCTTTGTCTCCAAAAGGGGCAGGCAGGGAGAGAACCAGCTAGAACTGGTTATAAGGAATTTCTTGGTACTGGCCAGGCTAGGGACACTGGACGCACCCCAGGGGGGTGGAGCCAGCCTGGTGGGGGGAGGCCCAGCCGGCTTCAGCCAATCATACGCCAGCACACCTACTGCACACACGCACCAGGGTCTAGAAGTGGCACTTCCCTTCTAGTCACCCACATGCCGCATACATCATCTTGTAGCATTCAACCTCACGAGGGCACACATACCAAACTCGACCCGGCACGCCCCAATCATCAGGGACTACCAGAGCCACATACATTCCCCATGCATTCCTATGGGAGGCAGGTCTCTCTCACCACACACACACTCAGAAGGGGGATCACCAGTCCCAGGTCACATATAACAAGCACAAAACTTCAGGGGGGGACCTGCCAGAAGGGCCACGTCCAACACCCCTCCTGTATAATGCTTTAGTCCAGTGTGAATTCTCATGTGAAATGACATTGTATTCAAGACTAAACCTTATCTGACATTCAGAACACACATAAATGATGTTCACTCTTCTAGTGAGCACCTTGCACAAGTCCAAACAACCCTTATGGTGATGGTTGTAAACTCAACCTTTGTAGCAGGGATTCTGTACCTATACAGAACTGTGCATAGAGACCCAGAACATCAGTGAATGAGGGTGTGCCAAAAACTCACCTCAGTATCCAAAATCCCCTACCAGACTAGCAACCAGTGTCTCATTGGTTCTTTCTCATCCCCAATGATTAGACAACCCAGAACATGAACTCAGAACACCTCAGGTAAAGTGGAATAAATGAACACTCTTTCGTCATACACACATCAGTCCAGAACGAGGAGTAAATGAAGACACGTGCAATTTTGAAATGTTTATTTCTAATGCTGTGTTCTCAAGCACAGTGTCTTAGATAATACAAGGAAACATATAATCAAGAACAAGGTTATCAGCATTGTTACTATTCCATAAAATACAAAAGGAGAAAGCATGTCAAAATGCTAATAGTAAAAGGTGACATTA
Organism: Lissotriton helveticus; assembly: GCF_964261635.1. NCBI lineage: Eukaryota > Metazoa > Chordata > Amphibia > Caudata > Salamandridae > Lissotriton > Lissotriton helveticus. The sequence continues at coordinate 1,652,993 of NW_027611682.1, forward strand.
AACGTAAGTTTACCCTCCCTAGCCTGTATATTATATCTAAAGAAGGTCTCTTTTGGGTTTAGAAGGGCAGACCCATACCTCTTGGTCTTAGCAGAAACGGATCACATCATCTCCTGCACCAACACTCAGCATACGAATCTCCATCAAGTGTGTTTTACTTCTCTGTGCAGTGCATTATTAAACCCGCTCAAACCCAAAGTTGGTCACAGCTGCATATGTGTTATGTCTAGACCGTGCGCTGATCAACTCGAACAACAAGCACTGTGTTGGAAAACCTTGAAGGCCTCGGCACTCACTGTACAGACATAGATTATCAAGCAAACCTTGTTATTCTCACGTCAAGCAAAATATGCAACTGGGCGAAAAGCTGTAATAACATAATGTGCCGTGTGCAGAGGCAGCAGAAAAGGAAAATGGTGTTTAACTTGTAAAAAGCTCATGCTAACTTAACACAGTGTGAAGGTATAATTACAAACACGTGACACCTTATAGACCAGCTATCCTAGGGGTAGCATGGACAGAGCAGTCTTAGGCTATAACTCTAGAGGGCGTGTAAAGCCAGCTGTTTTACCATATGTAACACCTTGAATACCAAATGAAAGGGGCACCACACAGGATATATATAAAATATATATGTATTTATTCACTAACATACTCCTCTGAACTCTTTATGAGGACAGAGGCAAAAGCACATAACAAGTTACACTTAGAAATACTTTAAATAGCACAATTTACAGTTAGGCCCTAGGGGCGCGTAAAACCATATACTAAGTAAGTGGTATAAGAACCACGACTGGTGAAAGGAGAAGGCCTAGGGAATCGCTGGGGCTACACTATCTGACCCTTAGGTTAGGAGTAGGAGGCCCACAGGCGGCGCGTGCAGAGTTGGAACACTCACGCGGGAGTCAATAGAAAGTCTATGGGAACTTAAAAGGTAAGTAATTATAGTTTTAGGACACTTCCGGTTTAGATAGGAGGAAACTACAAGCAAATCTGGACACTAGGATAGTCAATCCCTACAGGAGCACCGAAGTACTCGCGTTACCTCACCGACGGGCTGCGGGTGCATAGGTGTCAAAGTGTGTCTGGTTTCGCCGTTGATTCCAATGGAGCCGTGAAGAAAGATGCTGCAGGCGACTAGGAGGAAGATGTCCGGGTGGATCCAAGGGTGGATCGAAGTTGAAGAAGGACCTGAAAGCAGAGGGGACAGAGTCTAGGTCACTAGCCAGTGACCGGGTGGAATCAGGAAGCAACCAGACGTCGTTGAGGAGCAATCAGGTGCTGTCGTGAAGCTGGTCTCTGCAGCCACGCGGACCAGGAGGTGTCGAGGACGACCAGGCGCTGGAGAGGAGCTGTCCCACGAAGGTTTTCGCAGAAGGAGGGGTCGACTTCAAGATCGGAGCCAACAAGCCTGAGCAAAGGCAACCCACGCAGGATACACAAAAGGCTTCTGGTGCAGACCAGGAGGGTCTGAGGTACTTCACCTTTTCAGGGAAGCAAGTGCCAGTCTGGAACAACCAGACCAGCGATGGATTTCTTAAAGGATCGTCGTCACAGGGCTACTAGCCAACTGGCCAGCAACCGGGACAACGCGTTGAGTAGAACACAAGCAGAAGGGCCCCACGCAGAACACGTGGAGTGTGGAGGGCTGATCTTCGGTGCAGGTGGTGCTCATTGTCAGGGTGTCTCGGTCCCCAGTGCACAGCTTCGAGGATGCCTCAGGAGCTGCGCTGGTAGCAAAAAGAAGGACTTTTCAAGATGTCCGGTCCACGAGGTCCAACGCCGTCCAGGTGCTCATCTGTGCTGGAGTCGTGCAGTGGGGTCAGAGGGCTCAGGGAGTCAGGATCTTGTCAGGCTATGAGCTTGGGTTCCGGCGGGAACGGGGGCAAAGCAAGCCGTCGAGTTGCTGGATGGTGCCTGGTTGCACAGGGTGGTCACTCCTTGGCCACAAGGGAGATTCTTCAGTCTTCAGCTTAGGTGAATGTCGAAGGGCCCAGAGTTTCGTCTTCAGTTCGATTCCAGGATTAATCTAAAGTCTCCTGTGTCAGCTCCTATCTTTATACAACTAAAGTGGGCTGGTTTACCTACTAGGTCCCTCCTATGGGTGGGACCAGGAAGGGGGGTGGTTACACCCCCTTTCCTTTGTCCAGTTTCGCGCCAGAGCTGGGGCAGGGGTGCCCCAGCAACCGGTTTGAACTGGGGTATGCATGTAGCACCTAGAGTGCTCCAGGCAGTGTGTTTCTTTTCAACCCTCCCTGTCCTAATACACAAACTCCTGTCTGGGGCGGTGCTCGCACCTCTCCAGGCAGGAAACCTATTGTCCAGGCCTCCCTCGCTGGAAGGACTCCCAGCAGCAGAAGGTCAGACTTGTGTCTGGGGCAGCAGCGTCCATTTTGTAACGCTGGGACTCTGGTTAACTTTAACCGTGATCGTCAGAACTAACATGTCTTCTCCCTCTAGAAGGGCGGAATGCTACCCCCGTCGCCAGAATTGGCAAGGGGGTAGTATTCCAAAGTGTATGACACCTTACACGACATGTTTCGATAAAGCCAAACCAAAGTTAGCATTAACCGCGAGGATTATAATGCACTTAAGAGTATATGGTTTGGCAATATCATAGAACAGCTATAAGGAAGCAGTTCCGAACGCTGCAGACAGGCTCAGCTCATGCTAGAGCACCATCTCACATATAACCAAGCACTCTGCCTTCAGGATTGTTAAGGCCTGCCATAGGAGTGACTTATAGGTTACTATGTGTCTATATGTATGTAGGTATAGGAATACTACACCTAAGCAAGGGGTGATTACACAACCTTGCCCCAGCTGAGTGAAAAGCCAGTTGTGTCTGGGTGGCCAGCCAGGTGTGGCATAATACATGCTGCAGCCCCTGGTAGGCCTTGGTTGCACCTATGCCCTGAGTACCTAGGGTACACTATACAGGGACTCATAAGGTGAACCAATATCCAATTGTGTATGTACCTAAGGTACATGGAGTCCATTTTAAGGAGAGAGCCGATAGTTGGCCTGGGATCCTGCTATTCAGGGCCCAGGCTAAGTCAAAAACCAGCTAAACACTAGGCAAAAAGTTGGGGGTAACCATAGTCAGATATCCACCTTCCTACAGTGTGTTTTCTTATGGCGCTTGTAACCATCTCTACCTCTGAATCTTTTCTGACATTTAGAGCACTGATAATTTAATTCACCAGTGTGGATTCTCACATGTTCAGTGAGATGAGATTTTTGGCTGAAACATTTTTGGCATTCGGAGCACTGATAAGGTTTTTCCCCAGTGTGGGTTCTTATATGCGGAGTGAGACTACTTTTTTCACTGAAACATTTGTCACATTCAGTGCACCGATAACGTTTTACCCAAGTGTGGGTTCTTATATGCTGAGTGAGACGGATTTTGACTCTGAAACATTTCTGGCATTCAGAGCACTGATAAGGTTGTTCCCCAGTGTGGGTTCTTATATGCGGAGTGAGACTACTTTTTTCAGTGAAACATTTGTCACATTCAGTGCACCGATAACGTTTTACCCAAGTGTGGGTCCTTGTATGTTTAGTGAGTCTCATTTTGTCACTGAAACATCTCTGGCATTCAGAGCACTGATAAGGTTTTTCCCCAGTGTGGAATCTCACATGTGCAGTTACAAGTGATTTAAGTTTGAAATCTTTTGGGCGTTCAGAGCACTGATAAGTTTTTTCCCCAGTGTGGGTTTTTATATGCAGCGTGAGATGTCTTTTTTCACTGAAACATTTCTGGCATTCAATGCACTGATAAGGTTTTTACCCAGTGTGGGTTCTTGTATGCAGAGTGAGACTACTTTTTATACTGAAACATTTCTGGCATTCAGAGCACTGATAAGGTTTTTCCCCAGTGTGGATTCTTATGTGCCGTGTGAGACTACTTTTTAAACTGAAGCATGTCTGGCATTCAGAGCACTGATAAGGTTTTTCCCCAGTGTGGAATCTCACATGTTCAGTTATATGTGATTTAAGTTTGAAATCTTTTGGGCATTCAGGGCACTGATAAGGTTTTTCCCCAGTGTGGGTTCTTATGTGCCGTGTGAGACAGCTTTTTTGAATGAAACATTTCTGGCATTCAGAGCACTGATAAGGTTTTTCCCCAGTGTGGGTTCTTATATGCTGAGTGAGACGGATTTTGACTCTGAAACATTTCTGGCATTCAGAGCACTGATAAGGTTTTTCCCCAGTGTGGGTTCTTATATGCTGAGTGAGACTGCTTTTTTCACTGAAACATTTGTCACATTCAGTGCACCGATAACGTTTTACCCAAGTGTGGGTCCTTGTATGTTTAGTGAGTCTCATTTTGTCACTGAAACATCTCTGGCATTCAGAGCACTGATAAGGTTTTTCCCCAGTGTGGATTCTCATATGTTCAGTGAGATGACATTTTTGGTTGAAACTTTTTGGGCATTCAGCGCACTGGTAAGGTTGTTCCACAGAGTGGGTTAATGCATGTCGAGATAGACTCGGTTTGTTACAAAACCTTTTCTGGCATTCAGCGCACTGGTAAGGTTTTTCCATAGAGTGGGTTAATGCATGTTGATATAGACTCGCTTTGACTCTAAAGCTTTTCTGGCATTCAGAGCACTGATAAGGTTTTTCCCCAGTGTGGATTCTTATGTGCCGTGTAAGACTACTTTTTAAACTGAAGCATGTCTGGCATTCAGAGCACTGATAAGGTTTTTCCCCAGTGTGTAATCTCACATGTTCAGTTATATGTGATTTAAGTTTGAAATCTTTTGGGCATTCAGGGCACTGATAAGGTTTTTCCCCAGTGTGGGTTCTTATGTGCCGTGTGAGACTGCTTTTTTGAATGAAACATTTCTGGCATTCAGAGCACTGATAAGGTTTTTCCCCAGTGTGGGTTCTTATGTGCTGAGTGAGACTGCTTTTTTCACTGAAACATTTGTCACATTCAGTGCACCGATAACGTTTTACCCAAGTGTGGGTCCTTGTATGTTTAGTGAGTCTCATTTTGTCACTGAAACATCTCTGGCATTCAGAGCACTGATAAGGTTTTTCCCCAGTGTGGAATCTCACATGTGCAGTTAGAAGTGATTTAAGTTTGAAATATTTTGGGCATTCAGAGCACTGGTAAGGTTTTTCCCCAGAGTGGATTCTCATATGTTCAGTGAGATAACATTTTTGGTTGAACCTTTTCTGACATTCAGCGCACTGGTAAGGTTTTTCCATAGAGTGGGTTAATGCATGTTGATATAGACTCGCTTTGACTCTAAAGCTTTTCTGGCATTCAGAGCACTGATAAGGTTTTTCCCCAGTGTGGATTCTCATATGCTCAGTGAGATAAGATTTACGCCTGAAACCTTTTTGCACTGATGTAATGGCAGTAACTGAGGGCGTTTGAACGTGCACAGTACTATTGTGGATCACCAGTCGCAGAACATCAGTTCCTTTTACCCTTTCTATGTTTGGTGTAAGGTTAAGGATGATTGTAGTTTTGAAGATGAGGATTTATTTACATTACCTATAGTGCAACGGTGATCCTTTAATCCATTTTTATATTTAACAGTTGTACATATCACTCTTGCACAACAGATAATGTTGAGGCGATTTACATAGAATTACAGAACAGTACACAATAAAAAGGAAACAATCTGAGATGGTCATTAACACAATAAAGTGGTGAATTTTTAAGGTATTCGCAAGAGTGAGCAGAGTGGGTCGAGGTGTTATATCCCGAAGCAGATAGTCTCAAACTTGCGTAACTGTAAAAACGGTTGTTGAACAAAGGTGATTTTCCAATCTTTTAGTTGTTAACGTGTCAGCTTCGGAGTCTTCTTTCAGTGTCTTTTCTTTGATGGTATCCAGAAGAAACCTTTAATTGTAACTTTCTTTTATGCAGTGTGTGTTTCCTCTCTGGAATTACATGATGCTTTAGATGAACGTTATTCTGTCATGCTGTGGAAAAGTAAAATTCTGCCATGTTCTGTGTCCCTACGTGTCATCCATCATATGTTATGTGTGCATGATTAAATATGCATATGTATTCCCCATGTTCGATTCAAGACGCAATTATAGTTGTGTCCACCTCTAGTATGCCAGTTTCCAGTCTTCGTGAATACTACGAATATCAGGCCTATGTAAAGCTACGTTGCCACGTTTCCCAGTGTGCACGTTATTTCATTGAAAAGTCCCCGTTTCTAGGCCTCAAAAAGGGGCCCGGACATCAGATTCAGCTCCTGTCTCCTGAACCCTCGCTGAGGAGCGATCCAGCCCCCACCTGTATCCTCGACCCTTCACTTACTTCCTGCCTTGCAGTGCCCGGTTCAGCCTGGCTTTGCTTCTGAGCCTGCCAAGAGTATGTTATGGTTCCAGTTATCAGTTCAGTCCTCCTTCTCTGCATTCCTGAGCTACTGAATCGCATCAATAGTTCCGTCATTGTCTAGCCTATACGGCTCCATGTAAGAGAAATACTGTATTTAATGGTCATTTAATATTCTTCATCACGCACTACATGTAGAATAATGCATGCTTCAGTCTTAGAGTCCGTTAGCCTTTCCCCTCATGACTTCTAGTTTATATCAACATGTTCCCTAAACATCAGATACTAGATACTGCTTGGGTACATGTCGCCCTGACTCTCCAGACTTTAGTCTCTGCTCCTAGCACAGAGTTCATAGCCCCAGCTTCTCCTAGTAACACGTCATTGTCAGTTTGCGCGCACCACCAGGTTAGAGGTCCCGGCTCCTTAGGTAGCCCCCTCCAATGTTTCCGCCCATTCATGACATATTCTGTTACGTTTGCATCACATGTCTATGTATACACCCAGTTACACCTACTTTCACCCTTATCTTTCGCGACTGCTACGCGTCACACCTATTGCTCCACCCACTGTTACGCCTATTGCAATGTAATGCTATGTGTTTGCGTTATGTATATATGCTCATGTATTGTTATTAAAAGCCAGCGCGCTCATCCCAGATCCAGCCCCGGCAGCTGCCGGGCCACGCTAGTCCAATCCGGCCCCCCTGGCGGGTTTTGTCATCCTATTCCTGTGCGGGTTGTCCTGTTCCTGTCCTTATGCTGTATTAAACCTGCAAGAAACTCCTACTACCTCGAATCTTGACTCTTATTTATTGAGCTATCTGTTATTCATTTATACATTCAAAAATAGGGTATTATTTATTTATTTACCACATAATGGCGCCCGAATAGGGACTTGCCCTTTCCCCACGCGTCGGTGAAGCCACGCCGACCCCCTGACCCTCTGCAGTCGTGACGGAACTCTTCTGCGCAGTGGCAGATATTTCTGCTTCAAGTATCCCTCAGGCCCACGGAGGAGACGGAGGAGGCGGTCCAGCATCCAGACGAGACGGTGGAGGAACGCGGCGAGTCCCGACCAGAGCCCAAGCCAAGAGTCCAAGGTCCGAGGTATCCGGAGGTCCACCCGTAACTGAAGTCCGAAGTCCGTCGTCGTCGAAGCAGTCCAATCCAGTCCGAGGCCTTCCGTTCTTGCTGCCCGGTGAGTACCATTACTGGGGTAGTATCTAGACAGGGTCAATTTAATTGACTCTGGTCCGTGGGTTGGTGGTACCCAGACACACAAACGAAGTGTCCACTTCGGTGGATACGGGTCCTGACGTGTCTCTTTATGAGACCGGTAAGTTTCGTACTGTTTCAGCAGTGCATCTAGTTTCTGTTCTAGTCAGTTCAGTTCTCGAGGAAAAATTCATGCATTCTGTTTTCCTGGAGTCAGTATTCCAGGTGGTATTCTGTTCGAATTGTTATTCATAATGTTCTTCATGTATTTTAATGTTGTGGTATGAGTGCGACGTGATTTCGTGTTTTATTGTGTATTGTATTGTGTCCAGATTATAGTTCAGTCATGCCGCTGTTTTCAAAATTACGTCAGTTAAAAACTAGAAAGGGTTTGTTAGAGGAAGCAGTTCCTGTCCCGCCTAGGGACAGTCCAGGTCACTTTATGTATCAGAAGCATGGCATAAGCGCCATATTGTATCTAGATTTATGGGTAGAGTATACCAAGGAGCTAGCAGAAAAGTATAGATGGCCCGTATCAGGTACGTGGGATGCCGAGTGCATCATGAGAGTAGAAGAGGCATTATGGAAAAAGAAAGCCAGACAATCACAGAAGGATGCCATCGAGCTATGGCGCAAAGAAGCTCATAAAAGAACCGAAAAAGAAATCAGAAAGTCAGAATTAAGCAGAGAATCTTCAGAACGAGCACAAGAAAAAGAATTAATCGAGATAGGTGAACGAGTTAGAACTGAGCAATCAGACAGACAGAGGAATGCCCTCATTAAGGGTATGTATCCTCTTCTTGCCGAGGGCTTGCCAAAAGCGACCCCGGAGGCATCCAGTAACTTTCCGCCACCATTAGTTCCGACCAAGCTACGTCACAAACCGACCGCAGCTGATATTTTTATTTCGTCCTATTTGGACGACACCGTCCCGGAATATGCAAATCCTGTTCCTGCTCCGCCAGTCCCTGTAAATCAGGTAATTCCTGCTCCTCCAGACACCGGGGTACCCTTTGCAGTCCCCCCGGTTCAGCCCGCCATACAAGTCCAGCCCGCATTTCAATTTCCCACCCTGCCAGGACGAAAAGCATCAGTTGATGATTCTAGTTTAGGGGCCGCAGGAGGAGGTCCTCCTCGAACCCCGCCGCCACATAAGCGTTTAGATGCAGCCGCATTACATATGCAAGCGTCACAACGTACGCCCAGACTGTCCGTTGCAGAAATAAGAAAATCCCTTGCCGAATGCTGTTATGACCCAGTCCCAGGTGAAGATGATATGGTTTTATATTCATTACGCGTAAGAAATGTGGCCGAGTATCTGGTCACCCTACCAGATATGAAGGAAGATCTAGACAGAATATATCGTTTCATCCGTACAGGGGAAGATCCAGAAAGTATTAGTGACGTCATGTCCCACAGGAAAGCTGAGACCCAGCTCATGATATTAAAGTTCCTGATCAATTGTCTAATAAGAGAACAAGATTACCCGTCCAATAATAAGGCCGAAATGAAAGCCCTGATGAAGTGGAGTAATAGTATAGCCGAGGGTAAGCATAAGACTATCGGTGCTATGGAGAGTATGTACAAGAAAATCCGTAGAGAAATAATAAGGATACACGAACAACGTAAAGCAGCACAAGTAAGCGAGAAAGAAAGTAACTCTGATACTGAAGAGATAGACGACGAGAATTCCGCCAGAATAGCGTATGTAGGAAAACCTAGATTTCCAGATCGCCATTTTCGTCTAGAACCCAAGTCTACTTTCCATCATTCAGCACCAGAACAAGGTTCCCTAGAACAAGTATTTCAAGCTACCGATCACATTCTGAAATCACGAATCGGTTATAGTGAGTTAAGTACCATGCATGAACAAGAACTAGCCCGATCAGCAGTCCGATGGACTACTGATTCTACCACTTTTCCAGACGAAATAGTGGCACAAATGTTCCTGAAAATGCCCCCAGCCGAGCAGCGACTGGTGGGTATGTATATGATTCAGCACCTCATTACTCTGTATGAGGGTCAGCACTCTGATCCAGGTCCGTTACATGATATCCTGAACGAGTTACTCCAGTACAAATGGAGAGGTCTAGGTACCGATTTAATTAGTGTCATTCTAGAACAGCGCCACAAATATAGAACGTTCTTGAACCCGCATTTCGTTCATGTCTCACCCCCAGAAAGTAAAACATTTTACATAGACAGACAGAATCCGTTACGAGAAGTCCACCCAGTTAGAGGAACGGGTGGCGAAATGCAGCGAGTGTTTGTATACACCCCGATCACAAAGATGGAACTTCTAGAGATGAAGAAATTAATTCCCTGTCATGATAAAGATCCAGCAGGGTTCCATAGAGAATTAAAAGACATGCTCCGTATGGGAGAATACACGTATCCGGATATAATTAAAATGTTAAAGGTTCTGTTGCCCGCAGGGGTGTATGAAAAGCTCAAGGAAAAAGAATGGGAGGTGGGAGAGAAAAAGATAGATTGGGCAGTCCTAGAAGCTGAAGATAAGATACGAGTACCAGGTACTGGTCTCGGAGATAAATGTAAAGAATTACCTGAATTATTGATTCAAGTTTTACCTAGATTATTAACAACGAAAAAGGAAGACTGGGATGCAATCTCAGCCTGTAAACAGAAACAAGATGAAGATATTAGTGATTTTTATTCTAGATTTGAAAAATGTTTTAGTATTAACAGTGGTCTCAAGACGAGTAGTGAGTCATACCCTCACCTTTTTGTTACTAAATTAGTCGAGAATTCAAGTCCACCAATTAAAAATCGAGTTCTGAAAGTCGAAAGTACCTGGCAAGCTAATACCCCGTCCCAGATGCTCCAGATGCTCCAGTATCACCAGAATAGAATCAGAGAAGAGCAAGAACACGAAAGAAAACGTATGAAAGACACGAAAATGAAAGTGCTAGTTGCACAATCCGTTCCTCAAGACAGTCAGAAGAGGGGTCCGAATCAAGCCAGTCATCCTGCAGCTCCCGTTAAAGGGAACTGCAACTATTGTAAACAGCCAGGTCATTTCATAAACGAGTGTGCAGTTCTGAAACACAACATAGCTACTGGTAAAACTAAAGAAAGACCACGTCCGCCTAGACAAGAACAAGTTTCACAGACTCCTCAGCCACAGAATGCACCACAGACAGTTACAGCACCGCAGCCTATTGCTGCAACACAGCATGTTACATCGCAGATGTACCAGTATGCACAGTCTGAGTATCCAGAGTATCAGCAGTATTCATGAAACAGCCTAGAGAGGGAGGTAGGCTTGCCTCTCATCGAGATACCTGTAGATCAAGAAGGTCCCTATGTTCACAGTCAAGTATTAGGGAAAGATAGAAAGTTTTTGATTGATACAGGGGCAAGTAGGACCACAATTAGTCATGCCGAAGTTCCAGGGGCTCCACTCTCAGGCTCTAGAAATGTTTCCCTTGGATTTTCAGGAAAGCCTATCGTAAATGAGATCTCAGAGCCAGTTACTCTAGAAGTAGGTCCATTGTCCCGCACTACTGATCTGTTACTTACTAAGTCATGTCCAGAAAATCTATTAGGCATTAAAACACTGAAAGAATTAGGTGCAGTTATATGCTGTTCCCCAGAGGGAATACGATTGTTCCTACGTGACTTTAAGGGTGTGAGAAGTTGGCCTGGTAGGGGATGTTTCCAATTCTGGAACCACCTACTACCTGACCAAACAATCCCCTTATGGTGTCTGGTTGTAAGTCAACCTTATTAGACAAGCTATCCTAGGGGTAGCATGGACTAAGCAGCCTAAAGGCTTAACTTAAGAGGTCGTGTTAAGCGAGCTGTTTTACCACATACAATCCTGTAATACCAAATGAAAGGACACCACACAAGTATATATTATAACAATATATGTGTTTATTACTAAAAACAATCCCCAGTATTCTTTATGAATAAAGGGGCACAAGCGTTAAATCAAAAGCACTGTTTAAACATACAAAGTTGCACAATTATGGATGAGGGCAGGGGGCCACTCAAACCATATACTAAACAAGTGGTATAAGAGAGGCCACTCGAACAGTGGTTAGGCCTAGGGCCTAGGGAATCGCTGGGAGCAGTCAGGACAAGCAATGCTGAAGTCGGGAATGGCCCTCGGGATTCGGGAGGTGTGCGGAAAGCGCACGCATGCACCAATGTTAACCAATGGTGCGTAAAAGTCAAATAGTTAAAGTTTAAGGACACTTCCGCTGAACCTAGAGGAACAAAACTTAACACACAGACCCTAGAGGTGTGCACCAGTGTGGGAACACCGGCGGAGCAAAGTTACCTCACCCACAGGAAGTGGGTGCACAGGGTCGAAGTGGCGTCGGGTTTTGACACGCAGGCTCTTGGTGCTTGAAGCTGAAAGGGCTGCAGGCAGGGTGAAGACGAAGTGTCCGGTGGAGTCCAAGGGTGGACTCAAGTTGTAGAGTACCTGAAAGCAGAGGGGACAGAGTCTGGGTCACTCAGCAGTGACCAGGGTGGAACCAGGACGGAACCAGGCAATGTCGGGCGCAATCAGGTGGTCGTCGAGGCGCTTCTCTTCGCTGTCACGTGGGCTCTGGGGCATCTGCGACGTCCAGGAGCAGGTCACGATCTGTCCCACGCAGGCTCTCACCGTCGGTGCAGTCGGCTTCCGGTTTGGAGCAAACAAGCCTTGGTAAGAGCAATCCACGCGGGATTGGAAGATGGCGTCTCACTCGGACCAGGAAGGTCAGAGTCGGGGCTCCCTTTCAGGGGAGCTGGTGTGGATCTGGAGCAACCAGAATCACGAGTCTTCTTTTGTAGTTCGTCGGCACAGGGACCACAAGCCAGCTGGCAAGTGACCGGGCCAACGCGTTGAGCCAAATCGTGCCAAAGGGCCCCACGCAGCACTCGTCGAGTGTGGAGGGCTGAACTTCGGCTCAGGAGTAGCTCAGGGTGGGGGCTTCTCAAACCCCGGTGTACAGCTTCGAGGGTCACTCGTGGGCTGCACGGTCAGCGTCTCGTGGTCACTTCAAGATGGCGTGCCCCACGCTTCCGGTCGCCTCCACGGGTCTCAGCTTTGCAGGGACTGTGGATCGGGCTGTTAGAAGCTGGGCAGGCTTGATCTCGTCGATCTCAGTCGCTCGAGTTCCGGCGGGAACTGCAACCAAGTAGACGTCGAGGGCTGGATGGTGCCTGCTGCTGCAGGGTGGTCACTCCTTGACCACAAGGGAGATTCTTCGGGCTTCCACGTTGAGATGGAGGGCGAAGGGTCCAGAATATCGTTTCAAATGTTTCTTCCAGGAAATCTGATGTGCATTGGCACTGCTCCCACTCTTATTCGAATCTGGTGGGCGTGATTACCTGCTAGGTCCCCTCCTATGGGTGGGACCCAGGAAGTGGGTGGATACACCCCCTTCCTTTGATCCAGGCCGCCCTGGCACGAGGGCTGGAGTGCCCCAGAACCGGTTTGGCCGGATTATGCAAGGGGCAGCCTTGTGCGCCCCAGGCAGTGTCTGGTTTCTTTCAAACCTCCCCGCTACAATACACTATCTCCTGTCTGGAGGGCGGTGACACCCTCCTGTGACAGGAAACCCTTTGTCCAGGACCCCCTTGACTGGGTTTCGGTCAGCTCCAGGGGTCCAGACATTTGTCTGTGGCAGAGGCATCCATTTTGTGGATCTTAAGGTCTTTGGAGAAATCAACCGCATTAAAGCAAAGTAACATGTCTTACCCCTCTAGAGGGGTGGAATGCCATCCCCGTCGCCAGAACTGGCGAGGGGATGGTATTCCAAAGCGTATGACACCTTACACGACATGTTTTGATAAAGCCAAACCAAAGTTGCTAAATAACCGCGAGGATTATAAGGCACTTAATAGTATATGGTATGGCATTATCCTGAAACAGCTTAGGGATTTGTTCCCGACGGCTGCAGACAGGCTCAGCTCATGCTAGAGCTCCATCTCACATAAAAACCATGCACCCAGCCTCCAGGATTGGTGAGGCCTGTCTATAGGAGTGGCTCACAGGTTTACATGTGTCCAGATATAGGTTTAGACATAGGTATACTATATCTAAGCAAGGGGTGTGTACACCACCTTACCCCAGCTGAGTGATCAGCCAGTTGTGTCAATTTAAGAACCAGCCAGGGGTGGCAAAAGATATGCTGCAGCCCCTGGTAGGCCTTAGTGGCTCCTGTGCCCTGTGCACCTATAGTGCATTCTACAGGGGCTGACAAGGAGTCCATTTCCAATTGGTATGTACCTAGGGTACATGGAATCCATTTTACAGAGAGAGCAGATGGCCTGGGGCCCTGATTAGCAGGGAACCAGGTCAACTAAGTCAAAAAACCAGCTAAACACAGGCAAAAAATCTGGGGTAACCATAGTCAGGTAGCCACCTTCCTACATAACCCCCCCCCAAACGAAAGGAGATAAGGCTATCCTTGGCCAGGTAAGCCTATATTGCCTGAGTGGCCATATAAGGAAGTACCTGCACTAGCATGGGTACCCCCTGTCTCATGGTCCACTAAGCAGTCCCTCACCCTTTGGGTATTAGAGGGTCTCCACCATAGGGAATCACTACCTTGGGTGTGTTTATGCAAAGTTAAAGGCTGGTTTGGATATGGAGTATTGAAGTGAGGCTCTACTAATTTAGGGCTTAGCTTCCTCCAATTATCTTCCACCATGTGTGCCTTTCTTTCTTTAACTGAGTTGCACTGTGCTCTCAGGGTCAACCTCTGGCTACCTAAAGCTGGAGGCTGGGTCCCTCTGTTTGGCTTGCTGGAGGGACAGTTCAGGTTTGGGCCCTTTGGGTCCCAGGTTTGGCTGTGCCCAACAGAATCCATCTGGGGGAGGTCCCTAACTGTTTTTAAGGGGGCTCCCTCAGGAGTTTTTAAAGTTTTCACCTTACTAGGGCTACTAGTTTTGGTGCACCTAATCTTTTGATGGGGGTGCTTTATTTGACAGGGGGCCCTCTGGGTCTCACTGTCCTTCTTGTCCTCTGCAGCCCTGGGCTGGCTAAGGCAAGGGAGAGAGGGGCAGGTTACCTGCTCCAGACTGGGTCCCACCTGAGAAGGGTCCACTGACATCAGAGGTTCTGTCAGGCTAGGCCCAACCACCTCTGGGGCAGCTCCTTCATCAGGGGTAAGATCAGTTCCCTGAGGAGGCTGATCCTGTCCTAAAGTCTGGTGAGGGGGAGATTTCTCTTCCTCCTCCATGCTCTCAGTTTGTGTGGAGTTGTCCATCATTTCAGGTTTCACAACACACATGTCAGTTTGAGTTTGGGCTGTGGCCATCACATCCCCACCAACCTTTTCAGGAGGAGACTCAGTTTGGGTTTCTGCTGTTATCATAACAGCTTTGCTATTCTGTTCAGGAAGAGCTTTTGCTAAAGATGGGGCAGGGAGTATCTCCGCCCTACCAACCTTTTCAGGAAGGACATCTTGAATTGGGGCTGTAGCCATTACAGCCCCACTAACCTTTCCATTGGAATTTACCATTCTAGAATGGATTTCCTGTTCAACCCCAGCCCAGGCTGAGATTTCTAAATCATTACCCAGTAGACAGTCTACAGGCAAGTTTGGGGACACTGCCACTCTCTTTGGGCCAGTGACACCTCCCCAGCTGAGACTTACTACTGCCATGGGATGATTTGTTTGGATGCCATCAATGTTTATTACCTGGTATGTGGCACCAGGTAAAAGTTGCTTAGAGGGGACTATGCCATCAGCCACCATGGTGATGCTAGCCCCTGTGTCTCTAAAAGCTTCAACTCTTAAACCATTGATGATGGGTTCTTGTCTATACTTGCTCAAAGTATTTGGGCAAGCAGAGAAGTTGGCAAACCCCATGCCAGCCTCATAAACAAGATCATTGGGTGATGGGGACCTGGATAGGCCAGGGTCCACCTGATTTCCAAAAGTAAACCCACCCAGATTCCTGGGTGTGCTTCCACTTCCTGGGGGATTACTGCTGACAGTAACAGGAGGTGTTGAAGCTGGCTTTGGAGGTATATTTTCTTTATTGTTATTCTTGGGACAACAGCTGTCTGTTTTGTAATGCCCCACCTGTTTACAGGCATAACAATAAGGCTTTTTCTCAGTTGAAGAAGTGTCTTGGGACCCACCCCCATCCTTGGAGTTTTGGGGCCCTGGGGAAGTCTTTTCTTTACTTTTATCCCCACCCTTATCTTGAGGCTTGGTAGACTCCTTCTTCTGGTTACTGTCCTGATTCTTAGGCCTAATCCTGGTTCTGACCCATTTGTCTGCCTTCTTTCCCAATTCTTGGGGAGAGGTCAGATCAGAGTCTACCAGGTGCTGGTGTAAGAGCTGGTTCTGACAATTACTTAGGATCTGCTCCCTCATAATCAAATTATACAATCCTGTAAAGTCATGTACTTTGCTGCCATGTAGCCAACCCTCCAGAGCCTTAGTAGCACAATCTACAAAATCAGTCCAGTCCTGAGTCTGTGTCTTCTGGGTATCTCTGAACTTCAACCTGTACTGTTCAGTGGTTAAGCCAAACCCATCTATTAGAACACTCTTCAGGACTTTGTATTTGTTTGCATCCTCATGTCTAACAGTGAGGAGCTTGTCTCTCCCTTTCTCTGAAAAGGAGTACCATAAGATTGCTGCCCACTGTTCCTCAGGAACCTGCTGTACCATGCAGGCTCTCTCAAGAGCAGTCATCCATTTGTGGATGTCATCCCCTTCCTTGTAGGGGGGCACAATCTTTGTCAGGTTTCTACTATCATAGGACCTGGGTTTCTCTTTAGGAATATTGCTGCCACCAGTGGCATCTAAGCCACACAATTTTTTCTCTCTTGCCAAGGCAAGTTTAGCTTGGGCCATGCTAAGTTTAGCTTGAGCCAAGGCTACCTCCTCCCTCTCTATTTGGAGTTGGACAGCCCTCATTCTGGCCCTATGCTCAGCTTTCTGAGAAGCAGTCATGCCTCTCTCTGATTCTCTGGAGGCACTAGAAAGATGAGAGTCCCCTGAGGGAGATCTCACTCTTCTGTTGCCTGGGGGAATCATATGTTGGGTTCTGGGGAGGTGCTGGCCCTCTCCATTCCCCAGTAGGTCCAAGTTGGCCTGGCTAAGCCTACCAACTGGAACCTGGCTACCCTGATCCTGTACTCCTAAGTCCTCAACATCTGAGTCCTCATCCAAGTCATCATCATCCTCCTCTTCAGGGGGATCAACTGCAGGGGGGTTCCCTCCAGTTCCTGTGTCTAGGGAAGCTGCTTTTGCCTTCTCTAAGTCATCCTGTTCTAGGATTTCTACCAGGATTAGGCAGGTGGGGCTTCTGCCCCTTTTTAACCCTCTTGCTTTGCACAAGGCAATCAAGTCTCTGCGGGTTAGTTTGTCATATCCAAAAGTTGCCTGGGTAGGGTCAACTGTCACAGGACTAGACCCTGAGGCCTTTCCTGTGTCAGACATGGTTACTAGTGAGGTGTAAGTGGTGCACTTACCTACACTAAGTGTTTTCCTACTGGACCTTGCTAGTGAGTTGTAGTCAGGGGTGTGCTATTCCCTTCAACCTACAACTACTAAGTTCAGTAGAACTTAATATGCTAAGCTTTTGATTTTATATGTACCTAGAGGTACTTGATGTGATCTTTCAATTTGATATAAAGATTGCAATGGTAAAACAACAGCAAGCTCAAATCCGCACCGCTGCTCACCAATGTGAGAAGTTGGCCTGGTAGGGGATGTTTCCAATTCTGGAACCACCTACTACCTGACCAAACAATCCCCTTATGGTGTCTGGTTGTAAGTCAACCTTATTAGACAAGCTATCCTAGGGGTAGCATGGACTAAGCAGCCTAAAGGCTTAACTTAAGAGGTCGTGTTAAGCGAGCTGTTTTACCACATACAATCCTGTAATACCAAATGAAAGGACACCACACAAGTATATATTATAACAATATATGTGTTTATTACTAAAAACAATCCCCAGTATTCTTTATGAATAAAGGGGCACAAGCGTTAAATCAAAAGCACTGTTTAAACATACAAAGTTGCACAATTATGGATGAGGGCAGGGGGCCACTCAAACCATATACTAAACAAGTGGTATAAGAGAGGCCACTCGAACAGTGGTTAGGCCTAGGGCCTAGGGAATCGCTGGGAGCAGTCAGGACAAGCAATGCTGAAGTCGGGAATGGCCCTCGGGATTCGGGAGGTGTGCGGAAAGCGCACGCATGCACCAATGTTAACCAATGGTGCGTAAAAGTCAAATAGTTAAAGTTTAAGGACACTTCCGCTGAACCTAGAGGAACAAAACTTAACACACAGACCCTAGAGGTGTGCACCAGTGTGGGAACACCGGCGGAGCAAAGTTACCTCACCCACAGGAAGTGGGTGCACAGGGTCGAAGTGGCGTCGGGTTTTGACACGCAGGCTCTTGGTGCTTGAAGCTGAAAGGGCTGCAGGCAGGGTGAAGACGAAGTGTCCGGTGGAGTCCAAGGGTGGACTCAAGTTGTAGAGTACCTGAAAGCAGAGGGGACAGAGTCTGGGTCACTCAGCAGTGACCAGGGTGGAACCAGGACGGAACCAGGCAATGTCGGGCGCAATCAGGTGGTCGTTGAGGCGCTTCTCTTCGCTGTCACGTGGGCTCTGGGGCATCTGCGACGTCCAGGAGCAGGTCACGATCTGTCCCACGCAGGCTCTCACCGTCGGTGCAGTCGGCTTCCGGTTTGGAGCAAACAAGCCTTGGTAAGAGCAATCCACGCGGGATTGGAAGATGGCGTCTCACTCGGACCAGGAAGGTCAAAGTCGGGGCTCCCTTTCAGGGGAGCTGGTGTGGATCTGGAGCACCCAGAATCACGAGTCTTCTTTTGTAGTTCGTCGGCACAGGGACCACAAGCCAGCTGGCAAGTGACCGGGCCAACGCGTTGAGCCAACTCGTGCCAAAGGGCCCCACGCAGCACTCGTCGAGTGTGGAGGGCTGAACTTCGGCTCAGGAGTAGCTCAGGGTGGGGGCTTCTCAAACCCCAGTGCACAGCTTCGAGGGTCACTCGTGGGCTGCACGGTCAGCGTCTCATGGTCAATCCAAGATGGCGTGCCCCACGCTTCCGGTCGCCTCCACGGGTCTCAGCTTTGCAGGGACTGTGGATCGGGCTGTTAGAAGCTGGGCAGGCTTGATCTCGCCGATCTCAGTCGCTCGAGTTCCGGCGGGAACTGCAACTAAGTAGACGTCGAGGGCTGGATGGTGCCTGCTGCTGCAGGGTGGTCACTCCTTGACCACAAGGGAGATTCTTCGGGCTTCCAAGTTGAAATGGGAGTCCAAGGGTCCAGAGTTTCGTTTCTAATGTTTCTTCCAGGAAATCTGAAGTGCATTGGCACTGCTCCCACTCTTATTCGAATCTGGTGGGCGTGATTACCTGCTAGGTCCCCTCCTATGGGTGGGACCCAGGAAGTGGGTGGATACACCCCCTTCCTTTGATCCAGGCCGCCCTGGCACGAGGGCTGGAGTGCCCCAGAACCGGTTTGGCCGGATTATGCAAGGGGCAGCCTTGTGCGCCCCAAGCAGTGTCTGGTTTCTTTCAAACCTCCCTGCTACAATACACTATCTCCTGTCTGGAGGGTGGTGACACCCTCCTGTGACAGGAAACCCTTTGTCCAGGACCCCCTTGACTGAGTTTCGGTCAGCTCCAGGGGTCCAGACATTTGTCTGTGGCAGAGGCATCCATTTTGTGGATCTTAAGGTCTTTGGAGAAATCAACCGCATTAAAGTAAAGTAACATGTCTTACCCCTCTAGAGGGGTGGAATGCCATCCCCGTCGCCAGAACTGGCGAGGGGATGGTATTCCAAAGCGTATGACACCTTACACGACATGTTTTGATAAAGCCAAACCAAAGTTGCTAAATAACCGCGAGGATTATAAGGCACTTAATAGTATATGGTATGGCATTATCCTGAAACAGCTTAGGGATTTGTTCCCGACGGCTGCAGACAGGCTCAGCTCATGCTAGAGCTCCATCTCACATAAAACCACGCACTCAGCCCCCAGGATTGATGAGGCCTTTCTATAGGAGTGGCTCACAGGTTTACATGTGTCCAGATATAGGTTTAGACATAGGTATACTATATCTAAGCAAGGGGTGTGTACACCACCTTACCCCAGCTGAGTGATCAGCCAGTTGTGTCAATTTAAGAACCAGCCAGGGGTGGCAAAAGATATGCTGCAGCCCCTGGTAGGCCTTAGTGGCTCCTGTGCCCTGTGCACCTATAGTGCATTCTACAGGGGCTGACAAGGAGTCCATTTCCAATTGGTATGTACCTAGGGTACATGGAATCCATTTTACAGAGAGAGCAGATGGCCTGGGGCCCTGATTAGCAGGGAACCAGGTCAACTAAGTCAAAAAACCAGCTAAACACAGGCAAAAAATCTGGGGTAACCATAGTCAGGTAGCCACCTTCCTACAAAGGGTCACTATGTATTACGAGATTTTGATCCCAGACTGTCTAATGTCCCGCAGCATCTATGGGCGCAAGGTCCAACTGATGTAGGTTACATGCAAATCACACCCCATCGTGTGACTCTCAAACCAGGTGTAGTGTTACCACGAATCAGACAGTATAGATTGCCACCTGAGGCTGTAGCAGCCTTATCCAAAATTATTGACGAGCTCATCGCTCAAGGAGTAGTTGTAGAAACTGACTCCAATGTATGCAACTCTCCGATCATTCCAGTCATGAAACGTACTGATCCAAATGCACCCCCAGTATATCGATTAGTGATTGACCTACGAGAACTTAATAAATGTATTATTCCTCAGTATCCAGTTGTCCCAGATATCTCGTCCCTATTAACAGCCATTGATTCCGAAGCCATGTTCTTTACAGTAATAGACCTTAAGAATGCATTTTTTAGTGTTCCCATTCATCCAGACAGCCCGTTTCTTTTCGGATTCTGTTTAAATGGAAGGAGCTATATGTTTACACGAGCTCCTCAAGGTTTCACAGAAAGTCCTAGTATTTACAGTCAAGCACTTAAGAGACAACTTGATAATGTTCACATGCCAACTAACACTGCCCTGCTCCAGTATGTCGATGATCTACTGATCACAGCCCGTTCTGAACGTGACTGCGAGCGAGCGTCACTGACGGTTCTGTATTTCCTAGCCGAGATGGGGCACAAGATGTCCCCTTCGAAGCTTCAATTCTGTGTCCAGCAAGTGGTCTACTTAGGACACTTACTGTCCAAGAGGGGTAGGCAGTTGACATCAGACCGTATCCAGTTGATAGCGAGTCTTCCTCAGCCCAGGACCCAGAAGGAGGTACGTGCTTTTATTGGCCTTACTTCTTATTGTAGACAATGGATTCCGCAGTATGCATTTCTAGCCAAGCCACTGATACAGTTAACGACACAGGAGGCAGCCGCACCGACTGTTCTCCCTTGGACATCTGAACATACACTTAGTTTCAATGAGTTAAAGAAAGCCCTATGCCAAGCTCCAGTTCTAGCTACACCGAACTACAGTAAGCCTTTTACACTTTTTGTTACTGAACGCGAAGGTACAGCATTATCTGTTCTTACACAAGATCAAGCAGGACAATACAAGCCATGTGCTTATTTTTCTAGCACATTAGATCCAGTCGCCCAGGCTTTGCCTGCGTGCCTCAAGTCAGTTGCAGCCACAGCACTAGCTATCAGACAAAGTGATTCCATAGTCTTAGGACACTCCCTGACAGTACAAGTTCCACACTCCGTGGAAGTTCTTTTAAATCGAACACAAACTCAGCACTTGACAATTGCACGTTTAACAGGTTATGAACTGACACTGTTCCAGCCTCACATAGAAATCAGACGCTGCAACATCCTTAATCCTGCTACACTGTTGCCATCAGTTAATTCAAATTCTGCCGCACACGACTGTGTGGAAGTAGTCAACATTACGACAAAGCCAAGACAAGATCTGACAGATATTCCATTACCAGATCCCGACCTGACACTTTATGTGGATGGTTCATGTATGAGAACAAGTACAGGAGAACTAGTCGCCGCGTATGCAGTGACTACTGACACTGAAGTTATTGAGACACACCGCATTGACACTCTGTCCGCTCAAGCAGCAGAGCTAGTTGCTCTGACACAAGCCTGCATATACGCCAAGAACCAGAAAGTTAATGTTTACACAGATTCACGCTACGCATTTGGAGTCGTCCACGACTTTGGAGTGCTCTGGCAGGAGAGAGGTTTCATGACTTCTCATGGAACCAAGATTCAGCATGGTCTCCTTATTCAAGCTCTGTTAGATGCAATACATTTACCGACATCCATTGCTATCATGAAATGCAAAGCACATACGAAAGTTACTGACATTATTTCCCAAGGTAATGATCTAGCAGATCGCACAGCCAAGCTTACAGCACAGACTCCAGACATTCAAGTTAATCCGACACAGACACATACTCCAGGTCCGACTACATGTATGACAGTTAAGGACCCTACACAAGATGTCATAGACATACAGTTACATGCTACTCCCGAGGAAATCAAGAAATGGTCCGAACAAGGAGGGGTCCAGACAGATCAAGGATGGTTAACGAAGGGTAGAGCCACATGGTTTCTCCCCGACTCCATGGTTCAAGTCATTATTAATACCGCACATAGTCCAGCACATTTAGGAGAAAAAGCAATGTTAGACAGTATCCAGAACATTTGGTTCAACAAGCATTTACGAGCTGCAGCCAAGCAGAAAGTCCGTACCTGTATGATATGTTGTCAGTTTAATCCAGGTAAAAGTGTCCCGGTGGAACAAGGTGGATTCCAGCCTCCTGACCACCCTTTTGAGGTCCTCCAGATGGATTATATTCAGATGGAGCGATGTCGAGGTTTCAAGTATGTCCTTGTAGTTGTATGCGCTTTGTCCAGGTGGACAGAAGCATATCCAGTCCCAGATTACACAGCCGCGACCACTGCCAAGCAGTTGGTTCGTGAGTTCTTCCCTCGTTATGGACTCCCTAGAGTCGTATATTCTGATAACGGCCAGCCATTCTCATCTGAGTTGATGAAGCACGTTTCCCTGTTGTTAGGGTACCAGTGGAAGTTTCATTGTGTACGCCATCCTGAAGCAGCCGGTCTCGTAGAGAGGCATAACCAGACTCTGAAAATCCGAATCGCCAAAATATGTAAAGAAAAGGGTGTGGACTGGCTAGTAGCTCTGCCAGTTGCTTTGTTTTATATGCGCATGGTCGCACATTCCAGATCAGGTCTGTCCCCGTACGAGGTCGTATTCGGCCGCCCCCCAAATATGTGGGGTACTCCTAGACCCCGAAGTATTACCGATGTTTCAAGTAATATGCTGACAGATTACCTAGCTTCCTTGATGTCTGCCCTCAACTCATGTCGTTCACAGGTTGCCGCCGCATTTCCAGACAATACCGAGGTGGCACCGCATGAAATCGTTCCAGGATCCATGGTGATGGTCCGCAACTTTGACAGATCAAGTCCGCTGGAGCCCCGCTGGAAGGAGCCCCGACAAGTCCTCCTCACCACCCGTACAGCCGTGAAGTTGGAAGGTCGTAAAGGCTGGGTGCACCTTTCTCATATTAAACCTTTTAATGGACTGAAACCCGTCTTAAAGAACATTTCCCAGGATTTAAAGGATTGCCAAAGCATTGTTCTCAAGGACTGTCCCGCAAATGACATTGTTACTGCACCCCCCCTGTTAGAGAAAACTCCGCAGCAGGAGTACAAGCTAAAACTCCGGTCTAGTAAAATAAGTCAGTCAGTTTGATTGTATAAGTCCTCCCCTAGGTGAAACGGTTAGACTGTTTCTGACATGTATAAAATAGACCCCCATAGTGAGAGAGTCAGTCAAAACTCAATCCGATGTATCGTTTTTCTAAGTTTCATATTATTTCTCAGCATTATGATTTCCTGCACCAGTTATGCGTTCTATCTGTATCTTCCAGTTCCTCATGTGAATAAGTCTGCTAATGTTACAGTAGAGCACACGTTTAGTGATCTGCCTCCTCATGAATTCTCTTACCGCCTCGCTATGCGAAATAATACTTTTATCCGCATGTTACATTATTCACACCAGACCAGCAATGCCACTAATTGTTGGGTGTGTGGTCGACTCCCCCCTTTCCAGACACCGAAAGGAGTTCTGCCACTCTTTCCTTATCCTTTTTCACATAATGGTTCGTGTGGAGCATGGTCCACGTTAACGTCATCCTCAACAGATATGACTTTTCTTAACAATACATGTTTCCCAGACAAGCAAGGTCTCCCCCACAGAACAGGTTTAGATCTAGAAAATGAAGTGTACAATTTAGGTAACTATTCGTCGAATTTTATGGTCCTGAATGTTCAGTCTGATACCACTCCAGACTTACCTGCTATTTCAGTATTACCAGTCAAAGGTGAATTATGTGTCCGTAATTATGGTTCTGTACATGTAGGACATAGTGATTGTACTACTATTGTCAAGTATAGTGACAGTGGGAAATCTATTTTCAAAGCTTCACGTCATTCTTATTTTATTTGTGGTCAAACTGCATATGTCCGTCTGCCCCTCGATTGGGAGGGAACCTGTTACATTGCCTTCCTACTGCCACCTGTTTTTCTAGCCCCATCTGATTATCACAGAAACACACATCTAGTACACATTAGACATAAAAGGGAGTCCCCAATTGTCGATTATACTGAAACTGCTCTAGAACAATATACAGATTTCAATAGAGGTTTCTTCTTCTTTATAGGACCTATCCAGAATAGTAAACTGATCCGTAGGTTAACAAGAACCCTTGAAGCTGTAGTAAATGAGACTGCCTCTGCTCTAGGTAACTTAACCGAAGAGCAATCTGCTATGAGATTTGTCGTTTTGCAAAATCGTCTCGTCCTTGACGTCATACTGGCCGATAGGGGCGGGGCCTGTAGAGTCATCGGATCCAGTTGCTGCATTTTCATTCCAAATAACGTGCTGTCTGTTTATTCAGCTATAACCAGACTCCATAAAATTGCCCATCTGTTACACCAAGATCCAGGCACCTGGACATGGTCCGGTTGGTTCTGGAATATAATTTCCGCATGGGGATGGAAAATATTGTCCTTTCTAGGTATTGCAGTAGCGATCATATTCAGCTGCTGCCTCTGTATACAATGTGGTCCTGCGATTTGCGGCATTTGTGCTACCTCTTGTATTCCTAGTCCCAAGCCCCGTTCTAAATCCCGTTCCAAGACAATTCGAGATGAGCAAATGATACTGTATGAAATGATAGATGGTATCATGAATATTGATGTTTCCTGATGGAAACGTAGTGACAAGGAGGGAATGTGGAAAAGTAAAATTCTGCCATGTTCTGTGTCCCTACGTGTCATCCATCATATGTTATGTGTGCATGATTAAATATGCATATGTATTCCCCATGTTCGATTCAAGACGCAATTATAGTTGTGTCCACCTCTAGTATGCCAGTTTCCAGTCTTCGTGAATACTACGAATATCAGGCCTATGTAAAGCTACGTTGCCACGTTTCCCAGTGTGCACGTTATTTCATTGAAAAGTCCCCGTTTCTAGGCCTCAAAAAGGGCCCGGACATCAGATTCAGCTCCTGTCTCCTGAACCCTCGCTGAGGAGCGATCCAGCCCCCACCTGTATCCTCGACCCTTCACTTACTTCCTGCCTTGCAGTGCCCGGTTCAGCCTGGCTTTGCTTCTGAGCCTGCCAAGAGTATGTTATGGTTCCAGTTATCAGTTCAGTCCTCCTTCTCTGCATTCCTGAGCTACTGAATCGCATCAATAGTTCCGTCATTGTCTAGCCTATACGGCTCCATGTAAGAGAAATACTGTATTTAATGGTCATTTAATATTCTTCATCACGCACTACATGTAGAATAATGCATGCTTCAGTCTTAGAGTCCGTTAGCCTTTCCCCTCATGACTTCTAGTTTATATCAACATGTTCCCTAAACATCAGATACTAGATACTGCTTGGGTACATGTCGCCCTGACTCTCCAGACTTTAGTCTCTGCTCCTAGCACAGAGTTCATAGCCCCAGCTTCTCCTAGTAACACGTCATTGTCAGTTTGCGCGCACCACCAGGTTAGAGGTCCCGGCTCCTTAGGTAGCCCCCTCCAATGTTTCCGCCCATTCATGACATATTCTGTTACGTTTGCATCACATGTCTATGTATACGCCCAGTTACACCTACTTTCACCCTTATCTTTCGCGACTGCTACGCGTCACACCTATTGCTCCACCCACTGTTACGCCTATTGCAATGTAATGCTATGTGTTTGCGTTATGTATATATGCTCATGTATTGTTATTAAAAGCCAGCGCGCTCATCCCAGATCCAGCCCCGGCAGCTGCCGGGCCACGCTAGTCCAATCCGGCCCCCCTGGCTGGTTTTGTCATCCTATTCCTGTGCGGGTTGTCCTGTTCCTGTCCTTATGCTGTATTAAACCTGCAAGAAACTCCTACTACCTCGAATCTTGACTCTTATTTATTGAGCTATCTGTTATTCATTTATACATTCAAAAATAGGGTATTATTTATTTATTTACCACAATGCTGAGGCAATGTGTCTTTCTGATAATATTTCAGATGAGGATGCTGAAGCGGTCTTTCTACATTATTTCTGATGCTGTGTGCACAGATATGGCTTTGCTCTGGGTTAATGAAATGCAAAATTAGAGACTTCACTTACAGGTATAGTACTTTCCTCGCCACACTTAGATTTTTGGAAATTGTTTAAACGTAGAATGCCGGATGTCCTTCAGTTTTTTTAAATAATCCTTCTTATGGCACTGACATCCAGTTGCTGAGTGCTAAATCTTGCTTTCTTCGTCCGTAATTTCAATCACCTATAGTATTAAAATTAAATAGTTAATACATGTGCATTTCCAAAAATATAATTTACAAGCCAAATCAATGCAGAATTTTGAAAATGCTGAGCTGTTTTTCAGACAGAGCAGAGTGTAGAATGGTAGCAAGAGAGTACTTGGATGCAGGAGTGAGGATTTGTAGAATTTTTAACATTTTATTAAGCTCACAAAGGATACATGTACCCTATGGAGTTGTAACATAGAATCCTAAAGGCAGATATGAAAGTCATATGGACTGGCACCAAACTGATATTAAAAAATATATACTATTAATTAATTTGTAATGCAGATTTCTGGGAAGGGAATGACTCCACCATGGACAACAGGCGTTTTCCCCTGCCCTGAGTTACCACCTACTTGTATCTGGTTTCCTGACTTTTGAGTTTTGGCCTCTGCCTCAAGCAAATCTATTGGGCGTTGTGAGGACTATGCCTAGACCTATCCCTCAACTATGGTCCAGAGTGTGAATCAAGGGCAATGAAATTAAGGCGTACTTTCATGTGTTCATTTTATTCCACCTGATCATTAGTTGTTAGGTTTTTCTGCACCTGGATTTACTGGGTGCAGAAAACCAGGACACAATCTTTTTCCAGACAGAAACCTTAGACTGAAAAGACGCATAAGACTCTGGGTGCAGCAGAAGCAGCCAAGACATATGCTGGTTTTTTTTCACTAACTGGGGGAAACACACAATTCTTCCCTCTGTTGGTGTTCACAGTTGTTGTCGGCCTGTGATTCGGTGTTGAGTGCAGAGCGTATCGATTAGAGCCGAGGAGGATTTGACGAGCAAGCGGATCGGAGTCTGGGACGACTGCCAGGGTTTGTTTTGTGACCGGTTCCCGCTTCACCCGTGTCTTGTTATACGGGCGCTTTAAGTTCTACGGATCTGCGATGGAGGCAGGAACGGCCGCTGCCAGCACCGTGGTGCTAAGGTGCTGCTCGTGCGGCGGCTGCTGCAGAGCACAGAGGAGCCTTGGCCTGCCACCTGATATATGTCAAAAATGTGTTGATTATTTTTTTTTTCCACAGTCCACAGGCAAAAATTACATCATCACTTGGTCCCATGCAGGGGATCAGAAAGCCTCAACAGAATTATAACAGGTGGACAAAGTGCATTGATCAATGTAAATCAGCTCCTCCTCTTATTAGATAAGCCAAATGAAAGATACAGCTTCTAAGTGCCCCGGAGCTTAGAGAGAGAGATAAAAAAGAAAAAAAAGAAGATGATGCAACTTTGCTAAGCCAGCAGATAGGTCTAAAGAAAACTCAACGGCCTTCTGTAACGGTAATTTCTCCAGGTTGCTCCACCAAGCTGTTGTATGCGGAATAGCCAAAAAGAGTGGACAAACTCATCCTAATTTGGGATAAGTAATTATGAATCTAACAAGGAACAAAGAAAAAAAACTAATAAAAAACCACTTCCCGGCATGGCTACCGGCCGAGAAAGATAGCCGCGTTCTAGCATAGCTCTGTGACTGCAGGGCACCTTCCCCGACAATCCGCACAATAATCCTGACTTCAGCAGGCGCTGCTACGGCTGTATAAAAACGGGAGATCTTCTGGTTCCCGGTGAAGCAATCCGCTACTCCAGACTCCTAAAACTCAAGCGGCTACGAGACAGTGCAACCAGGGCCTAACAGCACTACGGAAGCCGGGGACTAAAGTTTCACGGCGGCCCGGCATACAGATGACCCGACAAGAACTGCTCCTGGACACAGAATAAAGGCGGCGAAAACCAAAACAGACGCGGCTGCGCGCACAGGACATCCTCGGACTACAAGGTACTGGTGACTGCTGGAGGAGGCAGAGAGGGGGCTCTGAGTGAAAACCCGACGTTACCGGGCAGGGACTGTGGACTGGGGACGCCGCAGTACGGCGGCACATCAATAAATGGGGGAAATGTCTGACCACATTTGCCTGTCGTATTGGCCTAGAATAGCAAGAGAATTAGCCGCCCGGAAAGTAGTTGCCGCCATGGTGGAAAACTTCTTTCCAATGGAATCAAGGTGTCTGCCATCTTGATCAGGAGGAGCCGATAATGGAGACGAGCGATTCCTGGCACGACGTTGTGCTGCCTGGGAGATAACCAAATCTGGCTTTGGTTGACCAATAAGACAGACTGGGAATCATCCGGGGCCTTGTACTTCATATCCAGGCGTAGCAGGACTGCAGGAATGGAAACAGGGTTTTCATGACCTTCAAACCGTCCTGCCAGATTAAGTCAATGATCGGGATAGCCCAAACCTGTTTCCGTGGCTGGTCTTTGGAATCATACAAGAAACAGTCGTATTCCTTGGTGACTGTTGGACCTGGGCCTCTTGGCAGGGTCATCCCTAAACTTTTTGCCTTCCTCCAATACTCTCTCTGACCTGTTTTTGTTGGTTTAATGACTCTGGGCACTTTTACCACTGCTGACCAGTGCTAAAGTGCATATGCTCTCCCTGTGAAAAGTATATATGTGATTGATGTCCATGATTGGTTCATTGGATTTACTGTCAGTCCCCAGTAAAGTGCACCAGGAGTGCCAGGGCTTGTGAATGCCAATACTGCTAGTGGGCCTGCAGCGCTGGTTGCGCCACCCACAGAAGCAGCCTTAAAATGTGTCTAGGGTCTGCCATTGCAGAACCTGCGTACAGTCTGGTACTGTCATGCTGGCTGGGCAAGTGCACACACTTGCCAGCCCCTAAACCTTCCCTTAACTTCATATTAGTCACCCCTATGGTAGGCCTGAGGGCAGGGTGCATTGTAAGTATAAGGTAGAACATGCCCAGATGTGTGTGGCATGTTCTAATAGTGAATTACTGCCAAATTCGTTTTTCACTATTGTAAGGCTACCAGTTCCCTTCTAGGCCAGATGGGCTGCTGGAATTATTACACTCTATAATCCCAGCAGGCTCAGGGAACATGGTAGAAATTAATGTTTAGTATGCCTGAACTCAGAATAATAAAATACTTCTTTTAGTAAAGTTTATTTTAATATCCTGTGTTTGCAAATGCTACTTTTAGAAAGTTAGCATTTGCTTGCCTAACCATTTCAGCCCGCCTCTGCTTGGATGTGGATCTGACTGTCTGGTGTGTGTGAGTGACAGGGCTGGGAGTTGACAGGTAGTGAATAGCCAGATGACACCTTAGTGGGTGGTGGGAGTTTCCCCTGAATGATGCATCAGGCTGTGCTCTGCCACCACAATGCTGGCTCCGCCCTCCTGGGGAGCGACTGATGACTCAGCCTGCACCTGGCCCAGGAAGGACCGAAGCTTGTCAACAGAGTGCTCAGGCTGCCCCTGTCTTCACAATGCCAGCTCCGCCCCCCTGGGGAGCGGCTGATGTGCCTGCCCTCACACTGAATGCAGAAGCAGAAGTACCCACCACAAGTGCTCAGGAGCTGAGAGCAGTTATGCAGAGGCCCCCCTGGCCAGTGAGAACAAAAGAAACTGTGTATAAAAGTAGGAGCCCTGCTCCTTGTAAATTAGAATCCTGTTTCACCACGAAGGACCTCTGCCCGACTAGAAGGAGAAGAGACGCTGGGAGAACTGGCCTGCTGCTTGCCTTGCTGAGAAAGGAGAGGAAAAGACTTGATGAGAAAAGACTTTGCTGCTTTGTGCTTAAACATTCTCCAAGGGCTTGACTGAGCTTGCCCCCTGACCTGAGCCACAGGACCATCTGGCTCAACCTGCCTCTGCTCGTCTGCCGGTAATTAACCGGGATATCTACTACTGCCGGAGCTGTGACCTTGGTGCCCCCCCAGCCCCTCTCTGAGGCCGTGACCGACTGTGTCTCCTCGTCCCCGCCAAGGAAGAGCTCCGCTCCGTTGAGCCGCTCTCCCCCCGCTGAGGAGATCGCTGTGTTGACCGCCTGGAAGACTCGCTGCTGTGGTGCCCCCCAGCCCCTCCCTGAGGCCGTGACCGACTGTGTCTCCTCGTCCCCGCCGAGGAAGAGCTCCGCTCCGTTGAGCCGCTCTTCCCCCGCTGAGGGGATCGCTGTGTCGACCGCCTAAGAGGGCCCGCTGCGGTGCCTCACCCTCCCGCCAGAAATCCCCACCGGACGCAAACAGACCCAGGGGACAGACCTCCGAACTGGACGGACGCCTCGGGTGCCAGCCTCGCTCTGCCTGAGCCGCTGGGCACCTTGCCTTTGTCCCCGGAGGAAAGCCGCCACCGAGACCGTCAACGGGCTCGGGGCCCGCAACGTTTGTTTTTCCCCTTGCTGACTGCTCCTGCCTACAAGTGACCAAGGTACTGTACTTGTCCCCCCGCGGTGCGAGCCGTTCCTTTCACCAGACTCGCACCGCTCTGCTCTGTGTGCCTGCCTGCAGCGCCTCTCCGCGAGCGCGCTCCAGCCCCTCCCGCTGGAATCCTCTGAACGTCGGGAAGCTGCAGGCTGCAAGCCGAGCCCCTGCACGACTGACCGGGGCTGCGCTGGGTTCTTTGGCCTTCTTCCCCCCTTGGCAGCTCTGAGGTCGGCGCTCTCCCCCGCGGGGGTCCCGCAGACCAGGGGGGGCCGTACGCTCCCAGAGACCCGGCCGGGCCGACCGCGTCCCACGCGGGAAGCGTGAGACTTGGAAGGGGGTCGGGATTTCCCCTGTCAGAAGCGCCGCAAAGTGCTACAAAGTGCAGGACCGGGTCCCTAAGGTCCTAGAGGGGTAACAAAGTGCACAATCTGGTCAGAAACGACCAAAGAACTAGGAGAACTGTGCAGAAGGAGAAAGAACTATTGTGGGAATATATAACAAGGATATTTCCATTTGACACTGCAACTAAGAAGAAAAGTGCCTATTTACAATCTGTGGTGCTACAAAAACGTTATTTGATCTTGTGATAAGTCTGACCTAAGAGATATATATATTTTACATAAAGAAGCGTATTTTTATATACTCACAGCCTGGTGTCCATTTGTGGGGGGATTGGTATATTTTACTGTGTGTGTGTCTACAAATGCTTAACTGACTAACGCCTGGAGAATCGCCTTGGCTGCTCACGCCACGCACCTAGAGGGTGAGCAAGGGTAATTCGGAAGGGTCATCCTTTGCCCTGACTTAGAGGAGAGGGTCCCTGCTTGTCACAAGTACCTACTTGCGCCAACCAGAGACCCCCAATTCTAACATTGGTCGCAGCGGTGAGGATTTGCGAATTTGCATTTGTAGTTGACATACAGTGAATTACTGATCACCACATAGGGAGAGCAGATCTATAACGTAGCCACAGGTTTCCATTTTTTATTTTTGCTGGGAGATCTCCATGTGCTTGTGAAACGTCATGCCTGGTTCAGTGAGGATGGAAAAGGCAGCAACCAGATGCTTGTCGCCAGAGGAGTTGGCAGACAAGGCAGCAACCAGGGCGCATGAAATAGAGATGGCGAAATTAAAAGGACAAATGGAAATGGACAAGCATAAATTGGCAATGGAAAGCCAAAAATTAGCCATGGAGGCGCTAAAACGCCAAAGAGATCACTACTTTAGGATGAAAGAACTTGATTTGGAGCTTGAAGCCAGGAGGGCTTCCGCCCAACATCCAGAGATTTGTGTAGCTCGCAGATTGAGCTTTGCTGAGTTGGAGGTGGAGTCCAGCTCAGATGGTGGCAGCAACATTCAGGTATCTAGTGCTGACAGCATAGCGCGCGCACCTAGAGATATGGCACCTGACTTGGAGGGGGTTAACATACACCAGGAGGTTCAAGGGCATGAGGTAGCTCCAGTAGTGCGCAGCGTCCCTGAAGGGAATAGGGTGGCTGGCGTAGGAGTTCATGGTCCTAGTGGTGGGAGGGATTCCCCCATGGTTGAGGTCCTGGTGGGTGAGTGTAAGGACCGCCCAGAAGAGTGTGGGTTGTGTGACAGAGACAGTTCGCTACTGTCTGGCCAGTCTCAGAAGGATGGTGTGGAGTATGTGTGGGAGGCGCTGGATGGTGAGGTGAAGGATAATTTGGTTAACCCTGCTAGGGGGCTGTGTAATCCAATTGTGGGAGAGCATACTTTAAGTCCCAGTTTTCCAGAGCTATGCCAACACCTGTTTGAGAGTGAGTTCTCTGACCCCAGGGAGCTCACATTGGAGGCAGACCTTGTGGTGGATTCCAGAGGGTCTGGAGAGGCATTGGGGTGTGATCCTGTGGGGAGTGGCTCAGGTATCTTCCAGCCCAGAGTGGTGGAAGTGGCGCAGAGTAGCCCAGCTAGGTCCTGTAGCAGTGAGAGGGGTGTAGGGCCTCACGTCCTGTCCTTAAGGGGAAGGAGTGAGAATGGGTGTTGTCCCGGTAGTGCCCAACCTCAGTCTCAGAGCCTGGATGGTTCTTTAAGGGAACACCAGGTGGGGAGCCTAGGCTGTCCGGATGAGTCACCCTCTGAGGGGGATCCCCCAGTGGCTAGAGAACGTGGAGGCTCTGTAAACAGGGCTCCAGTAGTTCTGGTGACTGGCAGTACCGCTCCAGTTGGGAGGGTGCAGAAGTCCAGAAGGAGGGGCGAGAGGGGGAAAGAGTCCCCAGTGGAAGAACCAGTGGGTCAGGGGCCAGCCAGCAGGGCTGCGTCCCCAGTGAATGACCAGGGGGACACCACTTCTGTCCTGGGGGATCTTCCCGCACTGTCAGAGGGACAGGGGTTGGGAGATCTGCACCAGGCAGACTGTTGCACGGCACAGGAGCTACGTGCCACCCTCAGGGGGGGCATGTGTGCTCCCCGAGAAGTCCTGGTGCGCCAGGCAATTGTTCAACTGCAGGGTTGGGTCCCTGAGTTGGAGAGCCAGGTTCAGGTGTTGTCTGACCTGGAGGGTGGGACCACTGTAATCAGTGTCCTGACCCATGTCACTTCTAGGGGTACCACTCCAGTTGGGAGTGGGCAGTACTCTGGAAGGGGGTGCAGAGGGAGGGAGTCCTCGCCTCTGACCCCGGTGCGACTTGAGGGTTTAGACCCTAGGTTTAAGGGCCAGGTGCAGGGTGTCCCCCCTGACCTGGTGCCCCAGTTGCAGGATAGCACCCCTGAACTGGTGGGAGAATTGTGCAGATCACCTGCCACAGGTGCCCTGACAATTCTGGAAGGGGGTACCACTCCAGGTGGGGGGGTACAGAGCCCCAAGGAAGAGGACCGGGTGTGGGAGAGGCCACCCCAGTGTTTGGTCCAGCCGCCAGCTACAGGCCTGGGGCTGGTGAGTCAGTGCCAGGATGGCATACCTGACCTGACAGGAGGGAGAGTGGACAAAGGGTGCCAAGCACCTGGGGCTACTGCCCCCCGCTCTCTGAGGCCACAGAGGTTTGAGAGCCCTGAGAGGCATGAGGCCTGGGTCTCAGCCCTGACTACCGTCAGTGGCCACTGTGATTGGATGACTGCCTGTTGGGACACACCTGTGGGCCAGTTAAGGTTAGAGGCTGCACAGGTGGTGTCCATAGAGGGAGAAAAGGGTGCCCCAGGGAGTGGCTTGGTGGACTCTGAGAGTATGGACAGAGGATTTGAAATAGGTTCAGATTGGCGTAGAACTGGAATGTGCCCCTGCTGTTGCGGGCCAGGTCCAGGTTCTATCGCCCAAAGCAGGGAAGCCCATCACAGGGGTGATTGGTCTACCCTGCGTTTTGGCTGGAAGGGGGTTGTGTTGGACCTGGGCCTCTTGGCAGGGTCATCCCTAAACTTTTTGCCTTCCTCCAATACTCTCTCTGACCTGTTTTTGTTGGTTTAATGACTCTGGGCACTTTTACCACTGCTGACCAGTGCTAAAGTGCATATGCTCTCCCTGTGAAAAGTATATATGTGATTGATGTCCATGATTGGTTCATTGGATTTACTGTCAGTCCCCAGTAAAGTGCACCAGGAGTGCCAGGGCTTGTGAATGCCAATACTGCTAGTGGGCCTGCAGCGCTGGTTGCGCCACCCACAGAAGCAGCCTTAAAATGTGTCTAGGGTCTGCCATTGCAGAACCTGCGTACAGTCTGGTACTGTCATGCTGGCTGGGCAAGTGCACACACTTGCCAGCCCCTAAACCTTCCCTTAACTTCATATTAGTCACCCCTATGGTAGGCCTGAGGGCAGGGTGCATTGTAAGTATAAGGTAGAACATGCCCAGATGTGTGTGGCATGTTCTAATAGTGAATTACTGCCAAATTCGTTTTTCACTATTGTAAGGCTACCAGTTCCCTTCTAGGCCAGATGGGCTGCTGGAATTATTACACTCTATAATCCCAGCAGGCTCAGGGAACATGGTAGAAATTAATGTTTAGTATGCCTGAACTCAGAATAATAAAATACTTCTTTTAGTAAAGTTTATTTTAATATCCTGTGTTTGCAAATGCTACTTTTAGAAAGTTAGCATTTGCTTGCCTAACCATTTCAGCCCGCCTCTGCTTGGATGTGGATCTGACTGTCTGGTGTGTGTGAGTGACAGGGCTGGGAGTTGACAGGTAGTGAATAGCCAGATGACACCTTAGTGGGTGGTGGGAGTTTCCCCTGAATGATGCATCAGGCTGTGCTCTGCCACCACAATGCTGGCTCCGCCCTCCTGGGGAGCGACTGATGACTCAGCCTGCACCTGGCCCAGGAAGGACCGAAGCTTGTCAACAGAGTGCTCAGGCTGCCCCTGTCTTCACAATGCCAGCTCCGCCCCCCTGGGGAGCGGCTGATGTGCCTGCCCTCACACTGAATGCAGAAGCAGAAGTACCCACCACAAGTGCTCAGGAGCTGAGAGCAGTTATGCAGAGGCCCCCCTGGCCAGTGAGAACAAAAGAAACTGTGTATAAAAGTAGGAGCCCTGCTCCTTGT
Organism: Lissotriton helveticus; assembly: GCF_964261635.1. Lineage (NCBI taxonomy): Eukaryota > Metazoa > Chordata > Amphibia > Caudata > Salamandridae > Lissotriton > Lissotriton helveticus. Next base: position 1,688,074 of record NW_027611682.1, read on the forward strand.
AAATTAGAATCCTGTTTCACCACGAAGGACCTCTGCCCGACTAGAAGGAGAAGAGACGCTGGGAGAACTGGCCTGCTGCTTGCCTTGCTGAGAAAGGAGAGGAAAAGACTTGATGAGAAAAGACTTTGCTGCTTTGTGCTTAAACATTCTCCAAGGGCTTGACTGAGCTTGCCCCCTGACCTGAGCCACAGGACCATCTGGCTCAACCTGCCTCTGCTCGTCTGCCGGTAATTAACCGGGATATCTACTACTGCCGGAGCTGTGACCTTGGTGCCCCCCCAGCCCCTCTCTGAGGCCGTGACCGACTGTGTCTCCTCGTCCCCGCCGAGGAAGAGCTCCGCTCCGTTGAGCCGCTCTCCCCCCGCTGAGGAGATCGCTGTGTTGACCGCCTGGAAGACTCGCTGCTGTGGTGCCCCCCAGCCCCTCCCTGAGGCCGTGACCGACTGTGTCTCCTCGTCCCCGCCGAGGAAGAGCTCCGCTCCGTTGAGCCGCTCTTCCCCCGCTGAGGGGATCGCTGTGTCGACCGCCTAAGAGGGCCCGCTGCGGTGCCTCACCCTCCCGCCAGAAATCCCCACCGGACGCAAACAGACCCAGGGGACAGACCTCCGAACTGGACGGACGCCTCGGGTGCCAGCCTCGCTCTGCCTGAGCCGCTGGGCACCTTGCCTTTGTCCCCGGAGGAAAGCCGCCACCGAGACCGTCAACGGGCTCGGGGCCCGCAACGTTTGTTTTTCCCCTTGCTGACTGCTCCTGCCTACAAGTGACCAAGGTACTGTACTTGTCCCCCCGCGGTGCGAGCCGTTCCTTTCACCAGACTCGCACCGCTCTGCTCTGTGTGCCTGCCTGCAGCGCCTCTCCGCGAGCGCGCTCCAGCCCCTCCCGCTGGAATCCTCTGAACGTCGGGAAGCTGCAGGCTGCAAGCCGAGCCCCTGCACGACTGACCGGGGCTGCGCTGGGTTCTTTGGCCTTCTTCCCCCCTTGGCAGCTCTGAGGTCGGCGCTCTCCCCCGCGGGGGTCCCGCAGACCAGGGGGGGCCGTACGCTCCCAGAGACCCGGCCGGGCCGACCGCGTCCCACGCGGGAAGCGTGAGACTTGGAAGGGGGTCGGGATTTCCCCTGTCAGAAGCGCCGCGAAGTGCTACAAAGTGCAGGACCGGGTCCCTAAGGTCCTAGAGGGGTAACAAAGTGCACAATCTGGTCAGAAACGACCAAAGAACTAGGAGAACTGTGCAGAAGGAGAAAGAACTATTGTGGGAATATATAACAAGGATATTTCCATTTGACACTGCAACTAAGAAGAAAAGTGCCTATTTACAATCTGTGGTGCTACAAAAACGTTATTTGATCTTGTGATAAGTCTGACCTAAGAGATATATATATTTTACATAAAGAAGCGTATTTTTATATACTCACAGCCTGGTGTCCATTTGTGGGGGGATTGGTATATTTTACTGTGTGTGTGTCTACAAATGCTTAACTGACTAACGCCTGGAGAATCGCCTTGGCTGCTCACGCCACGCACCTAGAGGGTGAGCAAGGGTAATTCGGAAGGGTCATCCTTTGCCCTGACTTAGAGGAGAGGGTCCCTGCTTGTCACAAGTACCTACTTGCGCCAACCAGAGACCCCCAATTCTAACAGTGACTCTAGGAAGTTGGAATCTCTTGGACTCCCTGTCCATTAACATGAAACCCACCTATGTCAGCTGACGGAGAGTCAACAGGAATTGGAGTGGTAGGTGACTGAGTCTGAATTTGATAATTGTCCCACTCAGTAAGGAGGGATCTATCATCCAACTCCCCATTTTATCTGTCATCATCAGTGGTGTGTGCGTCCTCCGGGTGATGAGACATCGATGCCACCGGAGAAACCGGAGGTGGCGGCTCGATGATCAATGAAGGCAGAGGAAGATGTGTCTGTAGGACAGATCAGGCCGACTCCGAGGGAGGAAATCAGCGGTAGTAGTCATCAAGCATATGTTGCAAATTAGAGATGAGAGACATGGGCATCTGCACTGTTGGATTCTCAAGTGGTGGTTGAGTATTAGGCTTAGGGTAATAATCATATCCTTGGTCATCATCAATATCTTGGCATTTGATAAGAAGCTCCAAAGGAGTACGAGCAGCACGGAACCTGTCATCCTCTTCCGAATCCTCCTTATCAGCCCCATAGTCAAAAAGCTCCACAGGAAGATTTGGAGATGGTTGAATTGGCAATAGATCCAAAGAAGAATTCCTACGTTGAAGTAGGGAAACATCCGTCGTTCCTGAAGGCGGCAAAAGTGTTGCTGAAGAGTTCAAGGGGATTAGAGACATCAAAGCTGAAGGTGGAACCAAGAATGCCGCTGACAACTCAGCGGTCGACGACGAAGTAACGTAAGGGAAGGCTTCTGTGCTGTCATTGAGGCAACCGTCGACGAGGCATCTGTTGACGAAGCAGGTAGAGCCTTGAGAGCCATCGACTGTCTCGTCGGCGAGGAGGCATCCGTCGGCGACTTACTGGAGACATACCTCTTTTTCGTCGACAACGAAGTGAGGGAGGTGGCAGACGGGCGAGGCTTCACCGACACCATAACAAACATCAACTGAGAGGACGCCGACAGCATAATCATTGTAGGTTGAGGAGAAGGTAGAAGTCGTTGTCGTAGCAGTGGCAACGGAAGTCTTCATCGACGACGAGAGACCCATTTTTTTTAGGCAAATGTGTCTCAGGAAGAGACTTAGATGCCTGAGTTCTCTTCCAGGGGTTATCTTCTAGGGGTATCCTGATCAAAGTCATAAGCAATGAATATTCCCGCCCACGTGCGAGGACCCTGGAAATAATATAAAAATATATATGTAAATCCCATATAACTAGCTCCTCATATATGTATGCACATATATCATTTTTTCTCACACCAATGCAGCCCCAAAACTGAGGCTAAACAATGTAATTACTCATACATGTACTGAATTAGCAAGGAAATAAAAAACACATTAGGTCAAATGGCCCTTGAACTCTGTGGTTTAATGAGCAAAATACTCATAAATCATGAAAATTGCTAATAAATAGACATTGTTAGCCCATAGGCTGCATTGTAAAGCAAAAGCATAGAAAATTAAACCATTTTCAACAAATAAAACTGGCACCGTGCCTTTAAGGCAGCCATGACCCCTGGCTTCCCATCATGCCTCAGGGGTGACAGTGAGGTCAGTTGTTCTTTGCATAACCCTGAAGACAGGGCTCAACAATGAATTAGAAACACATAGTTATGTTATGTTATGTTATCTTGGTTTTGTATAGCGCACGGCTACTCAGAAGAGTGTCCCGGCACTTTGGTTGCACACCTGTCTCACAACATAACAAGAAAAAGAACAGAGAGGGATCCAGAAAAAAAAAACACAAGGGGGACAACTAAGAAGTAAAGAGCCACGTCTTGAGACCCTTCCTGAACGCCAGTAGATTTGGTGTACTACGCAATGTTACTGGTAGCATGTTCCACAACTGCGGGGCCAGCAGTCTAAAAGAGCGGCCTCCAATGCGGGCCCTTTTTATACGAGGAACCGTGGCAAGAAACAAGGATCCGGACCTCAGAGCCCTGGCCGGATGATAAAAGGCTAGCCTTTTTTGTAAGTATTTTGCTCCTGAGGCATGAAGAGCTTTATGCGCCAAGGTTAAGGCCTTGAAAATAATCCGCTTCCGGACGGGAAGCCAGTGCAGTGACTGCAGGAGTCCAGAGGCTCTGGCACGGCGAGGTAATCCAAAGATAGCCCGTGCTGCCGAGTTCTGGACCACCTGCAGCCGTTGTAGCAGATAGTCTGGCAGGCCGAGATACAGGATGTTAGAATAATCAATTCTCGAGCCGACTATCGCCTGCACTGTTATCTTCCTGTGTTCCTCCGATAGTTAAGGGAGGAACTTTCGCAACATCCGAAGCAGGCCAAAACAGGTGCCAGTGAGACCAATTACCTGGGAGCGCAATGTAAGGCCATTGTCCATCTTGATCCCCAGGTTTTTAGCCACCTGGGCAGAATCCGCCGGGGGAAACATGTTCTCTGGCCACCACTCCTTCCAATCTGGATCAGAACTGCACCCGAAGAAGAGGACCTCCGATTTATCCGAGTTGCACTTGAGGCTGTTATGTTGGAACCAGTTAAAAACAGCCCCAAGGCAACCCCGGATACTCTCTCCGTCGAAATCCGCGCCTTTCTCGCAGGTAAAGAGGAGCTGGGTGTCATCGGCGTAGGAAACGATCTGGGCCCCGAAAGACTCCGCCAGAGCCGCCAAAGGGGTCATAAAGATGTTAAAGAGAGTCGGGCTCAACACTGAGCCCTGTGGGACTCCGACACCCAATGGCGACATCTCGGCGGAGCAGGCGGAGGCCCAGACCGTTTGTCGACGGCCCGCCAGGAAAGATCTAAACCAACTGAACACCGTCCCCCTTAGACCGATCTCCAGAAGTCTAGCGAGGAGCCCCTCGTGGGGAACGTTGTCAAAGGCCGCCGACAGATCTAACATCACCAGCATCGCCTTGCCACCTGAATCCAGCACCTCCTTAATCGCCTCCGAGACTTCCAGGAGTGCTGTTTCTGTACTCAGATTGGCGCGGAAACCAGATTGGGTGGGGTGCAGTAGGTCATGTGACTCCAGATAGTCGGCAAGCACCCTATGCACATGTTTTTCAAGAATTTTGGCGAAAGCAGGTAGCAGCGAAATAGGCCTATAATTGGCCAACACCTCCGCATTCAGGCCAGGCTTTTTAAGCAGAGGAATAATCATCGCCTGCTTCCATAACTGAGGAACCACACCCTGCCTAAGAGAACAATTCAGCAGGGGGTTCACCCAGGGATTGATGACTTCCGCCATTTTCGCCAGAAATTTGGCGGGGCAAGCATCCCGGGGGGAGCCAGATTTAAGACAAGTCATCAGATCCAATGATGAAGCAGCGGAAAGAGGGGGAAAAACTGCCAAAACCGGGTCCACATTAGCCATGGAGACCGAAACATCCTCCACTTGGCAGGGCAACTCTGGCTCCTGCAAGGGAAAAGAGTCCTGGATCAGCTTAATCTTAGAAATAAAGAAGTTGGCAATGTCACTGACCCACGACTCTGAAGGAGGGGCCTGATTCGACAATGAGCGCGGGGCCGTAAATTCCCGCACAATGGCAAATAACTCCTTGCAGGAGTTTGAGGCAGTCTTGATTTTCCTCGCGAAATAACCTCTCTTCTCAGAGAGGATATCGCGGTGATAGGCTTTTACAGAGGACCTGTAGGCAAGTTTGGCCACCGGGTCATATTTCGCACGCCACGCTCTTTCAGCCACCTTACATTGGCGTCGTGAGGCCATCAAAGCTTCCGTAAACCACGGGGCAGACGCCCGCTTTTCTATATTACGGGGGGGCTTCACCGGAGCAAGATCATCCAGCCTCTCCGTAAGCCATAGTTGCAGCCGCTCTACATCCCTATCTAAATCCCCTGTCAGAATACAGGGATTAGCCACAAATGCCTGTTTCAGCAATTCAGGAGTGACCCGATGTAGTGCCCTAGATCCTAGGGCAGACTGCCGGAGGGCACAAGATGATTTTCTAACCTCCGAAAAGTAGTATTTGACCAACTTGTGATCCGACCACAGCACCTGAATGAGTGCAAGAATCTCTATGGGAGAGGTCGAGAAGATCAAATCCAGGATATGGCCCTTCTCATGAGTCGGTCCACAATGATAGGGCGACAGGCCAAGAGGGGCTATAACGTCCAGCATTTTTATCGTGTCGGCGTCCGTTTCATCGTCCATGTGGATATTAAAGTCGCCAGCTACTATACAATGCTCCGACTTGAGTACCAGCGACGAGGTTATCAACTGGAGCTCTTCAAAGAAAGTGCCCGTGGGCCCTGGGGGTTTATACACAAGGAGACCTTTAACAGAATAGTGCGGCGATAACACAATAGAAAACGCAAGGGATTCACAGCCCTTAATCGCATCGGAGGGGATGGTGGTGCAGGTGGCACTTTTATTTACTATCAGTGCCACTCCACCTCCCCGTCCTTTCAGTCTATTCTGCCTGAAGATATTGTAATCGGGGGGGGGTAGCTGTAGCAATATCGGGGTTGGAAGACTCACCAAGCCACGTCTCGGTGAGCATCAGACACAAAGGTTTTTCTGTTGCCAACAGATCATAAATGTCCAATGCATGGCGACTGAGAGATCTAGTATTTAGTAATAAGCAGAGATGCTTAGTGGTAATTGCCTCCCCGTGTGGCACACAGGCCAGATATTTCTGAGGCCGCCAGCCGCATTCAGGGCATCGACTCTTACCCTTATGCCGGGCTGGGAATACCGTACGACAAGAATCTCGCGTCCATTGCAAGGAGCGCAGCTCCGGCGCCGAATAATGCAACATGGAGGTTAAAATATTTAAAATTAAGAGCCACCAGATCCCGGTCCCGCCCGTCACCCCGGAAGCCTCCGGGACGCTGACGGGCGCAGACTGGCAGGACTCTGGCACGACTCAGGCGCAGTGAAGGCCCGACCGCTGCGCGTCACCGCTGCGTGCTGGAGGGAAGGGTTAAGTGGGGCGGGCGGAGGAGGTCCAGAGAGCTAGAACGCTCGGTCCGGCGCCTCTGCAGCGTCGCACCCACACCCAAAATGGCGGCGGAAAAGCAGCAACAGGCTGAAAACCCCCAGATCCCGGACCCGCTAAGCAGCGGTGAATTCCAACTATTAAAGTGCAGGTGGGGGCCAGGAACCCTGTTAAAAGCAGGGAATAAATAAATTAAATGAACTAAAATATGAAAACGGGCGTTTTTTTAAAAAGCGCAAAGCGCTAGCAAGTAGAGCAGCGTGCAGCATGCAGGTCGCCAGCAGAGTGGAGTGCAAGATGGTAGATCGGGCTGACCCGCTCGAGGCCAGCCTTAAGTGGGGCGGGCGGAGGAGGTCCAGAGAGCTAGAACGCTCGGTCCGGCGCCTCTGCAGCGTCGCACCCACACCCAAAATGGCGGCGGAAAAGCAGCAACAGGCTGAAAATCCCCAGATCCCGGACCCGCTAAGCAGCGGTGAATCCAACTATTAAAGTGCAGGTGGGGGCCAGGAACCCTGTTAAAAGCAGGGAAGAAATAAATTAAATGAACTAAAATATGAAAACGGGCGTTTTTTTAAAAAGCGCAAAGCGCTAGCAAGTAGAGCAGCGTGCAGCATGCAGGTCGCCAGCAGAGTGGAGTGCAAGATGGTAGATCGGGCTGACCCGCTCGAGGCCAGCCTTAAGTGGGGCGGGCGGAGGAGGTCCGGAGAGCTAGAACGCTCGGTCCGGCGCCTCTGCAGCGTCGCACCCACACCCAAAATGGCGGCGGAAAAGCAGCAACAGGCTGAAAACCCCCAGATCCCGGACCCGCTAAGCAGCGGTGAATTCCAACTATTAAAGTGCAGGTGGGGGCCAGGAACCCTGTTAAAAGCAGGGAAGAAATAAATTAAATGAACTAAAATATGAAAACGGGCGTTTATTTAAAAAGCGCAAAGCGCTAGCAAGTAGAGCAGCGTGCAGCATGCAGGTCGCCAGCAGAGTGGAGTGCAAGATGGTAGTCATATCTCATTTGCCTGGGGAGGCGGCTGGGTTGCTTATGACTTTGATGAGGATACCCCTGGAAGAGAACTAGGATTACAGGGAAGTAACTTATCCTTCTCTTCCAGGGGATCCTCATCAATAGTCATAAGCACTGACTAGAATAGCAAGCCCAACCAACCACCAGCAGGCAAATGAGAAGAAACATGACCCAACCAAAACAATTGTAACAGCCAAGCTAGCTGTTAAACAGATTCCGCAAGGCCTACTTGGGTACCTGCTCTAGCGTCTGAATCTAGACAATAATGTCTGGTAAATGTATGGACGGACCTTCAGGTGGAGAAGTGTGGCTCAATGGTTAGAGCAGGCGGACCTCGATGCAGAGCTCTGGCCAGGGACCAGGGTTCGATTCCTGCTTCGGCGGGTCTCGGGCTCATTAATTCCCCTGACCGGATATTCTCGCCTCAGTGCCTATTCTGATCATGGGTCCCAGGCTGCAACTCTGGGCAATAGCTTGCTTAGTCTCCACAACGGCCCCCACAACACAAGGGATGCCTGGTCTGCAACATGGGGGTGCCCAGGAGTGGACACTTCACAGGGAAAGCCAGGAAGGGTTCCCTTGCGGTATTCGTACAAGCGCCGGGAAACCCACAGCGGGTAGCTGTGCACTATACAAGCACAAAAACATTTACATTTACATTTCATGTCGCTGCCTTACGAATCTCAGACATAGGCAAATTATTAAGAAAAGCCGCAGTAGCCGCTTTCCCTCTGGTAGAATGCGCCTTGGGAGAAAAACACCCAGGGTCTTCTCCGCCAACTGATAAGCCAGCTTAATACAAGAAACTATCCACCTTGAGATAGAACGTTTCGAGGCTGCATAACCTGGTCTGATCGATCCATAGTTGACAAATAACTAATCAGACTTACGTATAGTTTTGGACTTATCAAGGTCAAATTTCAGAACTCTTTTCAGGTCCAAAGAATGCAATGCCCTCTCAGCTGGTGTGGAGGGATTGGAAAAAAAGGTGGGTAGAGAGATGGTCTGGTTTACATGAAAATTTTACACCACCTTAGGTAGAAAAGAAGGATGTGTTCTCAACACTACCCTATTCAGACGGAACACTGTGTAAGGCTCTTTGGCACAGAGAGCTTGAATTTCGCTCACCCTGCGAGCCGACGTGATTGCTACCAAAAAAGCAGCCTTCCACGAAATATGCTGCAAAGTTGCTTTATAAATGGGTTCAAAAGGTGGACCCAACAATTTTGATAGCACCAGGTTCACCTCCCTGGGGGGTGACGGAGGTTGCACTGGGGGATAAACCTTTTCGAACTCCTGCAGAAAATCCTTCACAGCTTGCAACTGGAAGAAAAGAAGGTTGGGAAGGTGATCGCCTATAAGCTGTTATCGCAGCCAAATGCACTTTAATAGAATTAAACTTCAACCCAGCTTTAGCCAGATACAATAAGTCGTTCTGCATACACCACATATAGAAGCGCTTCCACTTGCATGCATAAGAATGTCTTGTGGAAGGACGCCGTGCCTCTTTTAATATGGACATGCAGTCTTGCGGAAGTCCTAGGTGGCCGTATTGTATGACCTCAGGAGCCATGCTGCCAAGCTCAGTGACGGAAGGTTGGGATGATGAATCCTCCCGTTCATCTTGGATACCAGGTCCGGCCTGCATGGCAGCTTCCTTTGCGGGCTCACTGACAGATGGAGAAAGTCCGTGTACCACCATTGTCTCGGCCAATCGGGGGCGATGAGGCTCATCGCTGTGTACGAGTTTGTCAGCTTGCTCCCCACCTTCGGGATCAGCGGAAGGAGTGGAAAGACGTACACAAATTCACCTGAACAGTTTATCAAAAGGGCATTCCCTTTCGACCCTGGGCGGTAGAATCTTGAGGTGAAGTCTCGGCATTTGGTGTTTTCGTCTCCGTGAAGCGATCTATGGTGGGACGACCCCAAGACTGGAAGATGTCTTCGACAACCTTGTCGTTAAGAACCCAGTCTTCTCTGTCTTCGAAATGCCGGCTTAGAGCGTTTGCCGTCACATTCTGTTCTCCTGGGAGGTGGACTGCTGTGATTGATAGATTGCGAGCCAGGAGCCAATGCCAAATGTTTTGGGCCTCCAGCTAAAGAGCCCGTGAGCGTGTACCTCCCTGCTTGTTCAGGTAGTACATTGGGTCCGTCTGTACTAACACGGACGAGTCCTGAATCGAGGGAAGGAACGCTTTGAGGGCGAAGTGGACTGCCCTCAACTCCAGCATGTTGATGTGGTAAGTACGCTCTTTGAGGGACCACAGACCTTGCATTTGGAGATGACCCATGTGTGCTCCCCATCCTTGCAAAGATGCATCTGTGATTAACGACTGGGCAGGAGGAGTTTGATGGAACAGAATTCCGACCTGCATATTTTTCTTCTTTGCCCACCATGGAATGGATGCCCGCGCTGCGTCTGACAGTGTGATTTTGTCATCCCAGCATGCTGACTGTTGGTCCCACTTGTCCTCCAGATCCTGCTGAAGAGGACGTATTCGTAGTCTGGCATTCGGGACCAGGAAAATGCAGGATGCCATCGACCCTAGCAGGGAGGCAATCCTTCGCACCTTTAGGTCCTTGCTGCGAAGCACCAGTTGACACTTCTGAACTATGGAACACTGTCTCTTCTCCGAAGGAAACACTTTTCCTACCTCGGAGTCTAGCAGAGCTCCTAGGAAATGTATCTTCTGAGTAGGCTGTGAGATTGGCTTGTTGAAGTTCACATGCAGAGCCAACCGGTGGCAGAGGTCGATGCAGCTCAGAAATTGATTTCTTACACTGTCTGGGGAAGGACCTTTCAACGGCCAGTCATCCAGGTATGGGTACACGAAGACACCCCTGCGACGTAGAGCGGCCTCTACCACTGCGACACACTTCGTGAACACTCGAGGTGCTGGCTTAAACCCGAACGGGATGACTTTGAACTGGAAGTGAGAGGTCCCCAACCGGAACCGAAGCAATCTTCTGTGATTGTGAGCGATCGGCACATGAAAATATGCATCTTGTAGGTCCAGCGAACACATCCAATCTCCTCTCGTGAGATGCGGATATATTTGATGAAGCGCCAACATGCAAAACCTCTCTTTCTTGACATACAGATTGAGTGTTCTCAAGTCCAGAATGGGTCTGTATTCTGCTTTCTGGCCCTTTTTCCTGACTAGAAAATATCAAGAATACACTCCTTTCCCCCTTTGAGAGATTGGCACCCTCTCGATGGCCGACTTTTCGAGAAGGATAGCCACTTCTTTTTTCAGAAGTTTCAGCTGATGACTTGATGTTGGCATTGGAGGAATGGGTGTAGGCAGTTGTTGGAAATTAAGACAGTATCCATTCTGAAGTGTAGCTAACACCCAGCGATCTTTTGCAATGGTATGCCACTCTTCCATATGATGCGAGATGCTTCCCCTCACTGGAGTGGTTAACGGCGCTGGGGGAAGGAAGGACTAATGGCTTGGATTGGGCTTTGTTGGAATTGTTGCCCTGGCGCTGATTTCCACCACCTCTGGAAATACGCCTGTCTCTATATTGAGACTTCTGCTGCCCCTGTTGGTCCTGACCCTTCTGCCACTGAGGGGTTTGAACCCTCTGCTTGGAAGAGACTTTACTGTAGGGACGAAACCTCCTCTGAAACTCTTTTTTCTTTTCAATCCCCACAGCTTTAAGAGGGTCTAATTATGCTTTTATCCGCTGCATCTCTTCATCGGTACCTGCCCCAAACAACGATGTTCCTGAAAAAGGCAAGTTCAAGATCCGGGATTGAGCTTCTGGTTTCAATGCAGTAAGACGTAGCCAGGAAGACTTTCTTGCACACACTCCGGGGGCATAGCCATGCGCTGAGAGGGTCGCACCTTCCGCTGCAGCGCTGATGATTTGGTTGGAGACTTGGCTGCCCTCCAAGAGAATCTCCTCAAAGTCCTTTCGTCCTCTTGCGGAAGTTTCTCGATGAACCGCTGCAGAGAATCCCACAGGGACCTATCATAGCGGCCCAAAAGCGCTATCGCATTGGATACTTTCAGGAGTGAGGCTGAGGTGTTGCAGACTCTTCTTCCACATGAATCCTGCGACTTGCTCTCCCCTAACATTAGGTACTGTGGAGGAGGAAGCTACAGCATGAGATTTTTTCACCACTGCGATGATGACCGAGTCTGGTGGCCGAACGCCTCTGAGGAAGAGTGGATCCTCCTCTGGCAAGCGATATTTCTTAAGAATCCTCACTGGAGCGGCCTTTATTGTCGCTGGCGTGAGGAACACCACCATAACCGGTTCTATAATCCCCGGAACCAAGGGTAGCAGAGGTTTGGGCGCAGACCTATGATGCAAAGTCTCAAAAATAACTGAGGTTTTGGTCTGGTGCGTTGTCATGGGAACACACAGCTTAAGAGCCCCTCTGCCCAAGATGTCTTGAAAGGTAAAGATGTCATCCACGGGATATATTCTGGATGGAGGACTGTCCGTCAAGGTCTGAGAATAATCCCTATGAGATCGAGTAGGGGAAGAGGAAGAAGTGGGAGATCTGCGTTCCCTTCTTCTGCTCCTAGACCTGGACCTCCGTCTGCTGGAGCACACCGGGGTGCGCGATTGTTCTCTGGGCCTGGACACTGGTTTGTCTCGAGCTGCTGCCAGCCTGGCTGCTGTTTCCTTGTCTGGCGCCCTGTGATGGAGAGGCCTGTACCATCTTGGTGACAACCTGATGGAGGGCGAATTCTGAGTATCTCTCCTCACAGGCAAACTTGTTGGTGGGGGTGATCTCCTCTGTCCATGCAGCGAACCATCAGGAGAATGCCTGGACCTCTCACTGTTGGAGGAATATATCACTACATCTGGAGATCTATTCCGGTGAGAAGAGTGAGAGCCTGAAGAAGATGATGAAAGGCTCACTGGAGGCAAATTCTCTCTGGAAAGGCTTCTAGACCGGGATCTTGAGCGACTCCGTGATGCCTCATCCGCTGGACCCGTCTTCCTTTTAGCAGGAAGACTCCTGCTCCCAGGAGAATGCTCAGTAGACCTAGAGTGTCTCCCTGAGGTCGTCTCTCCCTCTGCCGCCAACGCCGACTGTGGAGATCTCTGCTGCGACGGCTGTCTGTGACCTGGCGACGGAGATGGTAAACTTGACATCGTAGCTTTCTGGGTCGACGTGGACCTGGGCAGGACCGGCCTCGACACCGATGATGGAAGCTGCTCCGAGGCTAGTTGAACCTCTCCTTGCGGAGATCTATGGCTCGACGTCGAACACCTCTGGGATTCAGATGGAGAGACTTGCCTCGACGTCAGACTTCGGTGTTGAGAAGTCGAAGACATACGACTCGACGTCGAGAGTCGATGCTTTGACGACGACGGAGGATGCTGCGACGTCGAGCGCCGGTGGTGCGGCATCGACGGAGACTGCCTCGAAGTCGAGTGCCGGTGATGATCCGTCGACCAAGTGTGTCTCGACGTTGAGCGTCGGTGGTGAGGTGACGACGGAGTGTGTCTCGACATTGAGCGCCGGTGGTGAGGTGACGACGGAGTGTGTCTCGATGTCAAGCACCGGTGGTGAGACGCCAGAGTGTGCCTCGACGTCGAACACTTATGACTAGGCGTCAACGGAGAAAGCTTCGCCGTCGAAGGCCTATGATGCTGCGTCGACGGTTGACGTCAGCGGAGGTACCTTGGATCTCGACGCTGAAGTCTTCATCATTGAAGGAAGATGACTCGTCTTCGACGTCGTCTTCGTCGCCGCTGGAAGCTTCGACACTGATCCTGACGCCGAAAGTGAACAAGTCGGGACTTCTCTCGACGTCGATTGCGTCCTTCATTTTTTCCGTCTCTCAGGAGGCCTACCTCTTTCAGAGAGGCCATAGATCCTTATCCTCTCTCTATCCTTGAGGGTTCTCCTAGAAAGATTCTTGCAGTGTTCACAAGGGTCTGCAGAGTGTGTCTCACAGAGACAGAGGATACACACAGGTCCTGGCCTTCTTCTTCCCACAGGAAGGGCAGGTGTCAAGAATAGAAGGCATTTTGACAAAAATATTCTTTTTTTGAAAGTCAAAAAAGGCAGCACAAACACTCTAAGCTTAAAAGACGTCAAGTGAAAGTAAAAATTGAGGAAAATCCCTAGTATTTTTTGACAGAAAGTCAAAAAAGGGAGGAGCTGTTAAACCAGGGTCCTGACTGAAGGAGCTGGAAAGAACAACTGTCCTAACTGTCACCCCTGAGGCACGATGGGAAGCCAGGGGTCATAGCTGCCTTAACGGCACGGTGCCAGTTTTATTTGTTGAAAATGGTTTCATTTTCTATGCTTTTGCTTTAACAATGCAGCCTATGGGCTAACAATGTCTATTTATTAGCAATTTTCATGATTTATGAGTATTTTGCTACTTAAAACACAGAGTTCAAGGGCCATTTGACCTAATATGTTTTTTATTTGCTTGATAATTTAGTACATGTATGAGTAATTACATTGTTTAACCTCAGTTTTGGGGCTGCATTGGTGTGAGAAAAAATTATATATGTGCATACATATATGTCGAGCTAGTTATATGTGATTTACATATATATTTTTATAATATTTCCGGGGTCCCCGCATGTGGGCGGGAATATTCAGTGCTTATGACTATTGATGAGGATCCCCTGGAAGAGAACTTGGGTTGTATGGGTTGAACCTGGCCTCTACTCACAAGGTGACCCAAGTATGCAACCTTTCCCTGCCCTATCTTGCACTTGCATGCCTTGATAACGAGGCCTGCACCTCTCAGAGCCTCCAGTACTTTCCTAAGGTGGATCAGGTGATCCTGCCAGGTAGAGCTAAAAACAGCAATATTGTGTAGATATGCTGCACTCAAGGATTCCAATTCAGCAAGGGCTTAGTTCACCAACCTTTGAAAAGTGGCAGGTGCATTTTTCAAACCAAAGGGCATTACAGTGAACTGATAATACCCATCTAGGGTTGAAAATGCAGATATTTATTTTGCTCCTGGAGTCAGACCTATATGCCAGTACTCTGAAGTGAGATCAAACGTACTCAAATACTTGGCTGCTCCCAACCTGTCAATAAGTTAATCTGCCCATGGAATTTGGTATGCATTGCTTTTGGTCACAGCATTCACGCCCCAATAGTCCACACAAAACCTCATTTCTTTCTTACCATCCTGGTTATGAGGCTTGGGGATTAAGACAACTCGGCAGGTCCAGGGGCTCTCAGAAGGCTTTAGAACTCCCAATTCCAGCATCATGCTTACTTCAGCTTTGATGCTCTCATTCACATGTTCAGTCTGCCTGTATATTTTATTCTCGACAGGTAGGCTTTCATCAGCGTCTACATCATGGGTACATCAGCGAGTCTGGCGGGAGGTCAAAAAGAAGAGCCCAGCAAACTGATTTAGGACTTGTCTGCAATCAGTCTCCTGATGGGCTGGTAGGGTGTCTGACAAGACTGCACCTTCCACTGACCCATCTTTTGGATTGCTGTACAGGTCAGGGACAGGTTCACTCTTTGCTTCCTGATCCTCATCTGTAACCACGAGCATGGTCACATCTGCCATGTCATAGTAGGGTGTGAGTCGGTTGACATGAATGACACTATCGGGGTTCCTGTCAGAGCCAGGGTCTACCAGGTAGGTGACCGCCCCTTTTCGTTCTAGGGTAGGGTAGGGTCCACTCCACTTACCTTGCAGAGTCCTAGGAGCCACAGCCCCAAAACCCACAGCATCTGCCCTGGCTGGAACTCAACCATAGCAGCCTTTTAGCATGTCCAGAGCTTCTGGAGCTCTAGGCTGTCCTCAATGTTTTTGCTTGCTTTTTCCACGTACTCATACATCCTGGAGCAAAAGCCAAGCACAGAGTCCACTATATCTGCTAAGGTTCAACAAGAGGTTTCTCCAATCCCTCCTTCACAAGGCACAGTAGTCCCGACAGGAAACCCAAACAGAAGCTAAAATAAGGAGGATCCCACTCCCTTCTAAGGCCCTTCCCAATAGGCAAAAAGCAGGATTGGAAGTAAGACATCCAATCTTATTTTGAGTTTTTCAGGAAGTCCACCAATCATGCCCTTAATGGTCTTGTTAAATCTTTCAACAAGGCCATTACACATAGCAGAGTGGCTTTGGCCACACTGACCAGGACTTATGCAGTGGGGGATTGGAGGTCCCACATTTCGACCCCTAATATTATGCCGTTCAATTGCAACACGCAGCTCGATCGCTCCCTAGTTGGGAAATGTGGCTCTTGGCGGGAATGGTGGACGCAGGTTGTCTTCCAGAGCTGTTAATAGAGGAATCAGGTACACCGAGAGATACTCCATATATTGTGCGACAGGCGGCCAGAGTATGGCAATGGTTTGTAGTGAGAGTACTTAAGCGCGCACCATTCCATAGGGAGCTCCCAATCTGGATATTAAAACCAATCAGGCAGATAGCACTCAGTATGTCCTTCTAGGCATGGAGGGAGGGAGATGCGAGCAATAGGGTGAATTGTACCCAGATGAGACTTATCGCCTTAAACATGCCCGCAAAGAGTTTTGTCTAAGCCAGGGGCAATTTTTACAACATGTGATGCTTGGCATTCGTAACTAAGCACACCTGGCCATGCTTTGCGACCGCTCCGCTGCATACTCAAACCCTGGAGACACTGCTAACCTATGGTGCGTGTAGACACCTAATTATGCATCTTTACAGTACAATGCGATCAGATACAGTAGGCACTACACACGGGTCCGAGAGGCCTGGAATTTAGACTTTGACATTCCAATGGAAGATCAAGACTGGTAGCGGGCCTGTGAACTGACACGCATGGTTTCCAGTAATGCACATTTTCGACTGATACATTATAATTTTCTGCAAAGAACCTACTTAACGTCACAAGGCCTTCATCGAATGGTCGGGTCTTGCCCAGATATATGCTTGCGCTGCAACACTGTGGGGGCTGATTTCTTACATTAACCATGGTCCTGCGATGCAATACACTCCTTCTGGCAACTAGATGTAAAAGAAATGGTGCATGTCACACAACTAAGTATTGAGCTGACACCCAAATGCTGTTTATTAGGCCACTTTAGTTGTCAGAAAGGGTGCATGATAACCTACACATTTGGTCAGTCGCCTATGGTACTGGCATGACATAAAATTGCAATCACATGGCTGCCCCAGCATGCCCCAACGATTGCGCTCTGGCACAGAGATGGGCCTCTTCTTCTACGGCAGACGCTTCTATCTCGTCTTGGTCAGATTCTTCCCCCGAAAGTATGTCCCGAAGGCACATCTTGGGACTCCAGATAGATTTCGAGCTCGGAATCGGACTCTGGAATCGAGAAAGCCTCTTCTTCTACGGAGGACGCTTCTATCTCTTCTTGGTCAGATTCTTCTGCAAAGATATCCAAGAGTGTGTTAAATACTTTGACGCTTCCTCTCTCGTCATCGTGTCTGATGATCGGGTAGAGTCCTCTTGGACCGAAACGACTTACAAGCTTCGCAGTCTTCCTCCTTGTGCTCTGGAGAGAGGCATAAGTTACAAACTTGATGTAGGTCATGCGAGGGTACTTGGCGTGGCACCCAGGACAGAAATGGAATGGAGTCCGTTCCATTTGCAGATGGCTGGCCGTATGTAGCAAGGCCCAACGATTGCCCACAAGGTTTTCTATCCAAAATGGAGAGTTTGTCGATCGATTTGAAACGCAGAGAACAGGGAAACGCGTACCTAATCAATATCGTTGAGGGTAGAGTGGACTGCGCACTGAGAGGAACCAGAGTAGCGGTTTCGGAGCGCAGCAATACACATACAAACCAGTTTGGGGTAAAAAACAACAATGGAGTCAATGCCCATGCCCACTATAACCGAAAGGAGGAGTCACCTTAGCTCGTGACTGGAAAGACTTCTTCGAAGAAAAACAACTTGCAAACATCCGGACCCAACACAAGATGGCACCAAATCAACGCAGTCTCCTCAACCTGCTTCTACACCCTCCGCATGATCTATAGATGGATCCCTACAGACACACGGAAAACCGTCACCCACGCCCTCATCAGCAGCAGACTCGACTACGGAAACGACCTCTACGCCGGAGCCCCGTCCAAGCTCATCAGCAGACTTCAAAGAATACAGAACGCCTCGGCACGCCTAGTCCTCGACGTTCCCCGCCGAGACCACATCACCCCCCACCTGAGAGACTTGCACTGGCTCCCTGTCAACAAAAGAATTACCTTCAAACTCCTGACCCTCGCACACAAAGCACTCCACAACACCGGACCAGAATACCTCAACAGACGACTGTCATTCTACACACCCAACAGAGAACTCTCACTGGCCACCGTCCCACGCATCCACAGAACCACCTCCGGGGGAAGATCCTTCTCCCACCTAGCCACCAAGACATGGAACGCCCTCCCTCTACCCCTACACCAGACAGAAGACCCACAGACCTTCAGGAGTCTACTCAAGACCTGGCTCTTCGACCGCTAGCTGCAGCCAACCTCCCCCAGCGCCTTGAGACCCTCGCGGGTGTGTAGTGCGCTCTAGAAATTTTCTGATGATTGATTGAAGATGGCAGGAGTATGCAAAGCATGTGCATCTACAGCACACATGCCTCGAACAGAGGATTAATGGCCCCAAATCTCTGTTTTGGTATCTTGTCATGTTGTGGCTGAGTGTGCCATGTGATGTGACAGGCTATAGTGCTTGGTGTGATTTGGTCATTTTTGACAAGGTGGAGTGCTGAATGGTTAGGCAATTTTTGATTTTATTTGTTTTTGGGATCGTGTGACATAGTGCGATACCTACCTTATGATGTAAGTAAATAAATTACATTGCTAATATACCATAAGGATGTGGGGTGAGTGTTATTAGGACCGAAGCCTTGCTGATTATATGCAGAATAACAGGTCCGGGAAGTCACTACTGACTAGGGCAGGTTAGCAGCTGCACAGGCCTTGGGCATTGATCCTATTGAGGATAATATGTGACGGGCCACTGGTGACTGGAGCTGGCTAGCAACAACGCTGGCCTCTGGTATTCATTACAAGTAGGGTAACACTACATGTCAATATTGACAGGACCTGGTTGGCAAAGGAGATGACCTCTGGTTTTGAATATTTGCAGGATTTAAGGTACAGGGGTCACCACTGACTGGAGTTACTTAGCAGGATAATAGCTCTCAGGGGGGCAATACTGACTGAAGTTGGTTAGTATGATCACTAGTCCCAAGGTGCTACTAATGACTCAAGTTGGCTAGAATGATATCAGGTCCCAGGGGCCAGTACTAACAGGAGCTGGCTGGTAGGCTTACATACAGGTCCAAGGGGCCACTACTTACTGGAGCTGGCTAGAAGAATAACAGGCCCAAGGGTGGTGGGGTGCGAGTGGCACCAGTGACCGGAGTTGGCTAGAAGCATTGACGACCTTTGGTATTGATTAAATGCAGGATTCCAGGTCACAGGAGGCACTGCTGAATACAGCTGGATAGCAGCAGTGGTGGCCTCTAGGAAGAATGAATTGAGAAAGCATAACCGGATATACTGGTTTCTTTAATACCGATAATTGGTTACACATGAATGCCACAACGTGCATTGATATATTACATTATCAAATTACAATATTCTTGTATTAATTTGATGTGACTGTTCGCCTTAATATGCCTGCAAAGTTACATGATTCTATTAGGGCTCAGAACCATTTTATTTAGTGATGTCCATCTGCACACTTTCCTGCATCTTGTAGTAAATTGAATATGTACGGCTATGGGAAATTCGGCCGCTCCTTGCTACGCTAACATCTACATGAAAGTATTTGAAGAGTCACATATACTGAGCCAAAGCAACTGGATACAACATGGCAAACTGTACCTACGGTACATTGATGACGTCTTTTTATTATGGGAAGGTTCCACTGAAACTCTGGTCAACTTTCTGGAATCATGGAACAATGTCAATGAACGTATTCAGTTTACCTGGGAGTACAGTGATAAATGTGTCCACTACTTGGATGTGGAAATACATCGAGACCCTAATGACTGGTCAACAACCATATATCGAAAACCCACGGACAGGAACTCCATACTACATTACAGTAGTTTTCATCGACTTAGCCTCAGGAACAACCTACCCTTTGCTCAGCTTTTAAGAGTAAAACGTATAGTTTCCAAAGATCACGAATGTAAACAGGCCCTTAAAAACACCCTGGAGAGACTTAAAGCACGTGGGTACCCCACACCCATCTTGGATCTAGCCATGGAGAGAACTGATAAATGTGTGAGATCTCAACTACTAAAACCCAAACCAAAAAAAACCACTGATCGCATGGTTGTAGTTTCAAAACACTCAAAGTTGTCGAATCAGTTTCAACACATCATTCGGAAACACTGGCCCATACTTACAATGGAACCTGATTTCAACGGTATATTTAACCAATCTCCAATGTTTGCATTCACCAGAGGCCGTAATGTCAAAGAACTATTGAATAAACCCATGTCTATCACCACCCCTTTGGTTTATAATGGCTTCAAACCTTGTTATAATTGCAGTAATTGTGGGAACTGCATCCCTGGCAACAGAACTACTCACCCCATGAAAGGACATGTCATAAAACTGAAAGTGAACGCTACATGCAACACCAGCAATGTCATCTATATGTTGAAGTGCCCTTGTGGCAAGTGTTATATTGGGCACACGGAGAGAAAAATCCGTGCACGCATTTTGGAACATAAAAGCAATATACGGACATTCAACTCGAAATCCAGTGTGGCTACTCACTTTATGGAACAGAGACACAGTGTTGCCCAATTGAAATTTCAAGTACTCGAACAAGTCAAGATAACCATGAACAACAAGAACACGTTGTTAAAAAGAGAAAACTTTTGGATCCGCTTGATGTCCACCATGGCACCGCATGGTCTTAATGACCGGATGGAATTTTTGTGCTATCTGTAACTTACTTATGTACTCTAATTTGGTTCATGAACTTGTGTTTCAGCACATGTAGGTTTTGTTACCTTAATGTCACAACGTTTCTCATATTGCATGTTATTTTGACTTTCTTTGGCTTTATTCACCGTTCCAATATGGCCCCCACCTTGGCTATCACCCTTCCTTAGGCTACACCTGAGTTGTAGTCCCTCGTTCATTTCCGGTTTAATCGCGGGTCACCTCTGGGTTTTGTTTGCGCTCACATCGGCTTTCCTGACAGTTCACCGACTTGACGGCTCTTGGCGGAGCTTGTTCAACGTTTGCATGAAGTAAGTACCTGAGTTGGGACATATTAGGCGGCATGTTATTTTGGTTTATTTCGATTTCAGAGCACGGTGTTTTTAACATTCACTGACCCTGAGTTTCCATCACGCACTTTGGTTCTTCTCCGACTTTTTACCGCAGCGGGTTACACGAGGTTTTGTTACAACCGTTTCTACTCACCGGGTGATATAACAGTGTCGATAGTCTGAAGCCATGACTGCTTGCACCGTTACTAAGCATTATTCTTATTATCTTTATTCACTTGGACACACTACCTTTTTGATGTATAAGTTCGTGTTGCATGATATTTCACGTTTTTTCACAGTGTGCACGACGCATGTAATTGAGTATAACTCATTTTTACACCAAACTGAATCGTTTTTATTTGGATTGTTTTCATAGAGTATTCCCCTGAAGAAGGGCTTGGCCCGAAATGCATCGGGATACGTGATTATGTGTTTGGAACATACTTACTGTTGGAATGATATTCGTTTGGATTACTACCTTGATTCTCACTTTCAAAATCATGAATAAAATGTGAAAGCTGATGAATACCTCACATTGAATCAACGCTCTTAAATTTTTGTTTAAAAAGAACTAGACCTTTTTGGTCTCTACCATTGTGCGCAGAGGTGCTCTCTCAACTGAGTGAGCTTTGTATGAGTACCTTGGTTTTCACACTGCCGGCGCAGACAGTGTTTCCTCTGCTGCACACTCATTGTCTAAAAGACACTACCCTGATCACCCTCAGCTGTGCGAGCTCCTGTTCAATTTAGTAAATTGAATATGGACAAACAGAAGTGTTATTTCCAGAAACAGTGACTTCTGCAGCTTGTCTGTGTATCTTTGATCTGCACCTCATGGACTCCTCACATTCCTCTCGAGAGAAGATCCTACCTCCTACTCATTAGTGTTTTTTTCAGTAGCTGCTTCTATCACGTGTTCATGTTTCATTGACTTGTATTAGGAGAAAAGTGTATAAAAATACATGGGGAGCATTAGCATTATATACTCCAACTTGCTTTAGGGTGGATGCTCTCGTCCATTGCAAAGACAATTGTCACTTGTTAGTTTGCTTGGCCTTTTGCTATTTTTGCATTAAATGTATGATAGATTTGTTGGCCTCCCGGAGTGTTGTGTTTTATTTTACATAGCACAAGAGATGCTGAGGAAAATGACAGTCCAGTATACACATTCTTCATATAAATCAACTCTCAGTATACTGTTCTGGAGGTTCAGTCCCACAGACATTATCTCTAACTGAACGCAGGAACCCTAGGAAGCATGTGCTTTTCAAACCAGTTGCCCTCTGATGCGGCGTCCTCGTTATTGGATAAGTCAGTATGTCCTGAATTTTAGGAGGGTTACCGTATCTAGTGCACCCTGTTAGACAGCGCTCACCTGTGGCAGTAAGATGTTAATAGGCACCTTATCACCTATGCACGGTGCAGGGCTTTGAGTTACAGAGCTCCTCACCCTGTGGAGAAGATTAGGTCACATTTACCCATTTTCCCATATTTGGTCCTGATGAAATGCCAACAGATTGCTCCATGACTACACAAGGCATGAAAAACGTTGACCTGAAGTATAGACCCCAGCTTACCAGCAGGTCCATAGGTATTCTAAACTTTCACACAGTGATAGGGGCCATTAGTTCCTCAATTTCTCTGCCACTGCTTTTAATCTCAACATGGACGAGGAAGATCACATTAACTATATTGTGGCAACTGGTCGATAGTTGATCTTATATTCAGGCTTTCACCAATCTCACATCTTATGACACAACATCCTCTGTCCTACTATGCTCATCCGGCATACTTAATAAAAGATCTCCGACAAAGTGCCCTCTGGTGGTGCCCACCAGGCATTGTAGCGCCGCATGTCACCATCAGGTGAGTGAACGCAACTTGTCTTAAAAGCACCTGCTTCCTAGGGTGTCTGCATTCAGTTACAGATAATGACTCTGGGACTGAACCTCCGGAACAGTATTCTGTGATTTGTTTGTGTTTTATTTTAACAAATGTACATAGCAGATATTGGCGCTTGCTTGTTTCACAAAAATTATTGGATACCTGCCTCAGAGTGCACTTCTTACAGACGAGTATGAGGTTATCATGTTGCTGCTACAAGCTCCTTACCTGTGCGAGTTATCGGGAACGATGCAGGGGCAGACCCAAACCAGCCACACGTGGAGATCAATGACAAATACTGAAGAATTAACAGAGCTTCCAAGCTGGTGACCATTACTTAATTGACCCTGAAAATAAAAGAAGTTTTTAGTATTCTGGTGACTCATGACCATAAAAACAAAGGTTATAAATTCAATATTATGTCAAATACTTAAAAAATGGAACTGGATGTGCTGAATCGATGTTGCCCCAGGTCATGCGTGACACCTTACACCACTATTGCTTATGGGACTTGTAGTTTTGTTTTTCTCATTAAAAGGATGGGTTCTAAAGTCCCAGTGTTCTAAGCGATGTTAGTTAAAATCAGAGGTCTGAGTGAGGGTGAAGCAGGACACTGCTCTGCTTAGCAGTGAGATGAATGACAATTCCTCAGCCATTCCATTTTTTGACAGACAGAGGCTCGTTGGCCGTTCGTATTTTCTTGCAACGAGAAAGAAACCTGTTTTGCAGCTTGTGTCAACTGAAGAGATAAAACGCTTGGGTGTGTTTCATTAACTACTGACAAACATGAACAATCAAGAACATGAGTTTATGGAAAACTATCAAGCACCCAATCAGAATCAGCCGCCCTTCACACCCGGGAATTCTTGAGGCTTTGGAGAGAATGAATTGCACGGGGTATAAGAGGAACACTACATCGACTCAAAGCTCACTTCTCAGGGATGTACTGAAATGCCAGCCTCATGGCACACTTAGCCAGCTCTTCACCTCCTCCTCCTCAAACGGTTGACCAGCTATCAGGGCAAATGAGCCTGCAGCAAAGCCTCGCTGGCTTGGTTCCACACCGGACCAGGCAATACTCCTCCAAGTCAGCAAGCACTTTGGTCGAGCCAGTCCTAACCCCACATGAATGTTCCCCTTCACAACTATTTTAATGGTACTAAGTTATGTTTCTGCTAAATGTAGGAGTCAAAAAGTGAAAGATTTTAGTAGGAAGTACTGAAAGATAAATCATGAAGTTTTTCAATATTTCTGAGTCTGCCACAGTACACAGGAGCATTATTTCTCTACAGCAGCAAATCATGTATGTGCCCTGTAGAAAGCTTGTTGGAATGAAACATGGAATTTATTGCAGCCTACAATTCATGCAACAACATAGAGTGCAAGATAACTTGTGTTATTATTCCAGCAGAACGAAATGCCATTCCTAATGTGTACGTCATTTTAAAGACAAACCCAGAAAAATGTGTGGTCAGTGTTGTTCTTCTGTCTGTTAAAAGACAATCTCCATTAATGTGTTAGGATATAAAATACTATGAGAAATCCTACTCTATGGCAGGGTGCTGCCTGCCACTATATTGCAGGTTACTTCAAACATAATCTGATTTATACATACATACTCCAGGGTGCTGCCAGCTATCGGGTCTGCACACAGCAGTCTGGAGCCACTCAGGAAGGATATAAGCTCTTCATTTCATCTTAAGCCCTTATGTTACATGCACAGCCTGATGGGTCCGGAGAACTTTATCCTCGCTCTAACTGCACCGAGAAGATAGACGTAGCCCAACATAGTCTGTGTTGTGTGCTGGGTGATGCCTGGCATCTTATTATTCGTTGGTGGATGGATGAAGCTCTGATAAGAGCTACTACAAGAAGAGCAGAGAAACAGGACCACAGATCGCCACAGAGTGATAACTGCCCAGAAGCTGAAGAAATAACTGAAACAGCAAACCTCCTACACCCTGGAGATTCTCCAGAGTAAGCAAATGATAGTAATGAAATGCAAACTGCAGCATTAAGGTCACTGTAACACTGGGCAGGGGACGGGAGGAAAAGAACCGGATAATGTTGAGTGGTGGCGTAGTGAACTAACGTCCTCCCCCTCTCTGCCTCATTATCAGCATGACTCGAACAGGGGAGAAGCCTGTTCCTGGGAACTAGCCGACGAATTGGATGACGCCCCCTTTAACTGGAAGACACACAAGTACGCAGCTCCTTCCCCTGATGACGACGCGGGATTCCTAGTGGGTAAAAACACAGAAGAAGTTGTCGTGGCATGTGACGTCACCGACCGAGGATCGAGAGTGGGAGAGCGGCCCGGAGGAGCAGAGAACGGAGCTTTTGAAGGCGAACCCGAGGACGACAGGAGTAAGCCAGGAGGCCACTGGATCCGTGAATCGCCGTGCCACACTCCCGAGGGAGGAGTGTGGCTACAACAGGTACGGCAGCGTTTTGCAGGCTGGGTAGGAAGACGGGGTTCTTCTAAACGGTAGCCGCGTGTGTGCCAGAATATCTGCCCAACCTTTCTTTGTCCTCACCGTGTAAATATACCCCTCCTCACCAGTAATCAAGCCTCTGCACCCTCACACGTTTAATAAAGTGTTTAGCACCTTAGCACGGGTGTCTCCTGCACTTGCCCGGTTCCCTGTGGGAGAGTCCAGATAGAGTACATATCCTGACGATCTGTACCTGTTTCTTTTCCCTGGCGGAGTCCAACGAGGAGTTAGGAAGAACGGAACATCCCCTGAAGTCTGCTTCTTAACCATCTGGAAACAAGACCATAACCAGACACCATCACGGACCCCAGAGCTTTTCAGAGAGACACCCTGACAACCCGCCATAAAAAAACATTTTCCAAAATAAAACCTTACCTACCCCGAACTGGTGTTAGGTCTCTTCTTGATCCCACGCCACAGTCACACACTACAACATCTTTCCCTTTAAACCGAAGATAACAGCCTACAATAAAAAACTAACCAAAAAGCAACAAAACTAGAAAATGCATTTCCAAAAGCTGCAAAAGAGAAGCTGTTAATATAAATGAACAATATTAAACGTTGTTGGTACCTTAGTAATGTGCTTGCTTCTGGCTTCACTCCATCTGCAGCAATAACGCTCTGAAAGGAGAAATTACTGCTGTGAGTCTCAGAGTCTTCAGTATTACTGGTCTCAGTCACGAAGACTGTGGTGTCGGAAGATAACTTTCTCTTATTTGGCTTCATAGATCCACCAGTCATGCCATCGCTATTAGCAGACAGGCCACTGTCAGCAGCATCATAACTTCAGGCAGACCAGCAAAGCGGATCTCACCACTCACATTGGGTGAACAGACTCATCTCTGCTACATACATCCACTCTGTTCTCAAATTTGCTTGGGGCTGCCAAAATGCAAAGAGCTGCAATATATTCGCCAAACTTTCCTGACTACCTTGTTTTAAAAAGTTGTGACATTCAAGCGTGATTCTTGGTTCATCTCCAAGCTGAATTTTTTAGAGGTTCTATTGCCACACAATACTATTCCCATATTCCAGTTTGTCCACAGGGTGGTTCAAGCCTGGTAGGTTATCACCTGTCTGTTTTGCAGATAATTTCAGATAGTTTCTGTAAGAAACTGAATTAATATTTACGGTAGATGAGGAACAATCACAACCGTTGTCAGAATGAAAGCCATTCAATTAACCTAGGATCAACCCCTGATACCTAAGCACGGAACAGGCAGGCTTAACTTAAGGTAATATGTCAAATATTTATGCAGAAACCAAAAAAGTAAAAATCAAAATGCAAAACAATAAAAAACCCAAACCAAAATAGAAAAAAAAGTAAAATGTATTGAACTAAATGACACTAAAATGACAAAATCCAATAAGGGGAATGAGATATGAACTGTAACGCTGTAAGAATCACAAGGTGCCAATGGATGAGGGGCCCGGGCATGGATTAGTCTCTCTGGAGCTGACTGCAAAGTCTGAGTGAACTTGTTCTCCCTGTTCAGCAGGAAGTCACTATACCGGAGGAAGGGCTTTAAGTGGAATGAAAAACCTTGTGATGGCTCCCAGAGGGACGTGGTCGACGTAATGAAGGGCGTGGCTTAAAAACCCAAACTGAAAATCCATGCTCTGCATAGTGTGTCACCCCACTAGTATTTTGCTGCTTCGCCATTCCATCCATATACAACAAGTAACATTACATCTACTACAAGCCAGGACTATTGGCTTTGTCAATGGTTATTAGTTGCGTAAGATAAATACGCAATAGCGATGGCTTCAAAGCTTGAGGGGGGCTGCTAAGGGTGAGAGTGGGCTGCGAGAGGTGAGAGAACTGTAGCTGGTGTGAGAGCAGCGCTGCAAGGGTGTAATGGGTGACCGTCCTGACTCGTTCAGAAGCGGTCGCTCCCACACACTCCCTGGCCACTTGAGTATCTTAGCGATATATTGCTCACTGCTGCATTGCTTTTCATAGCTTTTGTGCCTGATTATCATAGCAGCGCTGTACTCGCATTGCCTTAAAAGCTGTTGTGCTTGGAGGAGCTACGCTAGCAACCAAGATGGCCGCATAAGCTCCCGGCTCCGTCGACCTCCGTCGCTGGCGGACATATCCTGAACTTAATCCTGACCTCCCGCCAGACTCCCGTGTGTCTGAATCGTCTCTGAGTCCAGGAGCGCAATCCCGGAGTCTTTATCACCTTTTTTGACGAAGTTACACCGTCTGCCATTTTCGGGCCTCCTCCAGTCTGTGAGCCGGGGCCTCGAGTACTGACCCAGCCGGGTTTCAGTTGAACAACATCAGCCGCGGATACCTGGCAGGGTCCGGTCTCATTGGAGTGACACGAATTCTCGATCCTGGTGGTGGTCTCGAGTCCCTGCGTATACTGGCCAGACGGCGACGAGACGTGGATGCCGCAGTGAGTGGGGGTCCGGTTCCTGGGACCCTGCTGCAGCCCTCGGGGTCCGCGGGGGGGCCCCCGCTCTCGGCAGCGGGGTAAAGAGCGCACAGTCTGAAAGTCGCCAGTCGCCTTCGCCCACCTCACTCCAGTTGGTTTCCCCGGAGTAGCCGGCCTCTGGGGTTGATGACCTGCTTTGTCATCAATTAAGCGGAGATGGATCGGACGACGTGTGGACCAACACTGGGGACCGTAATGGCCGCCATCGGGGCTCTTCACTGGCAAATGGAGGCTGCTCTCCACAACCTAACCGTACGCATCGAGACTATTTGTTCGAGACCGGACCCTAGCCCAGAGTCAGACCCGCAACATATGGTGACCCCCGCGAAGTTTGATTTTATCCGGGAGGAGAACCCCGAGCATCGTTCTAATCTGACGCCTATTGTATCTACGCAACTACAGCGACCCGCGACTGGAGCCCCTGACCAGCCAGCGAGCTCGACAAAGTCATCGCCCTCACAGGACTTATTTCTTTCTTCGTTTCTGGAGACCTCCATCGATATTCTTTGGATTGACTTTCGTATTCCTGATAGACTTCGAGACTTGACTCTTCTGACACTTTCATGCTATATTGATCTTCTCCCCTTTCTACAATGTTTTGACTCTTTTGCTATTGTGTTGGTCCTATCGGAGAGGGTTTGTGTGATGGATCGTAGAGGCCAGGGTTGAACTTGACTGCTTTAATTCTGTACAGAGACTTCCTTTGACACTGCTGGGTGGTATCGGTGGGAGTGAGGGCCATATGGGATTCTGCTTTTCTGGCTTTGGTGTACTGACTGTGTTCGACAATGGGATTTGCTGCCTCTGTGATATCTGGGGCTGGGCGGGATGGTCTTTTCTCTCTTGGTGATTTCCCTATCAGTTTGCTTATAAGCCTGCTTTACCTCTCTTAGTACCATGGTGGGGAACATCTGCTCGCGGTGGGGGGGAGGGGAGTCCGGGAGCCCGCATTATGTCGTAATATATTCCTCCTCCGTCTTTTCCCTTCCTTGGGGTGTAGTTTAGGGGGGGGACAGGCACACTGCTAGTGGGGTTAGGTCGTAGCCATCTGCAGGGGTGCAGGGTGGGGGGTTGTGGGGGGGGGGGGTTATTTTTCTTTTCTTTTGTTCTATGACCTATCTTTTTCCCTTTTCCCTTCTCCACAAGAGATGTGGCATATTCTCCTGAGCCTGTTGTTATGCATATTCGGGTGTCGAGTGTCTATTTTTATATCCTGTATCCTTGGTGGGCAGGTTCTGATAATGTTTGCTTATGATTATTTGTCTTGTATTGTTTTGACCCAGCTCCGGCTGGTATTGATACTTTCCAGATGCCTACAATTGTATTGTATTTCTTCATTTCATCTGCCCGTTCGCCACTGTAATATGTTATACCAACGATACCCGAAATGTACATTTCTACTCTTGTGTTATAATTAATAAAAATATATAAATAAAAAAAAAAGCTGTTGTGCTTGACTTTGTGCCTGATTATCATCGTAACGCTGTGCTCGCATTACCTTTAAAAACTGTTGTGCCTGACTATTATCATAGCGCGGTGCTCGCATTGCCTTAAAAGTTGTTGTGCTTGACTAATACCATAGCGCTGTGCTCGCACTGCCTTTATAAATTGTTGTGCCTGACTATCATCGTAGCGCTCTGTTGCCCATTACAACCATTGCATTGCTCGCATTAATTGGTAAATTAATTAGTTACTGATTGTGCCAGTGCCACTGCCCATAGCTATACTCCTCATTGTGCCCCAATCTCGTCCTCTTTTGCTTTTGTTTTCTGCTGCCATTTTGTTGTTGTTGTGCCTCCTAGCCCGTCTCTCCCCCCCCGCTCCCGCCTCCCAGCTGCTCCTCCCTCCCTCTGGTAGTTCAGGATCGTCCCGTCTGCTGAAGCGCTGTGACCGTCCTGACTCGTTCAGAAGCGGTCGCTCCCACACGCTCCCTGGCCACTTGAGTATCTTAGCGATATATTGCTCACTGCTGCATTGCTTTTCATAGCTTTTGTGCCCGATTATCATATTAGCGCTGTACTCGCATTGCCTTAAAAGCTGTTGTGCTTGACTTTTTGCCTGATTATCATCGTAACGCTGTGCTCGCATTACCTTTAAAAACTGTTGTGCCTGACTATTATCATAGCGCGGTGCTCGCATTGCCTTAAAAGTTGTTGTGCTTGACTAATATCATAGCGCTGTGCTCGCACTGCCTTTATAAATTGTTGTGCCTGACTATCATCGTAGCGCTCTATTGCCCATTACTACCATTACATTGCTCGCATTAATTGGTAAATTAATTAGTGACTGATTGTGCCAGTGCCACTGCCCATAGCTATATTCCTCATTGTGCCCCAATCTCGTCCTGTTTCGCTTTTGTTTTCTGCTGCCATTTTGTTGTTGTTGTGCCTCCTAGCCCGTCTCTCCCCCCCCCGCTCCCGCCTCCCAGCTGCTCCTCCCTCCCTCTGGTAGTTCAGGATCGTCCCGTCTGCTGAAGCGCTGTGACCGTCCTGACTCGTTCAGAAGCGGTCGCTCCCACACGCTCCCTGGCCACTTGAGTATCTTAGCGATATATTGCTCACTGCTGCATTGCTTTTCATAGCTTTTGTGCCTGATTATCATATTAGCGCTGTACTCGCATTGCCTTAAAAGCTGTTGTGCTTGACTTTTTGCCTGATTATCATCGTAACGCTGTGCTCGCATTACCTTTTAAAACTGTTGTGCCTGACTATTATCATAGCGCGGTGCTCGCATTGCCTTAAAAGTTGTTGTGCTTGACTAATATCATAGCGCTGTGCTCGCACTGCCTTTATAAATTGTTGTGCCTGACTATCATCGTAGCGCTCTATTGCCCATTACTACCATTACATTGCTCGCATTAATTGGTAAATTAATTAGTGACTGATTGTGCCAGTGCCACTGCCCATAGCTATACTCCTCATTGTGCCCCAATCTCGTCCTGTTTCGCTTTTGTTTTCTGCTGCCATTTTGTTGTTGTTGTGCCTCCTAGCCCGTCTCTCCACCCCGCTCCCGCCTCCCAGCGGCTCCTCCCTCGCTCCGCCCCCCTTCACTATCCACTTATGACAGATGCACTTTCGCGCAGCGTTCACGCGCAGCGGACACGCCCTATGCGCGCTGAAGGTGCGCCAAAGGTAAGCCCGTCTATGCCCGTCCGCGCCTGGACCACGCCCAGCGCCAAACCCCCTGGCCCTCGCAAAATACACTCCACCCGCATTACGTACGACACCGCTACCCTCTCAGCACTTAACCCTGGCCGACTCCCAAACTGCTACCAAGCCGCCCCAGGACACACCCATGGACCCTTCACCTGCCACTCCTACAAGTTCGACAACACCAGAACCCACACCAAATCCACAAACTCCAAACAGAGCTCCGACACTAACCACCTGAAGTGCATCCTGCTCAACACCCGCTCGGTCCACAGACACGCCATTGAACTTTGGAACCTACTAGACACCACATCGCCAGACGTCGCCTTTCTTACAGAAACCTGGATGAACGCCTCATCAACGCCCGACATCGCCATAGCCATCCCGGACGGCTACAAGATCATCCGAAAGGACCGCATCAATCAAACAGGAGGAGGCATCGCCATCTTCCATAAGAACACCATCCGCATCACGACCAGCTCCGACGATACCCTCGCAGCCGCCGAACACCTTCACTTCCAGATCCACACCGACCCCAAGACCACACTCAGAGGCACCCTCATCTACAGACCACCAGGACCCCGCAAACAATTCAGCAAAGACATCACTGACTTCATCAGCCCACACGCCCTCCCCTCCGAGGACTACATTCTACTGGGAGACCTCAACTTCCACCTGGAAAAGAACAACAACAGCAACACCACCACCCTTCTGGACAACCTCGCCAATCTCGGACTCAAACAACTTGTTGACACCCCCACCCACTATGCCGGGCACACGCTCGACCCAATCTTCACCTCCAGCAAGCACATCTCCTTCAATCACACCACAACTCTCCATTGGACTGACCACAGCTGCGTTCACTTCAACTACAAAAAGACTACGACCCACAACCACCCACAACCAATTCCCCGCTGAAACTGGAACAAAATTACCACCGACCAGCTCATCACATCGCTTCACCAAAACCCTCCTGCCAAATCATCGGACCCAAACCAAGCAGCCACCAACCTCACACAATGGATCACCCACAGCGCTGACAAATTAGCACCCTTGAAAAACCATCAAATCAAGCAAGGCAGCAAAAAAGCCCCCTGGTTCAATGATGACCTTAAGAAATCCAAGAAGATATGTCGCACCCTCGAGAAAGCCTGGCGAAAATACCCAACCCCTGACAACCTGGCCACCTTCAAGAACGCCACCCGCAAACACCACCAACTGATCCGATCCACCAAGAAATCAGCATTCAAGGATCGACTCGACAACAACGCCCGCAACAGCAAAGAACTATTCAACATCGTCAAAGAGTTAACCAACCGCACCGCCGGCACCAACGACATAACTCCCTCCCAAGACCTCTGCGACTCTCTAGCCTCGTTCTTCCACAACAAAATCGCTGACATACATAACAGCTTTGGAGACCAGTCCACCCCACCCACCTCCGAACTAAAACCCCCCTCCAACAACCTTTGCGCCTGGAAACCAATCACCACTGAAGGCACCATCCGCCTGATGAACTCCATCCACTCAGGATCGCCAACTGACCCATGTCCCCACCACATTTTCAACAAAGCAGACTCCATTATCGCACCCCATCTCCGAGACGTCATCAACTGCTCCCTCAACTCCGCTACCTTCCCGGAAATCTGGAAACATGCCGAACTCAGCACCCTCCTGAAGAAACCCACAGCAGAACCCACTGAACTTAAGAACTACCGCCCCATTTCGCTCCTCCCATTCCCTGCCAAAGTCATCGTGAAAGCCGTCAACAGTCAGCTCGCCGCCTTCCTTGAATCCAACAAATCCCTCGACCCTTCACAGTCAGCCTTTCGAGCCAAACACAGCACCGAGACCACCCTCATCGCAGCAACAGACGACATTCGAACTCTACTGGACAACGGAGAAATAGCTGCCCTCATCCTACTTGACCTCTCCGCAGCCTTCGACACAGTCTGTCATAGCACCCTTATACAACACCTCAGCAACGTCGGAATACAAGGAAAAGCATTGGACTGGATCATCTCGTTCCTAGCCGGAAGAACCCAGAGAGTCCGCCTCCACCCTTTTAGATCAGAGGCCACCGAAGTCATCTGATGCGTACCACAAGGATCATCACTCAGTCCCACTCTCTTCAACGTATACATGAGTCCCCTCGCAACCATCGCGCACCAACACAACCTCAACATCATCTCCTACGCAGACGACACCCAACTGATCCTTTCCCTCACCAAAGACCCAAACACCGCCAAAACCAACCTACACGAAGGGATGAAAGAAGTAGCCGAGTGGATGAAGAACAGCCGTTTAAAACTGCTCATCTTAGGATCATCCCCCTCCGCCTGGGATGACTCATGGTGGCCACCGGCTCTGGGAAACGCACCCATACCAACGGACCACGCACGCAACCTGGGCTTCATCCTGGACTCCTCCCTCTCGATGACCAGACAAATCAACGCCGTCTCATCATCATGCTTCAACATCCTACGTATGCTCAAAAAAATCTTCCGTTGGATCCCCACCGAAACAAGAAAGACGGTCACCCATGCACTGGTCACAAGCCGACTGGACTACGGAAACACCCTTTACGCCGGAACCACAGCCAAACTACAGAAAAAACTCCAACGCATCCAAAACGCCTCAGCCAGACTCATCCTAGACATCCCCCGCCAAGCTCACATCTCCGGGCACCTGAGAGACCTTCACTGGCTCCCCGTCAACAAGAGAATAACGTTCTGTCTCCTCACCCACGCACACAAAGCCCTCTACGAACTAGGATCCGAATACCTCAACACGCGCCTGTCCTTTTACACCCCCACCCGCCAAATGCGTTCGACCAATCAAGCCCTCGCCGCAATTCCACGCATCCAAAGATCCACCATGGGGGGGAAGATCCTTCTCCTACTTAGCGGCCAAGACCTGGAATTCTCTCCCCACCTACCTCCGCCTTACACAGAACCACCTCTCCTTCAGAAAACAACTAAAAACTTGGATATTCGATAAGTAAAGTACCCCCCTCCCTCAAGCGCCTTGAGACCCTCTGGGTGAGTAGTGCGCTATACAAATTTTAAACTTGAACTTATGGGTGCTGCGAGGGTGTGATGGGCGCTGCGAGGGTGTGATGGGCGCTCAAGGGTGTGATGGGCGCTGCGAGGATATGAGAGGCGCTGCGAGGATATGAGAGGCGCTGTGGGGTGGTGAGAGGACGCTGTGAGTGGTGCTGCTGGGGATGAGAGTGGCGCTACTAAGGGTGAGAGGGGCTCTGCTAGAGGTGAGAAAGAACTCCAGGTGGTATGAAAGCTGCACTGCTTGAGCGAGAGAGGGCCTGGTGGGGGTAACAGATGGGCTGGGCGCGTGTCTTCAGAGAAATGTGTGCACCGGGAACCATTGGGCAGACGTTATATCAGAGGGAGTGTGTCAGTGAAATTGTGCATAGAGAGGCTTCTTGCAGAAAGTCACTACAACAAAATGTGTGCAGGGGGAGTGCGTGTATGGGGGTCACCAGCTAGGAAGTCACCACAGCCGATTAGGAAGTCACTGCAAGAAAAGTGTGTGCAAAGGGGGTCACCAGCTAGGTAGCCACTAGCCACTGCAGGGAGAGTGCGTGCAGGGTGAGTGAGTGCATGGTGAATACCAGCTAGGAAGTCACCGCAAGGAAAGTGTGTGCAAGGTAAGTGCGTGCATGGGGGTCACTGGCTAGGAAGTTATTGCGACAAAAGTTTGTGCAGGGTGAAGGCATGCATGGGGGTCACCAGCTAGGAAGTCGCTTTAAGGAAAGTGTGTGCTGAATGAGTGCATGTATGGGGGGATTACTGGCTTGAAAGTTATGTGGCCTACAATGTCATCCACTCGAAAGGGTGTTCTGTTCTGTATTATTATATGTGTGGTATACGAGGCTCCGAGTAGGATTGCATGCCATGAGTCAGCAGGGGGCAGTTATTCCGCAGCTGTTTACTCCTGCCGCTCATGAGTATTCTAAGGTATGGGTAATCCACACGCACAGGGGTGTAATCACTCAGAAAAACACAGCAGGCCGTACACGATGAATACCACTTTAATTTGACAAGTCCCAAAGACAGCTCTGTGATCAACAACAGAGAATGGTGCATGTGTGCGTGCTTACGTGCGTGTGTGGGGATTGCCCTAGAGTAAAATGTCAAAGTCTTTGTTCCCTCACAGATTTTCTGTAATTTTCGCCAAACT
Organism: Lissotriton helveticus; assembly: GCF_964261635.1. Lineage (NCBI taxonomy): Eukaryota > Metazoa > Chordata > Amphibia > Caudata > Salamandridae > Lissotriton > Lissotriton helveticus. Next base: position 1,723,036 of record NW_027611682.1, read on the forward strand.
GCGCTTAAGTGGACAATACTGCATCCATCACCACCATGTCCACCACATTCACCACCACCACATCCACCACCTCCACCACAATCACTACGTCCACAACCCCCACCATGTCCATCACCACCACATCCATCACCACGTCCAACCCCACCATGTCTACCACCACCACGTCCACCACCACCACCCTCCACCTCCACCACCACCATGTCCACCACCACCACACCCACCACCACTACCACCACCACCACGTCCACCATCACCATGTCCAACACGTCCACCACCATCACCATGTCCACCATCACCATGTCCACCAACACCACGTCCACCATGTCCACCACCAATACCACCACATCCACCACCACCATGTCCACCACATCCACCACAACCACCACGTCACCACCACCACGTCCACCACCACTACGTCCACCACCATCATGTCCACCACCACTACGTCCACCACTATGTCCACCACCACCAAGTCCACCACCACACCCACCTCCACCAGCACCACGTCCGCCATCACCACACCCACCACCACCACGTCCACCACCACTACCACCACCATCACATCCACCACCACCATCACCACATCTACCACCACCATGTCCACCACCACGTCCATCACCACCACGTCCATCACCACTATGTCCAAAACCACCATGTCCACGTCCACCACCACACCCACCACCACCACGTCCACCACCACATCCACCACGACCACCACATCCACCACCACTACGTCTACCACCATGTTCACCACCACCACGTCCACCACCACCACATCCACCTCCACCACGTTCACCACCACCACCACCACCACATCCACCACCACTACGTCCACCACCACTACGTCCACCACCACCATGTCCCCCACATCTACCACCACCACCACGGCCACCACCACTACATCCATGTCCTCAACCACCACATCCACCACTACCATGTCCACCACCAACACCACCACATCCACCACCACCATGTCCAACACCACGTCCACCACCACCACGTCCACCACCACTATGTCCACCACCATCATGTCCACCACCATGTCCACCACCACCACCACCACGTCCACCACCACACCAACTTCCACCACCACCACATCCACCATCACCACACCCACCACCACCACATCAACCACCACATCCATCATCATCACATCCATGTCCTCCACCACCACATCCACCACTACCATGTCCACCACCAACACCACCACATCCACCACCGAAACCACCACCACATCCACCACTACGTCCACCACCATGTCCACCACCATGTCCACCACCACCACCACCACCACGTCCACCACCACACCAACTTCCACCACCACCACATCCACCACCACCACATCCACCATCACCACATCAACCACCACATCCATCACCATCACATCCATGTCCTCCACCACCACATCCACCACTACCATGTCCACCACCAACACCACCACATCCACCACCTAAACCACCACCACATCCACCACTACGTCCACCACCATGTCCAGCACCACCACGTCCGCCACCACACCAACCTCCATCACCACCACGTCCACCATCACCATACCCACCACCACCACGTCCAGCACCACTACCACCACCACCACATCCACCACCACCACATCCATCACCACCACGTCCATCACCACCATGTCCAAAACCACCATGTCCATGTCCACCACCACCACACCCACCACCACCACGTCCACCACCACCACATCCACCACCACTACGTCCACCACCACCACATCCACCACCACCACATCTACCACCACCATGTCTACCACGTACACCACATCTACCACCATCACCACGTCCACCACCACCACATCCATGTCCTCCACCACCACATCCACCTCTACCATGTCCACCACCACCACCACATCCACCACCACATCCACCACCACCTCCACCACGTCCACCACCACCACCTCCACCACCATCATGTCCACCACCACTACGTCCACCACCACGTCCACCACCACACCCACCTCCACCATCACCACACCTACCACCACCACATCCCCACCACCATCACCACATCCACCACCCCGTCCACCACCACCATGTCCACCACCACCACGTCCATCACCACCATGTCCACCACCACCACGTCCATCACCACATCCACCACCAAAATGTCCACCACCACCTCGTACACCACCACCTCGTACACCATCTTCTCGTGTAAGAGAGGAGGAGATTTTGACGGGGAGAGTATCCGGGATTGCCTTGGGGCTGTTTTCCAATGGTTCCAACTGAACAGCCTCAAGTGCAATTCCGATAAGTCCGAGGTACTCTTCTTTGGGTGTGATACAGAGCCAGACTGGCAGGCTTGGTGGCCCATTAATATGTTCCCTCCGTCTTGTTCTTCCAAAATTGCTAAGAACTTGGGGGTCAAGATGGATAAGGGGCTAACTCTGAAATCCCAGATCCTCGGGGTGTCGGGCTCCTGCTTTGGCCTCCTCAGGATGCTGCGGAGGTTCCTTCCCCTGTTGTCTGAGGAGCACAGGAAGCTGACGGTGCAGGCTCTAATCGGGTCCAGGTTAGATTACGCGAACATTCTTTACCTGGGCCTGCCAGAGTATCTGCTGCAGCGGCTCCAAGTGGTGCAGAACGCTGCCGCGAGAGCTATCTTTGGTTTAAATAGACGGGCCAGTGCAGCGGGTCTGTTGAAGACCTTGCACTGGCTTCCAATCCGGAAACGGATTGCCTTTAACCCCTTCGACGCTCATGACGAGCTGGGCTCGTCATGAGGTAGCCTCCTCGCACGCTCATGACGAGCCCAGCTTGTCATGTAAAGTGCGGTTTTAAAAAACTCAGCACAGGAGCAGAATTCCGCTAGCGCGCATGCGGTTAAGGCTTTGACTCTGGCCTATAAGGCCCTCCATGCGGTGGGAGGTGGAGGTGGTGGTGGAGGTGGTGGTTGTGGACGTGGTGGTGGTGGTGGTGGTGGTGGATGAGGAGGTGGTAGTTGTGGACGTGGTGGTGGATGTGGTGGTTGTGGACGTGGTGGTGGATGTGGTGGTGGTGGATGTTATGGTGGTGGACATTGTGGTGGACTTGGTGGTGGATGAGGTGGACATGGTGGTGGTGGCAGATGTGGTGGTGGTGGAGTGGTGGTGATGGTGGATGTAGTGATGGTGGACGTGGTGGTGGTGGTGGACATGGTGGTGGTGGACGTGGTAGTGGTGGACGTGGTGGTGGACGTGATGGTGGTGGACGTGGTGGTGGTGGATGTGGTAGTAGTGGACGTTGTGGTGGTGGATGTGGTAGTGGTGGACGTGCTGGTGGTAGTGGAGGTGGTGGTAGTGATGGTGGTGGACGTGGTGGTGGATGTGGTGGTGGTGGTGGTGGTGGACGTGGTGGTGGTGGGTGTGGTGCTGGTGGACTTGGTGGTGGTGGAAGTGGGTGTCGTGCTGGTGGTGGTGGACATGGTGGTGGTGAACGTGGTGGTGTTATGTTATGTTATGTTATGTTATTTTATCTTTTGTATAGCGCACGGCTACTCAAAAAGAGTGTCCCGGCGCTTTTAGTAAGGAGGGCTGCATCATAATAACATAACACAGTTAAAAAGGAAAAAGGACAGAAGGCCGAGCGGGCACACAAAAAGCGGGCTACTGGGTAAACAGCCAGGTTTTAAGGCCTTTTCTAAAGGCAAGTAGGCTGGTGGCTCCCCGCAGAGTGAACGGCAGAGAGTTCCACAACTGTGGCGCTAGTAGTCCAAAAGAGCGGCCTCCCAGGCGAGCTCTCTTCACTCGCGGGACAGCCGCCAGGAGCAGGGATTCCGACCTCAAAGAGCGAGTCGGATGATAAAAGGCCAGTCTCTTTTGGAGATACTTTGCTCCCACCGCATGGAGGGCCTTATAGGCCAGAGTCAAAGCCTTAACCGCATGCGCGCTAGCGGAATTCTGCTCCTGTGCTGAGTTTTTTAAAAGGGGTAGGCAGTTGACACCTGACCGTATCCAGTTAATAGCGAGTCTTCCTCAGCCCAAGACCCAGAAGGAGGTACGTGCTTTTATCGGCCTCACTTCTTATTGCAGACAATGGATTCCTCAGTATGCCTTTCTAGCCAAGCCACTGATACAGTTAACGACACAGGAGGCAGCCGTATCGACTGTTCTCCCTTGGACATCTGAACATACACTTAGTTTTAATGAGTTAAAGAAAGCCTTATGCCAAGCACCTGTTCTAGCTACACCGAACTACAGTAAGCCTTTTACACTTTTCGTCACAGAACGTGATGGTACTGCATTATCTGTTCTTACACAAGATCAAGCCGGACAATACAAGCCCTGTGCTTATTTTTCGAGTACATTAGATCCAGTAGCCCAGGCTCTGCCTGCGTGCCTCAAGTCAGTTGCAGCCACAGCACTAGCTATCAGACAAAGTGATTCCATAGTATTAGGACATTCCCTGACAGTACAAGTTCCACACTCCGTGGAAGTTCTTTTAAACCGAACACAGACTCAGCACTTGACAATTGCACGTTTAACAGGTTATGAACTGACACTGTTCCAGCCACACATAGAAATCAGACGCTGCAATGTTCTGAATCCTGCTACACTGTTACCGTCAGTTACTTCAAATCCTGCCACACATGACTGTGTGGAAGTAGTTAACACTATGACTAAGCCAAGACAAGATCTGACAGACATTGCCTTCCTACTGCCACCAGTTTTTCTAGCCCCATCTGATTATCATAGAAACACACATCTAGTACACATTAGACATAGAAGGGAGATCGAGTCCCCAATTGTCGATCAAACTGAAACTGCCCTAGAACAATATACAGATTTCAATAGAGGTTTCTTCTTCTTTATAGGACCTATCCAGAATAGTAAGTTAATACGTAGATTAACCAGAACCCTTGAAGCAGTAGTGAATGAGACTACTTCTGCTCTAGGTAACTTAACCGAAGAGCAATCTGCTATGAGATTTGTCGTGCTCCAAAATCGTCTCGTTCTTGACGTCATACTGGCCGATAGAGGAGGAGCATGTAGAGTCATCGGATCTAGTTGCTGCATTTTCATTCCTAATAACGCGCCGTCTGTTTATTCAGCTATAACCAGACTTCATAAAATTGCCCATCAGTTACACCAGAATCCAGGCACCTGGACATGGTCCGGTTGGTTCTGGAGTATAATTTCTGCCTGGGGATGGAAAGTATTGTCATTTCTAGGTATTGCAGTAGCGATCATATTCAGTTGCTGCCTCTGTATACAATGTGGCCCTGCGATTTGCGGCATTTGTGCTACATCTTGTATTCCTAGTCCCAAGTCCCGTCCTAGATCCCGTTCCAAGACAATTCGAGACGAGCAAATGATACTGTATGAAATGATAGATGGTATCATGAATATAGATGTTTCCTGATGGAAACGTAGTGACAAGGAGGGAATGTGGAAAAGTACATTTTGCCATGTTCTGTGTCCCTACGTGTTCCCCATCTTATGCTATATGTGCATGATTAATATGCATATGTATTCCCTTATGATCGATTAAAGACGCAATTACAGTTGTGTCCAACTCTAGTATGCCAGTTTCCAGTTCTCGTGAAAGCTACGAGTATCAGGCCTATGTAAAGTTACGTTGCCACGCTTCTCAGTGTGCACGTTAATTCATTGTAAAGTCCCCGTTTCTAGGCCTCAAAAGGGCCCGGACTCAGATTCAGCTCCTGTCTCCTGAACCCTCTCCGAGGAGCGATACAGCCCCCACCTGTATCCCTGACCCTTCACTTACTTCCTGCCTCACAGTGCCCGGCTCGGCCTGGCTCTGCCTGCCTGCCTGCCAGTCTGCCAAGAGTATGTTATGATTCTAGTTATCAGTCCAGCTCTCCTTCTCTGCATTCCTAAGCTACTGAATCGCATCAATAGTTTCCGTCACAGTCTAGCTTTTATGTCTCCATGTAAGAGAAATACTGTATTAATGGACATTTAATATTCCTCAACACGCACTACATGTAGAATAATGCATGCACCAGTCTTAGAGTCTGTTAGCCTTTACCCTGATAACTTTTGGATTCTATCAATATGTTCTCTAAACATCAGATACTAGATAGTGTTTAGGTACATGTCGCTCTGACTCTCCAGACTTCAGTCTCTTCTTCTAGCACAGAAGTCATAGCCCCCAGTTCCTCCTAGTAACACGTCATTGCCAGCTTGCGCGCACCACTAGGTTAGAGGTCCCGGCTCCTTAGGTAGCCCCCTCCATGTTTCCGCCCCATTTATGACATATTCTGTTACGTTTGCATCACATGTCTATGTATACGCCCTGTTCACGCCTCTTGTTACACCCACTTCAGTCTTATCTTTCGCGACTGTTACTAACTACGCCCACTGCTACGCCTACTGTATGAACTCTAATGCAATTGTTTTAGTATATATATGTTGTGCACTGTTATTAAAGTTAGCGCGCTCATCCCAGATCCTGCCCCGGCAGCTGCCGGGCCCTGCCATCCTATTCCCGTGCAGGTTGTCCTGTTCCTGTCCTTTATGCTGTATTAAAACCTGCAAACTCCAGCTACCTCGAATCTTGACTCTTATTTATTGAGCTATCTGTTATTGTATATCTAGTCAAAAATAGATCAGGTATTTAATTATTTATTTACCACAGGAGGTTCCTTCCCCTGTTGTCTGAGGAGCACAGGAAGCTGACGGTGCAGGCTCTAATCGGGTCCAGGTTAGATTACGCGAACATTCTTTACCTGGGCCTGCCAGAGTATCTGCTGCAGCGGCTCCAAGTGGTGCAGAACGCTGCCGCGAGAGCTATCTTTGGTTTAAATAGACGGGCCAGTGCAGCGGGTCTGTTGAAGACCTTGCACTGGCTTCCAATCCGGAAACGGATTGCCTTTAACCCCTTCGACGCTCATGACGAGCTGGGCTCGTCATGAGGTAGCCTCCTCGCACGCTCATGACGAGCCCAGCTCGTCATGTAAAGTGCGGTTTGAGGTTCCGTAAAAATTATTACGATGTTCTGGGCATTGCCGAATATGGACGAGTTTGGTATCTACGAACCGTAAATGGCGAGTTCGGCAAGTGTGTGTGTTTTCGCTACACTACCTGCCAGGGTTCGTCTAATATTACGCGTTCTTCATCTGAACCCTCGGGTTCCATTTTAGATACGGCATCCATTTTGTTTCTTGCCCTCACGTAGTCAGCGAGCAGATAACTGTTCGCCCCCTGACCCTCTAGTTCCCAAGCCTTGCGGAAGACGCATATTCCTTTCATGCGTCTTTATGGCCGGAGGAATGACACAGCAAAGGCAAATGGCTCAGCTTAAGGGTAATCTGGTCGTGCCGGCTTATTGTGACAGCCTTGCAGGCGATGGATCCAACTCTTTGATCCTACGATCATGCTTCCGATATTACCCCCACACTCTTTTCTCTACACGTGTCTGACTTCCTTGCAGCTGCTCTTGTCTCTTCTTCTTTGTCATTTACAACTCTAAATAGGTATGCCTAATGGTGGGAAGATGTACTTTTACAGTTGGGAACCGGCATTGCTATTGTAATTATGTTCCGGGATTCTGAACACATGAAAGCGACCTCTTTGAAGTTTACTGTGGGAACCGGATTGTAATCTTTTGTCCACATGTTATGCAATGGCAACATTCTGTATAAAAGAGAGCGACCTACAAACACAATTTGAAGCAGACTCGCAGAACCTACATGTCCATGTACTTCTTATGACTCTTGTTTCCCTGCAGTAATAAAAGCTGATCTTTGACGCCGAAGGAAGTGTCCCGTGTCTCTGTAGTTTGTGCGCCGAAACAGGTATCCCATGAAGGTTATAGGTGTTGTTCCCTGGCACCGCTGGTACTGTTAAAAGTCCAGTCCTTCAGTTGGCGCCCAATGTGGGGCGACATCAGCGGTACCGGTCCAAAGCCTGATGATCGTGAGGAACTTCGTGTGAAATCTCCGAGGGAAGGTGCACCCCGCTTCATCGATCCTGTTGTCGAAATAAGTGGCCCGAAGTTTTTCCCTGCGAAGATTCCCGCCTCCTGACGGCTGCGACGGACCGATGCCCTGACTGTCGACCTGTCTTCGACGCCCGGCGCAGACCTTACGTACAAGCGAGACGATAGACGGGCCTTCCTGGTGACGCCATTGAAGTTCTGAGTTAAGTATTTGTGGGTCGCTCCCAGTCCTTAGTGGTTGTTCTAGCTTCTCGAAAGCTTTGTTGTAGCCTTTTAAGGCTTTGTTGTAATAGCTCACTGAGCTTTGTTATAGCCTCCTCAGGCTTTGTTGTTAGCTCTCCGAGCTTTGTGGTAGCCTTAAGGCTTTGTTGTATTGCATGGTTCCATTGCATTTGTGGTTCTTAGTATTGGTTCTTAGTATTATTTGACAGTTGCAATTGCCAAAAACCGAGGGTTTTGACTTACACGAGGTTTTATTGCTTCGGTAATCCTTGAAGTTTGATACTAGGTTAGTGTGCACGATGCCTAGCCATAGTGGTTTGTTTCGTATCTTCCAATGTTGCGCAATGGATTCCCGGTTGGAGGACTCGTGTCCGATACCTCCAGTTGGAACTCCGATACATGATCTTTATAGTCGACATGGGGTGGGTCCTATAATATATAATGATTACTGGGTCCGCTATACAAAGAAAGACGGTGACCTTAGATGGCCACCACATGGAACTTTTGAACTTTCGATTTTAGATAATCTTGAGGCTAAATTATTTTTAAAGAAAGCTAGGCCAGCTATGTTTGATTCCTTTCGGATATGGTGTAAAGAGGCCAAGCAGAAAGAAATCAAACAACTTAAAAAGGATCAAAAACAAGGGTTCGTTCCGATAATGCAAACTATACGAGAATGTAAACAGGACAAAGAAGAAAAGGAAATGGAAATCTCTACTAGATTGCATCACATGAAAATAGATAAATGTTACCCGGTTTTACCGAATAATCTAGAAAAGAAAGAAGAAGATTTGAAAGAGGATTCCTTGTTATCATATTTAATGAAATCACCACCTCCTTATGTACAGGGTGCTACTGCTCCTGTAGCTCCTCTTGTTGCTCCAGCGGCTGCGGGTCAGCCCGTTGTCAACCCTACGTTTGTTCCACCACCTGTCCTTGTTCCTACTGTCCCTGTACCTGTACCTTCGCAGACTGTTGTTTCTGCTACTCCGACTACCTTGTCCGTTCCTACTATGCCTTCCTTCACCTCCAGTGTTGTTGCCCCTGTTTTTCTTTCTCCTTCTGTTCGTAAGCGTGTTCCTAACTCTGTTGCTACCCTTTATTCACCTCTTTCTGGTCCATTATTTTCGTCTAATTTATCTGAAACTCCTCAAAGACGGAGTCAGATCCCTAGTGGGAGGGAGAAAGAGACGTTAGTAACCATGGCACATAGGTGGATAAGACATCCTGCCAACTACACTCCTCGTGTGGTCTTTGACACGTTTTCTCAGTTTAATGAACCTACGCAGAGATTCGTGTTTGAGGAGATGTGTAACTTTTTGAGGGAAGAATGGTATAACGATGATGTAGATAATGTACCGCCCGACATAATTGAACTCCAAAGTCACTTTTCGAATGGTATGATTATAGGAGAAGATGTACGACGTGCCGTGGAACGCTTATTAGCGTTCAGATCCACAGCACATTCTCGGGTGTCATTTGATGATACCACTGAGAGTTGGAAAGCGGTTCCTGGTCAGTATCCTATGAGAGAGGTTCCGCCACTTTGGGTGCCTGGTGACCCTGCTGCTAACCCTGTGGTTTTACCGCATTTTCGAAGAGTGTGGATACATCTTCCATGGAAACGATCGGAGGTTTTGCAAGTGAAGCAATCCTTACCCGATCCGCGTAAAAATCCGGCTGGTTATTATAAGGAGTTATCACAACTGGTGGAAGCTTCTATTATGAACCTTGCCGATATCGACATGTTGTTCGGCAATGTTGTACCGCAACCAGTTTGGGCTAAAATTCGTCAAGCCGATCACGCAGTCGAATTAGGGGGTGATTGGGCTGCATTGATAACGGCTGATGGACTACAAGTTGGTGGGGCTAAGCCTGACCAGCTAATCTTAGATTTGCCTCAGAAAATCATTACGCTCATGAAAACTCTCATGCCAGCGATGAAGGTGAACTGGGATAAGTTATCAGCTTGTAAGCAAAAGAAAGACGAGAGTGTCTCGGATTTCTTTACAAGGTTTGAGGAAGCGTTTGTCGACCACAGCGGCCAGGACATGGGCGCTGAGGGAGGCCAGCGGTTATTTGTTGACAAGTTCGTATCGAATTTGTTGCCTGAACTAAGCAACAAATTGAAGAATTCGGAGAGTGCGTGGGCAGTTTCAACCCCTGCGCAAATACTAGCAACGGCCCAGTATTATGAGAATAGGGAAAAGGAAGAAAGTGATCGTGTAGAAAAGAAAACGAAGGAGCTCAAAACGAAGGTTTTGTTGCAGCAAGCATACCCTCCACGATCAAACCAAAATGATTCACAACAGCAGTATCGACCACGAGCACAGCCTGATAGGATGCAGCCGCGCTCTGACAACTTTGATTATAGATCTTCACTTGGGTATAATCAGTGCGCATATTGTAGGAAAGAGGGACACCTAAAATATGATTGTCTTGCCTTACGGGACCGCCTGAATGGTGTGTCGACACGAGGAAACCGTGGTGGTGGTCCTCAACAGGCATCACGAGGTAGAGGTCGTGGTTCATCCCAAAATCAGATTGATCGCCATCAAAATCAATCGGATGCGAATAATTGTTTTGACCAGCGAAATGCGGGGTCAGTTCGATCTGCACAGTATAATGTGGATGATTATTACGTAGAGCATGAGACGGTTGTAAATGACCATTACTAGGACAGCCAACGACAAAGAGAGGGAGTAGTGTCAGTTCCGGTCGATCAGAGTGGGCCTTACGTTGCAGTGGCTACATCGGGTGTAGTTGAGCCTTTTCTGTTAGACACTGGTGCGACAAAAAGTTCCATCATGCATTCGAAACTCCCTGGCGCACCTTTGTCTGGCTTAACGAACGTTTCCGTTGGATTCTCTGGCGCCCCTGTTAGTAACCCAGTCTCTAATCCTTTGCCTCTTATGATTGGACCTCGTGAGCTAACGGCTCCACTGATTCTATCTACAGGTTGTGGTGAGAATCTTTTGGGCCTGGATTTGTTGAAACGACTATATGCAACATTGTATTGTTCCCCCGAAGGAGTGGAGCTTACATTGGGACGGAGAGTGATCTCTCCCATGTATTTGTCGGTCGATAAATTCCCACCGGAATTGAGTTCCCTCCCTGCGTCCCTATGGGCCACAGGTCCCAACGATGTGGGCCTGTTAGACATTCCACCCTATGTGATTCAATTGAAACCAAATGCGCGATTACCACGTTTACCTCAATATCGTATTTCTCTTGAGGGCGAACGAGCGCTGTTAGCAATCGTTCATGATCTCATTGGAAAAGGTGTTGTTGAAGAAACTCGTGGAAACGTGTGTAATAGCCCTGTATTGCCAATTCTGAAACGAACTGACCCGACTAAACCTCCTGTGTATCGTTTCGTAATAGATTTAAGAGAGGTGAACAAAATAGTGGTTCCACAATTTCCTGTGGTTCCTGACATTACAGCCTTACTAACAATGATTCCGGCATCTGCCTCCTGGTTCACGGTGATCGATCTAAAGAATGCTTTCTTTAGCATTCCGATTGCAGAGGAAAGCAGAGACCTATTCGGATTTTCATTAGGTGGTCGCAGTTTTAGGCTAAAACGCGCTCCACAGGGCTACTGTGAGAGTCCGTCAATCTACAGCCAAGCACTTAAAGGTCAGCTTGATGCCTTTGTTTTACCGACGGGCGCGGCTTTGATACAATACGTTGACGATCTTTTAGTGGCAGCTGATACAGAAGCTATTTGCAAAACGGCTACAGTATCATTATTGCATTATCTACATGACTTACATCACAAGGTATCGCATTCAAAGCTACAGTATTGTTGTCAAGAAGTTACCTATTTAGGTCACTTATTGTCAAGAGAAGGGAGAAGGTTGACCCCAGAGAGAATTGCAGCGATTACCCGAATGACTGTGCCAAAAACCCAGAGAGATGTTCGCGCCTTTTTAGGTATTACGTCCTATTGTAGACAATGGATTCCAAATTTTTCATTGTTGGCGAAACCATTGATAGCTCTTACGTGCAAAGATATTCCATCCCCATTGCCTTGGTCTAAAGAGTGTCAGAAAAGTTTTTCGGAATTGCGTGATGCGTTGTGTTCGGCTCCTGTGTTGGGTACTCCTGACTACAGTAAGCCGTTTACACTATACGTTCACGAGAGGGATGGTTGTGCGTTGAGTGTTCTGACACAACCTTTTGGCGGCAAACAACGCCCATGTGCCTATTTTTCTTCGACTTTAGACCCAGTAGCAAGAGCCTTGCCGAGTTGTTTAAGGTCTACAGCGGCAGCTGCGGCGTCCATTCGACAGTCAGCAGGTCTAGTCATGGATAATAGGCTTACGGTAATGGTTCCGCATGCAGTTGACACTCTATTGAATCGAACGAAAACTCAACATCTGACGAGCGCAAGATTGTCTGGATATGAGTTGACGTTGCTGGCCAGTCACATACGGATAAAACAATGTAATGTGTTGAATCCAGCAACATTGCTGCCGATCGACACAGAATCAAGTGGTGAAGCAGTACAAGACTGCTATCTCAGAACTGAGGAGGAAACTAAGGGTCGTATTGACCTAAAAGATACTCCATTGACAGATCCCAATGGTACTTTGTATGTGGATGGTTCCTGTTTTAAGTTGCCGAACGGTGATGTGACGACTGCGTATGCTGTAGTAACATTGAGAACGATTGTGGAAAGCGCAAGATTAAGTCAGAATTCGGCTCAGGCTGCCGAGTTAATCGCATTGACGAGAGCGTGTGTGTTGTCTAAAGATACACGGGTGAATGTGTTTACAGATAGCCAGTATGCGTTTGGCGTGGCACATAGTTTTGGACGACTGTGGAGAGAGAGAGGATTCCTTACGTCGCATGGCACGAAGATTCAACATGGTCAGCTTGTAAATGATCTTTTAGATGCACTCACATTGCCTAAACAAGTGGCCATAGTCAAATGTAGCGCACATCAGAAAGTAACAGATGATGTGGGTCGTGGAAATGCGTTTGCGGATGAAACGGCTAAAGAGACGGCTAAAGATTTGACGAACAGAATGTATGTTACGAGCTCAGTGAGATGGCCAACAGAGACTGGTATGTGTGAAGACACATTTGAAAGTGTGAAAGGAATACAGAATGAAGCCACTGAGACGGAAAGGACTAAATGGAGAGAGAGCACGGGAAGATTGGATGAGAATGGATGTTGGGTTGATTTATCAGAGAAGCAGAGATGGATGTTACCGGATGCGTATGTGCTCGCTGTTGTTACAATGGCTCATGGTATGGCGCACATCAACACTAAAGGCATATGCAAGTTGTTGTCTCATGTATGGAAGAATGATGGGATTACTAAGTGTGCCGAGAGAGTGGTTAAGAATTGTATGGTGTGTTTGATGCACAATCCTGGTAAGGGCACCCCCACTCCACCTGGCCATTTTGCCCGTCCTACATACCCTTTCGAAGTTATCCAGTTGGACTTTATCCACATGGACCGATGTAATAACTTGAAGTATGTGTTGGTTGTGGTGTGTGCATTCTCTAGGTGGATTGAGGCCTACCCCCTTAAGGATAATACGGCTTTATCCACGGCAAAAATTTTGCTCAAAGAGTATTTTCCCCGCTACGGAATGCCTCGGGTCGTATGGTCGGACAACGGAAGTGAGTTTGTTGGGAGTGTGATGAAGAGTGTGTGTCGCGGTTTAGGGATAGTACAAAAATTTCATAGTGCAAATCATCCACAATCAGCAGGCTTGGTGGAAGGATATAATGGCACTCTAAAACTGAAATTGGCTAAAATTCAGGCAACAACTGGTTTATCATGGCCCGACGCTTTGCCTCTGGCTCTCCTGTCGACCAGGGCAACTGTACACTCTCGAGTAGGGCTCAGCCCATATGAGATTGTGTTCGGCCGTCCTGCTAATGTATGGGGAGTCCCAAGACCTAAAGAATTTGATAGAATCGAATACCCTATGCTGATTGATTATCTCTATGATCTGACTGCTAAATTAAGTTTGATTCATCAACAGGTCTTTGAGGCTCTGCCGTCACAAACAGAGGGTCCTGGTCATCGGCTCCAACCAGGAGACTGGATCCTCGTCCGAAACTACGGACGAAAACGAAACCTTGAACCAAGATTTGTGGGCCCGTTTCAGGTACAGCTGGCTACGAGGACGGCGGTTCGACTACACGGACGCCGGAACTGGGTACACGCTACCCACACCAAAAGAGTCCCGCTTCCTTTGCCGTCGGACACCTGGATGAGAAGAGGTCTTTCTTCATCTGAGACCGACACTCCACAACGTTTCGTTCCATTCAGCGAAGCTCGGCTTGTATCTGACACCGTTGTTGATTCCCCTCAAACAATTTCCTCCACGTCAACCTTGGAAAATTTGACTGTTGAACAATCACCTGAACAATTGAACACTCCTTTGCCGTCCAATCCACTGTTTGAAGATCAGACTCACCCTGGAAGTAGCCGATATTTTCTTCGTCCACGAACAAGCCACAAATAAAAAGATTTTTTTTGTTTCTAGGTTCTACATTGCTCTGAAAACAGTGGACATTATATATTGTGTATCTTTTTCTTTTTTCGTACAGCCAAGAACATTATTTAGCTAGAACCTACCATCCAGGTTGACCGTAAGGCCGTGCGGGTACTTCCTTCTGTTTAGCAGCTATCGACACAAGGTCGGTTTCTATTATCAATTTCTGGGAACTCCTGGGAATTGATAACCACTACTCAGAACGAAGTGCGTCAAGAACGTCGCGGACGGTCGTTAGGGGATGGAATCATCATTGTCTGAGCTGTCGAAAAGAGAGGAAATTTTGGCGCAAAGATCTGCATTGCATAAAATATTTCATACGAAATGGTTTTTCTTACAGGTGGTCATACTGTTCCTGACTATATCTATGTTGCTGGTGGGGGGAGTATATTATGGGTCCCAATTCTTATTGTCTTCTGCTACATCTACTCTCCCATCTCGTGATCTATATTTCGTTTCTACTGTCTCTCCACATTCCTTTTATCTTCTGCCTCAACACGAACAAGTCAGACGTGCGGAATTCAGAAACAACTCTTTTATTCAACTCTTGCATCAGCATCAGTTAGTGGTAAACACTACCAACTGTTGGGTGTGTGGGTTAATGCCACATACCATGGATAAGGGTATTCCGTACTTAGTTCTGCCTTATAGTGCACAAGGGTCAGCTCGAGCATTACAAACTATGTTCCGTAGCGCACTAGATTCCTACCCCCATCGAGAACCACGCTCAGCAAACTCTGGTCCTGGTCCGTACCACAAGACTCTGGCGAGAGCTATTGCAGACTTAGATAGAGATATTTTTGACGCATCGCTCATCCCAGAGGAAGAGGTGCGAGCATATAAGGAACTAAGTGAGGCTGAGTACAGCTTATCAGTGGGTGAGAGGCAGCTTAAAAGCTCACCACCGATATGGATTGTACCTCACCTTGGTAATTTCTGCTTGAAAGGTCTTGGTCGAAATCCGAGAGCTCAGTTTGGGGAGAGTGCTTGTACCGAGACGTATGTCTTACCGACGCTCTCCTCCCCTGTCTTCCTGCCTGCCAAGGGTACTTACTTTGTATGCTATGATCGAGCCTATACGTGGTTACCTCATGACTTCTCGGGTACCTGCTATATTGCGAATCTTTTGCCTCCGACTTTCACTGTGGCCTCTGATTACCACAGAAATAGAATTGTGAGAGGTGTGGTTAGCAAAGAAGATACTTCCGGACAAGAAGCGGGAGACTTCTTTAAGGGTTTCCTACCGTTCTGGGGACCGATGGTTAATAGCAGGAACTTGAGGCAGTTAACTCGTGTAGTAGAATCAACTGCCAACATAACTGCAAATGCCCTTGGTAATTTGACAGCCGAACTCCAGGCGGATAGACTAATGACGTTGCAGAACCGTATGGTTCTAGATATCGTTCTAGCAGATAGAGGTGGGGTTTGTAAAGTCATCCATTCGAGCTGCTGCGTATTCATACCTGATAACGCTCCAACGGTTTATCAAGCCATCTCTAAGTTGCACAAAATTTCGGAGTCCATACACGTGGACGAAGGAAATTGGACGCTTCTGGGATGGTTTTGGGGTCTGATATCAACTTGGGGTTGGAAGATTCTGATGATCATAGGGGTTGTTGTGACATTTCTGTTCTCATGTTGTCTTTGTGTGCAATGTGGTCCTGCCTTATGTGGCCTTTGTGCTACGACGTGTATAAGACAGCCCGTTGTCACCAAAGAGGCATTGAAGGATAGAATAATGTATCAACAACATCTGGATGATCTGATGAGTATCGAAATCGATTATGATTCCGACTAGTGCTTGCCTACATGAGGGCAAAAGGACCGTCTGAGGTTCCGTAAAAATTATTACGATGTTCTGGGCATTGCCGAATATGGACGAGTTTGGTATCTACGAACCGTAAATGGCGAGTTCGGCAAGTGTGTGTGTTTTCGCTACACTACCTGCCAGGGTTCGTCTAATATTACGCGTTCTTCATCTGAACCCTCGGGTTCCATTTTAGATACGGCATCCATTTTGTTTCTTGCCCTCACGTAGTCAGCGAGCAGATAACTGTTCGCCCCCTGACCCTCTAGTTCCCAAGCCTTGCGGAAGACGCATATTCCTTTCATGCGTCTTTATGGCCGGAGGAATGACACAGCAAAGGCAAATGGCTCAGCTTGAGGGTAATCTGGTCGTGCCGGCTTATTGTGACAGCCTTGCAGGCGATGGATCCAACTCTTTGATCCTACGATCATGCTTCCGATATTACCCCCACACTCTTTTCTCTACACGTGTCTGACTTCCTTGCAGCTGCTCTTGTCTCTTCTTCTTTGTCATTTACAACTCTAAATAGGTATGCCTAATGGTGGGAAGATGTACTTTTACAGTTGGGAACCGGCATTGCTATTGTAATTATGTTCCGGGATTCTGAACACATGAAAGCGACCTCTTTGAAGTTTACTGTGGGAACCGGATTGTAATCTTTTGTCCACATGTTATGCAATGGCAACATTCTGTATAAAAGAGAGCGACCTACAAACACAATTTGAAGCAGACTCGCAGAACCTACATGTCCATGTACTTCTTATGACTCTTGTTTCCCTGCAGTAATAAAAGCTGATCTTTGACGCCGAAGGAAGTGTCCCGTGTCTCTGTAGTTTGTGCGCCGAAACAGGTATCCCATGAAGGTTATAGGTGTTGTTCCCTGGCACCGCTGGTACTGTTAAAAGTCCAGTCCTTCAGGTTTTAAAAAACTCAGCACAGGAGCAGAATTCCGCTAGCGCGCATGCGGTTAAGGCTTTGACTCTGGCCTATAAGGCCCTCCATGCGGTGGGAGCAAAGTATCTCCAAAAGAGACTGGCCTTTTATCATCCGACTCGCTCTTTGAGGTCGGAATCCCTGCTCCTGGCGGCTGTCCCGCGAGTGAAGAGAGCTCGCCTGGGAGGCCGCTCTTTTGGACTACTAGCGCCACAGTTGTGGAACTCTCTGCCGTTCACTCTGCGGGGAGCCACCAGCCTACTTGCCTTTAGAAAAGGCCTTAAAACCTGGCTGTTTACCCAGTAGCCCGCTTTTTGTGTGCCTGCTCGGCCTTCTGTCCTTTTTCCTTTTTAACTGTGTTATGTTATTATGATGCAGCCCTCCTTACTAAAAGCGCCGGGACACTCTTTTTGAGTAGCCGTGCGCTATACAAAAGATAAAATAACATAACATAACATAACACCACCACGTTCACCACCACCATGTCCACCACCACCAGCACGACACCCACTTCCACCACCACCAAGTCCACCAGCACCACACCCACCACCACCACGTCCACCACCACTACCACCACCACATCCACCACCACGTCCACCACCATCACTACCACCACCTCCACTACCACCAGCACGTCCACCACTACCACATCCACCACCACAACGTCCACTACTACCACATCCACCACCACCACGTCCACCACCATCACGTCCACCACCACGTCCACCACTACCACGTCCACCACCACCATGTCCACCACCACCACCACGTCCACCATCACTACGTCCACCACCACCACCACTCCACCACCACCACATCTGCCACCACCACCATGTCCACCACATCCACCACCAAGTCCACCACAATGTCCACCACCATAACATCCACCACCACCACATCCACCACCACGCAAACAAACAACACATCCACCACCACGTCCACAACTACCACCACCTCATCCACCACCACCACCACCACGTCCACAACCACCACCTCCACCACCACCTCCACCACCACCACCACCACCATGTCCACCACCACCACCACGTTCACAACGAGGCCACCACCAAGTCTACCACCACCACGTCCACCACCAACACATCCACCACCATGTCCACCACCACGTCCACCATCACGTCCACAACCACATCTACCACCACCGCGTCCACCACCACTGTGTCCAACACCACCGCGTCCATCACCACCTCGTCAATTACCACCACGTCCACCACGACCACGTCTACCACCACCATGTCCACCACCACCCCCACCACCAGCATATCCACCACCACGTCCACCACCACCAAGTCTACCACCACCACCATGTCCACCACCACCACCACCACGTCCACCACCACCACCAAGTCCACCACCACCGCATCCACCACCACCATGTCCACCACCTTAATTTCCTATGCAATGAATAACATTAACAGATTTTTCAGTGGCGCATCTGCAGAAAAGTCCTCTTCGTGTTGGAAATTAAGAGAAACTTAACCCCTCACCCAAACAATACATTTACGAATAAAAATGGACTGAATGAGAACCGTGGCCTGCGGCCTTGGTGCTACAGTAATATTACACCTGGCGGCCAAGAAACCAAGCGCGTAGGAGCCCTGAGAGCACGGCCGCCGCGCCGCAGATGCGCGCAACGCGGCGGCCATCTGTGGGTTCTGCCCCGGTAGCTCGCGTGGTTTAATGTAACAGGCCATTGGCTTTGAATAGATCCCACGGGCTTCCCTGGGGCGGGATACACTTACAGGGGCAGATTTAATCTTCCATGAAAAATCTGTGGGATGCCAGTGGAGCATGGGACAAAGAGGCGCGAGTGGGTTATAGCCGCTGCCAAAAGGACCACTGGACATAACTTCTCCAAACAGTATATGTCCATCTTCACCATTGACCTAGTAATGCACACCAGAACCTCAAGGACAACTGTGGCAATCAAACCACACACACAGGTATCTGGGTAATCCATAGGATTGCTTCTGTTGTGGGGTGGGAAGGGGGAATTCCATAAATCTAATGCCATTTGAATTAATTAAATTGGGGACTTTACTATAAGGACAATAGTACTTCAAGGAAGAAAGCGGCCACTGAGGCATTTATGCCACACAAATGTTTATTTGTTGACAGGAAAATACACTATGCAAAATGTTTCAGTAACTGACAGCTGTTGGTTAAACCTGGGCAGAATCATTCAAATTCAAACTTTGTTGACAACGAATTAGAAATGTATGGTTGTGTGTACAGCACCCTAGGCCATAAGGGCCCACACAAAAGCTTCAAATTTAAGTTTTCTAATGTTACTAAAAAGACCATGAGACTGAAGATAACAAGCATTTGCAATGCAACAGGTAGCGCATTTACACGAGTTTAAGCTATTAGGATTGTAAATGACAAAACATTTTATATATGTTTTGAAACCCAAAACATAAATAAAAGGCATTGTCATTTACAATGCCAATAGCTCAAACTTGCGTAAATGTGAGACCAATTGCATTGCAAATGCTTGTTCCAGTTTGTTGTGTGTCCAAACACCCATTTGGTAGCAAGTAGTAGGTATACCCCAACTGCCTGGTTTTTAGTAAACATCAAATGAATCGCTAGTGGGCTGCCAACTATCAGGTTCGTACTGAGATAGAGAATATTTACAGGCACCAAAATAAAAATGCTCACCATTAGTGAATAGCTGAAGAAGTGGCATCTATAAGCTAACTGTAATGCACAGCTATCATGCAAAAGGAAATTAATAATAGACTACTGCATAGAATATCTGTGCAATGCAGTAAAAAAAAGTACATAGATATGCAAGTCAGATTCAGAGAGGACTATATTCATTCTGTGCATAAACAAAAGGAATCCTACCAGGAGAGAAGTGCGGCCCATATAGGGTATGGGAGCACTCAGTGTTTGGTAAAATACCCCTCACACACCAAAAGGCCCCTTGGTGTCATGCTTCATCATCGGGGTCTTCGCACCCCTCTAACGGAATGCGGCGTGCTGCGACCTACGACTACGCGGGAGCACTGGTAAATGACTATGTGTGGTGTGTGTGGTGCAAGTGATAGGGATGATAATGTGAGTGGTGGTAGGTAGTGAAGAGTTAAAAAGTACCTGGCTCGTAGGTGAAATTTTTTTTTATTCAAGACCTCGGGCTGGCACTGTTAAAAGAAGTGAAGTGCGAGGTAAAGTCTGTCGTGATTATGAACAGTACCTCATGTGTGCGTCGACATGTTTCGGAGCTTGCGCTCCTTCTTCAGGACGGGAGCACAACTTCCCCACCTTACTCACGTATTACTAGTTCGTAACTCAAAAATATTGGTTAGTTAACAAAAAGTGACAAATTATTTTAAGTGATAAAAAGGCTACAATGTGCCTACAGCGGATTTTTGGCTCAGGATACATGCAGTTGCATGACTTAATAGATAAAAGTTGCTTGCTTCATGAGCTCATACAAGCGTCTGGGGGTTGATTGCTATTTTGTGCAATAAGCTGGGGACAAATTATCCACTGTCTGACCCCACACGTAAAAGTTAATGTTAACATGTTCCCCCACGTTTCATTAAAACTCCCCCACATTGTTGTACCAAAATACATTTAAGCTTTCTTTATTCATGTACATGAGGGTATACGCTGCTCATGTGTGTGCTTATATTACGTGAATCACGGTTCATTACCATTACAGAGAGGCATAATAGATTTGCTATGTCCCTCTCTGTGACATTACTGCACACTGCCTATTCTAATTTGCAAACCCTGCCCCTCTAAAACCTATTTTTTGTTTTGTTTAGGGCTCGTGCCCCCTGTGCTTTTCATGTTTGTACTTGCGGTTTGCTGTTTTCAGTATCTGTATGGACTTAAATATACAAAAGTGATGTTATTACAATCCTTAAAATAGCAAATGTGTCACAAATTGTGGCTTTCGTAAGGACGGAGGGACAGGAGACTGATTAGTTAAGTGGTGAATAAATACACCAGCCTCGTCACACTCACACTTCCTTGAAGACTTGACAAGCCTGTCTGCTCAACTGCGACCCCTTTTTGAAGAACATGGAAATACACATGTAGCTGGGGTGGTCGCCGGGAGGATCTAGATCAGTGATACCCAAAGTACGGCCCAGGGGCCGCATAAAGCCCTTCAGGTCTTTACTTGCAGACCCCTGGGCAGCAGCAGCACTGGCCTGCTGTTTACTCGAGTCAGAACTAACATGAACAAGAACCGTACATATACAGCAAACACTTATTTTAAAGGTTATTTGCAGTTAGGAAAATGAAGTAACAAGGCCTTTATCTTTAGGAACACCTTCATTCTTAAAGGCAGCCACTAGATATACATGCTTTGTTTCCCTACCCCGACTTTACACCCCCCGCTGGCATCAGGGCGGCCCTCGGTCACACCATAGACCAAACTTTGTGGCCCCCGAGAAAATGTTTGTGAGTACCCGTGATCTAGATCAACAAAAGGCAGAAGTAGTTAGACACGAGGACGGAACAGAAGCTTGCATCTCTAAAAGCCACAAACAGGAACCAATGAAAACAAGCATCGGCATAGCCAATAGGTCTCGCCTTTGGGACCTTATAAGTGTTTAGCCGTGCAACAGTTGATGTTGTTGCACCAAGGATATTGTGCTGGATAACTAAACTCTTATAAGGTCCCAGAGGCGAGACCTACTGGCGATGCCAATGCTTGTTTACCTGATGGGCATTGGCTGACCGCTGCCTGGTTACTGAGGCCCTAGTGAGGTGGAGACATATTTGGGGGAGTTTTATCCTCATCAGATGAAGCTGTGCAGGCCCAGGTGCAATGAGGCGCAGTCGGTGCTGCCTGGGAGTGTGTTCTTTCACTTTCGATTGGCGGGGCGGCCCCCCTTCACTCTCCCAGGTGCAATGAGGCGCAGTCGGTGCTGTCTGGGAGTGTGTTCTTTCACTTTCGATTCACAGGGCTGCCCCCCTTCACTCTGGTGAAAGCCACAAACGGGATTCAAGTCGATCTTCTCATCACAGACTTTTCAGGTGAAACAAATGTCACCGTTTGCTGAGGCCTTGAAAAGAGCAACCCAACTCCACCACTGAGGGCCAATGAACATTGATACAAAATAATCATCGATCGATGCAACAACAACAACAGATGAACCCCGGAGAGCAGGCTCGAGACCCTCCAGCAGCAGACACTCTTTGTACCTTATGGCCTCACCTGGGGTTCAATGTGGTGCTCTGGTCCCTCCTGGGGTCGGGCCTCACCTGGGGTTCAATGTGGTGCTCTGGTCCCTCCTGGGGTCGGGCCTCACCTGGGCTCCCTGCTGTGGGTCCTGGGCTCCCTGCTGTGGGTCCTGGGCTCCCTACTGTGGGTCGTGTTGAGCTTTGTAAGGTCTTTGTGTAACGCCCGGCCTGAACTATGAGCGCGGGGAGACAAGGCTGTTCGTTGACAACTGCGCATGCGCTGGGGACAGACACTGCAAAGAGGCCATGGATTAACTGCGCATGCGCTGGAGATAGACACTGCTTTCCATAGCGTGGATTAAAGCGGCCTTGCATTAACTGCGCGTGCGCCGAGGACAGACGCCGCTGTTAGGGCAATCCAACTCCAGAAGTCGTTGCAAGAGAGATTCACAGCACGGAGCGCAGCACAGGCCCCGACAGCACGGAGCGCAGCACAGGCCCCGACAGCACGGAGCGCAGGGAAGGGCCACACCTCTGAGCCAGCACCGGTGGGACGGGGTCCGAGCAGGGACACAAAGAAGCACAACAATGACGGTGTCCGCGCGGGGACACAACGAGTGAGAAGCAACAGCTGCCTTCCGCCGAGGGGCACGAGGCGCCTCGCGCCACAGCACAGGGTGAGAGGTATGTCAGGGCAGAGCTTCTCTTTGGAGCGGGTGTGTCTTTGCTCTGCGCATGCGCACTGAGGCTGGGCGTCCTCTATCTACGGCAGGTCATAGGCTGCGCTCCGTGCAAGGTCCTCACTCGGTGATGGGAAGTAGGGTATTCGCCCCGCACGTGCGCAGCTGTGACGCGCGGTTCTGCGCGTGCGCAGCCGTGAGACGCCATGTTTTGTTCTCGCGCGCGATGGTGGCTCGTGCAGCGGCGTGAGCGCGCGCGTCACTCTTGGGGGAATAACACACCGGACCCCACTCCTTACAGGCGGCCGGTGCCCCCGGGGAGCCCCCGCAGCCCCCACTGACTGGAGCACGAGCAGAGGGGAGGGAGGCCTCTGACCCCGCGGGTCCACACGTTTAATGACGAGCATCCGAGGGGGTCTGTTTTATGAGACAGAATATCTGGTATTTAGGGTACAAAGCTGCTCGATTTTGCTTTTATATTTATTTATTTATTTATACCTAATAGTCAACCTTGTTGTGAAACTCTCAGGGTATTTTATCTCGATCGCTAAGAAACAATGACTGTTAGAAAGTACAAAGAGACCTGGTTCTAGAATGATCCAGGGGTCTGGAAAGAGAGATGGACACTTGGACACTTTATGTTTAATTCTCTCTCTTCTGCATTTTCTATATAAAGAGAAAAGCTCGGCCTTTCCTGTTCACATAGATCACTAGATGTGACAAGACATATTTGCCACAAAAAGCGCCTGAGCCTGGCGCGAGGGATCCTAATGTTGAAGGCCTTGGTGAATGTGGAAACTACACACACAAGGGATAGACAAGAAGATAACTATGGAGATAAACACACAGTACTTCACTTTCTCAATATTTGTATCTAAGAGTCCATGCACATTACTATCGGTCCACAGGTGATGACCTTTTATCAATATATTCTCCGAAATATATATTGACCGAAAAGCATGGTGTACTCAATATTGATATCTAGGAGCCTATACTCATTACCTGTGTCCGCTTAAAAATCAGTCCCTTATCGGAGATGCTTCTTCCTGTATACGCTTGACAGTCAGTCCACAGGTGATGACCTTTTGTTCCTATATTCTCTGTCTGCGGTACACTGCACATTACAAAGGTAAATCAAGGGGTAACTATGTGGTTGACCGAAAAGCATGGTTTACTCAATATTGATATGTCTGAGCCTATACTCATTACCTGTGTCCGCTTAAAAATCAGTCCCTTATCAGAGATGCTTCTACAGTCGATGGATGGCTGTTGTCCCTTGTTCTGATATCATGGACCACTACAATATAAACAAAATGCGAGACCACTCTTTACGTATCCTCAGCATCCAACTGATTGATACAAAGTGACGCACTGATCTATGACTACCCAAAGATATCACACTGTAGTCGATGTTAATAAACTATGTTTTTGGGTTTCTTAGTTTGGCCTGAGTATATCATACAGTCATTACCAATACCGAGAAAACAATCGAAGTGTCCCTATCAACGCTGAACTAGAGGGAAAAGGGAACTGAGAGCCTCTATATCTATATGTTATTTTGCGGCTGAATTAAATTCAACCCTCGGTCAAATATCGCTTAGTAGACATACTAGAAATTAGTATAGGCAATTGTTAATGCCCGAAATGCTACGGTTTGGCCCAAGTGGCCAAGGGACCAATGTGGGTGAGAAAAGACTGAATACAGTCTTTACCAAACACAAAGGTTACCGGCTGCCACTCTAAACACATTTATATTGTCGCTTGGATATAGTATCTTCAAACCTTAACTCTCATTACAGTAAAATCATACCATTGAAATAAATAAAACAGGTCTCCCTATCGTGATGCTGAGTTTTAAACTTACCCGCGCAAGCGACGTCTACACGTGTCTCCAACCTGATATGCCACGTGTTATGGATTGGCCCGAGTGGGCAAGGGACCAATGTGGGTCAGAAAAGACTGTATACAGTCTTTGTAAAAAATACAAAAGCTGCCGGCTGCCAACCTAGATATAGGTATCTACGGACGTTAAGGGCAAGGGTATGACAACACCCTCCCTACCCACAGAGTAGAAGGGGGCCCTTGGGTCCCAGCCCTGAAAGTGCCACTGTAGCAAATGTATGCATGTGGGATGGTCTCTGCTGTGGGATGGTGTCTGCTGTGTCAAATGTATGCATGTGGGATGGTGTCTGCTGTGTCAAATGTATGCATTGGGATGGTGTCTGCTGTGTTAAATGTATGCATGTATGCATGTATCAAATGTATGCATGTGGGATGGTGTCTGCTGTGTTAAATGTATGCATGTGTCAAATGTATGCATGTGGGATGGTGTCTGCTGGGTCGAATGTATGCATGTGGGATGGTGTCTGCTGTGTCAAATGTCAGTGTGCAGTAATGTCACAGAGAGGGACATTGCAAGGTTATTATACCTCTCTTTAATGGTAATGAACCGCCATTCACGTAATATAAGCACACACATGAGCAGCGTATACCCTCATGTACATGAATAAAGAAGTCTTAAATGTATTTTGGTACAACAATGTGGGAGAGTTTTAATGAAACGTGGGGGAACATGTTAACATTGACTTTTGTTGGGCAGAGCAAGTTTCCAGTGGGAGAAAGCTAAAATATTGTAATGCATGATATAGAATGAATATAGTGCTCTCTGAAGCTGACTTGCATATCTATGTACTTTTTTTACTGCATTGCACAGATATTCTATGCAGTAGTCTATTATTATTTTCCTTTTGCATGATAGCTGTGCATTACAGTTAGCTTATAGATGCCACTTCTTCAGCTATTCACTAATGGTGAGCATTTTTATTTTGGTGCCCGTAAATATTCTCTATCTCAATGCAACCCTGATAGTTGGCAGCCCACTAGCGATTCATTTGATGTTTACTAAAAACCAGGCAGTTGGGGTATACCTGCTACCAAATGGGTGTTTGGACACACAACAAACTGGAACAAGCATTTGCAATGAAATTGGTCTCACATTTACGCAAGTTTGAGCTATTGGCATTGTAAATGACAATGCCTTTTATTTATGTTTTGGGTTTCAAAACATAAATAAAATGCTTTGTCATTTACAATCCCAATAGCTTAAACTTGTGTAAATGCGCTACCTGTTACATTGCAAATGCTTGTTATCTTCAGTCCCATGGTCTTTTTAGTAACATTAGAAAACTTAAATTTGAAGCTTTTGTGTGGGCCCTTATGGCCTACGGCGCTGTACACACAACCATAAATTTCTAATTCGTTGTCAACAAAGTTTGAATTTGAATGATTCTGCCCAGGATTAACCAAAAGCTGCCAGTTACTGAAACATTTTGCATAGTGTATTTTCCTGTCAACAAATAAACAGGTGTGTGCATAAATGCCTCAGTGGCCGCTTACTTCCTTGAAGTATTATTGTCCTTATAGTAAAGTCTCCAATTCAATTATATTCAAATGGCATTAGATTTATGGAATTCCCCCTACCCACCCCACAACAGAAGCAATCCTATTGATGACCTAGATACCTGTGTGTGTGGTTTGATTGCCACAGTTGTCGTTGAGGACTCCGGTTCTGGTGTGCATTACTGGGTCAATAGTGAAGATGGACATATACTGTTTGTCCCATGATCCACTGGCATCCCACGTATTTTTCATGGAAGATTAAATCTACCCCTGTAAGTGTATCCCGCCCCTGGGAAGCCCGTGGGATCTATTCAAAGCCAATGGCCTGTTACATTAAACCACGCGAGCTACCGGGGCAGTACCCACAGATGGCCGCCGCGGTGCGTGCATCTGCAGCGCGGCGGCCGTGCTCTCAGGGCTTCTACGCGCTTGGTTTCTTGGCCGCCAGGTGTAATATTACTGTAGCACAAAGGCCGCAGGCCACGGCTCTCATTCAATCCATTTTTTTCGTAAATGTATTGTTTGGGTGAGGGGTTAAGTTTCTCTTAATTTCCAACAGGAAGAGGACTTTTCTGCATATGCGCCACTGAAAAATCTGTTAACGTTATTCATTGCATAGGAAATTAAGGTGGTGGACATGGTGGTGGTGGATGTGGTGGTGGTGGTGGACGTGGTGGTGGATGTGGTGGTGGTTGACTTGGTTGTGGTGGACGTGGTGGTGGTGGATATGCTGGTGGTGGTGAACATTGTGGTGGACATGGTGGATGTAGACTTGTTGGTGGTGGACGTGGTGGCGATTGACGAGGTGGTGATGGACGCGGTGGTGTTGGACACAGTGGTGGTGGACGCGGTGGTGGACGTGGTGGTGGTGGACATGGTGGTGGTAGATGTGGGTGTGGACGTGATGGTGGATGTGGTGGTGTATGTGGATGTGGTGGTGGTGGGCGTGGTGGTGGTGGACGTGGTGGTGGTAGACTTGGTGGTGGCCTCGTGGTGAACGTGGTGGTGGTGGTGGACATGGTGGTGGTGGAGGTGGTGGTGGATGTGGTGGTTGTGGATGTGGTGGTGGTGGATGTTGTGGTGGTGGACATGATGGTGGTGGACGTGGTGGTGAACGTGGTGTTGTGTGTTAGTGGTTGTGGTGGACGTGGTGGTGGTGGACATGGTGGTGGACATTGTGGTGGTGGATGTGGTGGACATGGTGATGGTGGACATGGTGGTGGCAGATGTGGTGGTGGTGGACGTGGTGGTGGTGGACATGGTGGTAGTGGACATGGTGGTGGTGGACGTGGTGGTGGTGGACGTGATGGTAATGGACGTGGTGGTGGTGGACGTGGTAGTAGTGGACGTGGTGGTGGATGTGGTAGTGGTGTACGTGGTGGTGGTAGTGGATGTGGTGGTACTGGATGAGATGGTGGTGGACGTGATGGTGGTGGATGTGGTGGTGGTAGTAGTGGTGGTGGATGTGGTGGTGGTGGGTTTGGTGCTGGTGGACGGGGTGTTGGTGCAGGTGAGTGTCGTGGTGGTGATGGTGGACATGGTGGTGGTGAACGTGATGGATATGGTGGTGGTGCACGAGGTAGTGGTGGTGGTGGACATGGTGGTGGATGTGGTGGTGGTGATGGACGTGTTGGTGGATGCGGTGGTGGTGGTGGACATGGTGGTGGTGGACGGGGTGGTGGATGTGATGTTGGTGGATGTGGTGATGGTGGTGGATGTGGTGGTGGTGGACGTGGTGATGGTGGTGGACATGGTGGTGGTGGACGTGGTGGTGGTGGACGTGGTGGACATGGTGGTGGTAGACGTGGTGGTGGTGGTGGTAGATGTGGTGGACATGGTGGTAGTGGTGGAGGTGGACGTGGTGGTGGAGGTGGATGTGGTGGTGCACGTGGTGGTGGTGGAAGTAGTGGTGGTGGTGGATGTGGTGATGGACGTGGTGGTGGGTGTTGTGGTGGACGTGGACATGGTGGTTTTGGACATGGTGGTGATGGACGTGGTGGAGATGGATGTGGTGGTGGATGTGGTGGTGGTAGGTGTGGTGATGGTGGATGTGGTGATGGTGATGGACGTAGTGGTGGTGGACATGATGGTAGTGGACGTGGTGGTGGTGGAGGTGGTGGTGGATGTGGTGGTGTTGGTGGTGGACATGGTAGTGGTGGATGTGGTGGTGGAGGACATGGATGGGGTGGTGGTGGTGGTAGATGTGGTCTACGTGGTAGACATGGTGGTGGTGGATGTGGTGGACGTGGTTGTGGACGTGGTGGTGGTGGGGGTGGTGCATGTGGACATGGTGGTTTTGGACATGGTGGTGATGGACGTGGTGGTGATGGATGTGGTGGTGGTGGACATGGTGGTGGTGGATGTGGTGATGGTGGTAGTGGTGCTGGACGTGGTGGTGGTGGGTGTGGTGATGGTGGACGTGGTGGTGATGGAGGTGGGTGTGGTGGCGGACGTGGTGATGGTGGACATGGTGGTGGACGTAGTGGTGGTGGACATGATGGTGGTGGACGTAGTGGTGGTGGACGTGTTGTTGGTGGTGGATGTGGTGGACATGGTGGTGGATGTGGTGGTGGACTTGGTGGTGGTGATGGACATGGTGGTGGTGGACGTGGATGTGGTGGTGGTAGACGTGGTGGTGGCCTCGTGGTGGATGTGGTGGTGGCCATGGGGGTGGTGATGGACATGGTGGTGGTGGACATGGTGGTGGTGGTGAACATGGTGGTGGACGTGGTGGTGGTGGTGGACGTGGATGTGGTCTCGTGGTGGATGTGGTGGTGGCTGTTTTGGTGGTGGTGGACGTGGTGGTGGATGTGGTGGACCTGGTAGTGGTGGACGTAGTGGTGGTGGACATGGTGGTGGTGGAGGAGGTGGTGGAGGTGGTGTTTGTGGACGTGGTGGTGGTGGTGGAGGTGTTGGTGGATGTGGCAGTGGTGGATGTGGCGTGGTGGACGTGGTGGTGTTGGACGCGGTGGTGGTGGATGTGGGGGTGGACGTGGTGGAGGAGGAGGACATGGATGTGGTGGTGGTGGATGTGGTGGTGGACATGGTGGTCGTGTGTGTGGTGATGGTGGACGTGGTGGTGATGGTGGACATGGATGTGGCGGTGGTGGTGGACATGGTAGTGGTGGACGTGGTGGACATGGTGTTGGTGGACGTGGTGGTGGTAGTGGTGGTGGGTGTGGTGGTGGCGGTGGAGGTGGTGGTGGTGGTGGACATGGGGGTGGACATGGTGATGGATGTGGTGGTGATGGACATGGTGGTAGTTGTGGACGTGGTGGTTGTGGTGGTGGTGGTGGTGGATGTGGTGGTGATGGACGCGGTGGTGGTGGACGCGGTGGTGGATGTGGGGGTGGTGGTGGTGGATGTTGTGGTGGTAGACGTGGTGGTGGCTTCGTGGTGGACGTGGTGGTGGTGATGGACATGGTGGTGGTGGACGTGGATGTGGTGGTGGTAGACGTGGTGGTGGCCTCGTGGTGGATGTGGTGGTGGCCGTGGGGGTGGTGATGGACATGGTGGTGGTGGACATGGTGGTGGTGGTGGACGTAGTGATGGTGGATGTGGTGGTGGACGTGGTGTTGATGGTGGACGTGGATGTGGTGGTGGTCTCGTGGTGGATGTGGTGGTGTTGGTGGTGGTGGATGTGGTGGACCTGGTGGTGGTGGATGTAGTGGTGGTGGACATGGTGGTGGTGGGGGAGGTGGTGGTTGTGGACGTGGTGGTGGTGGTGGAGGTGTTGGTGGATGTGGCAGTGGTGGATGTGGCGTGGTGGACATGGTGGTGTTGGACGCGCTGGTGGTGGATGTGTGGGTGGTGGATGTGGGGTGTGGACGTGGATGTGGTGGGGGTGGACTCATGGTGGCTGTGGTGGTGGTGTGATGGACATGGTGGACGCAGTGGTGGATGTGGTGGACATGGTGGTGGTGGACTTAGTGGTGGTGGTGGAGGTGGTCGTGGACGTGGTGGAGGTGGTGGATGTGGTGGTGGTGAAGGAGGTGGTGGTGGTGGATGTAGTGGTGGATGTGGTGGACGTGGTGGTGGAGGTGATGTTGTTAGTGGATGTGGTTGTGGTGGACGTGGTGGTGGTGGTGGTCACGTTGTGGTGGTGGGTGTGGTGGTGATGAACGTGGTGGTGGTGGACGTGGTGGTGATGGACGTGGTGGTTGTGTACATGGTGGTGATGGACGTGGTGGTGATGGACGTGGTGGTGGTAGACCTGATGGTGGTGGACATGGTGGTGGTGGACGTGGTGGTGGTGTATGTGGTGGACATGGTGGTAGTAGATGTGGTGGTGGTGGAGGTGGAGGTGGGTTTGGTGGTGGATGTGGTGGTGGTGGACATGGTGGTGGTGAACGTAGTGGTGGTGGACATGGTTGTGGTGGACGTAGTGGTGGTGGATGTGGTGTTGATGGGCGTAGTGGTGGTGGTGGACGTGGTGGTGGTGGACATGGTGGTGGTGGCGAGGCCACCCGACCAATAGTTTTCGCCGTTTCCGGCTTCAGGGCCCATATACTTTCAAAACACCATATATATCGATCAGGTGACTTCACGAGCTCTACCAAGTTGTGTGTGTGTTCCCTACTATTAATTTCCAGTGCACCCGACTTACCATCCACCGATGCGGGTACCTAATGACCACAATGAATCAGGGAGCTAGCTGTAAAGAAAAGGCAGCAAAACACAAACCCAACCAATAACATTCAAATACTGTTTAAATGACCACGGACAACTGGAAGTTTTAAAATGTTTATCTAAAGTTCGTTTTCTTCATGCATCAAGTATACAAGAATGAGACAATCAATGACCAAGATAATGTAAATTATGTAGCTATATAAAAATAATGATAGGGTAATCATTGAAATACTAATATAAAATGCAAGAGAAAAATACTATGCAATTCAGTAATATCTAAGCATGGGCAGACTATGTATGGGTAACTATAGGAGGGCCTATAATGAGTAACACGCTTCACTTAAAGTAAAGGGGCCTTTGAACAGTCTAGGTAATGAAGTTCTAGACCATATCAGAAAATTACAAACTGCAATGCAAAATATAATCTCTAACAAGTGAGAAGACATAGGAACAAACTTATGAAAATATGTAATTGACTTTCAATAGTTGCGGAAAGGCATGGAAAATATAACATATGCAATGATGAACTTTATTAAAGCAAAAAGTTAGAAATTCAGAAGGTGCAAGATTTTAAGAGTTTCAGAGCAATATTTACCTAGAAAGGTGTGATAACCAAACCCTGGCCACGGGTCAGTTAAGGACAGGAAACCCTCAAGGAAGGATACCCCTCAAAGGACAGCAGGTGCAGAATGGACACCCAGGACAGGACAGGATACCCTCGGAATAGGAATCAGGACAGGACCCTCAGGACAGGACAGCAAACCCTCAAGACAGGACCGCTCAGGACAGGACCGGAACCCACAGTTTGGAAGCAACGCCTGCGCTCCACCCGCTCTGCAGTTATCGATCAAGACCCCGATTGGGTCAGCGAACTCCCAGCAAAGTGCTTCGCCAGCACTTTAAGGTTCAGTGAAACCTTAGTCTATGGTCAAATTCGGACAGAGTGCTTCGCAGCGCTCTGTATCTTCAGTCACCTATTGAGTGCGTTGGGTCAGTGACAGGTCAGCTAAACCAGACAAGTCGGACGGTTCACTAGGTGAACCCAGGGTAGATATACAGTTTGGGGACAGTGTACCACCCTCCAATGTTGCAAAGTGTCAGAATCCCTCAATTTGGATTGGTCCTAAGGTAGGATTTGGGTAACACACCAATCACGACATAGAGTTTCAAGCCTACATTTGCATAATAGGGTACCGCCTAACTAGATTGGGGTTCTCATGAGAACTGGTGCAGAAATACAATGGCAACTTTAACAATGTTGCTCCGTGAGAACATATGATTGGTTCAGCCGAGTTTTCGGGTCGTTTCTCAGGAGCATCTTGCTCATCACTGCCAACTGGCTGTGTTCCATCAGTCAAGGTCTGCTCTGCCTCGGCAAGTCGCGCAGGCGCAGAAGGACCTCCAAAATGGTTCTCGGTACAGACAAACCCCATTCCCCGCGGTACATAAAAGTAAGCGAAAAACAAATTAATACATAGTAATGTCATTATGAAAACACATCACAGGATTTGTACTTTTAACTCATCATCAAGAAATAAAACTATTGCGTTTAAATGTTAGCCACATTGATACAGTCACAAGATCAGTGGCACGAGCAGTACCACATGATAAGCACAGCTATGAATTACGCATGCGCATAACTTTCCCTCCACTTCTGCAGACGCGTCAGGACACGTGAGTGTGGCTGACGCATGCGCAGTAACTAAATACAAGCGGCGGCCATTTTAGGTGACTCGGGTAAATTATTTTAGTAAAACACATGTGCAAGCTTCGTTATCTATGTTCAAACTCAACATAAACGTTAGTAAAACATACATTTGTTACCTTATTACACATAAACGAGGTTCTTGACTACAGCAAGTCCGCAAAATATGCGAAGCTTTGCTTCATCAATCCCCTCTTTGATGATATTTACTATCATCACAAAATATAATGGAACCAGATGCCAACTTTCTTTCACACTTTATAAAGTTCTATCTCTTCCAGCAATCGTTCTAACTTTTCTCTTTCAGTTCTAGTAGGGTGAGAAGTCTTCACCTTCTTGTATATCTGATCATTCACTTCTTCCAATTCAATCTCATCCACACTCCGTTTCAACCCTCTTGCATTTACCTCGTGCTTCTTGGTGCGCTTGCGGTATTTACAGCACAAGAAAATGAAAAGTATAATAAGACCTATAATACCAATTGGCATCAGTATTTTGAACAATAAGCTTTTACCTATGCTAGCAAGCCAATGACCTACATTTGAGAGACCATCTACCAGTCTCTTCCAGGCACTATCAACCTCGAGTGGTTTGAGTTCCTTTGCCAAATTAGTAATGTTTTTCACATATCTTTTGATCTGTACACTTTTATCCGGAATATAAGTGCAACAATGTTGCGCCTTCAACATCCGGCAGACTCCGCCCTCTTTCGCTAATAAGGTGTCAAGAGCAAGTCGATTCTGCAAAACCATTGATCTGATCGCAACCATTTCAGTATTGACCAGCAGAAATCCATGAGCTGTTTCAGTAGACAGCACATCCACTATAGTAGACAATTTGCAAATTCTGTGAGTGTTCAGAACCACTCCCACTCCAGGTATCAGTGCACTGAAAATACTACCCATAATTTCACCTATACTTTCTCTTTTACTACGCACTAAGCCATTAGTATCTTCATTGCTTCCAGCTTTCCCATTCACATGGTATATTTTCGGGAAGACAATGCCAAAGTAGCAGCTTCCATACCAGTGATCCGGCAATTTGAAATAAGCCTTGTCCCCACAAATATAATAAATTCCAGGAAACACAGGCTCTGACCCATTTTTGAAACCCCAACCTCCAATTACCTTGTAATTATGTTCGCATTCACTGGAACCAATGAAAACATTATTATAATAGCTAGTCTTCTCGCGGTGAAGACATAGCTTGCCTTTCTTTTCAAAATCCAGCAACAGAGCAGGTCCCGCTCCACCATTTGAGGTGCCTTCCATGTTCTCTGCCCACTTTGGCTTTTTCTGACTTTCGTCATTAGCCTTCTTTTGAATTTTAATTCTTCTTTTCTCTGCCATGTTCAGGAACATCTTTTCCTGCTCACGCAAAGAACAAGTCAAGTTATCTCTGTGTGCGTCTGCTATGTCAATGTTACCTATAGTCAGAAAGTAGTCGCCCATATATCTTATGGTGTCACTTTTGGTATGTACAGGATTCAAGTTCCCACGTATCGGAAGTTCAGAAAAAATCACGTCATTATTAGAGTAATAGTACTGTAACGGTCCTCTTTTGTAAAATAAACTAGCTAAAATGCTACAGGAGATTCCATATGTCAATGGCAGGTGAAGGTATGTCACGCCTTCAGCCACAGAAGTAGGTAGCTTCATGCAGACATAGCAATCTTCAATTTCCATAGTTTCTACATAGTGTATTAACAAGTTTGCAAAAACATTTAAGTGTGTCCTGTTCTTAATTCCATGATAATGTAATCCTCCCTCATCTGATGCTTCTACGTCTCGTTTTGTTTGTCTCAGTGCTCTCTCATGTCTTGCTACACTCTGTGTTGTCAACTCCTCACTGTCAGTATTTACAGTTTCAGTAGGGACAATGTTAGTATCTTTACTTACAGCAAAGGGAATGAAAATTGTTAATCCTATCCAGATGACTATCAGTACTACTACACTACATATACACACCTTGCAACACGTCTTAAAACGGCTGCAACTAGGTCTACCATTCACTGTTGAATCAGACATTTTGGCTCAGAAGGAGTTTCTCGACCCCTCTTTTTGGCTTTACACAACTAGCTTACTTTGTGCAAATTCACGGTGGTTCGTCTTCTTCTTCAGCTGAGTACTCAGGGACGGGCTCTCCGTCGCTCACGTCAGTTATATCAAGATCTTCAAGTTCTTCCAAAACCAGTGTCCATTCAGGAGACTTGTACTTTTTGTTTTGTCTTTTTATTCGTTCACTCCTTCTTTTGGAAGAGTCTTCTTCCTGCTCTGCTATCCGAGCACTTCTTCTTGCTTCTGCACGTTTTTCTTCCACTGTCTTTATCCTTAGTCTCAGTCTCTTTATGAACCTAGGCTCAAGGTTGTTTCTTTTCTTTAGTCTCTTAGTTGGTACTTGGACTTCACTTTCTTCTCTTATCCTCTTATTCTCTTTAGCTTGAGGCAATTCTGCTTCACTTTCTTCTTCTTCTTCCCTTATCTCGCTAGTTCCAGGGCTATCATCAATTTCTTCTGCCTGGTTACTAATCTGGCCTAGTTCAGGAATATTTTGTTTTTGGCTTTCGATTGTCTCTGTTTCTGTTTCCTGAACCCGTTCTTCTAACCCTATCTGATCCTGTTCAAGCACTTCGATCTCTTGATTTTCTTCTGCTCGAACTATTACTCTATGTCTAGTCTGTCCCTTATCCACATCAGGAGTTAGTGGAGGCGTATCAAACACTTGCTCTGTATCCTGCACTTGTTCAGTATCAGGCACTTGTTCAGTCTTATTCACTTGTTCTGTATCAATCACGTGCTCTGTCCCTGTCTGACCTTCTCCTTCCTCAGTTTTGATGTGAATCTCAAGCGGCTGAGGTTCTTCGCCTGTGCCTTGCTTTTCCTGACTAATCCACTCTCTACCTTCACAAAGTCGTTCTCTTGTTCTGATAGGATCTTCAGTCAGATCAATCATCGGTATCCATTCTTCTGGCCATATGCTTGGCAGCTCGTCATCAGCTACTCCTGGCTCAGCTTCCTGGACCTCTTCAGCAGGCTGGATTCTTGGCAGTTCGTAGTCAACTACTCCTGGGCCAACGTCTGCTGTTCCTGCAACCTGACTGGTGCTGGGCTGCTCGTTGTCAGCTGCTTCTGGTCTGGCTCCTGCAGAGTCCTCTGCTGGTTGCCCTTCTTCTGCAAATTCTTTGTCTGGTAATACCTTCTGGGTGTGGCCAGCGTGGATCCACTGGGGAACACCTGCGACCTTCACTGCAGTGGTTGTTACCAGGATTACTTGGCGTTTCTTTCCCCACCTTGGTGCCAGACAGTTTGATCGAGTGTGCTTCTTTATTTTGACCCAGTCTCCTGGAACCAAGCTGTGGAGAGGAGTCGTTGGATTGAGGATGCCGTCGTCTCCAATCTGGCGAGAGATAGAACGCACTTGGTCACCCAATCTTCTGCAGTATTCAAGCACCAAATCATCAGTAATACTCAACAGTTTGCTTCCTGGCACCCATGCTTGTCTCATCACTCTTCCCATAATGATTTCATGGGGACTTAGGCCTGTCTTGCGGTCAGGAACACTTCTCAGTCCCATCAGGACCAGGGGCAGGGCCTTCACCCAGGTCATGCCAGTAGCATCTGTCAGCTTTGCTAGTCTGTTTTTGATAGTTCCATTTACTTGTTCCACTATTCCAGAAGCCTCTGGGTGGTATGCACAATGTAGTTTCTGCCTTATTCCAAAGGCCTTACAGAGTTCAGCCAGTATTTCATTCTGGAAATGTCCACCCTTATCTGATTCAATAATGAATGGTATCCCGAATCTAGGTATCAGTTCTTTTAGTAAACACTTCGCTACTGTCAGTGTGTCACTTTGGGGAGTAGGGTAAGCTTCTACCCATTTTGAAAATACGCAAACAATGACAAGGACATATCGCTTCCCTTCACAACGGGGCATGGTGATGAAATCAATCTGTATTCTTACAAAGGGACCCCCTGATCTCCCAATTTTGCTCAGTTCAACCATTGTCCTCTTGCCTGGGTTCATCTGTTGACATGACAGGCACCTCTGGCAGAGGGACTCTGCTACCTTCCTGAACTTTTTACTGTACCAAGTCTGTTGAAATACCAGAATCATGGCATCCCTACCAATGTGTGATCCTTCATGTATTAATCTTGCCATTGTGCCAAGCAAGTGTCGGGGTAACACAGGCATACCAGTTGGGCCCAAGATGACACCATCCACACGTCTCGGTCTACACCCATCCTCCTTCCATTTCTCTCTTTCTTGCCAAGGAGCCGATTCCTGCCACTCTCTCACTTCATCCCATGTAGGTACTTCTTCAAACACCTGAAGCTGGCAGCTGGTTCCTGGCCCCCCTCGTTTTGGATTTACAATATACCGATCTTTGGCGCACCATTGGGCCACTCGATCAGCATAATCGTTTCCCAGTGATACTTTGTCCATGCTCTTTTTATGAGCAGCACATTTTACCACTGCCAGTTCTTTGGGCAACTGGATGGCCTCTAAAAGGTCATGAACAACCTTTGCATTCCGAATGGGAGTACCTGAGGAAGTCATGAATTCCCTCTGTAGCCACAATTGGCCAAAGTCATGCACAACTCCATAACAGTACTGACTGTCAGTATACACTGTTATGCGTAAGTCCTTCCCAATTTTGCAAGCTTTTATCATAGCAATCAATTCGGCTACTTGTGCAGACTTGATGTTATATAGGTAACCTGCTTCTTCAATTTTTGTAAAAGAGACTACTGCATAAGCAGCACTCAGGCCTCCTAGTTCATGTCTTAGACAGGAACCATCCACAAATAGTTCTTTATCATGTTCAGGCAACGGCGTTTCTTTTATGTCTGGGCGTGGTTTAGTACTGAACTCTGTCAGGTCAATGCAGTCATGTTCATCATCATCCCCACCTTCCATTTCCAAGGGGTCGGGGAGCAAAGTGGCAGGGTTCAGAATACCACACCTAACAATGCTTACATTTGCTGCACCCACAAGAATCCTCTCATATTTAGTCAGCCGACTAGGGGTGAGATACTGTGTTTTAGTTCTGGTCAATAGAATTACTACTCCATGCGAAACATACACAGTCACAGGATGTCCCATGACAATGGACTCACTTTGTTCTAAACTTGCACAGGTAGCAGCTACTGCTTTCAGACAGCCTGGCAACCCAGCAGCTACTGGGTCCAAAGTGGCAGAGAAATAAGCCACAGGCCTTCTGGTCGTGCCATGTTCTTGAGTCAGGACTGACAATGCGCAATTATCGCGAGTGTCCCAGAATAGGGCAAACTCTTTAGAATAATCTGGCATTCCCAGCGCAGGGGCTGTACACAGACAGTTTTTCAGTCTTGTGAAAGCCATTAGGCTTTCATCGTCCCATTCTACAATGTCTGGCATTCCTCTCGTGGTCATTTTTATCAAAGGCCTGGCTAAGACTGCAAATCCCAGAATCCACTGCCTGCAGTACCCTAGTACACCCAGGAACATTCTGACTTCTTTTTGAGTACGGGGCAACTGCATCTTTTGAATTATTCTCACTCTTTCTGATGTGACTTTTCTGACACCCTTTTCTATTTGGTGTCCTAAATATTTTACTGATTTTGCACAGAACTGTAGTTTGTCAGGGGCCACTTTATGCCCTTTCTCACACAGATGATTTAGGAGGGCAATGGTGTCAACTACACAGTCCCTATGACTTTTAGACGCCAGTAGAAGGTCGTCTATGTACTGCACTAACACAGAGTTCCCAGGTAAGGTCAAAGTCTCTAGACATTTTTTCAAGATCTGATTAAAGATAGAAGGGCTCTCTGTATACCCCTGAGGGACCCGGTTCCAGCAATACACGTGACCTTCGAAGGCAAACGAGAAAAGAAATTTGCTGTCGGGGTGCAGGGGTATCGAAAAGAATGCATGACATAAATCAATCACAGTGAACCACTCAGCATCCCAAGGAATCTGGTACAATATCACTGCTGGGTTCGGGACAATGGGGCAGCAAGGAACTACAATTTTGTTAACCTTTCTCAGGTCTTGCACTACCCTATACTTGCCGCTAGGCTTCTTGATGCCCATAATCGGTGAGTTGCATGGGCTGCTCATCACTTCCTGTATGATGTCTCCTTCTAATAATTTTTGAATTTCCAGAGTGACACCTGCTTTCACTTCAGCATTCATTCGGTAGGGCTTAGTGTTAGGATATACTGCATTGTCCTTGATAGCTATCTGTATGGGGTCCACATCTTTCATTAACCCCACATCTTTTCCAGTGAAATCCCACACCTCTGGCTTTACCGCTTCCTGGAGTTCTTGGGGCAAGTCCTGCAGGGTCAATCTTTTAATTTCTGAGTCAGGTCTAAGTAACAATAGTTTATAAATGCCATCTTCATCCGGGGTCTGTATTTCAACACCCTTTGGTGTGCAAAAGATGGTACAGTTCATTTTGCACAGCAAATCACGACCCAGTAGATTCACTGGACTGGTGTCACAGACGACAAATCTATGCATCTGTTTAAAATTTCCAATTGAAATTTCCATTGGTTCGGTAACAGGAGTACTAATCAATTGATTAGATACACCCACTACTTGGATATTTTCTCCCGAGAGGGGTAGGTTTGGAACGTCCACTGTTCTTACAGTAGAACGGGTAGCGCCAGTGTCCAACAGAAAGGTGTCATCATTTCCGTCAACCTTTCCTTCAATGTATGGTCCAGTCTGGTCTACCGGCAAGGAAGCGCCAAGTACGCACTCCTCGTCCTCCCCTCTCAGGCCCCGTCAGTCCTGATCATTACAAAGGAAGGTATCATTTAGCAGATACTGCGAAGTTGCTGTATTTCTGTTCTCCCCGCTTTCCCAAACTTCTATCTCCTCACCCTCTGCCTGTCTTCCCCTGTATACCTGCTTGGGTGCTCGAGGCACCTGAACTGTTTTTACCTGGGGTTGAGTCTTTCTTGGTCTTTCTTTCTGCGTCTGTGGATTTAAATCAGGAGTATTTGCATTATCATCTAATAATTGGGGACACTCGTTACGCCAGTGTCCAATTTCGCCGCACTGATGGCAGGGAAATTTCTTCATAGCCTCTTCCCTGCTAAATTTGGGCCGGGGCTTTCCTCCACCCCCTCCCCCAGGACTTTTGTTCTCAGCATTCTTAACCATGTTACTCAATTGTTTTTCCTGCTGTTCTGCGAGCTTCACCTGAGCCCACATCACCTTTTCCTTAAGGGCCTTTTTCTTTTCTGCCATCTCGTCCTCGCAGTACTTAGCGTACCGCAGGACCTCATCCATTTTCTTAGTATGCCAACAGATTTTATTATCTTTTATCCACTGACAAATTTCAGGTCTTAAACCATTTACAAACCTGTAAATAAAGTGCGTCATGTCCTTCAAATCGATGTTATCAATACCACTGTATGTTTTAAATACCTGCAATAACCTCTCATAGAAGGAGTGCACTGTCTCGTCCCTTTCCTGTGTTGTTCTATCTATTTTTGTCCAATCAGTTTCTTTTGCGGGCACCTTTTCTTTCAAATGCTGAATTACCTGCTCATATTTTCGCATGACATCCTTTGATGGCTCCCCTGTTTCCTTATTTCTTGGGTACTCCTCACTGGGCCAGTCTATGGCTATTTTACACTGGGTCCATAAATCTACTGGAACCACAATGTCGAAAAACCCATCCAGGTCTTTCCACAGACATTTTTGTACCTTCACGAACCTCTCCACTTGCCTGTACCAGTCAACTGGTTTCTCTCGTAATTTTGGAAAATCGTTCGTAAAGGACACAATATCCTGTCTAGACCAGGGGACATGCACATATTTCCCTCCTGGAACTTCGCGCATGGGGCATAACTGCTCAGGTTTTTCTACCTCCCTTAAAGCAAACTCAGGAGTCGCTTGTCGGGAGCGAACCTCTTCCCTCTTTTTCGCCCACCTGCTTCTCCATCTTTCCACATCTCCCCATTTCTGCAGCACCCCCATTAATTCTTTAATCTGCAACTTCTTCCCCGCCACATTCAGGTGCTCTATATCTTTGTCTGAGAAGTCTGCTCTGTACGGTTTCTGTAAGGGCTTGGATTTTGAGATATCTACCCCCATACTAACTGCTGTTTCGGTCAGTTTTTCGTGGAGCACTCTAGTGTTCCTTGTAAAACTTTTACATATAAACGACAATTCTTCTTCGGAGTAGGTATTCAATCGATCCAACCCCACATTTCCTGCCATTAATTCTTCTATTTCGACCCTCAGCTTGTAGAGGTCTAAAGGTTTCGTTTGCGGAGTCTGTTTCTCTAATTCACGACTCCAACTCTCAATTTCATCCGGAGTTACCAGAGAGACATTCCTAGTACCTGTTGCTGATTCTAATTTAATTTCTTTTGTATTAAAAAGGTTATGCCTCTGCTGCATTCCCTTTCCGGTCGGTTTGTTTGGCAAGTCCAAAAACGCAACTTCAGACTCGCACTCACTGGACTGATCATCTATGATTATCGGTTCCTGTCTCGGGGGTGCCATGACTGGGGTCATAACTGGAGTAATCGGATTTCCCTGACCATTTCCGTATAACGGGACCACCGGTCCAATAGTTACTGGAATAGTCAATGCCTCAGGACTGGTATTTAACTGGGAGATCTTCTGAATTATTTCTGTCCTTTGTCTAGCTAGAGCCTCTTGCTCCTTTTCCACTAGTATCCTTCTTAAAGTTGTGTCATGTAATATCTGTGGGGTCAGGGGAGGAGTAAAACTCGGGGCAGTAGGATGCGTTTCACTGGGTCCTCCACCATAATTTGGTTTCGGGAATAAAGTTCCGGTATTAAAGGACCTGCGCTCTTCCCCATATGGAGGTTGAACAAAAGGCAGTCCTGAATTCGATGGTTTCTCTTCGCTTTCATACAAGGGTCTGGGAAAAAAGATTTTCGTACGTGAATATTTTTCTTCCTGGCTTGCGGGCACTTTGGGATATATATCCCTTGTTTCCGCCGGTTCGGGTTTCTCAGGATAGGGCAATACTTGACCACCCCCTCCCAGTCCCAGGGACCTGTCTTCTTCCTTTAGGAAGTGGCGTCGGGGAGCATCTCCTACACTGGAAGGTCGGGTTTCCTCATTGTAAGGTGGCGGACTCCTGGTACAGATGTCATCTATCAATTCATCATCTGATTCCCCCGGACCCCCCCAATGTTTACACTTTTCGGTGCTTTTCTCACCTGCTCCAACGTTATGACATGCCGGCATCATGGGAAACAGACCCTCAACAATCATACTCTGCCTCCACTGTTTCATCCTTTTATCCCTGGACTCCTGTTTCAGCCTGGGGTACCACTTGGTCAAACCCTTGTCCATTCGGGGTCTTTCTCTTTCAAAAGCCTCAATCTCCCATTCCTCTAATGCCTCATTGTGAGAAGTTGGCCTGGTAGGGGATGTTTCCAATTCTGGAACCACCTACTACCTGACCAAACAATCCCTTATGGTGTCTGGTTGTAAGTCAACCTTATTAGACAAGCTATCCTAGGGGTAGCATGGACTAAGCAGCCTAAAGGCTTAACTTAAGAGGTCGTGTTAAGCGAGCTGTTTTACCACATACAATCCTGTAATACCAAATGAAAGGACACCACACAAGTATATATTATAAAAATATATGTGTTTATTACTAAAAACAATCCCCAGTATTCTTTATGAATAAAGGGGCACAAGCGTTAAATCAAAAGCACTGTTTAAACACACAAGTTGCACAATTATGGATGAGGGCGGGTGGCCACTCAAACCATATACTAAACAAGTGGTATAAGAAAGGCCACTCGAGCAGTGGTTAGGCCTAGGGCCTAGGGAATCGCTGGGAGCAGTCAGGACAAGCAATGCTGAAGTCGGGAATGGCCCTCGGGATTCGGGAGATGTGCGGAAAGCGCACGCATGCACCAATGTTAACCAATGGTGCGTAAAAGTCAAAGAGTTAAAGTTTAAGGACACTTCCGCTGAACCTAGAGGAACAAAACTTAACACACAGACCCTAGAGGTGTGCACCAGTGTGGGAACACCGGCGGAGCAAAGTTACCTCACCCACAGGAAGTGGGTGCACAGGGTCGAAGTGGCGTCGGGTTTTGACACGCAGGCTCTTGGTGCTTGGAGCTGAAAGGGCTGCAGGCAGGGTGAAGACGAAGTGTCCGGTGGAGTCCAAGGGTGGACTCAAGTTGTAGAGTACCTGAAAGCAGAGGGGACAGAGTCTGGGTCACTCAGCAGTGACCAGGGTGGAACCAGGACGGAACCAGGCAATGTCGGGCGCAATCAGGTGGTCGTCGAGGAGCTTCTCTCCGCTGTCACGTGGGCTCTGGGGCATCTGCGATGTCCAGGAGCAGGTCACGATCTGTCCCACGCAGGCTCTCACCGTCGGTGCAGTCGGCTTCAAGTTTGGAGCAAACAAGCCTTGGTAAGAGCAATCCACGCAGGATCGGAAGATTGCTTCTCACTCGGACCAGGAAGGTCAGAGTCGGGGCTCCTTTTCAGGGGAGCTGGTGTGGATCTGGAGCAACCAGAATCACAAGTCTTTTTCGGTAGTTCGTCGGCACAGGGACCACAAGCCAGCTGGCAAGTGACCGGGCCAACGCGTTGAGCCAAATCGTGCCAAAGGGCCCCACGCAGCACTCGTCGAGTGTGGAGGGCTGAACTTCGGCTCAGGAGTAGCTCAGGGTGGGGGCTTCTCAAACCCCGGTGTACAGCTTCGAGGGTCACTCGTGGGCTGCACGGTCAGCGTCTCGTGGTCACTTCAAGATGGCGTGCCCCACGCTTCCGGTCACCTCCACGGGTCTCAGCTTTGCATGGACTGTGGATCGGGCTGTTAGAAGCTGGGCAGGCTTGATCTCGTCGATCTCAGTCGCTCGAGTTCCGGCGGGAACTGCAACTAAGTAGACGTCGAGGGCTGGATGGTGCCTGCTGCTGCAGGGTGGTCACTCCTTGACCACAAGGGAGATTCTTCGGGCTTCCACGTTGAGATGGAGGGCGAAGGGTCCAGAATATCGTTTCAAATGTTTCTTCCAGGAAATCTGATGTGCATTGGCACTGCTCCCCCTCTTATTCGAATCTGGTGGGCGTGATTACCTGCTAGGTCCCCTCCTATGGGTGGGACCCAGGAAG
Organism: Lissotriton helveticus; assembly: GCF_964261635.1. Taxonomy (NCBI): domain Eukaryota; kingdom Metazoa; phylum Chordata; class Amphibia; order Caudata; family Salamandridae; genus Lissotriton; species Lissotriton helveticus. The sequence goes on from NW_027611682.1 coordinate 1,767,111, forward strand.
TGGGTGGATACACCCCCTTCCTTTGATCCAGGCCGCCCTGGCACGAGGGCTGGAGTGCCCCAGAACCGGTTTGGCCGGATTATGCAAGGGGCAGCCTTGTGCGCCCCAGGCAGTGTCTGGTTTCTTTCAAACCTCCCTGCTACAATACACTATCTCCTGTCTGGAGGGCGGTGACACCCTCCTGTGACAGGAAACCCTTTGTCCAGGACCCCCTTGACTGAGTTTCGGTCAGCTCCAGGGGTCCAGACATTTGTCTGTGGCAGAGGCATCCATTTTGTGGATCTTAAGGCCTTTGGAGAAATCAACCGCATTAAAGTGAAGTAACATGTCTTACCCCTCTAGAGGGGTGGAATGCCATCCCCGTCGCCAGAACTGGCGAGGGGATGGTATTCCAAAGCGTATGACACCTTACACGACATGTTTTGATAAAGCCAAACCAAAGTTGCTAAATAACCGCGAGGATTATAAGGCACTTAATAGTATATGGTATGGCATTATCCTGGAACAGCTTAGGGATTTGTTCCCGACGGCTGCAGACAGGCTCAGCTCATGCTAGAGCTCCATCTCACATAAAACCACGCACTCAGCCTCCAGGATTGATGAGGCCTTCTATAGGAGTGGCTCACAGGTTTACATGTGTCCAGATATAGGTTTAGATATAGGTATACTATACCTAAGCAAGGGGTGTGTACACCACCTTACCCCAGCTGAGTGATCAGCCAGTTGTGTCAATTTAAGAACCAGCCAGGGGTGGCAAAAGATATGCTGCAGCCCCTGGTAGGCCTTAGTGGCCCCTATGCCCTGTGCACCTATAGTGCATTCTACAGGGGCTGACAAGGAGTCCATTTCCAATTGGTATGTACCTAGGGTACATGGAATCCATTTTACAGAGAGAGCAGATGGCCTGGGGCCCTGATTAGCAGGGAACCAGGTCAACTAAGTCAAAAAACCAGCTAAACACAGGCAAAAAATCTGGGGTAACCATAGTCAGGTAGCCACCTTCCTACATAACCCCCCCCCAAACGAAAGGAGATAAGGCTATCCTTGGCCAGGTAAGCCTATATTGCCTGAGTGGCCATATAAGGAAGTACCTGCACTAGCATGGGTACCCCCTGTCTCATGGTCCACTAAGCAGTCCCTCACCCTTTGGGTATTAGAGGGTCTCCACCATAGGGAATCACTACCTTGGGTGTGTTTATGCAAAGTTAAAGGCTGGTTTGGATATGGAGTATTGAAGCGAGGCTCTACTAATTTAGGGCTTAGCTTCCTCCCATTATCTTCCACCATGTGTGCCTTTCTCTCTTTAACTGAGTTGCACTGTGCTCTCAGGGTCAACCTCTGGCTACCTAAAGCTGGAGGCTGGGCCCCTCTGTTTGGCTTGCTGGAGGGACAGTTCAGGTTTGGGCCCCTTGGGTCCCAGGTTTGGCTGTGCCCAACAGAATCCATCTGTGGGAGGTCCCTAACTGTTTTTAAGGGGGCTCCCTCAGGAGTTTTTAAAGTTTTCACCTTACTAGGGCTACTAGTTTTGGTGCACCTAATCTTTTGATGGGGGTGCTTTATTTGACAGGGGGCCCTCTGGGTCTCACTGTCCTTCTTGTCCTCTGCAGCCCTGGGCTGGCTAAGGCAAGGTAGAGAGGGGCAGGTTACCTGCTCCAGACTGGGTCCCACCTGAGAAGGGTCCACTGACATCAGAGGTTCTGTCAGGCTAGGCCCAACCACCTCTGGGGCAGCTCCTTCATCAGGGGTAAGATCAGTTCCCTGAGGAGGCTGATCCTGTCCTAAAGTCTGGTGAGGGGGAGATTTCTCTTCCTCCTCCATGCTCTCAGTTTGTGTGGAGTTATCCATCATTTCAGGTTTCACAACACACATGTCAGTTTGAGTTTGGGCTGTGGCCATCACAGCCCCACCAACCTTTTCAGGAGGAGACTCAGTTTGGGTTTCTGCTGTTATCATAACAGCTTTGCTATTCTGTTCAGGAAGAGCTTTTACTAAAGATGGGGCAGAGAGTTTCTCAGCCCTACCAACCTTTTCAGGAAGGACATCTTGGATTGGGGCTGTAGCCAGTACAGCCTCACTAACCTTTCCATGGGAATTCACCATTCTAGAATGGGTTTCCTGTTCAACCTCAGCCCAGGCTGAGATTTCTAAATCATTACCCAGTAGACAGTCCACAGGCAAGTTTGGTGACACTGCCACTCTCTTTGGGCCAGTGACACCTCCCCAGCTGAGACTTACTACTGCCATGGGATGATTTGTTTGGATGCCATCAATGTTTATTACCTGGTATGTGGCACCAGGTAAAAGTTGCTTAGAGGGGACTATGCCATCAGCCACCATGGTGATGCTAGCCCCTGTGTCTCTAAAAGCTTCAACTCTTAAACCATTGATGATGGGTTCTTGTCTATACTTGCTCAAAGTATTTGGGCAAGCAGAGAAGTTGGCAAACCCCATGCCAGCCTCATAAACAAGATCATTGGGTGATGGGGACCTGGATAGGCCAGGGTCCACCTGATTTCCAAAAGTAAACCCACCCAGATTCCTGGGTGTGCTTCCACTTCCTGGGGGATTACTGCTGACAGTAACAGGAGGTGTTGAAGCTGGCTTTGGAGGTATATTTTCTTTATTGTTATTCTTGGGACAACAGCTGTCTGTTTTGTAATGCCCCACCTGTTTACAGGGATAACAATAGGGCTTTTTCTCAGTTGAAGAAGTGTCTTGGGACCCACCCCCATCCTTGGAGTTTTGGGGCCCTGGGGAAGTCTTTTCTTTACTTTTATCCCCACCCTTATCTTGAGGCTTGGTAGACTCCTTCTTCTGGTTACTGTCCTGATTCTTAGGCCTAATCCTGGTTCTGACCCATTTGTCTGCCTTCTTTCCCAATTCTTGGGGAGAGGTCAGATCAGAGTCTACCAGGTGCTGGTGTAAGAGCTGGTTCTGACAATTACTTAGGATCTGCTCCCTCATAATCAAATTATACAATCCTGTAAAGTCATGTACTTTGCTGCCATGTAGCCAACCCTCCAGAGCCTTAGTTGCACAATCAACAAAATCAGTCCAGTCCTGAGTCTGTGTCTTCTGGGTGTCTCTGAACTTCAACCTGTACTGTTCAGTGGTTAAGCCAAACCCATCTATCAGAACACTCTTCAGGACTTTGTAATTGTTTGCATCCTCATGTCTAACAGTGAGGAGCTTATCTCTCCCTTTCTCTGAAAAGGAGTACCATAAGATTGCTGCCCACTGTTCCTCAGGAACCTGCTGTACCATGCAGGCTCTCTCAAGAGCAGTTATCCATTTGTGGATATCATCCCCTTCCTTGTAGGGGGGCACAATCTTTGTCAGGTTTCTACTATCATAGGACCTGGGTTTCTCTTTAGGAATATTGCTGCCACCAGTGGCATCTAAGCCACACAATTTTTGCTCTCTTGCCAAGGCAAGTTTAGCTTGGGCTAAGGTAAGCTTAGCTTGACTCAGGGCTACCTCCTCTCTCTCTATCTGGAGTCTGACAGCCCTCATTCTAGCCCTATGCTCAGCTTTCTGAGAAGCACTCATGCCTCTCTCTGATTCTCTGGAGGCACTAGAAAGATGAGAGTCCCCTGAGGGAGATCTCACTCTTCTGTTGCCTGGGAGAATCACATGTTGGGTTCTGGGGAGGTGCTGGCCCTCTCCATTCCCCAGTAGGTCCAAGTTGGCCTGGCTAAGCCTACCAACTGGAACCTGGCTACCCTGATCCTGTACTTCTAAGTCCTCAACATCTGAGTCCTCATCCAAGTCATCATCATCCTCCTCTTCAGGGGGATCAACTACAGGGGGGTTCTCTCCATTTCCTGTGTCTAGGGAAGCTGCTTTTGCTTTCTCTAAGTCATCCTGTTCTAGGATTTCTACCAGGATTTGGCAGGTGGGGCTTCTGCCCCTTTTTAACCCTCTTGCTTTGCACAAGGCAATCAAGTCTCTGCGGGTTAGTTTGTCATATCCAAAAGTTGCCTGGGTAGGGTCAACTGTCACAGGAGCAGACCCTGAGGCTTTTCCTGTGTCAGACATGGTTACTAGTGAGGTGTAAGTGGTGCACTTACCTACACTAAGTGTTTTCCTACTGTACCTTGCTAGTTAGTTGTAGTCAGGGTGTGCTAATCCCTTCAACCTACAACTACTAAGTTCAGTAGAACTTAATATGCTAAGCTTTTGATTTTATATGTACCTAGAGGTACTTGATGTGATCTTTCAATTTGATATAAAGATTGCAATGGTAAAACAACAGCAAGCTCAAATCCGCACCGCTGCTCACCAATGTGATTAGTTGGCCTGGTAGGGGATGTTTCCAATTCTGGAACCACCTACTACCTGACCAAACAATCCCTTATGGTGTCTGGTTGTAAGTCAACCTTATTAGACAAGCTATCCTAGGGGTAGCATGGACTAAGCAGCCTAAAGGCTTAACTTAAGAGGTCGTGTTAAGCGAGCTGTTTTACCACATACAATCCTGTAATACCAAATGAAAGGACACCACACAAGTATATATTATAAAAATATATGTGTTTATTACTAAAAACAATCCCCAGTATTCTTTATGAATAAAGGGGCACAAGCGTTAAATCAAAAGCACTGTTTAAACATACAAGTTGCACAATTATGGATGAGGGCGGGTGGCCACTCAAACCATATACTAAACAAGTGGTATAAGAAAGGCCACTCGAGCAGTGGTTAGCCTAGGGCCTAGGGAATCGCTGGGAGCAGTCAGGACAAGCAATGCTGAAGTCGGGAATGGCCCTCGGGATTCGGGAGATGTGCGGAAAGCGCACGCATGCACCAATGTTAACCAATGGTGCGTAAAAGTCAAAGAGTTAAAGTTTAAGGACACTTCCGCTGAACCTAGAGGAACAAAACTTAACACACAGACCCTAGAGGTGTGCACCAGTGTGGGAACACCGGCGGAGCAAAGTTACCTCACCCACAGGAAGTGGGTGCACAGGGTCGAAGTGGCGTCGGGTTTTGACACGCAGGCTCTTGGTGCTTGGAGCTGAAAGGGCTGCAGGCAGGGTGAAGACGAAGTGTCCGGTGGAGTCCAAGGGTGGACTCAAGTTGTAGAGTACCTGAAAGCAGAGGGGACAGAGTCTGGGTCACTCAGCAGTGACCAGGGTGGAACCAGGACGGAACCAGGCAATGTCGGGCGCAATCAGGTGGTCGTCGAGGAGCTTCTCTCCGCTGTCACGTGGGCTCTGGGGCATCTGCGACGTCCAGGAGCAGGTCACGATCTGTCCCACGCAGGCTCTCACCGTCGGTGCAGTCGGCTTCAAGTTTGGAGCAAACAAGCCTTGGTAAGAGCAATCCACGCAGGATCGGAAGATTGCTTCTCACTCGGACCAGGAAGGTCAGAGTCGGGGCTCCTTTTCAGGGGAGCTGGTGTGGATCTGGAGCAACCAGAATCACAAGTCTTTTTCGGTAGTTCGTCGGCACAGGGACCACAAGCCAGCTGGCAAGTGACCGGGCCAACGCGTTGAGCCAAATCGTGCCAAAGGGCCCCACGCAGCACTCGTCGAGTGTGGAGGGCTGAACTTCGGCTCAGGAGTAGCTCAGGGTGGGGGCTTCTCAAACCCCGGTGTACAGCTTCGAGGGTCACTCGTGGGCTGCACGGTCAGCGTCTCGTGGTCACTTCAAGATGGCGTGCCCCACGCTTCCGGTCACCTCCACGGGTCTCAGCTTTGCATGGACTGTGGATCGGGCTGTTAGAAGCTGGGCAGGCTTGATCTCGTCGATCTCAGTCGCTCGAGTTCCGACGGGAACTGCAACCAAGTAGACGTCGAGGGCTGGATGGTGCCTGCTGCTGCAGGGTGGTCACTCCTTGACCACAAGGGAGATTCTTCGGGCTTCCACGTTGAGATGGAGGGCGAAGGGTCCAGAATATCGTTTCAAATGTTTCTTCCAGGAAATCTGATGTGCATTGGCACTGCTCCCCCTCTTATTCGAATCTGGTGGGCGTGATTACCTGCTAGGTCCCCTCCTATGGGTGGGACCCAGGAAGTGGGTGGATACACCCCCTTCCTTTGATCCAGGCCGCCCTGGCACGAGGGCTGGAGTGCCCCAGAACCGGTTTGGCCGGATTATGCAAGGGGCAGCCTTGTGCGCCCCAGGCAGTGTCTGGTTTCTTTCAAACCTCCCTGCTACAATACACTATCTCCTGTCTGGAGGGCGGTGACACCCTCCTGTGACAGGAAACCCTTTGTCCAGGACCCCCTTGACTGAGTTTCGGTCAGCTCCAGGGGTCCAGACATTTGTCTGTGGCAGAGGCATCCATTTTGTGGATCTTAAGGCCTTTGGAGAAATCAACCGCATTAAAGTGAAGTAACATGTCTTACCCATCTAGAGGGGTGGAATGCCATCCCCGTCGCCAGAACTGGCGAGGGGATGGTATTCCAAAGCGTATGACACCTTACACGACATGTTTTGATAAAGCCAAACCAAAGTTGCTAAATAACCGCGAGGATTATAAGGCACTTAATAGTATATGGTATGGCATTATCCTGGAACAGCTTAGGGATTTGTTCCCGACGGCTGCAGACAGGCTCAGCTCATGCTAGAGCTCCATCTCACATAAAACCACGCAATCAGCCTCCAGGATTGATGAGGCCTTCTATAGGAGTGGCTCACAGGTTTACATGTGTCCAGATATAGGTTTAGATATAGGTATACTATACCTAAGCAAGGGGTGTGTACACCACCTTACCCCAGCTGAGTGATCAGCCAGTTGTGTCAATTTAAGAACCAGCCAGGGGTGGCAAAAGATATGCTGCAGCCCCTGGTAGGCCTTAGTGGCCCCTATGCCCTGTGCACCTATAGTGCATTCTACAGGGGCTGACAAGGAGTCCATTTCCAATTGGTATGTACCTAGGGTACATGGAATCCATTTTACAGAGAGAGCAGATGGCCTGGGGCCCTGATTAGCAGGGAACCAGGTCAACTAAGTCAAAAAAACAGCTAAACACAGGCAAAAAATCTGGGGTAACCATAGTCAGGTAGCCACCTTCCTACACTCATACTGCGTTAGTCTCGGTCTGGGATGCAGTTCATTCATCCGAGTTCTTAAATTAAATAAGATCCTACCATTGAAAGTACCATCTAACGGAAAAGCCAATACTCCGTCATCTTTTGTGTACTTCACCCAATTCTCCAACCACACACAGGTATTGTACCCTCGGTCAAACATCATGAATGAGGCAGGAGTATTGGGTGGTGGGACAAGAACACCTTCTCTAGATTTAATCGGTTTGTCCGTTTTAAAATAATTTTTCACCTTACCTACAAGGGACATTTTTCTCTTGGTTTCGTACATAATATCGTATCTATTAGTTTTCCACTGATCCCTTTCAAACCCTAGGTGCCTTGGATCAGGTCGAGTTCCTGTAGTCTGCGAGTGCCACATACGACTTCTACGCTAAACTTTGTTTACAAACTACCTCCAATCAGAACGCGCTTCAGAAATCCGTGCAACCAATGGGTGCGCGACTCTAAATAATCTCCGCCAATGGGTGCGCAGCCCCTTCGTGAGACAGTTCCCACGCTCTGGCGCTCACCCCTCCTTTACAATCTCAGCTCCGCTACCCGCCCGCTGCTTCTACCAATCCCAGCGCGGCACAGAGTGACGTCAGAGGCGCTTCGCGACTGACTCCCTCCCTTCACAAGGTAACGGAAACTTTCTTTCTTTTAAAGTGCTCAGTGCTTGGTTATTTTACAACAAATACACATTCGCCACAGTGCTCAAGTGTCTAGACAGAGAAAGATTTGTTTTACTGCAAGTAAACTACTTCCATTTACTTTTCACTTGCTGCGGGCAGATCTCTTCCGCCTACCCTTCACTCTAGCATCGGTGAACCTGTTATTCCCCTAAACTCATCCACTTCTTTCCGGGATATATTCCGAGTTTAAGGTTTCTCAGCGGACCCCTCTGCTTTCACGCTAGCTCCGAGGAACCTGCTACTCTTCCGATGTGACCCTTACTAGGTTACGCCACTATGGGAATTTTGCCAATGAAACCCGTTACTGTCATTTATTCACACATGTATTCAGAAAACCCTAGTTAGTGCTTCCCGGTTATCCTAACCTGCACCTAACTTTCCTCGAGCCTGTGACCTCAGGACAATGGATTCTATTCACCACTTGCCCTTTCAATTCCCCGGGGAGTTCGGACAACATGAAACGATACGGTTTACAAATGCATGGATTAGTACATATAACAATATAAGAACAAGAATAATAACAATGCAAAAATTCATGAGTTTCAGCAGCGTATTCACAAGAGAATGATCAGGTCTCTTAGAACAGCCGCTCTTCTAGCAGCATCAATATACTAGCAGCTTCCGGCTCAACTAGTCCAACTAATCCCTGCCTTACTCCCAACTAGTCCCTAACCATCCTCTAGCTACCAGAAAACTGATAGAGCGCGCGAGGCCACCCGACCAATAGTTTTCGCCATTTCCGGCTTCAGGGCCCATATACTTTCAAAACACCATATATATCGATCAGGTGACTTCACGAGCTCTACCAAGTTGTGTGTGTGTTCCCTACTATTAATTTCCAGTGCACCCGACTTACCATCCACCGATGCGGGTACCTAATGACCACAATGAATCAGGGAGCTAGCTGTAAAGAAAAGGCAGCAAAACACAAACCCAACCAATAACATTCAAATACTGTTTAAATGACCACGGACAACTGGAAGTTTTAAAATGTTTATCTAAAGTTCGTTTTCTTCATGCATCAAGTATACAAGAATGAGACAATCAATGACCAAGATAATGTAAATTATGTAGCTATATAAAAATAATGATAGGGTAATCATTGAAATACTAATATAAAATGCAAGAGAAAAATACTATGCAATTCAGTAATATCTAAGCATGGGCAGACTATGTATGGGTAACTATAGGAGGGCCTATAATGAGTAACACGCTTCACTTAAAGTAAAGGGGCCTTTGAACAGTCTAGGTAATGAAGTTCTAGACCATATCAGAAAATTACAAACTGCAATGCAAAATATAATCTCTAACAAGTGAGAAGACATAGGAACAAACTTATGAAAATATGTAATTGACTTTCAATAGTTGCGGAAAGGCATGGAAAATATAACATATGCAATGATGAACTTTATTAAAGCAAAAAGTTAGAAATTCAGAAGGTGCAAGATTTTAAGAGTTTCAGAGCAATATTTACCTAGAAAGGTGTGATAACCAAACCCTGGCCACGGGTCAGTTAAGGACAGGAAACCCTCAAGGAAGGATACCCCTCAAAGGACAGCAGGTGCAGAATGGACACCCAGGACAGGACAGGATACCCTCGGAATAGGAATCAGGACAGGACCCTCAGGACAGGACAGCAAACCCTCAAGACAGGACCGCTCAGGACAGGACCGGAACCCACAGTTTGGAAGCAACGCCTGCGCTCCACCCGCTCTGCAGTTATCGATCAAGACCCCGATTGGGTCAGCGAACTCCCAGCAAAGTGCTTCGCCAGCACTTTAAGGTTCAGTGAAACCTTAGTCTATGGTCAAATTCGGACAGAGTGCTTCGCAGCGCTCTGTATCTTCAGTCACCTATTGAGTGCGTTGGGTCAGTGACAGGTCAGCTAAACCAGACAAGTCGGACGGTTCACTAGGTGAACCCAGGGTAGATATACAGTTTGGGGACAGTGTACCACCCTCCAATGTTGCAAAGTGTCAGAATCCCTCAATTTGGATTGGTCCTAAGGTAGGATTTGGGTAACACACCAATCACGACATAGAGTTTCAAGCCTACATTTGCATAATAGGGTACCGCCTAACTAGATTGGGGTTCTCATGAGAACTGGTGCAGAAATACAATGGCAACTTTAACAATGTTGCTCCGTGAGAACATATGATTGGTTCAGCCGAGTTTTCGGGTCGTTTCTCAGGAGCATCTTGCTCATCACTGCCAACTGGCTGTGTTCCATCAGTCAAGGTCTGCTCTGCCTCGGCAAGTCGCGCAGGCGCAGAAGGACCTCCAAAATGGTTCTCGGTACAGACAAACCCCATTCCCCGCGGTACATAAAAGTAAGCGAAAAACAAATGAATACATAGTAATGTCATTATGAAAACACATCACAGGATTTGTACTTTTAACTCATCATCAAGAAATAAAACTATTGCGTTTAAATGTTAGCCACATTGATACAGTCACAAGAGCAGTGGCACGAGCAGTACCACATGATAAGCACAGCTATGAATTACGCATGCGCATAACTTTCCCTCCACTTCTGCAGATGCGTCAGGACACGTGAGTGTGGCTGACACATGCGCAGTAACTAAATACAAGCGGCGGCCATTTTAGGTGACTCGGGTAAATTATTTTAGTAAAACACATGTGCAAGCTTCGTTATCTATGTTCAAACTCAACATAAACGTTAGTAAAACATACATTTGTTACCTTATTACACATAAACGAGGTTCTTGACTACAGCAAGTCCGCAAAATATGTGAAGCTTTGCTTCATCAGTGGTAGTGGATGTGGTGGTGGTAGTGGATGTGGTGGTGTTGGCCATGGTAGTGGTTGATGTGGACCTGGTGGTGGACGTGGTGATGGTGGTGGACATGGTGGTGGTGGACATGGTGGTGGTGGACATGGTGGTGGTGGACATGGTGGTGGTGGACGTGGTTGTGGTAGATGTGGTGGTGGGGGTGGACGTGGTGGACATGGTGGTGGTGGACATGTGGCACAGAATTCCCAGGAGCTATAAATACACGCTGAAGTCAAAATCCTTGCTTTATATCGATTTTACCCGTGGACGATCACGTCCCACGCGTTGCAAACTCCGTGCGCAGCCAGTATTTTGTTTGGGACAGGCCGTTCAGTGTTACTTGCATCTCGGAGTGTGCCAGATGTTTACTACCAGATTTAAGTTTTATGGACATCACGAATATTGGCCTTTTCATAGATCAGGTTTTTCCCAAATGTACAACTTGAACACAGCAATCCGCCACAAATAAACAATATTTCCTCGAAAAAGAGCTACTTTCTCGCAAGTTCCCTTTAAAAATGCTTTCCTTCCCATTATCAAAGCCGGTGCGGGTTAATGATCTTTTCATATCGGAACAAATTAAAAGGTGCAGCATTTAAAATGTTAACATAATAACCCACAAGCAGATATCTTCGCGAGCTAGGGTCCTTAAGCGCAGTATTGGCGAAAATTACAGAAAATCTGTGAGGGAACACAGACATTGACATTTTACTCTAGGTCAATCCCCACACACGCACGTAAGCACGCACACATGCACCATTCTCTGTTCTTGATCACAGAGCTGTCTTTGGGACTTGTCAAATTAAAGTGGTATTCATCATGTGCGGCCTGCTGTGTTTTTCTGAGTGATTACACCCCTGTCAGCCCTAGAGGCGGTAACAAAGGCAAGCATTCCAAATGCTAAAGCACTACATCCAAGGTGGATACAGTGGGCTAATTCTCTTGCTGCAACAGACGTAGTATATGAATTTGATCCTAACTTAAAAACACAAGAATTTCTCCAATATGAATTCGAATGTCCTCCGCCGACCGAAATTCTGCCTCTAGAACATTACGGCTGTATAATATATACAGACGGATCAGCACAACCCGCAGTGGGGGGTAAACAAGCTTACAGTGCTGCGTGCGCGATTGTTAAAGGTCGTTGGCACGAAGGGAAATTTAAACCAGCTATCACCAAAACACAATCTCTGGGAGATTGTACAGCTCAGCGAGCTGAACTACTGGCATTCAAGATGGCGCTTGAAAATACAGATCGAGAATTCCCCACACTCATAGTGTGCGATTCGTATTATTGCGTTCAGTCTTACAATGAATACTTGCAGATCTGGCTTCAGAATGGTTTTAAGGATGCAAAAGGAGGCACAATCAAGCATAAAATGCTCTGGGAACAAGTAGTTCTTTTACAAAAAGAACTACCAAAGACTCACGTGATACATACACTGAGTCATCAGCGTGATGGCGTTCACGTTGCAGGGAATTCATTGGCTGATGAGGCCGCGAAGGCAGCTGTGCAAACGGCTTCCGTAGCTGCCATCACACGGTCAAAAACAAAAATAGACAGCGAGATATTACAGGCTGTCAGCGCTACAGAAAAGGATTCGATAGAAACACTCCCGAAAGGCTTTCCAGTAAAATACTCATACATAACTGATGCAAACAATGTTCCTTTTGCCCGAATCCCTGGAGTGGGGGATAGGGTAATTCCAAACATGGAACATAGGTTAGGACTGATAATAGCGGCACACGAAGGGCTTGCTTCTGTACATGCTGGCGTCTCAGCCACAGTATCATTATTAAAACAGAGATACTGGTGGCCACAAATGAGAAGACAAACAAGGAACTATGTTTTAGAATGTGAAATATGTCGAAGAATGAAAGTATCAACGGTGAGACGACCAGCACAGACGCCCCTTCTAATCTCAGATAAACCATTAGCCTGTGTTTATCTGGACCACTGTGGTCCCTTACAAAGGGATGGTAACTATAAATATATCCTGGTCGCAGTGGACTCATGCACGAGATTCATATGGATGTGGCCCCAGCGATCGGCTGACGCCAGAACTGTCATAAAAGATTTGTGAGTCTTTATCGGCACATACGCAATTGGCATGCTGCATTCTGACCAGGGTCCTGCTTTTAGCTCTCGAGCTTATAAGGAGGCCATGACCAGCATGGGCATTGCATTGCGGTATTCTTGTCCATTTCACCCTGAGGGGAACGGAATTGTTGAAAGAAAAAACCGTGACATAAAGCAATCTATAACAGCAAAGGTATTAGGTTCAGGAGCTGGGTGGGTCAAACATCTAATAAGTGTCCAACGTAGTCTAAATAACCTGCCAAGAAATTCTCTGAAGGGATTCAGTCCGTACGAATTATTGTTTGGAACTAGGATGTTAGTCTTAGATCTTGACAGTCAGACTTCAGTGGTGAAGGAAAAAAGCTTTGATATCAAAGATCGTTTGGCTATTTTACAGGACTTAAACAAAACAAGAAAAGACCTGAGCAACATAAAGTTGAAACAGCAGCCAACAACTACTGAAGAACCACCACCTGTCCCAGCAAGACCTGTCTGGATTCCAAAAGTCGGGGATCTAGTCAGAGAAAAGATCGCGGTAAAGAAGGAATTTGGGCCTTCTTACAGAAAAGCAGTTCCTGTCTTGTCTATCAACGGGACAAGATCAGTTGTACTACCGCCGCTTGCTGGTAAAAAGGAGAACCGAGTTGTATCCATCGACCTGGTAAAACCACAATCATGTGGCCGATAACAAATAGTAGGCCAAGTGGACTCCCGATAAGTAGTAGAACACCAAGGTTTGCTACCAATACAGAGGTCCTAACTAAGAGGCTAATCACATTCGAAACGCCTACAGAAGAACAACAAGGACTATGCAACAATGCAATGGAACTTAAACCTCTGAAAACCCAAATTAAAACATTTAGTAGAGACATATCAACCTACAATGAAGTAACAAACGAATATGCAAGAAACAGTAATCCTGAAGCAATTGGAACAATTGACAGAACTGCATCCGGCTACTTCATAAACTTCGATGATTCCTTTGAAGACCTCAGTGAATCAAAAACACAGCCATCAACAAAAACCTTTAAAGATAAAGCTAAAGAACTTTTGAAACAACTGAAAGAAACATATCTAATTTCTCCATGGATTGAATTTTGGGTGGGTTTTGGTGCATTTATCCTCATACTTTGGCTCATCATGGTACTAACTTTGGGACGCTTCATTGAGGGAAAATATGCTAAAATGGACACAGCAAGTCAGAAAATCAACGTGATCCTCAAGCCAAACACATCTTCACACGTCGAGAAAAGAGAACTTTCTTCAGTCAACTTCACAGCCAATCCTATACCGGGTGGGGTAGCATGGGACAACACTGACTACGAAATATATGGTCCGGTTGAGATCCTGAAATATCCACACCAAATCAAGATCTCGTTGAGTGACTTTGTAAAAACAAGCTCATTTGCTGATGATTGGGACTTTGAAAGCATTAATAATATGATGTCTGACTTAGTGATGTCTGCTAAATTTACCAAACATGATTATTTGCAGGGTTCGACTAATTATGATAGTATGTACTGTTACAACCACTATGGTAACCATTTTCTACATAAATCTGCACAACCTAGAAATGTTTTAAATTATAATTAATGGGAACATTGTGCAACCCCTCCAAAAGGAAGCTCAAGAACCGTTTATGACAAATATTCATACTTTTCAGGGTTCAATACAAGTAATGCTGAAACATTTTATTTCAAATTGTCAAATAAGACAGGGACAAAGACCATGATAACAAACACGAAATTGATATATTCAGACTCATTTTTCGAACAAATGAATACTTTTGGTTTTGATTATTGGGACAAAAATGTTGAAGTAAAAAGTGTTTGGGGTACAAAAGAATGGCAAGTACAAGGTATAGAATCATTGTTTAGAGCCTGCATGATCCCAGAACAAATTATATTTTTAAATGACACTGTTCAACAAACTACCTGTCTTGGCCTAGCCAAAATCAAAGACTTAAATAAACCGTCTATTCCAAAGCCAACAATGAATGGCAATAGCTCTACAGATGAATAGATAGACGTAAACTATGTATTAAACCAAAACAGAACACATCCTGATTGGAAACAGTGGTTGATCTGGCCCACAGATACTAATAACTGTCAAGACAGATTCCTGAACAAAACACAGGGGTTCAAATTGACCAGGCCAGACCCTAGATATTCCCAAAGACAACACCCAGGGATAATAACCACCTACAGTGTGGGCAAATTATGCCTTCAATGGCTACAAACTTCCACACTGACAGAAATTAAGCAACACCTAACTTTACTTACTGATGGTGCTGACTTGCGTGATTTCATTAAGGGACCACGCAAACAGCGTCAAAAACGCTTCATAGCAGCCTCTATATATGCAGCTTACAACGAGGCCTGGAAGGTAACTCAAATTGAGACAGCAGAAAGTATACGGGAAATTGACCGTATTAATTTGGAAAAATCACTTTCTGTAGTGGACAATGGGTTAATGACTCTGTCCTCCAGAATTTTTTCTTTGGACAGCATTGTGTCTTCAGCAATCGACATCCTATCGCAAGACTTACTGTTGTTACAACACGGTCAGTCTCAATTGCGTTCCATTGTACAGCTTGGCTGGACGTTACAAAATCTGCGTTCAGGCTATGTGCCTTGGCGTTTAATCAACACAACGTCACTATTCAATATCTTTAACCTTACTGATAAACAAGTCAGTATGGCACAGAAGGGTGCTGATTATACAATCCTGAGCATTGAGAAACTCGAGAGATTACCAGTGACAATGTCAGAACGACCTGTCAGTGAATGGATAATACATGGGATAATTAATATTCCAATATCAACCTTCAGGTTTCAATACTGCCAAAAATATATACAGGCTGGCATGTACGAAAAATTGGGAAAAGGGTACATTAAGACAACATGGAACTTGCCCTATTCACACGCATGTGTCAGTAATAAAGGACAGAAAGTGTTTCTTAGTGGCAATAATTGTGCGATGTCACTAAGCGGTACACTTCTGTGTAATGGAATTAGTTTGCATGGAGCCTGTGAAGGGAACTCAAATAACCTTTCATGTCACCAGCTAGGCACACCTGCAACGGAGATATAACCATTCTTTCAAAGACTCTATAACGGGAGTTACATTCTAATTGTGGATCGCAGATGTTGTAGTCTTCTGCCCGGGATTCCTTATCTCGTAACTACGACTGCGAAGGTCATGTGCTGTGGACACTCATTGTTCCCCAGCTCCTTTTCAGACAGGGAGGCAAGGGCATGGCCTAACTTGAAAATTACTTCTATACGAATAGATACTTTAAGCAGAATGAAAACAGTGCTTCTTCAGACGCCGGCCAGACTCACGTCATCAAAAGAAACGTATGATCTCCTAGTCGCAAGGACGACTGCAGAGATTCACTCATTGTTATCAACTAATTCCCCCATACATTTCGCAGAAATCCTGAATGAAATCTTAAATATTTCTGATACCAGTGGAGTCTCAAAAGTATTTAAGACAGTATTTTCGATGGCATTAACACCATTCAAAGCCATACTGGGTATTTTTCCAGATTTCGTCCATTCGATTTTTGGCGGACTTCCCCTCATTTTGGGACTAATTGCAGGAATCCTATTCTTGGTCCTAATATTTCGTTATGGCAAACCGTGTCACAGACAAAACACCTGCGACAAGGGAAGAAACAATCCGAGCCATTGGATACCGGGACCGGATATCAAAAATCCTGGGACTATCCCGGCTTAGAGACCTGAACATGACTTGGTTTCTTTCATTTCGACCAATGTGGCATCGATGTGTTTTACCTGTATTAAGGTGCTTGCTATGCGGAGAAGAATGCGTGTTGGACACCTGTCTGACGCTACAATCGGATGCGCCAATGGATGCAGAAACATTGTTGAGTCCAATAACGGCTCATGCTTTGTGCTGCCCTCAACGGCTACCAATCCTGATGACGGCATTCGTGGATAATTCACCACTACGATTGAGGGGTAGTGAAGTTCAAGATGAAAGCAGCATTGATCAGGTACGACCTTCTGTCAGCAATACTAATCAAAACGTCAATGGAGACAATCATGCGCACGAATGCATGGTTTTTCCGAGTTAGTGGAACTCTCCCAGGAAGCTGTTGACAGCTTTTTCGACAGTCTAAATGATATGATGTTCTCACCAGAGCAGAAATAGAGACTTTTGAGCAAGCTAGCACACGGCATTCCCAACAACCTGAATTTGGCCTTCAACTTTAACATCAAAATAGCATGAACAATTTCCCTCCAGTTCACGGACAGCAATTTTTTTCAGCAGCCCCAAAATATTTTTACGATTTTTCGGGACACTTATCTTCTGCTTAAAGTAAGAACTATTCTTAGAGAACTAAATTTCTATTTTTAGATACTTTATAGACATTAGCTGCCCGCTGGTATGTTCATAATTATTTTATTCTGTGATGGAATGGTCTCGAACTTTTTCTTCTGTATTAAGAGCCATTTCATGTGTAATTCTCATATTCGATTAGTAATAATGTATACATATGCTTGATTACTTTGGCATTATTCTACAGCTTGAGTGCATATAGTACATGTGACTATTTTTCCGTATATTAGATAAATTCGAAATGCATTATATGTATTTTGGGGTGGTAAGGTATACACGATACTCTACAGTATGTTTTACTATGCCTAGATTCGTAAACATGGCCATAGTTAGCGTGGAGTGGGTGTGATGTATTCCTATAGGTTCTGTATCGATCCCCCTGTTCCTGACCCTGTTCTGGTTAACAAGTTAACTAGCAGCCATCCCATGATGCAGAAACCGTTATCTGATTAAGCCACACTACGGCACAGGAACGTGTTATCTAATTAGACAAGCGATATTCCTCCAGCCCCTGATAAGGCATACGGAGTTCTCAAAACAAATCAAACCTATGACAACCTGGGAAAAACCCTGCGGCCATTGTTTTGATTTCACCGAGAACTTCAGCAAAAGAATGTGCTAATGACCAAGTCGTATGACATCCTTATTGACGTATCTATGTCCATCCTTACGTCAATCTCGGCACCTTACAGGTATAAATATTACCGGTATTGCCTTAAGCAAACACACGCGGTGGTGACGAGATCGGAGCAGCCAGACTTGCCGAAGCCCAGAGCAGTGCAGACCCCGCTGGCGCAGCCCCGCCTTCCTGACGCGCTGAGAACGAGACGCTGCCTTTCTCCTGCCGAGAAATCCAGCTCCGGCGCTTCCAAGCAGCCCTCGCAGGCAGCCTGGAGTATCGAGACCAGAGACGAGAGATACCATCCCTCATTCATCCTAGATTCAAGGTACAGAACTGAATAACCCCTCGCAGAGAATTCTTGAGTCAGTCACTTGGCAAAACAAACTTAACTTAAACTGCTACTTTCTATTCCCGCCCACGTATTAGGCTTAGGTCAGGTACATTGGGGTAGGCGTAGTTAGAAGCAACAGTTGAGTACGATTAGTCAAATGTATATATGTATGTATCTATTTTATCCATTTTAAACCTTCATATGGCTTAGAAACCATATAAATGTTTTTACTTATACTTCTGCTCTTATTGTATGCACTTTACTTAACCATAAGTATTGCGATAATATCGATCCATTTCTCTTGTATGAGGAAAGAGACTGATCAATAAATACCATCTTTTATTGAACACGCCCGTCTCTTCCTTTTCTCTACAATCTGGTGAGACTAAGAATGCACGTACTGACTGAGTAAAATAAGTTGTCTTTTGTTTTCACACGACTCTAGAGATACACTCTTGATTAGGGGAGAGCAAAGTTGTCATGTTCTATGGTTGTCAGAAACTAAATCCCTTCTTGTCTATCCAGGGAGGTTCAACTCCTCCTTGCCTATTCGAGAAAGTTTCTAGTGAACTCTGAGCTAGCTGGCAAACCCAAAACTTTAAGTCTAATATCGACAGTAGAAGACCTAGTTAACGTCTGGTCTAGGCCCATACTATTGAAGGTATTATTCCAATGCGCAGAGCCTATTGGGATAATAGGAACTACACTACTCCATGTAGCTTAAATAAATACATTATTAGATAGCGGGTGCAAGGAGGCGGAGGCATTGTAATACCAGAGAACCACAGCGCTTCAGGAGCCTCGCAGACAGGGCTGGAATTCAGGACAGCCTAGAAACCCAGATGGCCCTCACGAATATACAGACACACGAACTGAAAACTACCATCCTAAAATAACAACATTTGAGAACTTCTATCTTGAAATAGCAGCATCAGAACGCAGCGCCATACCGGAGACTTGGCTTCGGATCAATGCAGCAGGAGCAGGGATTCGGGACTTAAACCTTTTGAACATTATAAATCTATTTCTACCCATATATCGCGCACCTTGAGTGAAGATATCGGGTACGGTAATATCAGTCACTGTCTGTGCAAAAAAGAAAATGCAGAATTCCTGAGGAAGGCAATCGGCCGAAACGCGAAGAAGGGAATATATTCTGTATTTAAGAAATGATATCATGAATTGTCAAAAATTAATGTGTTATTTATGAATTAATCAGTGTAAATTTAATGTCATGTGTTATATGTAAATAAGAAACTGTTATAAAAACATTTTTTTGCTGAGTTGTAAAGATGAAATAAGATAAGAAAAACTACATTTTATAAAAATAAAACAGAAACATTCAACATAAGTTAGTTGGTGGAAATTAGTTCATGGAAAAACAACGTCTTTCTTACTCTGTAGTAAATGTGCACGTAACCCGGTGTGTACGGTCCATTTTTCAAAAAAGTATTATACCTTGCTAGGGTTCATCCTTTTAGGCAGGGGCCCCGATCTTCCAAAATCATTAAAATACATCTACCATAATAAACACCCTATCAATTACACCAATCTCTAAAATAGATGTTTACGTTCTATACCACTTGCATACCGCTAGATAAAAAATGCAGTTACCCACAAACCCCACTTTTTGTCCTGAGACAAGCATTTCTGGATATATAAACAAATTCCCTTCAATGTAGTTTGTGACATTCAACACACAGCGCCCAGAGATCCCCTTGTCAACCAAGCCACGCTCAGTGCACTCGTGTGTTAACCATGCACCGTTCAGTGTGTTAAACTCTTGTTTTCAGTGCACCTCGTGAGTTCAAGACACAGCGCCCAGAGCTCCCTGTGTCAAAAACGCAGAGCTCGGTGCACGTCTTGTGTTAAATACGCTGCGTTCTGTGGACCCCCTGTGTCTAACAGGCAGCGCTCAGTGCACCCCATTTGTCACTCACGCTGCACTAGCTGCACTCAGTGTTTGCGCTCAGTGCACCTTGTGGTTAAACACGCAGCGCTCAGACCACCAGTGCATCAAGGCGCTGCCCTCAGTGCTCCCCGTGGGTTAACACGCAGTTCAGTAAAACCAGTATGCAACATTCATGTTTTTAGGCACAGCGAGATTAAGTGATTGGACATGGAAACAAACATCAGTCCGGGATTTGCCTCTGACAAACAAGGCAAACTGAGAAGGGGTAATGGATATTGCTAGGAGTTACCAATGCTGTGTACATCATTATGGGGCGAGCAGTGGACAAATATAAAACATCTCCTTGTATAAAATACTGCTCTCATGCTAACTTTTTCTCCCTTACCTTTCAGGCAGTAATGCGGTGGACGAAGAAGGACATCAGGTGAGGGCGCTAAATGCAACACCAGCTTATATCTGCTTTTCTTTTTGAAGATGTATTCCTTGGAAATTATTAATCCTGAATGCCTTCTCCACCTGTGATGAACAAAAGACAAGAATCCTTTTCCTTATTTTGTACGGAGAGAATCTCAATAAGATCTATAATTGTACAACTACTCTATTTGTAACCAACTTATTAGGTGCAGCGTGGAGTCAGAAACAGATTAACAAATTTACATCCATACAATTACAAATTATGGTCAGCAACGGTCTAATAAGGGCAGAGAAGCAGAAGGATAGATTGTATCTCTTATTTTATTTATCAAACACTCTATTATCTTTTTGAATTATATTAATAAAAACATCATCATATTTATTAAAACAACACAATACATCATAAAACAATTCATATTATGTAAAGAAAATATTTGTCAATACATCATAAAAAAATTCATATTGTAAGAAGAAAAATTATTATTTTTCTTCTTACAATATGAATTGTTTTATGATGTCGTGACAAATATTTTCTATATGTTTTTATTAATATAAATATACACTGAGTTTATACTAGCAGCTGTATTAAAAAGATGAATGGAACTCCATGTATCTACAGCGAGGAGGAACACCTAGATACGTGCAGATTCTGCTAACGCACATTACACAGACACAAATGAGTGTGTTCTATGCTGCAGAGCTTACAATGGCACGTGCAATATAGGCATACAGGTGAGTAGAGCTCAATGTCTGCCAAGCTTATAGTAAGGGTGTCCAGTTTACATTAAAACACATCACGTAGGTACCAATATCCTGCAACTTACCAGAAGTTCTACGTGAGAGAGGGAGGTCTCAAGGACTCCAAAATATAAACAAGAAAAAAAGCGCTCTCACGGCAGCAGGGGGGAGGGATTCACTCGCGGGAGCGATAATTGCGACCAGATGGGCCGCGCACTCCCGCGAGTGAATATCCTGACGTGCACGCGTTGCCATTGAAGGCAATGGAACGCGTGCACACGCTTGTCTGAAAAGCCTTAGTGCTCGGAAAAGGTCTTTATGCTTTGCAACGCATGCGCGTTGCGAAGGCCGAGACCTAAAAACGAGTGGAAGATTAAATGCCAGCTCTGTGTGTGCAGCCAACCGTGAAGGGATAATTAGCGCCAAAGAGAAACTATACTTTAAAAGCAAAGTGTGCAGTCAAGTGTGAAGAGACAATCATCTTACAAGCGTGAAGGCGAAAGAAGCTTTATTTAAAGATATGCAAAGCCTACGACATGTGTGGCTCAGCATGAATTAATTGTAAATGGAAGCTGAGTAAGCGTTGAATTGAAAATAAACTTTGTCTTCAGTGCGAGTTTAGCAGCGCCTGTGTTTCGAAGCCGTTAATTGAAAAGTAAACATGCAGCCAAGTCAAGTGAAGGAATCGAATTAGGCAACTCTTGTATTTCAGCTCTTGCAGTGGAGCCTGAAGGGAAGAGAGCTGTTAGTTGAAAGTAAACACTGTGTGTGTCTTAACTCGTGCAGTGGAGTCTGAAGGGAAGAGAGCTGTTAATTGAAAGTAAACACCGTGTGTGTCTTAACTCGTGCAGCGGAGCCTGAAGGGAAGAGAGCTGTTAATTGAAAGTAAACACCGTGTGTGTCTTAACTCATGCAGTGGTGCCTGAAGGGAAGAGAGCTGTTAATTGAAAGTAAACACCGTGTGTGTCTTAACTCGTGCAGCGGAGCCTGAAGGGAAGAGAGCTGTTAATTGAAAGTAAACACCGTGTGTGTCTTAACTCATGCAGTGGTGCCTGAAAGGAAGAGAGCTGTTAATTGAAAGTAAACACCGTGTGTGTCTTAACTCGTGCAGTGGAGCCAGAAGGGAAGAGAGCTGTTAATTGAAAGTAAACACCGTGTGTGTCTTAACTCGTGCAGCGGAGCCTGAAGGGAAGAGAGCTGTTAATTGGAAGTAAACACAGTGTGTGTTTTAACTCGTGCAGCGGAGCCTGAAGGGAAGAGAGCTGTTAATTGAAAGTAAACCCCGTGTGTGTCTTAACTCGTGCAGCGGAGCCTGAAGGGAAGAGAGCTGTTAATTGAAAGTAAACACCGTGTGTGTCTTAACTCGTGCAGCGGAGCCTGAAGGGAAGAGAGCTGTTAATTGAAAGTAAACACCGTGTGTGTCTTAACTCGTGCAGCGGAGCCTGAAGGGAAGAGAGCTGTTAATTGTAAGTAAACACAGTGTGTGTCTTAACTCGTGCAGCGGAGCCTGAAGGGAAGACAGCTGTTAATTGAAAGTAAACACCGTGTGTGTCTTAACTCTTGCAGCGGAGCCTGAAGGGAAGAGAGCTGTTAATTGAAAGTAAACACCATGTGTGTCTAACTCGTGCAGCCGAGCGTGAAGAGATTTAAGCTCTTAATTGAGTGTAAACACACAATCACAATAAATTTGGTACAAAGGAATATTTACCGATCTGCACATGAGAGCCCTGCGCAGTGAATGCTAGACTGGGAGAGTATTGGCAGCAATGACATCTCGTTTGTGAATAGCGTCAGTGAGATCTTGGAGCCAGGTTTTGTGATTATTGGTACAGTTTAAAGGGACAGTACACCAGGAGCCAACATGAAACTGTGAGAGCTGTTAATTGAAAGTAAACACCGTGTGTGTCTTAACTCGTGCAGCGGAGCCTGAAGGGAAGAGAGCTGTTAATTGAAAGTAAACACCGTGTGTGTCTTAACTCATGCAGTGGTGCCTGAAGGGAAGAGAGCTGTTAATTGAAAGTAAACACCGTGTGTGTCTTAACTCGTGCAGTGGAGCCAGAAGGGAAGAGAGCTGTTAATTGAAAGTAAACACCGTGTGTGTCTTAACTCGTGCAGCGGAGCCTGAAGGGAAGAGAGCTGTTAATTGGAAGTAAACACAGTGTGTGTTTTAACTCGTGCAGCGGAGCCTGAAGGGAAGAGAGCTGTTAATTGAAAGTAAACCCCGTGTGTGTCTTAACTCGTGCAGCGGAGCCTGAAGGGAAGAGAGCTGTTAATTGAAAGTAAACACCGTGTGTGTCTTAACTCGTGCAGCGGAGCCTGAAGGGAAGAGAGCTGTTAATTGAAAGTAAACACCGTGTGTGTCTTAACTCGTGCAGCGGAGCCTGAAGGGAAGAGAGCTGTTAATTGTAAGTAAACACAGTGTGTGTCTTAACTCGTGCAGCGGAGCCTGAAGGGAAGACAGCTGTTAATTGAAAGTAAACACCGTGTGTGTCTTAACTCTTGCAGCGGAGCCTGAAGGGAAGAGAGCTGTTAATTGAAAGTAAACACCATGTGTGTCTAACTCGTGCAGCCGAGCGTGAAGAGATTTAAGCTCTTAATTGAGTGTAAACACACAATCACAATAAATTTGGTACAAAGGAATATTTACCGATCTGCACATGAGAGCCCTGCGCAGTAAATGCTAGACTGGGAGAGTATTGGCAGCAATGACATCTCGTTTGTGAATAGCGTCAGTGAGATCTTGGAGCCAGGTTTTGTGATTATTGGTACAGTTTAAAGGGACAGTACACCAGGAGCCAACATGAAACTGTGAGAGCTGTTAATTGAAAGTAAACACCGTGTGTGTCTTAACTCGTGCAGCGGAGCCTGAAGGGAAGAGAGCTGTTAATTGAAAGTAAACACCGTGTGTGTCTTAACTCGTGCAGCGGAGCCTGAAGGGCAGAGAGCTGTTAATTGAAAGTAAACACCATGTGTGTCTGTGTAGGAGAGTAGGGTCTGCTATCCTATGGTCACCCCAAATTTTTGCTTTTTGCTTCACTGGTTTTCGACTACTGAGGCTGTGGGCCTGCTGATCAGACCCCCAGCCTGCTGTTCTCTCACTAAATTAATGACACATGTGCTATAGGCACATACCAATTGGAAATGGACTCCTTGTCAGCCCCTGTAGAATGCACTATAGGTGCACAGGGCATAGGGGCCACCAAGGCCTACCAGGGGCTGCAGCATATCTTTTGCCACCCCTGGCTGGTTCTTAAATTGACACAACTGGCTGATCACTCAGCTGGGGTAAGGTGGTGTAAACACCCCTTGCTTAGGTATAGTATATCTATATCCAAACCTATATCTGGACACATGTAAACCTGTGAGCCACTCCTATAGAAGGCCTCATCAATCCTGGAGGCTGAGTGCGTGGTTTTATGTGAGATGGAGCTCTAGCATGAGCTGAGCCTGTCTGCAGCTGTCGGGAACAAATCCCTAAGCTGTTTCAGGATAATGCCATACCATATACTATTAAGTGCCTTATAATCCTCGCGGTTATTTAGCAACTTTGGTTTGGCTTTATCAAAACATGTCGTGTAAGGTGTCATACGATTTGGAATACCATCCCCTCGCCAGTTCTGGCGACGGGGATGGCATTCCACCCCTCTAGAGGGGTAAGACATGTTCCTTTACTAAATGCGGTTAATTTCTCCAAAGACCTTAAGATCCACAAAATGGATGCCTCTGCCACAGACAAATGTCTGGACCCCTGCAGTTGACCGAAACTCGACCAAATGGGTCCTGGACAAAGGGTTTCCTGTCACAGGAGGGTGTCACCGCCCTCCAGACAGGAGATAGTGTATTGTAGCAGGGAGGTTTGAAAGAAACCAGACACTGCCTGGGGCGCACAAGGCTGCCCCTTGCATAATCCGGCCAAACCGGTTCTGGGGCACTCCAGCCCTCGTGCCAGGGCGGCCTGGATCAAAGGAAGGGGGTGTATCCACCCACTTCCTGGGTCCCACCCATAGGAGGGGACCTAGCAGGTAATCACGTCCCCCAGATTGGAATAAGAGTGGGAGCAGTGCCAATGCACATCAGATTTCCTGGAAGAAACATTTGAAACGAAACTCTGGACCCTTGGACCTCCATCTCAACGTGGAAGCCCGAAGAATCTCCCTTGTGGTCAAGGAGTGACCACCCTGCAGCAGCAGGCACCATCCAGCCCTCGACGTCTACTTAGTTGCAGTTCCCGCCGGAACTCGAGCGACTGAGATCAACGAGATCAAGCTTGCCTGCCTTCCAACAGCCCGATCCACAGTCCCTGCAGAGCTGAGACCCGTGGAGGCGACCGGAAGCGTGGGGCACGCCATCTTGAATTGACCACGAGATGCTGACCGTGCAGCCCACGAGTGACCCTCGAAGCTGTGCACCGGGGTTTGAGAAGCCCCCACCCTGAGCTGCTCCTGAGCCGAAGTTCAGCCCTCCACACTCGACGAGTGCTGCGTGGGGCCCTTTGGCTCTATTTGGCTCAACGCGTTGGCCCGGTCACTTGCCAGCTGGCTAGTGGTCCCTGTGCCGACGAACTACCTAAGAAGACTCGTGAATCTGGTTGCTCCAGATCCACACCAGCTCCCCTGAAAAGGAGCCCCGACTCTGACCTTCCTGGTCCGAGTGAGAAGCAATCTTCCGATCCCGCGTGGATTGCTCTTGCCAAGGCTTGTTTGCTCCAAACTTGAAGCCGACTGCACCGACGGTGAGAGCCTGCGTGGGACAGATCGTGACCTGCTCCTGGACGTCGCAGATGCCCCAGAGCCCACGTGCCAGCGGAGAGAAGCTCCTCGACGACCACCTGATTGCGCCCGACATTGCCTGGTTCCGTCCTGGTTCCACCCTGGTCACTGCTGAGTGACCCAGACTCTGTCCCCTCTGCTTTCAGGTACTCTACAACTTGAGTCCACCCTTGGACTCCACCGGACACTTCATCTTTAACCCGCCTGCAGCCCTTTCAGCTTCAAGCACCAAGAGCCTGCGTGTCAAAACCCGACGCCACTTCGACCCTGTGCACCCACTTCCTGTGGGTGAGGTAACTTTGCTCCGCCGGTGTTCCCACACTGGTGCACACCTCTAGGGTCCATGTGTTAAGTTTTGTTCCTCTAGGTTCAGCGGAAGTGTCCTTAAACTTTAACTCTATGACTTTTACGCACCATTGGTTAACATTGGTGCATGCGTGCGCTTTCCGCACATCTCCCGAATCCCGAGGGCCATTCCCGACTTCAGCATTGCTTGTCCTGACTGCTCCCAGCGATTCCCTAGGCCCTAGGCCTAACCACTGTTCGAGTGGCCTCTCTTATACCACTTGTTTAGTATATGGTTTGAGTGGCCACCCGCCCTCATCCATAATTGTGCAACTTGTATGTTTAAACAGTGCTTTTTGATTTAACGCTTGTGCCCCTTTATTCATAAAGAATACTGGGGATTGTTTTTAGTAATAAACACATATATTTTTATAATATATACTTGTGTGGTGTCCTTTCATTTGGTATTACAGGATTGTATGTGGTAAAACAGCTCGCTTAACACGACCTCTTAAGTTAAGCCTTTAGGCTGCTTAGTCCATGCTACCCCTAGGATAGCTTGTCTAATAAGGTTGACTTACAACCAGACACCATAAGGGATTGTTTGGTCAGGTAGTAGGTGGTTCCAGAATTGGAAACATCCCCTACCAGGCCAACTTCTCACATTGGTGAGCAGCGGTGCGGATTTGAGCTTGCTGTTGTTTTACCATTGCAATCTTTATATCAAATTGAAAGATCACATCAAGTACCTCTAGGTACATATAAATCAAAAGCTTAGCATATTAAGTTCTACTGAACTTAGTAGTTGTAGGTTGAAGGGATTAGCACACCCTGACTACAACTAACTAGCAAGGTACAGTAGGAAAACACTTAGTGTAGGTAAGTGCACCACTTACACCTCACTAGTAACCATGTCTGACACAGGAAAAGCCTCAGGGTCTACTCCTGTGACAGTTGACCCTACCCAGGCAACTTTTGATTATGACAAACTAACCCGCAGAGACTTGATTGCCTTGTGCAAAGCAAGAGGGTTAAAAAGGGGCAGAAGCCCCACCTGCCTAATCCTGGTAGAAATCCTAGAACAGGATGACTTAGACAAGGCAAAGGCAGCTTCCCTAGACACAGGAAGTGGAGGGAACCCCCCTGAAACTGATCCCCCTCAGGAGGAGGAGGATGATGATGACTTAGATGAGGACTCAGATGTTGAGGACTTAGGAGTTCAGGATCAGGGTAGCCAGGTTCCAGTTGCCAGGCTTAGCCAGGCCAACTTGGACCTACTGGGGAATAGAGAGGGCCAGCACCTCCCCAGAACCCAACATGTTATTCTCCCAGGCAACAGAAGAGTGAGATCTCCCTCAGGGGACTCTCATGTTTCTAGTGCCTCCAGAGAATCACAGAGAGGCATGAATGCTTCTCAAAAGCTAGAACATAGGGCCAGAATGAGGGCTGTCAAACTCCAGATAGAGAGGGAGGAGGTAGCCTTGGCTCAAGCTAGACTTGCCTTGGCAAGAGAGCAGAAATTAAGTGGCTTAGATGTCACTGGTGGCAGCAATTTTCCAAGAGAAAAAGACAGGGCCTATGATAATAGAAACCTGACCAAAATTGTGCCCCCCTTTAAAGAAGGGGATGACATCCACAAATGGATGACTGCTCTTGAGAGAGCCTGCATGGTACAGCAGGTTCCTGAGAATCAGTGGGCTGCAATTTTGTGGTACTCCTTTTCTGAGAAAGGGAGGGACAGGCTCCTCACAGTTAGACCTGAGGATGCCAAAAACTACTCTGTTTTGAAGAGTGCTCTTATTGAAGGGTATGGCCTAACCACTGAGCAATACAGGTTGTTGTTCAGAGACACCCAAAAAGCACAGACTCAAGACTGGACTGATTTTGTGGAGTGTGCCACTAAGGCTTTGGAGGGTTGGTTGCAGGGAAGTAAAGTTTCAGACTATACAGGATTGTACAATCTTATGATGAGAGAACAGATCCTTAATAACTGTACAAACCAGCTGTTGCATCAATACCTTATTGACTCTGATCTGACCTCTCCCCAAGAATTGGGAAAGAAGGCAGACAAATGGGTCAGAACAAGGATTAAGCAGAAACCCCAGAACCAAGGTGGTGACCAGAAGAAAACAGACCAGAAGGGTGGTAACCAGAATCAGAAAGATAAAGAAAAAGACCAGAAGTCTTCAGGCCCCCAAACTAATAGTAAGGAGGGTGGTTCCCAAAATGGTAACAAGAAGAAGAAGAACAAAGGTCCAAAGACACCTTGGTGCAATACCTGCAAATCAGTTTCACACTGGGGCAGTGAGTGCACCAAGGCAAATCCAGTTCCCACCACTACAGCTCCTAAAGCAACTGCAACCCCAAGTACAGTAAGCAGTGGTGGAACACAGTCCAAGGGTGTAGCTGGGTTGACCCTGGGTATTGAAGTAGGATCTGGCCTAGTCAGAATCCCTACACAGGCAGTTCTCCTGTATGATGTGGACATTGAGTTGCCCACTGCAGTAAGCCCCACTAACCTGGGCAAATACAGGCAGACTCCCTTAATTAATGAGAAACTGGCTCAAGCGTACAGGGACACATGTGCCAGTGTCACAATGGTGACACCTGACTTTGTGGACCCTGGACAGATTGTACTAGGTGAGAGCTACCTAGTGACCAACGCCAGCAACTCCACTACCTCCCATAGTGTGGCAGTTGTGAACTTCTCCTGGGGAGGGGTTGATGGCCTAAAGAAGGTTGTGGTGAGTGCAGACCTACCAGTAGACTGTCTGTTAGGCAATGACCTTGAAAGCTCAGCATGGTCAGAAGTGGAGTACAGGACTCATGCAGAAATGCTAGGGATTTCAGAGCATGTCCTTGCCATGACAAGGGCTCAGGCTAAGAAGTGCCTTCCTGAACCAGTGGTGGATCTTGAAACAATAGACCAGCCACAACCCAAGAGAAGGAGCAAGAGAGGAAAGGCCCAGCCTTCCACCTTGCCCCAGGTTGAGGATCAAGTTTCAGAGGAAACTGATTCTGCAGTCCAAGAGGAGACTGTCTCTGAGGAGCTTGAACCTGACCAGGTTGAGTTTCTGGGGACAGGGGGACCCTCAAGGGCAGACCTGAGGCAGGCTCAATTAGATTGCCCTTCCCTTGAACCCCTCAGACAGCAGGCTGCTGCTGAGGCTGCTGGGGATGCCAAAGGTACCCATACTGTGTATTGGGATGATGGACTCCTTTACTCAGAGGCTAGAGACCCCAAGCCTGGCATGACCAGGAGGTTGGTCATACCTCTGCAGTTTAGGGGGTTCCTTCTTACCTTGGCCCATGATATTCCCCTTGCAGGACACTTAGGCCAGAACAAGACGTGGGACAGGCTTGTTTCACACTTTCACTGGCCTCACATGTCAGAGGATGTCAAGGAGTTTTGTCGCTCCTGTGTCACTTGCCAAGCCAGTGGTAAGTCAGGTGGCACAACAAAGGCCCCCCTAATACCACTACCTGTGGTGGGGGTCCCCTTTGAAAGAGTTGGAATTGATATTGTGGGTCCAATGGACCCCCAAACAGCATCTGGGAACAGATTCATACTGGTGGTAGTGGATCATGCCACCAGGTATCCAGAGGCTATTCCCCTAAGGACCACCACAGCACCTGTGGTGGCAAAAGCCCTCATTGCAGTTTTCTCAAGAGTGGGCTTTCCAAAGGAGGTGTTATCAGATAGGGGCACCAATTTTATGTCCAGCTATCTGAAAGCAATGTGGAAGGAATGTGGAGTAAACTATAAGTTTACCACCCCATATCATCCACAATGCAATGGGCTTGTGGAGAGATTTAACAAGACCCTTAAAGGCATGATAAAAGGATTACCAGAGAAGCTCAGGCGGAAATGGGACATTCTTTTACCCTGCCTGCTCTTTGCTTACAGAGAGGTCCCACAGAAGGGGGTTGGCTACAGCCCTTTTGAACTTTTGTTTGGCCACCCTGTGAGAGGTCCATTGTGTTTGGTGAAGGAAGGATGGGAGTTACCTCTCAAAAAGCCCAAACTAGACATAGTGGACTATGTACTTGGTCTCCGCTCCAGGATGGCTGAGTACATGGAAAGAGCATCCAAAAACCTGGAGGCCAGCCAAGAATTACAGAAAGCTTGGCATGACCAAAAGGCTGTGCTGGTAGAGTTCCAACCAGGACAGAAGGTATGGGTACTGGAGCCAGTGGCTCCAGCAGCACTCCAAGACAAATGGAGTGGACCCTATCCTATTATTGAGAAGAAGGGGGAAGTCACCTACTTGGTAGACTTTGGAACACCCAGGAGCCCTCACAGGGTAATCCATGTGAATCGCTTGAAAGCATTTGTGGACAGGGAGGACATGAGCTTGCTCATGGCCACAGATGGGGAACAGGAGGAAGAAAGTGACCCTCTCCCAGACCTGCTTTCTCAGAACCCTGATGATGGTTCAGTTGATGGAGTAGCCTTGGCAGGCAGCCTCACTGACCAGCAACAGATGGACTGCAGACAAGTTTTGCAGGCTCACAGGCAAATGTTTTCACTCACACCCAGCCAGACTGACTGGTGTACCCATGTTGTGGACACTGGTGACAGCCTGCCTGTCAAGAATAAGATCTACAGGCAACCTGATCATGTCAGGGATTGCATCAAGGCTGAGGTGCAAAAGATGTTGGAGCTTGGAGTGATTGAGCCATCAGAGAGCCCATGGGCCAGCCCAGTAGTCCTGGTGCCAAAACCTCATACCCAAGATGGAAAGAGAGAAATGAGGTTTTGCGTGGATTACAGGGGTCTCAATGCTGTCACTAGGACAGATGCTCACCCCATTCCAAGAGCAGATGAGCTCATTGACAGATTGGCTTCTTCCAAGTTTCTGAGCACATTTGATCTGACAGCTGGCTACTGGCAAATCAGACTAGCTGAGGAGTCAAAAGCCAAAACAGCATTCTCTACCCCTAGTGGACATTATCAGTTTGTGGTAATGCCCTTTGGTTTGAAGAATGCACCTGCCACTTTCCAAAGGTTGGTGAACCAAGTCCTTACTGGGTTGGATGACTTTTGTGCAGCTTATCTAGATGATATTGCTGTCTTTAGCTCCACCTGGGAGGATCACCTGATCCACCTGAAGAAAGTTTTGGAGGCCCTGCAAAAGGCAGGCCTAACTATCAAGGCCACAAAGTGCCAGATAGGGCAGAGTAAGGTTGTATACCTGGGCCACCTAGTAGGTGGAGGCCAGGTTCAGCCACTGGAAAGCAAAATCCAGGCCATACAGGACTGGGCTCCTCCAGTTACCCAGACACAAGTCAGAGCCTTCTTGGGCCTGACTGGGTATTACAGGAAGTTTGTGAAGAACTATGGGTCTATAGTGACACCATTAAATGACTTGACATCCAAGAAGATGCCAAAAAAGGTTCAGTGGACAGTTAGCTGTCAGAAGGCATTTGAAGACCTGAAGAAGTCCATGTGCTCTGCACCTATCCTAAAGAGTCCTGACTACTCCAAACAGTTCATTGTTCAGACAGATGCTTCTGAGTTGGGGGTGGGAGCTGTGCTCTCACAACTTAATCAAGATGGTCAAGACCAGCCTATTGCTTTCATTAGCAGGAGGCTGACTCCCAGAGAGAAAAGTTGGTCAGCCATTGAGAGGGAGGCCTTTGCTGTGGTTTGGGCATTAAAGAAGTTGAGGTCCTACTTGTTTGGAACTCACTTCCTGGTGCAGACAGACCATAAGCCCCTCTTATGGCTTAATCAGATGAAGGGTGAAAATCCCAAACTGCTCAGGTGGTCCATTTCCCTACAGGGGATGGACTTTACAGTGGAGCACCGCCCAGGGACTGACCATGGTAATGCAGATGGTCTCTCCAGGTACTTCCACTTAGAACATGAAGACTTATCTGGTCAAGGTTAGTTTAATGTCCCTGCGTTTGGGGGGGGGTTGTGTAGGAGAGTAGGGTCTGCTATCCTATGGTCACCCCAAATTTTTGCTTTTTGCTTCACTGGTTTTCGACTACTGAGGCTGTGGGCCTGCTGATCAGACCCCCAGCCTGCTGTTCTCTCACTAAATTAATGACACATGTGCTATAGGCACATACCAATTGGAAATGGACTCCTTGTCAGCCCCTGTAGAATGCACTATAGGTGCACAGGGCATAGGGGCCACCAAGGCCTACCAGGGGCTGCAGCATATCTTTTGCCACCCCTGGCTGGTTCTTAAATTGACACAACTGGCTGATCACTCAGCTGGGGTAAGGTGGTGTAAACACCCCTTGCTTAGGTATAGTATATCTATATCCAAACCTATATCTGGACACATGTAAACCTGTGAGCCACTCCTATAGAAGGCCTCATCAATCCTGGAGGCTGAGTGCATGGTTTTATGTGAGATGGAGCTCTAGCATGAGCTGAGCCTGTCTGCAGCTGTCGGGAACAAATCCCTAAGCTGTTTCAGGATAATGCCATACCATATACTATTAAGTGCCTTATAATCCTCGCGGTTATTTAGCAACTTTGGTTTGGCTTTATCAAAACATGTTGTGTAAGGTGTCATACGATTTGGAATACCATCCCCTCGCCAGTTCTGGCGACGGGGATGGCATTCCACCCCTCTAGAGGGGTAAGACATGTTCCTTTACTAAATGCGGTTAATTTCTCCAAAGACCTTAAGATCCACAAAATGGATGCCTCTGCCACAGACAAATGTCTGGACCCCTGCAGTTGACCGAAACTCGACCAAATGGGTCCTGGACAAAGGGTTTCCTGTCACAGGAGGGTGTCACCGCCCTCCAGACAGGAGATAGTGTATTGTAGCAGGGAGGTTTGAAAGAAACCAGACACTGCCTGGGGCGCACAAGGCTGCCCCTTGCATAATCCGGCCAAACCGGTTCTGGGGCACTCCAGCCCTCGTGCCAGGGCGGCCTGGATCAAAGGAAGGGGGTGTATCCACCCACTTCCTGGGTCCCACCCATAGGAGGGGACCTAGCAGGTAATCACGCCCCCCAGATTGGAATAAGAGTGGGAGCAGTGCCAATGCACATCAGATTTCCTGGAAGAAACATTTGAAACGAAACTCTGGACCCTTGGACCTCCATCTCAACGTGGAAGCCCGAAGAATCTCCCTTGTGGTCAAGGAGTGACCACCCTGCAGCAGCAGGCACCATCCAGCCCTCGACGTCTACTTAGTTGCAGTTCCCGCCGGAACTCGAGCGACTGAGATCGACAAGATCAAGCTTGCCTGCCTTCCAACAGCCCGATCCACAGTCCCTGCAGAGCTGAGACCCGTGGAGGCGACCGGAAGCGTGGGGCACGCCATCTTGAATTGACCACGAGACGCTGACCGTGCAGCCCACGAGTGACCCTCGAAGCTGTGCACCGGGGTTTGAGAAGCCCCCACCCTGAGCTGCTCCTGAGCCAAAGTTCAGCCCTCCACACTCGACGAGTGCTGCGTGGGGCCCTTTGGCTCTATTTGGCTCAACGCGTTGGCCCGGTCACTTGCCAGCTGGCTAGTGGTCCCTGTGCCGACGAACTACCTAAGAAGACTTGTGAATCTGGTTGCTCCAGATCCACACCAGCTCCCCTGAAAAGGAGCCCCGACTCTGACCTTCCTGGTCCGAGTGAGAAGCAATCTTCCGATCCCGCGTGGATTGCTCTTGCCAAGGCTTGTTTGCTCCAAACTTGAAGCCGACTGCACCGACGGTGAGAGCCTGCGTGGGACAGATCGTGACCTGCTCCTGGATGTCGCAGATGCCCCAGAGCCCACGTGCCAGCGGAGAGAAGCTCCTCGACGACCACCTGATTGCGCCCGACATTGCCTGGTTCCGTCCTGGTTCCACCCTGGTCACTGCTGAGTGACCCAGACTCTGTCCCCTCTGCTTTCAGGTACTCTACAACTTGAGTCCACCCTTGGACTCCACCGGACACTTCATCTTTAACCCGCCTGCAGCCCTTTCAGCTTCAAGCACCAAGAGCCTGCGTGTCAAAACCCGACGCCACTTCGACCCTGTGCACCCACTTCCTGTGGGTGAGGTAACTTTGCTCCGCCGGTATTCCCACACTGGTGCACACCTCTAGGGTCCATGTGTTAAGTTTTGTTCCTCTAGGTTCAGCGGAAGTGTCCTTAAACTTTAACTCTATGACTTTTACGCACCATTGGTTAACATTGGTGCATGCGTGCGCTTTCCGCACATCTCCCGAATCCCGAGGGCCATTCCCGACTTCAGCATTGCTTGTCCTGACTGCTCCCAGCGATTCCCTAGGCCCTAGGCCTAACCACTGTTCGAGTGGCCTCTCTTATACCACTTGTTTAGTATATGGTTTGAGTGGCCACCCGCCCTCATCCATAATTGTGCAACTTGTATGTTTAAACAGTGCTTTTTGATTTAACGCTTGTGCCCCTTTATTCATAAAGAATACTGGGGATTGTTTTTAGTAATAAACACATATATTTTTATAATATATACTTGTGTGGTGTCCTTTCATTTGGTATTACAGGATTGTATGTGGTAAAACAGCTCGCTTAACACGACCTCTTAAGTTAAGCCTTTAGGCTGCTTAGTCCATGCTACCCCTAGGATAGCTTGTCTAATAAGGTTGACTTACAACCAGACACCATAAGGGATTGTTTGGTCAGGTAGTAGGTGGTTCCAGAATTGGAAACATCCCCTACCAGGCCAACTTCTCACAGTCTTAACTCGTGCAGCGGAGCCTGAAGGGAAGAGAGCTGTTAATTGAAAGTAAACACCGTGTGTGTCTTAACTCGTGCAGCGGAGCCTGAAGGGAAGAGAGCTGTTAATTGTAAGTAAACACCGTGTGTGTCTTAACTCTTGCAGCGGAGCCTGAAGGGAAGAGAGCTGTTAATTGAAAGTAAACACCATGTGTGTCTAACTCGTGCAGCCGAGCGTGAAGAGATTTAAGCTCTTAATTGAGTGTAAACACACAATCACAATAAATTTGGTACAAAGGAATATTTACCGATCTGCACATGAGAGCCCTGCGCAGTGAATGCTAGACTGGGAGAGTATTGGCAGCAATGACATCTTGTTTGTGAATAGCGTCAGTGAGATCTTGGAGCCAGGTTTTGTGATTATTGGTACAGTTTAAAGGGACAGTACACCAGGAGCCAACATGAAACTGTGATTATTGGTTTATTAGTTTAAAAGAACAATACACCACATAACTGTAACCAACAATATATAACAACTACTTGAAGGAACTGTTATTCAATAAGGCAACGGTGACTACTTTAAATATTTTATTTTATTATGTTCACTTTAACAACCTTGTATATATTTATGTATATATACCGACAGCGATATATTACCTACTGGCGGTCGCCAGTAGGTAGTTATAGTTAGGATCTACTTTCCATAGGAAATCCGCAACATTCTATTGGGAATAATTTTGGTGCCGGTGGACGAATCTTCGCGAATTTCTCAAAGAAGATGGCCGCTCCGCTCTGCTCCTTCCCTGAAAGTTTAGGGGGGATTCGTCAAGCGGGGGCCGAGATAAAAGGGGGGTCCCAAAACGTGTTTTCCCCATGTTAATTTCCATAGGGCAGTTGAACTCACTTTTAGCCCGAACGGCTGAATGGATTTCCACCAAACTTGGCAAAATTGTAGGGACTGGTAGCCCGATGTGCCTTTGCTATGTCTCAAGATATGTGCTTCAGTGGATTTTGAGTAATTTAGGTTAAAAAAATATATATATCTATAAGCGCGCCCCGGTACGCGCACCGGGGAGCGTACCAGCGCGCTACACGAGTACGCGAGCGGAAAGCTGATTGGCTCTCGGGTGTCTGTCAACATTCCAAACAGTCCGGAGCGGCCGCCATCTTGTGTCTCGGTAGGATCGAGACACAAGAGGTGGCAAAAACAAAGGGGGAAATGACCAAAAGGGGGCAGGGTAGACCCCCCCTGACCCCCTAGGTTTGCTGTGGGGGCCATAAAAGGGCCCCGTGGGGCAAAAAAAAATATATATTTTTTTCGATTTCCGCGGGGGGAGGGCCCGGTACGCGCACCGGGGAGCGTACCGGGGAGCGTACCCTGGAGATAAAAAGAATGACAGAGTTTTTAAAAAATGTAGCATTTTTTTATAAATTGGAGGTAGTTCTAAAAAGAACTGTTTTTTTATTCTTTTTGTTGTTTTATTTTTATTTTTCAAAAATGTTTACTTTTTTTTGCTTTTCTGAACAGTTTTATATTTTTTTGCATTTTTTATGGGGAGAAACAAAAAACAGGGAATTGTAAACGGCTCAACTGGAGCAAAAAAAAACAGGAAAAATTATGGTTTTTTCGGGCACTTGTGGTTATCACCAGCACAGATGATAAGTTTTATACTTTGCTCACCATAGCAAATTGTCTTTCCACAAAATTTGCAAACGATTTTAAAATCGGCAAACTTGGGTTGAATGGTTGGCATCATCTCTCTTGCCTCTGGACCCGATGGAGTGGGTTGGTTTCTTTGGGAGGTGCTCGGTGAAGATTGAGGAGGGTTCCTGGCCATTCCTCGGACCTCTGCCCTAGCATAGTTGTTAGGGTGCCGGCGTTGCATGTGCCGAATCATGGTGTTATTGCCAAACGAATATTTTTTGTTAGGGTTCCCCCTTGAAAGTTCAGTGCCACAGATTAGGCAAGTAACCCTTGGCGCATTTACTTTTTTCTGGTCCTTTGGGATAGAAAAAAAAACTCCCAAACAATGTGCTGCTTTGGCCTATATGGGGTATTATCTTCTGGCAGGAAGCTCCTCCTCCTCTCCTCCTCCTCCTCCTCCTCCTCTTCTTCATCTCCACCACTGTGGTGTTGTGGAGGTCCTCTTGGTGGTGGTGGTGGTGGTGGCTGAGATGCTCCTGCTGCTGCTACAACTGAAGCCATTTTAAAGTACAAATAGGCAATAGCTCTCCAAACAGGTCTTCCTCAGTCAAAGGACAAAGTGAGAAGAAGGAAAAAAGGTGGGGGCTTTCATCATTTGGAAACCAAAACTGTTCTGAACCAATGAAAAGTGTTATTTTCAGGTCACATGACCCGACGCGCTTACGCTACGTCATCGCGCCCCGGGGCGTGCCCGGCGGCGCTTACGTTGCGCGATAGTATGCGCTCGGGTGCTTCCGGGTGCGCTTACGCAGTGCGTCATATGACGCATCACGCGGCTACACGATACGTCACGATGTTGTTTTCGTTCGCGGCAATATCGCTAACGGGACGCTCACCAGTACGCGCCCCGGGGCGCGCCGTAACACAGCGCTTACCGGTGAGCGCATCGGTACGTGCCCCGGGAGCGCTCCGGGGCAAAAATAAATAAATAAATAAACATAAAAAAAATACTATTACATAATTATACAATATAAAAAATATTACTTTTCATACCTATAGAGATTTGCTATTAAAAAAACCTTTGAAATTCACTGAAAAAAACATAGGTTTCACACCAGTTATAGTTAGGAATTAGCATTTAAAAAACCTATTAAATTCACTGAAAAAACCATAGGTTTCACACCTGTTATAGTTAGCTGGATATTTTACTGGCATAAAACCATTGAAATTCCCA
Organism: Lissotriton helveticus; assembly: GCF_964261635.1. Lineage (NCBI taxonomy): Eukaryota > Metazoa > Chordata > Amphibia > Caudata > Salamandridae > Lissotriton > Lissotriton helveticus. The sequence continues at coordinate 1,804,675 of NW_027611682.1, forward strand.
CGTTATAGTTAGTTGGACTCACTATAACTTGCGCGTGCAATGCACTGCTGATGACGTCACATATTACATCACTCATGACATGGTCAGTGACATCACTCATGACATCACTGATGACACCATTCTTGTGACGGAGTGACAGACCTTGTTAAAAAAATGGAGATACCCATACCAGTTACAACAACCAATTCAGTAATTCCACCATCGATATACACATTCACTCATTCACCAACAGTTCTATATAGTCACTCATACATATACTCACTCATCATATGTAGTGATACACCTATACATCCTGTTACACACCGACAGGCATCCAAAAGTTACTCACACACATACTCACACATGCAAATAAACTATTGAACATCCATTTATTTGCATATACAGCTATACACACACTACCACCTTACTTCTAAGGAAACTTACACATACTTACTCTCTTAAACAATCACTTATAGAAACACATACTTATTTAAACAGGAACTCTTACAATCTCTTACTCTCACATATACTCACTTATATACATCAATATTCACATATACTAGATTAAAACATATGTAGTTACTGATAAAGACACTAGTGAGACAGTCATTCACTCACTAACACACACATATACACACTCATCCACCCATACAGTCCTGCACATATGTTATCTTCAAAACTCATACAGAGAGTCAGTCATTCATGCATCTATGTGCTAAGTAATACCCCCACCAAACCATACAGACACTCATACTGATACTAAAAAAAACATCTAATAACCCATATACATACACATGTAGCTACTCACTAACCCATGCAGCCACTTATACAGAAAGTGAAACACTGATACATATATTTAAATATTTAAACATTAATCACTAAAATTTATTTTTCAGAAAGACACACATTCACTGGATGGTGTCATCAGTGATGTCATGAGTGATGTCACTGACCATGTCATGAGTGATGTAATATGTGACGTCATCAGCAGTGCATTGCACGCGCAAGTTATAGTGAGTCCAACTAACTATAACGTGGGAATTTCAATGGTTTTATGCCAGTAAAATTTCCAGCTAACTATAACTGGGGTGAAACCTATGGTTTTTTCAGTGAATATACATATATATTAATACAGTTCAAGCAAGTATTATAAAATAATTAGAGCCCTTAACTCTTAAATTTTGGTGTGCCTGCCAGCATGGATTCATCATCTGTGACAGCTCCACCAACATTTTTACAAAACTCTGGGGAACCCATAATGCCCTGGGAGGTTTGGATTGAGTCTTTTGAGACCTATCTAGAGGCAATAGGTGACGAAGATTTTGTATCATCCTGCAAAGTAGCACTGTTAAAGCACAATTTAGGGGTTGAGGGTAGAAAGGTGTTAAAAACATTACCTGTCCGGGTTAGAGCAGATTCCACCAACCAAGCAGATGAAGAATCTAATGAAAGTGAGGGAACAGGAACTAGCAATTTTGATGAATATGTAGAGATAGTAAAAGCTCTAGAAGAGAATTTTGGTAAAAAAATCAACATTGTAGTTAAAAGACACAAGTTTTTCTCTAGAGCACAACAATCTGGAGAATCAGTTGAGCAGTATATATCGGTACTTAGAAGACTTGCATCAATATGCAAATTTAAAGATCTAACAGAAGATATAATAAGAGCTCAATTTATTAATAGAACGAATAATACCAAAATACAGGAAAAACTCTTAGACATAACAGATCCCTCTTTAAAAAAATCCATAGAGGTAGCAAAAAGCCTGGAGAACACTTCTAAGTATGTTAAGGAACTCAATTCAAATCAAGTTAAAGATAAGGGGGATCAGACCAAAGTGGGTGCTATTGAAAAGAAAAAAAATAGCAAGCAGGCAAGTGACAAATTTGTTAAAAGTGCGCCTCAAATTAATAAGAACACCCAACCTAGATATAATAACGCTTGTTATAGATGTGGTAGCACCAGGCATACAGCTGATTCTGATAAGTGTATAGCACTCAAAGAGAAGTGTTACAAGTGTAAACGAATTGGGCATTTTGCCCGCATGTGCAAAACCAGTATATCCAACAAAGGGAGGCGTACTGTATATGCCATACAAGAGGACAGTGAAGAGGAGTTCTCTGATGAAAGAGAAATGGTAGAAGTGTGTGTGATCTATGATGATGAAATTAATGAAATTCGTGAAGGATACAACCCTCCTAAGTGTATGCTGGACATCAATGGTACTAAAATCCTAGTGTGGGTGGATTCGTGCTCTCCATACACGATCATAGACTAGGATGCATGGATAAAAATTGGTAAATGCAAGCTGAATTCCCCAGACATTGAACCTGTGGGTTGTTGCGGGGTCAAGTTACCTTGGATAGGTTTTTTTTAATTGCAAACTATCTCACAAGAATATGGAAGCAACTAGCAAAGTCTAGGTAGTAGAAAAGGGAAGAACCTTGCTAGGGTGGCACGAACAAAAAATGTTAGGGAAGAAATTGGATCCGAATCATCCTGATCAAGTGCTAGTAACAGAGAATTCAGAGAAGGACAAGTGAAGTTTAAAATATCCTAGGTTATTTAGAAGTGAACTAGGGTGCTTAACCAAATTTGAGCATCGCATTGCCCTTAAACTAAATTACATTCCATGTGTGCACAAGGCAAGGAATGTCCTGTTTGCACTGAGCGAAAAATTAAAGAAGGCACAATTGATTGAACCAATCGAATCATCAGAGTGGCTTAGTCCCATAGTTTTAGCATGCAAATCGGTTGGAAATTTGCGCATGTGCATCGACTTAAGAGACCTCAATCGTAACATCTTAGTCGATCGCTATCCTCTGCCACATATTAATGAGATGGTGTCCTCAGTTACCAATGCAGCATATTTTTCTTTAATAGACCTCTCGAGTGCATATCACCAAGTGCGTCTACACCCTGCATCGAAGCACCTTACATCGTTCATAACACCAGAGGGGGCGTTCAGATTTGTGCGGATGCCATTCGGACTGGCGTCTGCCTCTGCTGTATTCCAGAGAGTAATGTGCAAAATATTGGAGAAATCACACAAAGTCCTGGTATTTCAAGATGATGTGTTGGTGTGGGGTGAGAACAAGGAGGAACATGACATGATTTTAGATCAAACGCTTAACAAATTGCAGAATGCAGGATTAACAGTAGTAATGGAGAAGTGCAAGTTTGGAGTCGAAGAAATTGAATATTTAGGGCACACGTTATCAAAAACAAGAGTTCAACCAAAGAAAAAATTATTGAATGCCATTGCTAATGCACCGTCTCCCCAAGACAAGGAACAAACATGCTCGTTTCCTGGGTTGGCGGAATTTTATTTGAAATTTGTTCAGCATTTTGCTGATAAAGTATATGTCCTAAGAGTGTTAATGAAAAAAGGGAATACATTTGCATGGGCGGACAAGTGTCAGAAAGCATTTGAAATGATAAAGGAACAGATTTTGAAGGCTGTGGCTTTAAGACCCTTTAATCCATTAGATCCTAGCATTGTAGTAGTGGATGCAAGCGCGTATGGTTTGGGGGCAATACTTATGCAGAAATACCTGGGTCAAGAACGGGTAGTGGCATTTGCGTCACGTACATTGAAGGGTGCAGAGTCAGCATATTCAGTCATCGAAAAGGAAGCCCTTACATCTTGGTGGGGCGTTGATCACTTCAAGAATTACGTTTGGAGAATGCATTTCAAGGTCAGATCGGACCACAGACCGCTCATTGATATTTTTACAACTAAGGGCGCAGGGAAGGCCACACCCAGGATAGCCAAGTGTTTGTATAGTCTACAAGGATATGATTTTACTTTGAATTATGTGTCAGGTATATGCAACATTAATGCTGATTGTCTGTCAAGGCTACTGTTACAGTGTGTAGGTGATGATGATGATACTGGCGATGAGTATGTGCTGGCCAGTATCTCTGAGTCATGCAATGGAGTCATCACGGAAAGTAAGTGGAAGGCTGCAGTGGAGGAGGATGCCATTCTAGTGGAACTCATGCAACATCTTAGTGTGCCTACTAATTCCAGTGTGGATTTGAGAAACAAAATGGGCGAATATTGGATGGTTTGGTCAGATTATCTGTTGAAGACAAAATTATCCGCAGAGATGGTAGATTGGTAGTACTAAGCGGTTTACGTGCCAGAATACTTGAGTTGTTGCATGAAGGGCATAATGGAATGTCGTGGATGAAGAGAAGAGCAAGGATGACATTTCGGTGGCCGGGTTTGGACAAGGATGTAGAGGGATGCGTACTGGATTGCCTGGAGTGCTTGTGTAGCGACAAGTCCCATCGGGTTGAGGAGTCTCCTATTGTTCCTACCAAATTTCCTGATAAACCGTGGGAAAGAGTAGCAATGGATATTTGTGGGCCATTTAGTTCAAAAGGTATAATGAATACGTTTGCACTTGTGATGATAGATAATCACTCTAAATGGCCTGAGGTGGCTTTTTCTGAGGAGATTAAGGCGTTTAATGTTATTGAATTTTGCGATCAAATTTTCCGCTGAGAAGGGTGTCCAAACACACTTGTCACTGATAATGGACCACAATTCACGGCAGAAGTGTTTGAAAGGTATTTATCCAAGATGGGTATCGTACACCACACCACAGCAGTCTACAATCCTAGGGAGAATGGTTTAGTCGAGAGGTTTAACCAAGTGTTGAAGGATTGTGTTCAGCTTTGTGTGAGCAGTGGGGGTGATTGCAGGGAAGCCGTGAAGGAGATGTTATGGAGCTATAGGTCTAGACCCCATTTTGTCACCAAGGAAACTCCTTTCATGCTTTTAAAGGGAAGGCAGGCAGGTACCGGAGTGTCTCCAGCGTGGATGCTTAAAGGAAGTACATATTGCCTAGACAAGAAGGGTTTGATGGACAGGGTTCGTGAACATCAAGACAAATACACTAAGAGACATAATGACAAATTAAAAAGGGAAAGAAGAGAGTTCGCTGTTGGTGGGTAAGAACTAAGGTATTCACCACCCATGGGTCTCTAATGTCAAAGTGGTCAAAACCTAAAAGCATTGTCAGGATGAAGGGAAGTAATGTATGGTTGTTGGATGGAAAGAAATGGAATGTTCGTAGTGTCACATTGTGCAATTCTGCAGAGAGACCTATTTTGATAGGAAAACCAGAAGTCACAACATCAAGTGGGAACAATGAAAAAGTGCCTGCAATAAACAGTTTATTTTTATTTTTATTTTTTATAATTATTTTATATTTATATATATATATATAATATATAATAAAAAATAAATTGTTTATTACATTTAAGAAGGGGAGATGTGTTGTATCCCAGCCTCCATATTGTGGATGTTACCTAGTGATGGTTACCATGTCATCTTAGAATGTTCTGAGGAGCTGCTCAGAGGATGAAGGCAGTTGATGCAGATGCAGACATGCCTAGGGGCTGCTCTATGTAATTTAAATAAATACTTATTCATCCAAATCTACAATTCTACTTTGTAATACCCCTTACGCAGAATAGCAACCTAACGCAAGACATCAAGAAATGCAATGAATGGATCACTACGTGCACCGACACCCTGGACCCCCTCAAGCATAGCAGCAACCTAACAAAATACATCAGGAACTGCAATGCATGGAACACCACGCGCACCAACACCCTGGACCCCCCAAGCACAGCAGCAACCTAACGGAATACCTAAGAACTTCAATGAATGGATCACCACCTGCACCGACAACCTAGACCCCCTCAAGCACAGCAGCAACCTAACGTAATACATCAAGAACTGCAATGAATGGATCACTACGTGCACCGACACCCTGGACCCCCCAAGCACAGCAGCAACCTAACGGAAGACCTCAAGAACTTCAATGAATGGATCACCACCTGCACCAACAACCTGGGCCCCCTTGTAGTAGGGATTCCGCTCCTACACAGAACTGTATACAAGAGACATAGAACCTTAGTGAATTAGGGTGTGCCAAAACTCACCTTAGGGTCCAACATCCCCTTAGCAAACTAGCATCAGTGTCTCATTGATTGATTGATTGAATAAAATTTATACCGCGCAGACAATAACCCGAAGGCATCAAGGCGCCTAACAAAACAGATCATAAATGTCATCACTACATAACTACAGATACGCTTGCACAAAGAGATGTGTTTTCAGAGCCCTTCTGAATGCCTGAAGAGTGGGTAGAGATCTTATTTTCAGCGGGAGGGCATTCCACCACTTGGGCGCCAAAGTGGAGAAAGCCCTCCCACCCCATTTCACTCTCCTGAAACGGGGGGCAGACAGAAGAAGTCTGCCAGAGGATCGCAGATCCCTGGAAGGAGTGTAGCGAGACAAGATGGATCCTATACCAGTGGGACTGTTTTTAGCTAAAGCCCTGTATGTCATACATAGGGTCTTAAAGTGAATGCGGTCCTCAACAGGAAGCCAATGCAACAGCTTTCTGGCCGCTGTAGCTGAAGCACGTTTAGAGAGATCCAGGACAAACCTGGCAGCAGCGTTCTGGACTACCTGCAAGCGCTGCAGCAGACTCTTATTCATTCCCGCATACAACGCATTGCAGTAGTCCAGTCGAGAGCCAATGAGGGCAACAGCAAGCTGTTTCCTTGCTTGTCGGGATAGGTAATGCCTAATCCTCCTCAGGACATGTACAATGCCCCAGCAGGTGGAAATGGTTCTGCTGACCTGTTTACCCATGTTAAGGGCAGGATCAATCATGACCCCAAGATTTTTTGCGGAGGAGGTGGGGGTGGGACAGACTCCCAATGAGTCTGGCCACCAGCTGGATGACCATACGTCATCTTTCCCTCCAAGCACCATTACCTCCGTCTTCTCTCCATTTAGTTTTAGTGAATTAAGGACCATCCATTGACCGACTGCCTCCATACAAGATCTAAAATTGGAGGCAGTCGGGACGCTAGACTGGGAGAGAGAGACAAGGATCTGGGTGTCATCCGCATAAGACACTATCTCCATCCCAAAAGATCTAATAAGCCTGGCAAGTGGGGTCACATAGATATTGAATAGGGTCGGGCTAAGAGCCGACCCCTGAGGGACCCCACATTGCACAGGGAGGGATGGAGATAGGTACTCCCCCAACTTCACTCTTTGCACTCGATGATTGAGGAAAGAAGTGAGTAGATCTAGAGCTGCACCCTGCACCCCAATCTCCCTCAGCCGCGATGTTAATACTGAGGGAGAAAGGGTGTCAAAAGCCGCCGTCAGATCCAACAGGATCAGAAGGGTGGTCTGGCCCCCATCAACGCGTGTACGGATATTATCCAACACTATGGTGAGGGCCGACTCAGTACTGTATTCCCTCCTGAAGCCATGCTGAGAGGAGTCAAGACAGGACGAGCTCTCTACAAAAGCAGCAAGATGTGTGTTAAGATGTACTTCTAACATCTTTGCTGGCGCTGGGAGTAGAGAAATGGGGCGAACGCTTTTTTAAAATCGACGGATCCAGGGAGGTCTTTTTTAAAAGAGGTTTTACAACTGCACTTTTCCATTGTGTGGGGAAAAGGCCGTCTCTCATGGCTCTGTTCATAATATCCACCAGAGGGGGCAGGAGGGTTTCCCTGCATTGTTTAAGGATCCTGAGAGGGCACACATCCAGGGGAGAGCCCGAGTTAGTTTTATTAAGGAGGCTGTCCAGATCCTCTAAGGATAGTGGGGGAAAGGAATCTAAAATTCCCAAAGGAATAGTTTCAGCCGGGGCGTGGTCCATCTCCCCTAACGCAGGGGGCCCACTCATAAGAGATTTTTGTAGCTCCAAGGCAGAGTGGATATCTAATATTTTTGCCTGGAAGAAAGAGGCAATGTTGTTGTAAAGCTCTTGGGAAGCTACTACAGGGTCTGGGGTTTGGAGGGTTATAAGTGAATCTACAACCCTAAAGAGCTCTCTAGGGGAGGACAATGAAGTTGTCAAGGCTGTGAAATGCTCTTGTTTGGCTTTTATAATTTCAGCCTTATACTTCCTCAACAGGATCTTGTGAGCATCCTTATCTTTTAGATCCCATCCAGAGTGCAGGAGGCGCTTCCGCCTCCTTACCTCCTGTCTCAGGAGTCTGAGGTGTTCCGAAAACCAGGGAGCTGAAGGCCTTTTTCTGGCACGACGGCCGTACTGAAGCGGGGCTAATTCGTCTAGTGCTACAGTCATAATTCTTTCAAAGTGCATGACAGCTGGTGAAACACTTTCTTCTTGAGATAGATACAATTGGCTCTTCTCCTATAGCAAAAATACCAATGATTAGACAACCCAGAACTGGCGACTTAGGGTACCTTAGGAGTTGTGGAAAACATTAACACTCTTTTGTCACACTCTCACACCAGTCCAAAACATGGAGTATAGGAGACACGTGCAAGTTTGAAATATTTATTTCTAACGCTGTGATCTCAGGTACAGCATCTTAGCAAGTACAAGTAAACATACTATTAGCAACAAGGTTGTCAGCATAGTTAATACTCCATAAACTACAAAGGGAGAAAGCGTAGTATAATGCAATGTGGAAACAGGTCTGAAATATACCTATATTTCGCCCTCCCTTGCTAGTAGATTATTTTATATCTATAAAAGGTCTCATAGGCTTACATGGACGACCCCATACCTCAGGTATCAGCAGAAGTGGATCACATTGAGTTCTGCACAAGCTCCCAGCTTGCGAATGTTCTCCAAGTGTGTGATCATGCCTGCACAGTGCATTATTAAACGCGCCAGTATCAGGGCTGGCCACAGCTGCATGTGTGTTATTTCTAGAACGTGTGCTGATCATTCTGAACAACAGACACGGTGTTCAAGACGACCTTGACTGTCGCGGCACTAACTGTATAGACTAAACTCATGAGACTGTGTGGATGTGCATAAAAACAAGTTATTCTTGGGTGTAGTGAAAATACTCATACTTCTCTAAACAATAGCGCCATTGCGTGCCATGTGCAAAGCAGAAAAGGAAAAATGGCATTTAAACTTCTAATAAGCCATGCTAACTTAACATCGTGTATAATGCAAAGCTCACCCCACGACACCCTCAATGATACCAACAACCTAACCGAAGACTTCAAGAACTGCAATGAATGGATCACCACCTTCACCGAAACCCTGGACCCCCTCAAGCACAGCAGCAACCTAATGGAAGACATCAAGAACTGCAATGAATGAATCACGACCTGCACCGACACACTGGCCCATTCAAACACAGCAGCAACTTAAAGGAAGACATCAAGAACTGCAATGAATGGATCACCACCTGCACCTGCACCAACACCCTGGACCCTCCAAGCATATCAGCAGCAACCTAACGGAAGACATCAAGAACTACAATGAATGGATCACCACCAGCACCAACACCCTGGGCCCCCTCAAGGATACCAACAACCTAATGGAAGACATCAAGAACTGCAATGATGGATCACCGCCTGCACCAACACCCTGGACCCCTCACGCGCATCAGCAACCTAAAGGAAGACATCAAGTATTGCAATTAATGGATCACCACCTGCACCAACCACCTGGACCCCCTCACGCACAGCAGCAACCTAACGGAAGACATGAAGAACTGCAATGAATGGATCACCTCCTGCATCGACACCCTGGACACCCTCAAGCACAGCAGCAACCTAACGGAAGACATCAAGAACTTCAATGAATGGATCTCCACCTGCACTGACACCCTGGACCCCCTCAAGCACAGCAGCAACCTAACAGAAGACATCAAGAAATGCAATGAATGGATCACGACCTGCACCAAACACCCTGCCCCCCTCAAGCACAGCAGCAACCTAATGGAAGACATCAAAAACTGCAATGAATGGATCACCACCTGCACCAACACCCTGGACCCCCTCAAGCACAGCAGCCTAACGGAAGACATCAAGAACCGCAATGAATAGATAACCACCTGTACCGACACCCTGGACCCCCTCACACATAGCAGCAACCTAGCAGAAGACATCAAGAAATGCAATGAATGGATCACGACCTGCACCAACACACTGGCACCCCTCAAGCATACCAGCAGCAACCTACAGGAAGACATCAAGAACTTCTATGAATGGATCACCACCTGCACCGACACCCTGCACCCCCTCAAACACAGCAACAACCTAATGGAAGACATCAAGATCTACAATGAATGAATCACCACCTCCACCAACACCCTGGACCCCCTCACGCAGAGCAGCAACCTAATAGAAGACATCAAATAATTCATTGAACGGATCACCACCTGCACCGACACCCTGGACCCCCTCACGCACAGCAGCAACCTAACAGAATACATCAAGAAATGCTATGAAGGGATCACCACCCGCAGAAACACCCTGGCCCCCTCAAGCATACCAGCAGCAACTTAATGGAAGACATTAAGAACTGCAATGAATGGATCACCACCTGCACCGACACCCTGGACCCCCTCAAGCACAGCAGCAACCTAACGCAAGACTTCAAGAACTTCAATGAATGGATCACCACCTGCACCAATACCCTGGACCCCTCAATCACAGCAGCAACCTAATGGAAGACATCAAGAACTGCAATGAATGGATCTCCACCTGCACCGACACCCTGGACCCCCTCAAGCACAGCAGCCTAACGGAAGACATCAAGAACCGCAATGAATAGATAACCACCTGCACCGACACCCTGGACCCCCTCACGCATAGCAGCAACCTAGCAGAAGACATCAAGAAATGCAATGAATGGATCACGACCTGCACCAACACACTGGCGCCCCTCAAGCATACCAGCAGCAACCTAACGCAAGACTTCAAGAACTTCAATGAATGGATCACCACCTGCACCAATACCCTGGACCCCTCAATCACAGCAGCAACCTAACGCAAGACTTCAAGAACTTCAATGAATGGATCACCACCTGTACCTGCTCCCTGGACCCCTCAAGCACAGCAGCAACCTAACAGAAGACATCAAGAACTTCAATGAATGAATCACCAACTGCATCGATACCCTGGACCCCTCAATCACTGCAGCAACCTAATGGAAGACATCAAGAAGTACAATGAATGGATCACCACCTGCACCGACACCCTGGACCCCCTCAAGCACAGCAGCAACCTAACGCAAGACTTCAAGGACTTCAATGAATGGATCACAACCTGCACCGACACCCTGGACCCCTTCATGCACAGCAGCAACCTAACGGAAGATATCAAGAACTGCAATAAATGGATCATCACTTGCACCGACACCCTGGACCCCCTCACGCACATCAGTAACCTAACGGAAGACATCAAGAACTACAATGAAGGGATCACCACCTGCACCGACACCCTGGACCCCTTCAAGCACAGCAGCAACCTAACGGAAGACATCAAGAGCTTCAATGAATGGATCACCACCTGCACCAACACCCTGGACCCCTCAAGCACAGCAGCAACCTAATGGAAGACATCAAGAACTGCAATGAATGGATCACCACCTGCACCGACAACCTGGACCCTCTCAAGCATAGCCGCAACTTGAAGGAAGACATTAATAACTGCAATGAATGGATCACCACCTGCATCGACACCCTAGCCCCCTCAAGCACAGCAGCAACCTAAAGGAAGACATCAAGAACAGCAATGAATGGATCACCACCTGCACCGACACCCTGGACCCCCCAAGCAAATCAACTGCAACCTAATGGAAGACATCAAGAACTGCAATAAAGGGATCACCACTTGCACCGACACCCTGGACGCCCACACGCACATCAGTAACCTAACGGAAGACATTAAGAACTACAATGAATATATCACCACCTGCACCGACACCCTGGACCCCTTCCAGCACAGCAGCAACCTAACGGAAGACATCAAGAAGTACAATTAATGGACCACCACCTGCACTGACACCCTGGAACCCCTCAAGCACAGCAGCAACCTAATGCAAGACTTCAAGAACTTCAATGAATGGATCACCACCTGCACCGACACCCTAGACCCCTTCATGCACAGCAGCAACCTAACGGAAGACATCAAGAACTACAATGAATGGATCACCACCTTCACCGACACCCTGGACCCCTTCAAGCACAGCAGCAACCTAATGGAAGACATCAAGAACTGCAATGAATGGATCACCACCTGCACCGACACCCTGGACCCCTCAAGCACAGCAGCAAACTAACGGAAGACATCACGAACTGCAATGAATGGATCACCACCTGCATCGACACCCTGGACACCCTCAAGCACAGCAGCAACCTAATGGAAGGCACAAGAACTGCAATGAATGATCATCACCTGCACCGACAACCTGGACCCCCTCAAGAACAGAAGCAACCTAAGGGAAGACATCAAGAACAGCAATGAATGGATCACCACCTGCATCGACACCCTGGACACCCTCAAGCACAGCAGCAACCTAACGGAAGGCACAAGAACTGCAATGAATGATCATCACCTGCACCGACAACCTGGACCCCCTCAAGAACAGCAGCAACCTAAGGGAAGACATCAAGAACAGCAATGAATGGATCACCACCTGCATCAACACCCTGGACACCCTCAAGCACAGCAGCAACCTAACGGAAGGCTCAAGAACTGCAATGAATGGATCACCACCTGCACCGACACCCTGGACCCCCTCACGTACAGCAGCAACCTAACGGAAGACATCAAGAAATGCAATGAATAGATCACTACCTGCACCGACACCCTGCACCCCCTCAAGCATAGCTGCAACCTAACGGAAGACATGAAGAACTTCAATGAATGGATGACCACCTGCACTGACACCCTAGCACCCTCAAGCACAGCAGCAACCTAAAGGAAGACATCAAGAACTGCAATGAATGGATCACCACTTGCACCGACACTCTGGACCCCCCAAGTAAATCAACAGCAACCTAACGGAAGACATTAAGAACTACAATGAATGGATCACCACCTGCACCGTCACCCTGTACCCCTTCAAGCACAGCAGCAACCTAACGGAAGACATCAAGAACTGCAATAAATGGATCACCACCTGCACCGACACCCTGGACCCCTCAAGCACAGCAGCAACCTAACAGAAGACATCAAGAACTGCAATAAATGGAGTCCACCTGCAATGTCATCCCTGGACCCCTTCAAGCACAGCACTAACCTAACGGAATACATCAAGAACTTCAATGAATGTATCACCACCTGCACCAACACCCTGGACACCCTCAAGCACAGCAACAACCTAACGGAAAACATCAAGAACTGCAATGAATGGATCACCACCTGCACCAACACCCTGGACCGCCTCAAGCACTTCAGCAACCTAACGGAAGATATCAAGAACTGCAATGAATGGATCACCACCTACAGCAACACCCTGGACCCCTCAAGCATACCAGCAACCTAACGGAAGACATCAAGAACTGCAATGAATGGATCACCACCTGCATCGACACCCTGGACACCCTCAAGCACAGCAGCAACCTAACGGAAGACACAAGAACTGCAATGAATGGATCACCACCTGCACCGACAACCTGGACCCCCTCAAGCACAGCAGCAACCTAACGGAAGACATCAAGAACTACAATGAATGGATCACCATCTGCACCGACACCCTGGATCCTCTCAAGCACAGAAGCACCTAACGAAAGACAACAAAAACTGCAATGAATGGATCACCGCCTGAACCAACACCCTGGACCCCTCAAGCACAGCAGAAAACTAACGGAAGACATCAAGAACTGCAATGAATGGATCACCACCTGCACCGACCCCCTGGACCTCCTCAAACACAGCAGCCTAAAGGAAGACATCAAGAACTACAAAGAATGGATCACCATCTGCACCGACACCCTGGAACTCCTCAAGCACAGCAGCAATTTAATGGAAGACATTGAGAACTGCAATGAATGAAGCACCACCTGCACCAACACCATGGCCCCCTCACGCACAGCAGCAACCTAAAGGAAGACAACAAGAACTGCAATGAATGGATCACCACCTGCACCAACACCCTGCACCCCCTCAAGCACTGCAGCAACCTAACGGAAGACATCATAAACTTCAATGAATGGATCACCACCTGCACGGACCCCCTGGACCACCTCAAGCACAGCAGCAACCTCAACAATAGAAAAACTTTTCAAGATCACAAATACAAGTCAACTGGCACACCGAAGAACTCAGGATGACGATGCAGCACTGAAAGCAACTGGAAAGCAAGTGGTGAATGAGTCAAGACACTACAAACAAGGAAGTCTTCAAATCTGCACTGAGATGCTTCCAGCAGCAAGTCTGAAATGCCAAATGAGCAGCCCATGCCAACCGCATTCAAACCAACAACAGCAGCAGCAAAGAAATCTTCACCATCATCAGAGAATTCATGGTGCCTGCAGCCACCATCAGCAACATCCACCCCTTACAAGATCCCTGCATCAATCTCTGTAAATTATTTTGGAACAAGATCACATCCATATGCAACTTCAACCCTCATCCTGACCCCATCAACAGCCAGTCTTCCAATCTCAGCTAAAGAAAGGACCTTGGCCATGTGGAGCGTCATCACCACAAACGAGACTGCCGCAACTATGAAGGCCATCCACTCCGGTGCCCCATTAAACCCACTCTGCAACACTTTAAACAAGCATTTACAATGCAATCGGTCTTGCATTATTAAAGTTTGAGCTATTGGCATTGCTAATAATAATGCAACACCAATAGGTCAAACATTTAGTAATGCGAGACCTATTGCACTGCAAATGCAGTTTTGAGTGTGTAAAGATATGCTGTATATAAGTGTTTTGCAAGCTTTGGGCTTGCTACAGGCAATCTTTGTGGCAATGTTAGGGAAATCAGCAATAACCTCGACCCACCAGCCCATAAAAAGACCCAAACATTAGCCACACAAATCTGCCATACATTGACCTGTCAGGTCAGCTCTTCTGCCACTGCCAGGCGGCAGTACATGCCAGTGCAGCCCTGCTTACCTGCCTCTTCTGCCATACATTGACCTGTCAGACCAGTGCCGTGCTGCTTACCTGCTTCTTCTGCCATACATTGACCTGTCAGGCCAGTGCAGCCCTGCTTACCTGCCTCTTCTGCCATACATTGACCTGTCAGGCCAGTGCAGCCCTGCTTACCTGCCTCTTCTGCCATACATTGACCTGTCAGGTCCGCTCTTCTGGCACTGCCAGGTGGCAGTACAGGCCAGTGCAGCCTTGCTTACCTGCCTATTCTGTTATACATTGAGCTGTCAGGTCAGCTGATCCGGCATTTCCAGGCGGCAGTACAGGCCAGGTCAGCCCTGCTGACCTGCCTCTTCTGCCATACATTGACATGTCAGGCCAGTGCAGCCCTGCTTAACTGCCGCTTCTGCCAGTACAGCCCTGCTTACCTGGCTCTTCTACCATACATTGACCTGTCAGGCCAGTGCAGCCCTGCTTACCTGCCTCTTCTGTCATACATTGAGCTGTCAGGTCAGCTGTTCTGGCATTGCCAGGTGGCAGTACAGGCCAGACCAGCCCTGCTTACCTGCCTCTTTTACCATACATTGAGCTGTCAGGTCAGCCCTGCTTACCTGCCTCTTCTTCTATACATTGACCTGTCAGGTCAGCCCTGCTTACCTGCCTCTTCTGTCATACATTGAGCTGTCAGGTCAGCTGTTCTGTCACTGCCAGGTGGCCCTGCTTACCTGCCTCTTCTGCCATACATTGACATGTCAGGCCAGTGCAGCCCTGCTTACCTGCCTCTTCTGCCATACATTGACCTGTCAGGCCAGTGCAGCCCTGCTTACCTGCCTCTTCTGCCATACATTGACCTGTCAGGTCAGCCCTGCTTACCTGCTTCTTCTACCATACATTGACTTGTGAGGCCAGTGCAGCCCTGCTTACCTGCCTCTTCTGCCATACATTGAGCTGTCAGTCCAGGGCAGCCCTGCTTACCTGCATCTTCTGCCATACATTGACTAGTGAGGCCAGTGCAGCCCTGCTTACCTGCCTCTTCTGCCATACACTGACCTGTCAGGCCAGTGCAGCCCTGCTTACCTGCCTCTGCTGCCATACATTGGCCTGTCAGGTCAGCCCTGCTTACCTGCCTCTTCTGCCATACATTGACCTGTCAGGCCAGGGCAGGCTTGCTTACCTGCTACTTCTGCCATACATTGACTTGTGAGGCCAGTGCAGCCCTGCTTACCTACCTCTTCTGCCATACATTGACCTGTCAGGCCAGTGCAGCCCTGCTTACCTGCCTTTTTTGCCATCCATTAACCTGTCAGGCCAGTGCAGCCCTGCTTACCTGCCTCTTTTGCCATATATTGACCTGTCAGGCCAGTGCAGCCCTGCTTACCTGCCTCTTTTGCCATACATTGACCTTCCAGGCCAGTGCATCCCTGCTTACCTGCCTCTTCTGCCATACATTGACCTGTCATGTCAGCCCTGCTTACCTGCCTCTTCTGCCATACATTGACCTGTCAGGTCAGCCCTGCTTACCTGCCTCTTCTGTCATACATTGACCTGTCATGTCAGCCCTGCTTACCTGCTTAGGAAGAGGTGTGGCGCCGTGGCCAGGGCGACTGACGCTGGAATCTGGGGACCACGGTTCGATCCCCGGCTCCGACGGCAGGTTAGCCCAGCACCATGTGACTCTGGGCAATAGCTCGCTTAATCTTCCCAACGGCCCCCAGCGCCTAGAGACCCTTACGGGTGATTGTGCGCTTTACAAATGTGGACTTTTACTTTTACCTGCCTCTTCTGCCATACATTGATCTGTCAGGCCAGTGCAGCCCTGTTTACCTGCCTCTTCAGCCATACATTGAGCTGTCAGGCCAGTGCAACCCTGCTTACCTGCCTCTTCTGCCATACATTGACCTGTCAGGTCGGCCCTGCTTACCTGCCTCTTCTGCCATACATTGACCTGTCAGGCCAGTCCAGCCCTGTTTACCTGCCTCTTCTGCCATACATTGACCTGTCAGGCCAGTGCAGCCCTGCGTACCTGCCTCTTCTGCCATACATTGACCTGTCAGGCCTTTGCAGCCCTGCTTACCTGCCTCTTCTGCCATACATTGACCTGTCAGACCAGTGCAGCCCTGCTTACCTGCCTCTTCTGCCATACATTGACCTGTCAGGCCAGTGCAGCCCTGCTTACCTGCCTCTTCTGCCATACATTCACCTGTCAGGTCAGCCCTGCTTCCTGCCTCTTCTGCCATACATTGACCTGTCAGGTCAGCCCTGCTTACCTGCCTCTTCTGCCATACATTCACCTGTCAGGTCAGCCCTGCTGACCTGCCTCTTCTGCCATACATTCACCTGTCAGGTCAGCCCTGCTTACCTGCTTCTTCTACCAGTTGTCAAAGGTGGCTTCAGGCGTGGTACAAAGCTCTCTCGACATTCAAGTGTTCCTTGTTCCCAGAGCAGTGGGGCGTGGCCCAGTGTGTGGTGAGCTCAGAGCAGGCGTCACACTGCGCTCAAGGCTGCCCTACTTCCTCTTTCCTCGCAGCATCACATGGCTTCACTTCCCTTTCTGCAGCTAGAAAAGCTTTCTCAACCCCTCCTTCCCCCGACCTCCCGCTGCAGAGCACGTGCAGCCCCAGAAGGGGGCCAGCTCCAGCTGCAGAGCACGTGCAGCCCCAGAGGGGGGCCGGCTCCAGCTGCAGAACACGTGCAGTCCCCGAGAGGGGGGCCGACTCCAGCTGCAGAGCACGTGCAGCCCCAGAGGAGGGCCGACGCCAGCTTCAGAGCATCTCCAGCTGCAACATTTGTAGCGCCCAAAAACTCAAATAAAATAAAATAACGTATGAGAATATGTTCCAGCATATCAAATAACATTTGGTACACAGCAACAGGAGATGGGAGGTAAAGGTGCATAACCAGGACAATGCATAAGGAGGCTGCAGGCAATGCCCTCTGGTGGGAAGTAAACGTGCATAACCAGGACAATGCACAAGGAGGCTGCAGGCAATGCCCTCTGGTGGGAAGTAAACGTGCATAACCAGGACAATGCACAAGGAGGCTGCAGGCAATGCCCTCTGGTGGGAAGTAAAGGTGCATAACCAGGACAATGCACAAGGAGGCTGCAGGCAATGCCCTCTGGTGGGAAGTAAACGTGCATAACCAGGACAATGCACAAGGAGGCTGCAGGCAATGCACTCTCATGGGAAGTAAAGGTGCATAACAAGGAAAATGCACAAGGAGGCTGCAGGCAGTGCCCTCTGGTGGGAAGTAAATGTGCATAACCAGGACAATGCACAAGGAGGCTGCAGGCAATGCCCTCTGGTGGGAAGTAAAGGTGCATAACCAGGACAATGCACAAGGAGGCTGCAGGCAGTGCCCTCTGGTGGGAAGTAAACGTGCATAACCAGGACAATGCACAAGGAGGCTGCAGGCAATGCCCTTTGATGTGAAGTAAAGGTGCATAACAAGGAAAATGCACAAGGAGGCTGCAGGCAGTGCCCTCTGGTGGGAAGTAAATGTGCATAACCAGGACAATGCACAAGGAGGCTGCAGGCAATGCCCTCTGGTGGGAAGTAAAGGTGCATAACCAGGACAATGCACAAGGAGGCTGCAGGCAGTGCCCTCTGGTGGGAAGTAAACGTGCATAACCAGGACAATGCACAAGGAGGCTGCAGGCAATGCCCTCTGGTGGGAAGTAAAGGTGCATAACCAGGACAATGCACAAGGAGGCTGCAGGCAGTGCCCTCTGGTGGGAAGTAAACGTGCATAACCAGGACAATGCACAAGGAGGCTGCAGGCAATGCACTCTCATGGGAAGTAAAGGTGCATAACCAGGACAATTCACAAGGAGGCTGCAGGCAATGCCCTCTGTTGGGAAGTAAAAGTGCATAACCAGGACAATGCTAGTTCATAAATCTTACTTATACTCTCTTTTGAGTTTACCAAATTCCCCCATCTTATCCTACGTCTGTTGGAACTAAGAACCAGATTCCCTGGGTCTTCACTGGGATCGGTGGATAGTGACCCAGCAGCAGGTAAAGGGTGCACCATATCTATTAAAAGTGCGTTGTGATCACTGTCTGTTCTTTCGACAACCCTGAAATCCTGTACCTTTGACCACAGGCCTGTGTCTACAAAGATGTAGTCCAGGCGCGATTCATGGTCCTTCCTATTGAAGGTGCACGATGAGGGGGTGTCAGAAGGAGTACGCCCATTACATGCCCTTAGCGCAAAATTTAGTGTTAACGACATCATTTGCACTGCAAGAGGGGACCAAGATTTGGGGTGGGGGGATTGACATGGCGTGACCCCCCAATAATCATCTTCATCAGTTAGGGCACCCTCCTTTAAACCTTCCAAGGGTTCAAAGTGACAATTAAAGTCCCCACCCATCACTATCTTACAGTCGATGGGAAGTTTACCCAGGATTGATGAGAGATCGTCGAGTGTAGGAGATTCCATGGATGCACTAACTGGGCGAGAATAGACGTTAATGATTGCCAAGTTGAAGGCATTGGGCCATTTGAGTAGAACACATTGTATGTCCTGCGAAAAAGTAGGTACATTCTCCGCATTACACCCAATATGACTGGCTACCCAAACCGCCAAACCACCTGAGGGCCTCCCTTTACCACTCCACCTAGCTTGAATTTCAAACATTGCGTATCCTGCTCTACACAGGGGTTCCCTGGCCCAGGTCTCTTGGAAGAGACAAATGTCGCTACTGCCTACTAAGGAATCCCAGTCGTTGGTAACTAGTTTATTGGCAATACCCGCCACATTCCAGGAGAGGACCTTCAAGGTTCCAACTGGAATGTTTGTTCCCAACCCCCTGGTTACCTCGGGTGCGGTGTCCGACGGTACAACTTCAGGCCCTTGCAATGTTGTTTCCAGGGTGAATGAAACTACTGGTGCTAAATTGGGATCAGGAGGGCTCGGAGGTAAGTTATTTGCTTGGCCCCGGGGCTGATAGAAATTAAGCTCTTCCGAAGAGATGCATCAGAGTCTCGAATGGAGGTGTCGATTACGCCTCTCCCTGTCCCCTGTTCCACAGATTCACCAGTGGTACTTTGGGTGTGCCTGGAAGATTCACCCTTCTGGAGTCAATCAACCTGATCAGGGCAACTGAATCTGTTGGGATGTACATAGTTGCCGTGAACAGGGATATCATTGCGGGTGGGCCTGTATCTTGACCCATCAACAGTAAAACCCACCCTTGTCCAACCCTCGTCCCTCCTCATAGTCAAGTCTCGTACATTGGGGTAGAAGTACGACAGAGGGACCAGTTCTATGGATGTGTTTCCAGATCTCCCAAGCCAATTACAAAGTACGTAGCAACTTGTGGACTCTTAAAGCTTACAATTATACAGTCCCCCGCACTTTTCTTGACAGTGTACCCAACCCATGGGACCCTTCTAACCATAAGTACTTCTCCTCTTAGGTTGGGTGGTAAAGGTCTTTGGACGTTTAACCAGCTGATAACTTTGTTGCGTAGGAAATCATAAGATTCCACCGCATTGCTGGAAAGCTCCGTTACCCCCCTCAAAATCACAGTATAAGCCGCTGCTTCAGGGGGCAGGTTAACTGCCTTTCGCCGGTTGAAGGAGCTAGCTGACCGATTTGGGCAGCTAGCTGTTTCATTAGATGGTTTTTCCTGTCCAGATGAACTGGCCGGAGCAGGTGGCTTCAACCTCCTGGCAGTTGGTACCGGTGGCAGTTGCTTCGGAAGGGGTACAGGGGCAGGTTGTGTTGGAAGGGCTGTGGTGGTATTCTCCCGGGGAGGAGCTATTGATAGAATAGGGGCCGCAGTAACTATAGCAGTAGGGGAGGAAAAAATCCCAACATTAGCCCCATTAGCTCCATGCATACTTACTCGTAGCCCTTGCTGGTCGCCACCGTTACCACTTGATCTTTCTAAAACTAGGAGTCTAGCCTCAATAGAGTCTAGTTTGAGGGAGAGAGGATCCAAAAGGCTTTTAAAAATATCACTAAGTGAGCAGATGATATGCTCTGCGATGTTAGGAGGACCCCCTCCAAAAATGAATGGGCCGGTGTGCGTGGGTCTGGGGTTGGACGTGAATAGTGGAGAGCTCGCCATTTCCATGACGTTCCCTATAGTTGAAGTTCCGGGGGCATCCGTACTATCTTTAATAATATTAGTGGTACGGTCAACTTTAGCCCTTTTAGCACCTATGGACTTCCCAGATCTGTTCCTTTTCGGGGCAACAACTTCTCTGTCACCCATATGTTCTATTACAGTCAGGCTGTCCCCCAGAGCCCTAGGTAAAACTAACTCTACAGTAGGGGAGGGTTCAACCTCATCAGTAATATGTACTGAGACTTTATCCCTGTGTGAGTTAGAAGGTGTCCTTAGCTGTTGTAGGACAGACTCTATGGTTTGATCAATACTATCCATAAGTGATAAATGCGTGGCGTCAAGCAATAGTGATGATCTAACATTGGATGATGACCCCGGAGAAGCCAGGTGGGAGCTTTCTATACCTTCAGCAATTTACTTTTCTAACACTGTGAGCCCCTTATTTAACACTGTATTTGCCCTAGCAAGAAAATTGTCCAAAGTACCTGAGACCATGGAAGCAGCCTTGCTTCTTGTTTCTCTCGTAGCCATTATGTTAAGACCGAACCTCTAAATAACCAAGCGGGTGGGTACAGGAAACCTGAAAAACGTATTGTTAGGGGGGTGGCCGGTCCGGTCTCTGCCGTTCTCTAACGGCCTCAAACGGCCCGCCCTTTGCCCGGGCTTAGCCCGGCGCTCGCCCGCGCGCGTCCCGCGTGCGCGCTGGAACGTGTGGTTTAGATAGTAGAAGAGGGAGGGGCGGGAAGAGGACCAGCTGCGGTAGATCCCAGCCGCACAGCACGCTGGTCCTCGCAGTCCCACTAAGCGTATGTAGGGTAGACTCTGCGCTGTATTCCACACTGCCTCTGAAGGTCCGTGGCAGCCCTCCCACACGAT
This sequence comes from Lissotriton helveticus, assembly GCF_964261635.1. Lineage (NCBI taxonomy): Eukaryota > Metazoa > Chordata > Amphibia > Caudata > Salamandridae > Lissotriton > Lissotriton helveticus. Next base: position 1,826,489 of record NW_027611682.1, read on the forward strand.
GTCTGGACGAGCGGCACCCGCAAAGCGGGGGCCGCGAGAAGTGGGCTTGGTTTCAGGAAGAAAGAGAGTCCGTTGGTAGGTGAGCAATTCTGCAGCACACCCTCGCTGCGCCGAACAAAGCACCAGGACAATGCACAAGGAGGTTGCAGGCAATGCCCCCTGGTGGGAACCAAAGGTGCATAACCAGGACAATGCACAAGGAGGCTGCAGGCACTGCCCTCTGGTGGGAAGTAAAGGTGCATAACCAGGACAATGCACAAGGACGCCGCAGGTAATGCCCTCTGGTGGGAAGTAAAGGTGCATAACCAGGACAATGCACAAGGACGCCGCAGGTAATGCCCTCTGGTGGGAAGTAAAGGTGCATAAAGCAGGACAATGCACAAGGACGCCTGCAGGCAATGCCCTTGGTGGGAAGTAAACGTCCATAACCAGGACAATGCACAAGGAGGCTGCAGGCAATGCCCTCTGCTGGGAAGTAAACGTGCATAACCAGGACAATGCACAAGGAGGCTGCTGGCAATGCCCTCTGGTGGGAAGTAAAGGTGCATAACCAGGACAATGCACAAGGAGGCTGCAGGCAATGCCCTCTGCTGGGAAGTAAAGGTGCATAACCAGGACAATGCACAAGGAGGCTGCAGGCAATGCCCTCTGCTGGGAAGTAAAGGTGCCTAACCAGGACAATGCACAAGGAGGCTGCAGGCAATGCCCTATGGTGGGAAGTAAGGGTGCATAACGCAGGACAATGCACAAGGAGGCCTTCAGGCAATGCCCTCTGGTGGGAAGTAAAGGTGCATAACCAGGACAATGCACAAGGACGCTGCAGGCAATGCCCTCTGCTTAGAAATAAAGGTGCATAAAGCAGGACAATGCACAAGGACGCCTGCAGGCAATGCCCTCGGTGGGAAGTAAACGTGCATAACCAGGATAATGCACAAGGAGGCTGCATGCAATGCCCTCTGCTGGGAAGTAAACGTGCATAACCAGGACAATGCACAAGGAGGCTGCAGGCAATGCCCTCTGATGGGAAGTAAACGTGCATAACCAGGAGAATGCACAAGGAGGCTGCAGGCAATGCCCTCTGCTGGGAAATAAAGGTGCATAAAGCAGGACAATGCACATGGACGCCTGCAGGCAATTCCCTCTGGTGGGAAGTAAAGGTGCATATCCAGGACAATGCACAAGGAGGCTGCAGGCCATGCCCTCTGTTGGGAAGTAAAGGTGCATAACCAGGACAATGCACAAGGAGGCCTGCAGGCAATGCCCTCTGCTGGGAAGTAAACGTGCATAACCAGGACAATGCACAAGGAGGCTGCAGGCAATGCCCTCTGCTGGGAAATAAAGGTGCATAAAGCAGGACAATGCACATGGACGCCTGCAGGCAATTTTGTCGCAGCAAAAGAGGGATTGGGGCTTTAAGGGCCGCACCAAGGGTCAAGTTCCTAATATTTGTTGAAGTAAGGGTGCAAGCGGTCTGGGATACAACCCCCTAAATCCCAACAAAGAACAAATAAAAATTTGTTCTGTACATCAAATTTCACAAATTGACCTCGCACACCAAAAAACTATACGATAAACACAATGTTAGTGCTCAATAAGCATTCGTATTGTAACAAAGATAAAATCCAACTGTCCTCCCAAGAAATTTTTCAAGTCAGTTTTCTTCGTTTTATTCTTTCTTTATTTGTTCAAAAAAACTCGCAGATAAAAATAGCCAACGCGTTTCGTCCGAAACCGGACTTCTTCAGGGCTTTGCGCAGTGTGTTCTTATGTTACACGTCCCATCCGTCCTGGCAGGTGTATAAGCAATAGGTTTTATAATTATATAGTTGGCAGATCTAATAATCATCCATTCGTTTAAGGATCCAGTAAAGTTAAGGGAAGATTAAAGTATATGCCATCAGTTCGGCATCGTCGTCGCGTGCGTGTGCGGTCGTCTGGTCTCCCGGTCCATGCAGGCAATTCCCTCTGGTGGGAAGTAAAGGTGCATAACCAGGACAATGCACAAGGAGGCTGCAGGCAATGCCCTCTGCTGGGAAATAAAGGTGCATAAAGCAGGACAATGCACATGGACGCCTGAAAGGCAATTCCCTCTGGTGGGCAGTGAAGGTGCATAACCAGGACAATGCACAAGGGGGCTGCAGGCAATGCCCTCTGGTGGGAAGTAAATGTGCATAACCAGGACAATGCACAAGGTGGTTGCAGGCAATGCCCTCTGGTGGGAAGTAAAGGTGCATAACCAGGACAATGCACAAGGAGGCTGCAGGCAATGCCCTCTGGTGGGAAGTAAAGGTGCATAACCAGGACAATGCGCAAGGAGGCTGCAGGCAATGCCCTCTGCTGGCAAATAAAGGTGCATAACCAGGACAATGCACAAGGATGCTGCAGGCAATGCCCTCTGATGAGAAGTAAAGTTGCATAACACAGGACAATACACAAGGTGCCTGCAGGCAATGCCCTCTGCTGGGAAGTAAAGGTGCCTAACCAGGACAATGCACAAGGAGGCTTCAGGCAATGCCCTCTGTTGGGAAGTAAAGGTGCATAACCAGGACAATGCACAAGGAGGCTGCAGGCAATGCCCTCTGGTGGGCAGTAAAGGTGCATAACCAGGACAATGCACAAGGAGGCTGCAGGCAATGCCCTCTGATGAGAAGTAAAGTTGCATAACACAGGACAATGCACAAGGAGGCAGCAGGCAATGCCCTCTGGTGGGAAGTAAAGGTGCCTAACCAGGACAATGCACAAGGAGGCTTCAGGCAATGCCCTCTGTTGGGAAGTAAAGGTGCATAACCAGGACAATGCACAAGGAGGCTGCAGGCAATGCCCTCTGGTGGGCAGTAAAGGTGCATAACCAGGACAATGCACAAGGAGGCTGCAGGCAATGCCCTCTGGTGGGAAGTAAATGTGCATAACCAGGAAATTGCACAAGGTGGTTGCAGGCAATGCCCTCTGGTGGGAAGTAAAGGCGCATAACCAGGACAATGCACAAGGAGGCTGCAGGCAATGCCCTCTGGTGGGAAGTAAATGTGCATAACCAGGACAATGCACAAGGTGGTTGCAGGCAATGCCCTTTGCTGGGAAGTAAAGGTGCATAACAAGGACAATGCACAAGGAGGCTGCAGGCAATGCCCTCTGTTGGGAAATAAAGGTGCAAAACGGTGGCCAGTGCACAAGGAGGCCTGCAGGCAATACCTTCTGGTGGGAAGTAAAGGTGCATAACCAGGACAATGCACAAGGAGGCTGCAGGCAATACCCTCTGTTGGGAAGTAAAGGTGCATAACCAGGACAATGCACAAGGAGGCTGCAGGCAATGCCCTCTGGTGGGAGGTAAAGGCGCATAACCAGGACAATGCACAAGGAGGCTTCAGGCAATGCCCTCTGTTGGGAAGCAAAGGTGCATAACCAGGACAATGCACAAGGAGGCTGCAGGCAATGCCCTCTGGTGGGAAGTAAAGGTGCATAACCAGGACAATGCACAAGGAGGCTGCAGGCCATGCCCTCTGCTGGGAAGTAAAGGTGCATAAAGCAGGACAATGCACATGGACGCCTGCAGGCAATTACCTCTGGTGGGAAGTAAAGGTGCATAACCAGGACAATGCACAAGGAGAACTGCAGGCAATGCCCTCTGGTGGGAAGTAAAGGTGCAGAACTCAGGACAATGCACTAGGAGGCTGCAGGCAATGCCCTCTGGTGGGAAGTAAATGAGCATAACCAGGACAATGCACAAGGTGGTTGCAGGCAATGCCCTCTGGTGGGAAGTAAAGGTGCATAACCAGGACAATGGACAAGGAGGCTGCAGGCAATGCCCTCTGGTGGGAAGTAAAGGTGCATAACCAGGACAATGCACAAGGAGGCTGCAGGCAATGCCCTCTGTTGAGAAGTAAAGGTGCATAACCAGGACAATGCACAAGGAGGCTGCAGGCAATGCCCTCTGGTGGGAAGTAAAGGTGCATAACCAGGACAATGCACAAGGAGGCTGCAGGCAATGCCCTCTGTTGAGAAGTAAAGGTGCATAACCAGGACAATGCACAAGGAGGCTGCAGGCAATGCCCTCTGGTGGGAAGTAAAGGTGCATAACTAAGACAATGCACAAGGATGCTGCAGCCAATGCCCTCTGCTTGGAAATAAAGGTGCATAAAGCAGGACAATGCACAAGGACGCCTGCAGGCAATGCCCTCGGTGGGAAGTAAACGTGCATAACCAGGACAATTCACAAGGAGGCTGCGGGCAATGCCCTCTGCTGGGAAGTAAACGTGCATAACCAGGACAATGCACAAGGAGGCTGCAGGCAATGCCCTCTGATGGGAAGTAAACATGCATAACCAGGACAATGCACAAGGAGGCTGCAGGCCATGCCCTCTGTTGGGAAGTAAAGGTGGATGACCAGGACAATGCACAAGGAAGTCTGCAGGCAATGCCCTCTGCTGGGAAGTAAACGTGCATAACCAGGACAATGCACAAGGAGGCTGCAGGCCATGCCCTCTGTTGGGAAGTAAACGTGCATAACCAGGACAATTCACAAGGAGGCTGCAGGCAGTGCCCTCTGCTGGGAAGTAAACGTGCATAACCAGGACAATGCACAAGGAGGCTGCAGGCAATGCCCTCTGCTGGGAAATAAAGGTGCATAAAGCAGGACAATGCACATGTACGCCAGCAGGCAATTCCCTTGGTGGGAAGTAAAGGTGCATAACCAGGACAATGCACAAGGAGGCTGCAGGCAATGCCCTCTGGTGGGCAGTAAAGGTGCATAACCAGGACAATGCACAAGGAGGCTGCAGGCAATGCCCTCTGGTGGGAAGTAAATGTGCATAACCAGGACAATGCACAAGGTGGTTGCAGGCAATGCCCTCTGGTGGGAAGTAAAGGCGCATAACCAGGACAATGCACAAGGAGGCTGCAGGCAATGCCCTCTGGTGGGAAGTAAAGGTGCATAACCAGGACAATGCACAAGGTGCCTGCAGGCAATGCCCTCTGGTGGGAAGTAAAGGTGCATAACCAGGACAATGCACAAGGAGGCTGCAGGCAATGCCCTCTGTTGGGAAGTAAAGGTGCATAACCAGGACGATGCACAAGGAGGCTGCAGGCAATGCCCTCTGCTGGCAAGTAAAGGTGCATAACCAGGACAATGCACAAGGATGCTGCAGGCAATGCCCTCTGGTGAGAAGTAAAGTTGCATAACACAGGACAATACACAAGGTGCCTGCAGGCAATGTCCTCTGCTGGGAAGTAAAGGTGCATAACCAGGGCAATGCACAAGGAGGCTGCAGGCAATGCCCTCTGTTGGGAAATAAAGGTGCATAACGCTGGCCAGTGCACAAGGAGGCCTGCAGGCAATACCTTCTGGTGGGAAGTAAAGGTGCATAACCAGGACAATGCACAAGGAGGCTGCAGGCAATACCCTCTGTTGGGAAGTAAAGGTGCATAACCAGGACAATGCACAAGGAGGCTGCAGGCAATGCCCTCTGGTGGGAGGTAAAGGCGCATAACCAGGACAATGCACAAGGAGGCTTCAGGCAATGCCCTCTGTTGGGAAGTAAAGGTGCATAACCAGGACAATGCACAAGGAGGCTGCAGGCAATGCCCTCTGTTGGGAAGTAAAGGTGCATAACCAGGACAATGCACAAGGAGGCTACAGGCAATGCCCTCTGCTGGGAAGTAAACGTGTATAACCAGGACAATGCACAAGGAGGCTGCAGGCAATGCCCTCTGGTGGGAAGTAAACGTGCATAACCAGGACAATGCACAAGGAGGCTGCAGGCAATGCCCTCTGCTGGGAAGTAAACGTGCATAACCAGGACAATGCACAAGGAGGCTGCAGGCAATGCCCTCTGCTCGGAAATAAAGGTGCATAAAGCAGGACAATGCACATGGACGCCTGCAGGCAATTCCCTCTGGTGGGAAGTAAAAGTGCATACCAGGACAATGCACAAGGAGGCTGCAAGCAATGCCCTCTGCTGGGAAATAAAGGTGCATAACCAGGAAAATGCACAAGGAGGCTGCAGGCAATGCACTCCGGTGTGAAGTAAAGGTGCATAACCAGGACAATGCACAAGGAGGCTGCAGGCAATGCCCTCTGTTGGGAAGTAAAGGTGCATAACCAGGACAATGCACAAGGAGGCTGCAGGCAATGCCCTCTGCTGGCAAGTAAAGGTGCATACCCAGGACAATGCACAAGGATGCTGCAGGCAATGCCCTCTGGTGAGAAGTAAAGTTGCATAACACAGGACAATACACAAGGTGCCTGCAGGCAATGCCCTCTGCTGCGAAGTAAAGGTGCATAACCAGGACAATGCACAAGGAGGCTGCAGGCAATGCCCTCTGTTGGGAAATAAAGGTGCATAACGCTGGCCAGTGCACAAGGAGGCCTGCAGGCAATACCTTCTGGTGGGAAGTAAAGGTGCATAACCAGGACAATGCACAAGGAGGCTGCAGGCAATACCCTCTGTTGGGAAGTAAAGGTGCATAACCAGGACAATGCACAAGGAGGCTGCAGGCAATGCCCTCTGGTGGGAGGTAAAGGCGCATAACCAGGACAATGCACAAGGAGGCTTCAGGCAATGCCCTCTGTTGGGAAGTAAAGGTGCATAACCAGGACAATGCACAAGGAGGCTGCAGGCAATGCCCTCTGGTGGGAAGTAAAGGTGCATAACCAGGACAATGCACAAGGAGGCTGCAGGCAATGCCCTCTGTTGGGAAGTAAAGGTGCATAACCAGGACAATGCACAAGGAGGCTGCAGGCAATGCCCTCTGCTGGGAAGTAAACATGCATAACCAGGACAATGCACAAGGAGGCTGCAGGCCATGCCCTCTGTTGGGAAGTAAAGGTGGATGACCAGGACAATGCACAAGGAAGTCTGCAGGCAATGCCCTCTGCTGGGAAGTAAACGTGCATAACCAGGACAATGCACAAGGAGGCTGCAGGCCATGCCCTCTGTTGGGAAGTAAACGTGCATAACCAGGACAATTCACAAGGAGGCTGCAGGCAGTGCCCTCTGCTGGGAAGTAAACGTGCATAACCAGGACAATGCACAAGGAGGCTGCAGGCAATGCCCTCTGCTGGGAAATAAAGGTGCATAAAGCAGGACAATGCACATGTACGCCAGCAGGCAATTCCCTTGGTGGGAAGTAAAGGTGCATAACCAGGACAATGCACAAGGAGGCTGCAGGCAATGCCCTCTGGTGGGCAGTAAAGGTGCATAACCAGGACAATGCACAAGGAGGCTGCAGGCAATGCCCTCTGGTGGGAAGTAAATGTGCATAACCAGGACAATGCACAAGGTGGTTGCAGGCAATGCCCTCTGGTGGGAAGTAAAGGCGCATAACCAGGACAATGCACAAGGAGGCTGCAGGCAATGCCCTCTGGTGGGAAGTAAAGGTGCATAACCAGGACAATGCACAAGGTGCCTGCAGGCAATGCCCTCTGGTGGGAAGTAAAGGTGCATAACCAGGACAATGCACAAGGAGGCTGCAGGCAATGCCCTCTGTTGGGAAGTAAAGGTGCATAACCAGGACGATGCACAAGGAGGCTGCAGGCAATGCCCTCTGCTGGCAAGTAAAGGTGCATAACCAGGACAATGCACAAGGATGCTGCAGGCAATGCCCTCTGGTGAGAAGTAAAGTTGCATAACACAGGACAATACACAAGGTGCCTGCAGGCAATGTCCTCTGCTGGGAAGTAAAGGTGCATAACCAGGGCAATGCACAAGGAGGCTGCAGGCAATGCCCTCTGTTGGGAAATAAAGGTGCATAACGCTGGCCAGTGCACAAGGAGGCCTGCAGGCAATACCTTCTGGTGGGAAGTAAAGGTGCATAACCAGGACAATGCACAAGGAGGCTGCAGGCAATACCCTCTGTTGGGAAGTAAAGGTGCATAACCAGGACAATGCACAAGGAGGCTGCAGGCAATGCCCTCTGGTGGGAGGTAAAGGCGCATAACCAGGACAATGCACAAGGAGGCTTCAGGCAATGCCCTCTGTTGGGAAGTAAAGGTGCATAACCAGGACAATGCACAAGGAGGCTGCAGGCAATGCCCTCTGTTGGGAAGTAAAGGTGCATAACCAGGACAATGCACAAGGAGGCTACAGGCAATGCCCTCTGCTGGGAAGTAAACGTGTATAACCAGGACAATGCACAAGGAGGCTGCAGGCAATGCCCTCTGGTGGGAAGTAAACGTGCATAACCAGGACAATGCACAAGGAGGCTGCAGGCAATGCCCTCTGCTGGGAAGTAAACGTGCATAACCAGGACAATGCACAAGGAGGCTGCAGGCAATGCCCTCTGCTCGGAAATAAAGGTGCATAAAGCAGGACAATGCACATGGACGCCTGCAGGCAATTCCCTCTGGTGGGAAGTAAAAGTGCATACCAGGACAATGCACAAGGAGGCTGCAAGCAATGCCCTCTGCTGGGAAATAAAGGTGCATAACCAGGAAAATGCACAAGGAGGCTGCAGGCAATGCACTCCGGTGTGAAGTAAAGGTGCATAACCAGGACAATGCACAAGGAGGCTGCAGGCAATGCCCTCTGTTGGGAAGTAAAGGTGCATAACCAGGACAATGCACAAGGAGGCTGCAGGCAATGCCCTCTGCTGGCAAGTAAAGGTGCATACCCAGGACAATGCACAAGGATGCTGCAGGCAATGCCCTCTGGTGAGAAGTAAAGTTGCATAACACAGGACAATACACAAGGTGCCTGCAGGCAATGCCCTCTGCTGCGAAGTAAAGGTGCATAACCAGGACAATGCACAAGGAGGCTGCAGGCAATGCCCTCTGTTGGGAAATAAAGGTGCATAACGCTGGCCAGTGCACAAGGAGGCCTGCAGGCAATACCTTCTGGTGGGAAGTAAAGGTGCATAACCAGGACAATGCACAAGGAGGCTGCAGGCAATACCCTCTGTTGGGAAGTAAAGGTGCATAACCAGGACAATGCACAAGGAGGCTGCAGGCAATGCCCTCTGGTGGGAGGTAAAGGCGCATAACCAGGACAATGCACAAGGAGGCTTCAGGCAATGCCCTCTGTTGGGAAGTAAAGGTGCATAACCAGGACAATGCACAAGGAGGCTGCAGGCAATGCCCTCTGGTGGGAAGTAAAGGTGCATAACCAGGACAATGCACAAGGAGGCTGCAGGCAATGCCCTCTGTTGGGAAGTAAAGGTGCATAACCAGGACAATGCACAAGGAGGCTGCAGGCAATGCCCTCTGCTGGGAAGTAAACGTGCATAACCAGGACAATGCACAAGGAGGCTGCAGGCAATGCCCTCTGGTGGGAAGTAAACGTGCATAACCAGGACAATGCACAAGGGGATATATGATGTTACCACGCGTTCTTTTACCACGCAGACCATTACCACGCATTTTTTACAACGCAGGACCCTTTACCACGAATACCTTTACAACGCAATACACTACAACGCAGGTACTATTACAACGCATACCATTACAACGTAAGTATAGGTAAGTAAATAATATGGTAAAATAATGTAATTATTAATAATATTTTTTTAAATTAATAAATTATTTTAATATTTAATATTTTAATTATTTATATTAATATTTATTTATTAATTTTTAAATATATATGTTAAAAATACCCCTGTACCCCAAAACCCAAACCCAGCCCTGAAACCTAAAAATACCCCTGAACCCCAAAACCCAAACCCAGCCCTGAAACCTAAAAATACCCCTGTACCCCAAAACCCAAACCCAACCCTGGAACCGAAAAATACCCCTGTACCCCAAAACCCAAACCCAGCCCTGAACCCTAAAAATACCCCTGTACCCCAAAAACTGAAAACTGACCCTGAACCCTAAAAATACCCCTTTACCCAAAAACTGAAAACTGACCCTGAACCCTAAAAATACCCCTTTACCCAAAACTGAAAACTGACCCTGAACCCTAAAAATACCCCTTTACCCAAAAACTGAAAACTGACACTGAACCCTAAAAATACCCCTTTACCCAAAAACTGAAAACTGACCCTGAACCCTAAAAATACCCATTTACCCAAAAACTGAAAACTGACCCTGAACCCTAAAAATACCCCTTTACCCAAAAACTGAAAACTGACCCTGAACCCTAAAAATACCCCTTTACTCAAAAACTGAAAACTGACCCTGAACCCTAAAAATACCCATTTACCCAAAAACTGAAAACTGACCCTGAACCCTAAAAATACCCCTTTACCCAAAAACTGAAAACTGACCCTGAACCCTAAAAATACCCCTTTACCCAAAAACTGAAAACTGACCCTGAACCCTAAAAATACCCATTCACCCAAAAACTGAAAACTGACCCTGAACCCTAAAAATACCCCTTTACCCAAAAACTGAAAACTGACCCTGAACCCTAAAAATACCCATTTACCCAAAAACTGAAAACTGACCCTGAACCCTAAAAATACCCCTTTACCCAAAAACTGAAAACTGACCCTGAACCCTAAAAATACCCCTTTACCCAAAAACTGAAAACTGACCCTGAACCCTAAAAATACCCATTTACCCAAAACCCAAACCTAAAATATTTTAAATAAAATTATATACTTACCAATACTTACGTTGTAATGGTATGCGTTGTAAAGGTATCTGCGTTGTAAATACCTGCGTTGTAATGGTATGCGTGGTAAAGGGTCCTGCGTTGTAAAAGTTGCGTGGTAAAGGTAGGTCGTGGTAAAAGTTGCGTGGTAAAGGTTGTATACCTGCACAAGGAGGCTGCAGGCAATGCCCTCTGCTGGGAAGTAAAGGTGCATAACCAGGACAATGCACAAGGAGGCTGCAGGCAAAGCCCTCAGCTGGGAAATAAAGCTGCATAACCAGGACAATGCACAAGGAGGCTGCAGGCAATGCCCTCTGGTGGGAAGTAAAGGTGCAGAACTCAGGACAATGCACTAGGAGGCTGCAGGCAATGCCCTCTGGTGGGAAGTAAAGGTGCATAACCAGGACAATGCACAAGGAGGCTGCAGGCAATGCCCTCTGGTGGGAAGTAAATGAGCATAACCAGGACAATGCACAAGGAGGCTGCAGGCAATGCCCTCTGGTGGGAAGTAAAGGTGCATAACCAGGACAATGCACAAGGAGGCTGCAGGCAATGCCCTCTGCTGGGAAGTAAAGGTGCATAACCAGGACAATGCACAAGGAGGCTGCAGGCAATGCCCTCTGCTCGGAAATAAAGGTGCATAAAGCAGGACAATGCACATGGACGCCTGCAGGCAATGCCCTCTGGTGGGAAGTAAAGGTGCATAACCAGGACAATGCACAAGGAGGCTGCAAGCAATGCCCTCTGCTGGGAAGTAAAGGTGCATAACCAGGACAATGCACAATGTGGTTGCAGGCAATGCCCTCTGGTGGGAAGTAAAGGTGCATGACCTGGACTATGCACAAGGAGGCTGCAGGCAATGCCCTCTGGTGGGAAGTAAAGGTGCATGACCTGGACAATGCACAGGTGGCTGCAGGCAATACCCTTTAGTGGGAAGTAAAGGTGCATAACCAGGACAATGCACAAGGTGGCTGCAGGCAATGCCCTCTGGTGGGAAGCAAACGTGCATGACGCAGGACAATTCACAAGGTGGCTGCAGGCAATACCCTTTAGTGGGAAGTAAACGTGCATGACGCAGGACAATGCACAAGGTGGCTGCAGGCAATACCCTTTAGTGGGAAGTAAAGGTGCATAACCAGGACAATGCACAAGGTGGCTGCAGGCAATGCCCTCTGGTGGGAAGTAAACGTGCATAACGCAGCACAATGCACAAGGAGGCTGCAGGCAATGCCCTCTGGTGGGAAGGCCTGTAAGTGCCCACCCTGCACGGGCACCTAATGTCTGGTATTGACCGGCTCTATGAGGAACCCATTCCCGTGTGCAAATCTGTAAGTGGAAATAGAGCAACAACAAACATATCTTTCAGCCACACAACACCTTTGAAACTATGCCACCTCTGCACCGACCGCCACGTACACATCATGCGCGCCTCCTGCAGCCTTCAGGGCACTTCTGAAGGGGTGAGACAAGGCTCTTTCTATGGCCAGAAGGAGTTATCATAGAAGCATCAGTTATCCAACAGGAGCCGGGCATGTCTTCTATTACAAAGCTGATATTTCTGTATTTTAGTTTTTTGCAAGATACAGCTTTACAGAAATAAAGATAAGACCTCAGCGATTTCCAGGGACAATAAAGTAAACTTTTTTTTTAAGTTGTGTCAGTTAAAAGTATCACTACCTAAAAAAATGCTTGAACAGGAACCCAATTCTGCATTCTTTGGAGGAACCCTCTCTATGTTCCTCACCACCAGCGTGGCACGCCAATGCAATCCCGTGTGGACTCAGGGTACAGATATAAAGGCACGCTCACGCCATAAATCACCCGCACCGCGGCGGAATTTTCGCCGCGGTCAAGGGGCTAAGGGCATCTCTGTATTCGCCCAAAAGCCCTCCATTACAGATATGAAATATCATTCATGTTTTCTTTTATGGTGCGAACCATGTAAAATCTGAAGTTTATTCGCCTTCTGGTGCAAACTGAGCGGGGTCTGGTGCAAACTGAGCGGGGTCTGGCGCCTGCTCTAAGGGTAGAGAAGGAAAGGGGTCTGGCGCCTGCTCTAAGGGGAGAGAAAGAGTACGGAGTGCGGGGTCTGAGCTCACTGAAGGCACCTCTCTGCATCCGCTGTTTTAGCACCAGGATACGCTTCCGAAAGCAGTCACGGTCTCAATGATGGGGTGTAAAGCACAGCAGGCGTGCTCTGGACACCAGGCCTTCGGCAGCATGAGATATTCTCAACTTTCTCTGCGCAGACACCGTGGGATGAACTAGAGGTTTGGCAAATGGTAGTCAGCCCAGCGGAAACACCTGTGTGACGGGCGGGGAACTAGGCCTGGGCGGTAAATTCCTTTCCGCTCGCGGAATTTAGGTAATTTCGCGTTCCGCGGAGAACGCAAAATTGCCCAAAATTCTGCGTTCCGCAACTTATTGAAATTGTATGCTTGTTTGCGTTCTCAAATGCGTGTTCGCGAGATATTTTCCCCCGAGCACGCCAATAGCGATTACGAACAGTAAAAAAGCATCACGAACAAGCAATTCCGCGTGTTCGCGGAATTTCTGCGTGTTCGCCGAATTTTTTTTACCATTTTGTGGAGATTTGCGTAACGCGATTACGCAAATTCCGCTAAGCCCTACTCAGAACCCACCGAGGCGCCACCGCACAACCAGATCGCGGGAGATAAAAGATGCCAAAATGGGGCTCGAGGCGGAAAGGTGGGAGGTGGCATGCAGTGGGGGTGGAATGCGGTGGGGGTGGCACGGCGGCAGGGGGTGGCACGGCGGTGGGGGGTGACACGGTGGACTGGAACGAAGCACGTTTGACAGCTCCATTGTCGGGCGCAGAGATGAATTCAAAGCTACGCATCTGCTGCTGGGTAAACAACATGCCACATTTTCAAAGCACAGAACCAAACTGGCAGAGTTCCAGTGCTTCATTTGTAAAATATCAAGTGCCAGGGCTCTGACCAGGAAGCCACTGCAGCTTGCACCACCCATTGCCCTTGTCATCACTGCCAAAACAACTACTAACCATCTCTCTCGCATGTAAATGCAACAGTTCTGATTATTCCAGGTCCCCAAAGCTAAAGGAATGGCTGGGGAGGCAGGTATTAGATTAGATGAGCAGTGCCACCATGTGGTAGACTGTTCTAAGTATGGTGTTGACAATTAGGTGCTGTGCTGAGCACCGGAATCCAATTAAGTGCCGAGGCTGAGCACCTGAAAGCATAGGCTCAAATTAATCACTGCAGAGTTCCCGCTCCCGCTCGCCCTCTCTCTTTCCTCACCCTAAAAAGCTGGGCTGCACACTTCAGGACGCCACGCTCGCCCTCGTGAGGCCACTCCGTCCCCCTAGAAGGGGGCCCGGGCAGTGGTAGTGCCGAAAGGCTCTATTTAGGAAGCATAAATCCAGATTCAAGCAGTGTTGACGGTGGCAGCTTCCACCCTGGCGCGCGGGAGGCTTTAGACAGGCCTCACCTCCTATGCACCTCTGCACAGGCTTCTCCTCCTCTGGACAGGCCTCTCCTCCTCTGCATCTCTGGACAGGCCTCTCCTCCTCTGCACCCCTGGACAGGCCTCACCTCCTCTGCACCCCTGGACTGGCCTCTCCTCCTCTGCCCCCCTGGACAGGCCTCTCCTCCTCTGCACCCCTGGACAGGCCTCACCTCCTCTGCCCCTCCTCTGGACAGGCCTCTCCTCCTCTGCCCCTCCTCTGGACAGGCCTCACCTCCTCTGCAGCCCTGGACAGGCCTCTCCTCCTCTTCCCCCTGGACAGGCCTCTCCTCCTCTGCCCCATGGACAGGCCTCTCCTCCTCTGCCCCTCCTCTGGACAGGCCTCTCCTCCTCTGGACAGGCCTCTCCTCCTCTGGACAAGCCTCTCCTCCTCTGCACTCCTGGAGAGGTCTCACCTCCTCTGCACCCCTGGCAGGCCTCTCATCCTCTGCACCCCTGGACAGGCCTCTCCTCCTCTGCACCCCTGGACAGGCCTCTCCTTCTCTGCCCCTCCTCTGGACAGGCCTCTCCTCCTCTGCACCCATGGACAGGCCTCTCCTCCTCTGCACCATGGACAGGCCTCACCTCCTCTGCCCTATGGACAGGTCTCACCTCATCTGCACCCCTGGACAGGCCTCTCCTCCTCTTCCCCCTGGACAGGCATCTCCTCCTCTGCACCCCTGGACAGGCCTCTGCTCCTCTGCCCCTCCTCTGGACAGGCCTCTCCTCCTCTGCACCCCTGGACAGGCCTCACCTCCTCTGCACCCATGGACAGGCCTCTCCTCCTCTGCACACCTGGACAGGCCTCTCCTCCTCTGCTCCTCCTCTGGACAGGCCTCTCCTCCTCTGCACCCCTGGACAGGCCTCTCCTCCTCGGCCCCATGGACAGGCCTCAACTCCTCTGCCCCATGGACAGGCCTCACCTCCTCTGCACCCCTGAACAGGCCTCTCCTCCTCTGCCCCCTGGACAGGCCTCTCCTCCTCTGCACCCCTGGACAGGCCTCTCCTCCTCTGCCCCTCCTCTGGACAGGCCTCTCCTCCTCTGCACCCCTGAACAGGCCTCACCTCCTCTGCACCCCTGGACAGGCCTCTCCTCCTCTGCACCCCTGGACAGGCCTCTCCTCCTCTGCCCCTCCTCTGGACAGGCCTCTCCTCCTCTGCACCCCTGGACAGGCCTCTCCTCCTCTGCCCCATGGAAATGGCCTCACCTCCTCTGCACCCCTGGACAGGCCTCTCCTCCTCTGCCCCTCCTCTGGACAGGCCTCTCCTCCTCTGCACCCCAGGACAGTCCTCACCTCCTCTGCACCTCTGGACAGGCCTCTCCTCCTCTGCAACCCTGGACAGGCCTCTCCTCCTCTGCCCCTCCTCTGGACAGGCCTCTCCTCCTCTGCCCCATGGACAGGCCTCCCCTCCTCTGCCCCATGGACAGGCCTCAACTCCTCTGCACCCCTGGACAGGCCTCACCTCCTCTGCACCCCTGGACAGGCCTCTCCTCCTCTGCCCCCCTGGACAGGCCTCTCCTCCTCTGCACTCCTGGACAGGTCTCACCTCCTCTGCACCCCTGGACAGGCCTCTCCTCCTCTGCCCCCCTGGACAGGCCTCTCCTCCTCTGCCCCTCCCCTGGACAGGCCTCACCTCCTCTGGACAGGCCTCTCCTCCTCTGGACAGGCCTCTCCTCCTCTGGACAGGCCTCAGCTTCTCTACTCCTCTGGACAGACCTCTCCTCCACTGGACAGGCCTCGCCTCCCCTGGACAGGCCTCTCCTCCTCTGCCCCTCCTCTGGACACGCCTCTCCTCCTCTGCCCCCTGGACAGGCCTCTCCTCCTCTGCACCTCTGGACAGGCCTCACCTCCTCTGGACAGGCCTCTCCTCCTCTGCACCTCTGGACAGGCCTCACTTCCTCTGGACAGGCCTCTCCTCCTCTGCCCCTCTCCTGGACAGGCCTCTCCTCCTCTGCCCCTCCTCTGGACAGACCTCTCGGTGCTTCTCACAGGACCCCTCCACTCCTGAGTCGCCGCTGCTTCTCGTGCCTTGCTACCACTGTACTTCACTTCCTCAGGAGGTGACGAGGCACATCCCATCCCGGGGCCGCCAACGGTGCCACAGCTGCCAGCAGCACCCACGGATGAGACCCCGCCCCCTGAGAGTGAGAGTCACAGGGGCGGCGCCGCGGGCAGGAAATGAAACGTAACCTTGCAGCAGTCTGACTCCAGAGCTGAGCAGACTCTTTAAGATCCTGAACTAGAGCCGAGAGCCCAAGGGCATTTGTTCGCGCTTTATAAATGTCAAAAATAAATAACTAAATAAACTATTACCTCACTGAGCCATCTATCGAGGGACTATCTGTATCCCTTCATTGTTGGAACTTGAACTGAGGCCAAATAGAGATTGAGCAACAGATAATGTGTAAAAGTGATTTTTCTTCCCCATGCTAATGTACTACTGTGTCAAGTGCTCGCTGAAATACTGATTACAAATGTATGCATAACTACGATTGAAACTAATAAAAAAGAATTTAAAAAAAAAGTAGATGATACTAAAGTTTGATTTGTGGTAGTGTGGTCGAGCAGTTAGGCTTATCAGAGGGTAGTGCGATCAGCATTTTGTTGTAAATGAGACACGCACTCAAGAATAAATCCGAGACCAATTTACAAAAATAACATACATTTTTTAATTTTTAAGACCAAGAACTTTGTTCAAGATATGAATTTTCGAAGTTGGCAA
Organism: Lissotriton helveticus; assembly: GCF_964261635.1. NCBI lineage: Eukaryota > Metazoa > Chordata > Amphibia > Caudata > Salamandridae > Lissotriton > Lissotriton helveticus. The sequence continues at coordinate 1,843,225 of NW_027611682.1, forward strand.
AATGAATTACTTTTGTGCGCAATTACGCACTATTGAAGTCAATCTGAAGAAATCGTTAAATGCATATAAAATGATTCAGTTGGATGTCAAGGTTCATCTTTGGGAGTTCGCTAAGTAGCAAGGCCAGGTCCCGTGTTCCACCAGTGAATTCTCAGGAGCATCCCGGTTCAGCCACTTGAAAACACACTGCACAAAGGGACTTAAAGGTAAGCCTGAGGGGTCCCACCCAAGGGAGCTGGTTGCAAGGGCCTCGCGACCCTGGAAACACAGCTGGAACGTTGTTACCAAGGCCGGGTGCCTTGCAGATAGGTCAGCTGGTGGCGTGCGTCAAGATTTCCTCACGGTCCGTAGCAGACAAGTTGTAGAGGCCATTCTGGGACAGTTGGGCCACTCACAAAGTGGGTCTCCGGGGTCTCACAGTCCCTCAATGTGTGGTTGCTTCCACAACAGTTGGAGTCCGGACTATACTCTTCGTCTCGGTGTATGCTGCAGGGAGTCAGGTACCCCGGGTATTGGTGCGGCATGACTCCGGTGATCCTGGTGTCTTCTCATTTGGTGGGTAGAAAGATTTGATCATCCAGAGCTGGTGTGCACCTTTTGGTTTGGGTACTGCATCAGAGTCACCAAGGAGCATAAAGTCGAGAAACCGGATTCTACGGTTTCAGGGCCTGCAGGGGAGTAGCCCCTGTACTCCAAGGGAGTGCTTTGGTGATTTGTAGAAGAATAGATTGGGTCTGGGGTCTTGGACTCTTCACAGTTGCAGGACGAGACAGCACACCATGATTGTCACGTCCTTCAGGCAGCAGGCAGGTTTTGGCGACAGTATTCTGCAGCAGGGTTTCAGTTCTCAGGTCAGCAGCTCTTCTGTGTCCGGATCGTCTTTGTGTCCATCGAATCTAAAGTTCAGGGTCTAGGAATGCCCCCTAAATACTAATGTTAGTGGCATTAAAGGCAGTGACGGGTAGCAGCCAATACGCTAACCTTTAGAGTGTCTATATCCTCTAGGTGACCACTTCCTGTGGGAAGGAGCACTGCCCTACCCTGATAGGCTAATGTCCTACCATGCCAAGATGGAGAAATTGGAAAAGGTTTGTCCACATCTTCTGCCCCACCTTAGTGGTGGTGCTGCCTGAATGTGGACACACGTCCTGGTTTAAGTAACTTTCCCATCTTTTCTCCTGCCAAATGTGAAGCAGAAACAGGGGTTGGCATCCTCCACTATCTAGAGATGCCTGGGTCACATTTGAAAAGCGGTATTGCCTTTGAAGCTTCCCACGCTGGCAAGCCATTCCGGCCTGGAGGAGGTGTGAATCACCTCCGCCCAGAGCAGGCTTGTTTCCTGGCCTCGGAGAGCGCTGGCTCTCACCCCATGAGGTCAGAAACTGGTCTGGTGGTGGCAGGCTGGCTAGGCCTAGTCAGAGGTCACACGAGTTCTTGGTAGCTTTTCCGGGGACCCTCAAAAGTGTATCCTGTGTGTATTTATTAATAGATCCAACACTGGCATTAATGACGATTTATTAAGATGAGATGTTTGGTACCAAACATCTTAGGGTACAGTGAAGCCATCATGGAGCTAGGAAACTCATAATGACAAGTACCCAGCCAGGTACACTCTATGGCTTCCCTGTGCAGTTACAATATCCAAGAATGGCTCATGTATTGCAGGGTCACATCTGCTCATGCAGATATGTCCACACATGGGATATAGTGCGCCCTGCCTTAGAGCTCTAAGGCCTGCAGTAAGGGTGACTTACCTATAGCTCATGCTGTATATGTGGGCATTCTCAAAACAAGACTGTGATGCAGAGGAACCAATATGTCAGGTAATTTATCCGAGGGAGAACTGAATAGATCCCTTTCATAGAGTACCAAATCTCTATTGTTTTCTTATTTATATACCACCAATGCTTACTCCAGGAGTGGTTGTAAAATTATTTATATGCATCATATTTACCACAAACAGCAAACACAAAAAAATCACATATTCAAATATATATACAAACTATCTTTTCTGGCAATTATTTTCACGTGCGGATGTATTAACAGCATTAGTCCATCCGTCACTAGAATAAATCCAAAACGAGGTAGTCCTGTACACATTCGAGGGAATTTTTCACCCTCACTTCCTTATCAAGAACATGTACACAATTATTTAATGTTATTCCACATTTGGCGGACTCCTCTGTATCTTGGGGTCGACGCGTTTCTTCCTTAATCAATTAGGCCTCATCAGGATAGTTCCGGCAGAGACAATAATACCCAATTGGTATGCACGAGGAAAACTGGGTTAAAACTGGGTGGTGAAACCTTCCTCCTGTTGCTCGTAATCTTACTATGCACTTGAATCGTAACGACTGATTCAATTGCAGGTTGCTGCCAAAAAGGTCTGGGAAGATCTTCTGTCAACCTGGAGCGTATGTCTCCGGTTGCGGGTAAAGGAAATCTCTTAAAGTCCTCTGGAAATACGCATTCCTTCCCGCGTATTCCCCTGCTCAGGGAAATTAATCCTACAGCGTCCTCCGTGCCAAACTCCAGTCTGTGGACATGGCACACAGGGATGTGTCTACTAAACAAAAGAAGGAGTATCACCGTAGAGAATTGTGGATTCTTAATGGGATATGTGTTTGAAAAAAGGAAACATTTTACCTTTTGTAAAAAAACCCTCACTCACCCGCCTGGTGGTGACATGCTTCATCATTGGGGTCCACCCTGATGACCGAGTGCCATCAGGGTGTGCTGCGACACCTGGAACACAGTGGAGCTGGTTATTGTGAGTGATAGGTGCAAAAAAAGTGTTAAAAATTGTCCTGGTTTAACTTAATGGAAACATTTTTATTCTTAAGTAACTGGACAATGTTAAAAAGTGTGTGAAGATACTTTGTGGGTGATTCTGACCAAGAGTATCTATGTGGGTGGTCTACATGTTTCAACCTATGTGTGGGATTTACCAGGTTTTCTTCAGGACCAAAGTGCAAGAAAATGGACGGTCTACACCCCCTAAAAGGCGTAACCAATCCAAGATTCTTGGTGCCAGAATAGCAAACATTCTACTACTTCCAGGTTCTATACAATCCACAACAACAATACCCTATGTACGGCTGGCAACCACCCTTCCAACCTCACCCATTCCAACAAAACCAATTTTTCCCTCCTTTTTTAGCCAGTGGCAGACGCGGGAGAGGAAGGAAAAAACCAGCGAACCACGTCCAATGGGAGGAAGACGACCCAGTAGGCAGCTACACCAGGAGCAGAGCAGGATCGAGCAATGCAAGGACCTAGTGATCAACCTGTCTTCTAGACCACTCTCCGAGACGCAATCAACAGTCCTCAACAAAGGACTTGGTTTTGTTCCCACTGCACGCCTGGACAAATTTAAATTACAGTGTGAATTGGCGACCTTCTTTAAAAAACTAAGATTGAAGGCATTTTTTGAAAAACAAGGCAAAATAACCACAGATGGAGCTACCAATAAGACTGGGCTTAAAACAAAATCAACCTTTACACCACCACCTCATACTATCCCAGTGGAAATCATTACATTCGAGCAAGCAGTGTACAATGATGTTGAGGCAAGGACAGTTACCTCCCAATTCCAAAATACTAGCAGAGCAGAACGCAATTCAATATTGGAGCTTAAAGCAAATGACACCATCATAATAAAACCGGCAGACAAGGGCGGAAGCCTAGTGGTCATGGACAAAACAGCATACAATAAGAAATGCTTAAGACTTTTGAGCGACACAAGAAACTACAGACCCCTACAAACAGACCCATTTGAAGAACTTCGAGCGGAAATTTTACAACTAGTGGAAACAGCTGAAACATCAGCAAAAATATCAAACAAGAAGCAGACTATCTATGCAAAACAGAAGGAAAAAACACCCTACTTCTACATAGTACCAAAAATGCATAAGGGGAAAACACCCCCCCAGGAAGACCTATCGTGTCGGGAATTGGCTCGTTATTGAAACACTATCAAGGTTCTGCGACTTTTTTCTAAAAACCATAGTACAGTCTACAGCCACATACCTACAAGACACTAAAAACCTCCTAAGGCTTCTAGAGGATATCAGTGTGGATGAAGACACTATCCTTATAAGCTTTGATATCGAAAGCTTACATACAAGCATACCACAAGATGCTACCATAGCCGTGCTTAAAAAGACACTGGACATCTGCACCTGGACCTACAACACTCCAAAGACGTTCATAATGGAATGTGCCACACTAGCTCTGAAAATAAACTATTTCGAATTTGAAGGATCATTGTACCTACAGACCGGGGGCACATCCATGGGGAGTGTTTTTGCCCCAAGTGTAGCGGGGTTGTATGTGTTTGAGTTCGAACAAAAATACATTCTCAGTGACCAGAACCCCTATGTGAATCAAATAAAGTTCTGGAAAAGATACATAGACAATGTCCTGGCCATCTGGCAGGGACCGCTGGACACACTAAAAGAATTCATCACCTGGATTAATACGTGTGACCCAAACTTGAGGTTCACTAACTGCTTTGACAAAAAGAAAATGATCTTTCTTGACATCGAGATCAACAAGGAGAATGACCAACTGGTGACTAAAACACATTTTAAGCCCACTGCTAAGAACAATCTCTTGAGATTCGAGAGCTTCCACCCACGCCCCCTGAGGGAAAACCTTCCTTATGGTCAGTACTTAAGACTCCGCAGAAATTGCACCCAACTGACCGACTTCAAAGACCAAGCAAAGGATCTCACCACCAAGCTGAGACAACGAGGGTACCCATTAAAAATAGTCCAAAAATGCCAGAAAAGGGCAAGAAATCAACCCAGGGAAGCACTCCTTGAAAACAAAACAACCACCAGTGAGACTATCCCACTCACGTGTGTCACAACTTATAACGCCATCTCCAACCAAATGAGCAGAAGTGTTAACAAACACTGGTCACTACTCAATACTGGTAACCTACATTGGGAAAAACCATTATTTTCGTACAAGAAATCGCAAAGCCTGAAATACACTCTGGTAAATACCAGACCAAAAGAAGCAATATCAAATAAAGCCCAGAGTATCACACAGGCGTGAGGTCTTCCAGGAATAACAGGACACTTCTGATGTGGCGATTGCAGTGTGTGCCACCTAACAAATAACACATAGACACTCGACCTGGAAGAAGGGAAAACTTGGAAACAACTATCACACACAAATTGCAACAGTAGCAAGGTAATATATCTAATCAAGTGCACATGCGGAAAACCATATGTCGGTATGACAACACGGAAGGTCAAACAGCGCATCAGCGAACACCGCAGCACCATACGTTGCAAGAAAAATGCAACCAGACTGACAGATCATTTCCTGGAAGCACATCACGTTCCAAATGACATGAGATGGACGATTATTGAACAGGTCAAACCAGGGCCCAACCTGCAAAATCATTTGTTTGTAAAGGAGCAACGCTGGATTTAAAGATTGTCCACGCACAAAATAGGACTAAATGATAACATTCCCTGGGCCTCTGTATTAAAGTAACCTACTGGGCTAATACCAAAAGAACTTACTCAATTGACCACTGTGATCCAGTCCCCCCACATTAACTCAGCACGATCAGTACTTTAATTTGCTTACTAAACACGCCCCGGGCGCTAGCAGCCTCAGATATTTCCTTTGGCTCAATATTCAATATTCCTCCTTTCTAACACGCTCGCACATCAGCGAGAAGCTATGGATCCGCGGCAGCCGCGCATGCCGGCATACCGCCACCAGGACAACACTCCACAGTCCTGCCCCCCTTTTTTCATTATGAGGCTCTCGCTCAGAATTTATGTAGCACCCCACCATTTTGGTTGCTAATGTTTCCGAGACATGCCCTCCCCTGGCCACGCCCTCCGCGTTACCAGTCCCGCTTGTATACTTCGAGCGCACATTAGACCCCCCTTTTTGCTTATTAACACACCCCGGGGAGCTCCCGCCCGCATAGTCAACTGTTGTGGCTCTTAAATGTTATTACGCCCACACATCTGCGAGATGCACATCCACGCAGGCTGACGCCCTTGAATCCATAACGTTACCGGGGCAACACTGCTAATACCTCTCTCGCGCTTTTGCAAGAGGACATGTCCACTCAAGGCCGCCATAGCTCCCACAACAACAGTTGCCATAACTACGGCCATAGACCCTCCCCCAGCCACGCCCACCCTGGAAATCAGCTCCGGTTTTAACAGACGCCGGGAGCGTTTGCCATTGTAGCGGGGACAGCGGGCATGGCACATAGGTAAACGGCCTTTCTAAGCACAGCGAAACTGTAAGTACCACTAACCTTTGCTCCCACAGCCTCGATCGACTCCATTATCAACGGAGTACGGATCCCGCGCTCTCAGTCGCATTACCATACGTTTCTTTTCGAGTCACCCTAATCATACCCCCTGTCTCATTACTACCTGCAGAGTATGTTTTAGCTTAGACAAAAACCTTCCCCCTGCCCCACGATATTATAAAGGCACCAAATAGAAGTAAGGCCTGCCAGAACAACATTTTGTGTTTTTTGTTTGTTGGTCCTCGTCTGTCGTTACGATGTACTGGTTCATATGCACGTTTTTAACCCCGCCCTCACGTTTAAATATGTGAGGATGGACAATCACCCCACCAAAAGCTTGGATGCGCGTATGACACAAATAGTAACAATAAGCACCACCCTACACACATATTGATCTGTGTGTATGAGTACGCTTAATAATCTCATATGGAGACACCCTTCTCCTATATAACAGCACCTCTAGCGGGTTGCTTATATCAGCTAGCCCCCTGTAACCTACAGCAGGCTAATCATAAGAACATAATGGGATTGGCATGATGCATGCAGACACTTGAGAGTCAACACAACGTTACAAGCACGTAATTGAATTTATTTATGACTGCTTCTCTATTTTTTCCTCCCACAGGTTTTTTTTATCTCAGTCTCGCCTATTTAGGCTAGAGCCCATACCAGTAGCAGAATATTTGCTATTCTGGCACCAAGAATCTAGTATTGGATACGCCTTTTAGGGGGTGTAGACCGTCCATTTTCTTGCACTTTGGTCCTGAAGAAAACCTGGTAAATCCCACACATAGGTTGAAACATGTAGACCACTCACATAGATACTCTTGGTCATAATCACCCACAAAGTATCTTCACACACTTTTTAACATTGTCCAGTTACTTAAGAATAAAAAATGTTCCATTAAGTTAAACCAGGACAATTTTTAACACTTTTTTTGCACCTACCACTCACAATAACCAGCTCCACTGTATTCCAGGTGTCGCAGCACACCCTGATGGCACTCGGTCATCAGGGTGGACCCCAATGATGAAGCATGTCACCACCAGGCGGGTGAGTGAGGGATTTTCTACAAAAGGAAAACATTTTCCTTTTTTCAAACACATATCCCATTAAGAATCCACGATTCTCTACGGTGATACTCCTTCTTATGTTTAGTAGTTACCTTACCCAGGGGAATAGGAGTACTCTCCGTTCACACTTCGTGAACTCAATCCTTTACTCTCCCTTTTTGTTATTACACACAGGGATGTGTGCCATGTTGACTCTTCAGTTTTCTCTGCATCAAGACATGCAGCCTGCAGTGTTCACATGGTCTTAGTGAGGGGTCGCTGTGTTGGCACAGCTGGTGCTGCAGCCCTAGAGGACCCTCTTCAGTCTCCTTGTCCTAGGGACCAGGGGTACCATTTACTAAGGACTTAAAAGGGTTGCTTAAGTGGTGCCTATTGTGGTACAGATTTTAGTGAAAGAACACTGTTACTAGGAACCTGGTTCGCGGGGACCCAGCACACCTCAGTCAAAGTTGCATCAAAAACTAGGGAAAAAGTGGGGAGGGGGTACTGCAACACGAACCCAGTTACCCACAGACCTTGCCCGCGATGGATAGAGGAAGTGTTAGCCGGAAGTGTATTCGAGTCCTCAGGGAAGTCAGTGCCAGTTGAAGATTGCCCTCAATGAGATCGGTCAAGTTTTAATAAACACAAACGCTCAGGAAGCAAAATGTGCTGGTTCCCAGCAGAGACCCGGCCCCGTTCCTGACATAATATCAGCAATTCACACAGAGTCCTTACATCTGGCTAAAATCATCAAATGCCCTAAACGCACCCTCCAAATCTGAGCTTAGCCCTCTGTTACACTTATAGATCATCCGCATATGGGGAGATATCAATGGGGTGTTCGTCAATCACCATTCATCAATAATGATGGGTGGTGCAGAGCATCAGGGCCAGTGGTTTAACCGCCATTGCAAATGGCACCGGTGACAGCGGGCAACCCTGTCGGGTGCTGGAGAGCCAGAGGGCGGACTAGCAAGATGGCCGCACTTGAGTGAGGCTCCTGCTGCATGGGACTAAACATCACTGTGATCCCAATGGCCATAAAGCCTGCTAAACGTGCAGCACCGAGTATTGTAAGGTGCTGCAATTTATCTGGTTGGCTTTTTATCTGTTGGACCTCAGGCGGAGAACCTGACGATCGGAGAGGCCTCCAAACCTATGACCTCAAGACTCCTGAGATGGCGACCCCAGGAGCGGGACAATGAGATGCCTGCGACCGCTCCACTGAGTGAGTGCCGGGTTGCCTGGCAGATGTGGGCGGTGAGAGCTGGAAGATCCTCACCCTGGGGGCTCACTGCGGACTGCCGAGAGCTCATTGCGGTGCTCTGCATGTGCGTAGGAAGTGTAGGGGACGCGGGGGACATATCACCCCCAGATTTTGGAGTGGGGGGGACACGGGGGACAAGGGTGGGGGGACGAGGGGACAAAGGAATGTCCCCTCTCCCTTCTGTTATTCGCAGGGCCATTAGCGTGCGAAAGCGCTGCCTAATGGCCCTGTACTTGACCTGTGACCTCAGCTGCCTGCAGTCAAAGAGGCCACCCGCCCTTTGTTATTCTGCAGTAAGACTTGGCCAGTCTGGGAAGGGCAGAGAAGAAAAAAACCTCTTTTGCGTCATGCCCAGAGAAGGCAAGGACAGTGTCCGCTTCTCCTGCTCTGCTCTGGTAGCTTCCCTCCTCCCCTCTCTCTCTTTATTCCTCCATCTCTTTCTGTCTCCATCTCGCTTATCCCTAAGTGCTGATTTCAAAAGACAACTGTTACACACTCTCTCTTGCCTCTCCTTTGATTTATTTGTTCCCCCATGATATGGATCAAAAAACGAGCAGAACACTTTGGCTGGAAATGTCCTCATTTTCTGACAGGGTTCTATTCCAAAGTACAACCTCGGGACGGAGAGAAAAAAGTATTAAAATAAGAAAAATAATTAAATAACCAAATAAAGCAATACAGAGTGGTCAGCAGACAAGCCATACACCCATGCACCTTAGCGCTGCTTTACAGAGTTTTCCAGTGAAGCGCTACTTTCTTTTTATCTACTTTATTTGAACAACATTGTTTTCCCAGAGTGGGGAAGTGCACCATTCATAAAGGGACTGCAATACCTGGTTGAGGGGTGGAAAACATTTAATATGAGCGTTTTCAACTGTTTTAATCATTTTAGCCTATAAAATGTGTACCGCAGCTCTGTGTTGAGGGATTTGGTCTTTTTTAAACCAAATTGCAAGTATATAAGCAATGGACATTGAAACGGGTCCCTTCCTGGTCCTGTAGTCATGCCCTGAAATTTTCAGGCAAAATAACTTACTGATTTCTGAATAATGAGTTTAAAACCGTTAAGGTAACCATGTCGTTCCTGCTTACATTTCACATGCTTTGCTCATCCGTGCATTCAGTGTTTGCTTTTTACAGGGTGTTGTTACTTTTTTTCAGGCAGCATTTTACTCTTGTCCAATACGTAATTTTAATTGAGTCTCAGCACAATTGGGTTGTAGCTGAAGGCAGTGCCAGTTTCTCCCAGTGGGGGAGTATGGTGTTCAGTAGGGGAGAGAATGTGGCACTCTGGCCAGAGCTGCCAAATTTGGAACGTGAGCACCATGTTCAGCCTTCATGACCAGACCACCAGACCACACTCCTGACAGAGCTCATTCCGATGCTACACCTTAGAAGGCCCGATAGACCTTAGAAGCCCTGGTGTCTTAGCACCAGCAGGTGGACCCTAACGGTGGCAAGTGTGAGTTAACCTTGAAGGCCTGCCCACCACAATCCATGCAGTTCGTCTCCAGTCTTGCGAGCAGGCATGCGAAGAAGCACACACTAGAGCGACAGTGACTCTGTAACTGAGGTCACAAGACCCTTGAGGCCAGTCCACCTCGTCCATTGGTACCCCCATTGGACTTTTTCAGCACTAGTAGTGTAACTTACCAGTGGTTGGTAATGTTGGATTTGCATGCACATTAAACTTAGGGGGTGATTATAATGGAGGTGGGACTGCCACATCACTGCGTCGTTGATAGTTCCACCGCCATTGATGACTGCATTACTGCCCGCCATATTACAATGGCGGGCGGTTCCCTGGCAGTCAGAGAGACCGATCGCCACGCATACTTCTCCCTTCCATATGGAAGGGAGATGGCTGGGATCCTTGTTTCTTGCAGAAAGGAGAGAAAAAGGTGTATCTGCTCTTCAGGAAGGATATACAATGCAGAAAGGGCCAGAATAGCCACTCCGGCATTTCCTTTGTGGGCTGCAAGCTAATGATACTTAATTTAAGTTGGTGTCTGCAGGTGAGGCGTAACTGTATTCTTTGTTAGAGACCTGTACATTATTTAAACAATCAGAATGTAAAACCGAACAAGAGACAGGCATCAAGAGTTGTTGGCAGAAGGAGGAAGGGAAATAAGGAAAACAGAGAAAAAGGAGGAAGCAAAGATGAGCAAGCACCTGGAAGAGTAAGATAATGTGGAGGGAGAGTATGTTGGTGGATAAAGGAGGCAGGAGATGAAATCAGAGAGACAGCCTTGGTATTCAACAACCCAGCTCCGCCACGGATTCCCTCACTACCACCCTTTAATAGTGCTGCTCAAGTCTCCTTAACCACTCTCTCAGATGCATTTAATTAGTTATATAGTGCCACTCATACCAGTGCAGGGTGTCAGCACTTTACATCATTCACACTACACAGAGGCAGCCAATCATAGGTGTGTAAATCTGTGTATAGGAAAGGTTAAATAAAACTACAGGGTGTAGGAGTCACATGTCATCCATACTTGTAGACAGTATTGTTGAAGAGTGCTTGGTCTGGATGTTAGAAAGTATTCTCATGCTCAGCCATTGGTAGCTTGGCTGTGAGCCGGTATGTAAAGCATTTAAAAACACCAATTCAGTAAATAATTAAAACACAACACACAATAAAAATCCAACACCAATTTATAAAAATACAAAATATTTTTCTCTTTAAAATGAAAAAAATCCAATGTAGGGAACTGGGAATATGACTTTTTTAAAATTTAGCACGATATAGCAGATAGAACGTATATCCCCTTTTGGTACATCTGGTCACTATGGACCTGCTCAAAGTAAAAGTTTCAGGCCGGTCACGATGAAGCCCTGCGGGGCTACTCCTTGCGGTAGGTCTCGGTCAAAGTTTTTACCTTCTGACTTAGAAACTTTTCTGGAGCTTTTCTTCACGGGGTCCATCGAAGCTCTCAGCCAACCCTGATTCAGTGAGGGTTCGCCGGCTTGCCTTGCAACAAACTCCCGGTCAAACATATGGAAGTCCAACCTCCGGAGCTTTCCAGCGGTACGAGCTAGGGATGCAGGCTGGCACACAGTTGATGGTGGGTGGCTTGGCTTTCATGGTTGGCCCCGGTTTATGTTAGTTTATGTTTTGGCAATTTGTATAGCACGCAATTACCCAGGGGTGTCTCGGCGCTCAAAGGATATGATACTAAACAAAGGGAGTGCAGCTAGTGTGTGAACAGCCAGGTTTTTAATTGCTTCCTGAAACTGAGGAGGGTAGGGCTGGTTTTGATGCTGAGGGGGAGGGCGTTCCACAGTTTGGCTGTGGAAACAACGAAACATCTGTCGCCCCAGTTGGCTTTTTTTGTTTGTGGGAAGTTAAGGAGGTGTGCTGATGCAGAGCGGAGTGTTCTAGATGATGCTAGTGGCCTTGTAGGTGATACATAGTGCCTTGAATTTAGTGCGACTCCTAACAGGCAGCCAGTGGAGGTGGCGGATGAATGGGGAGATGGAACTGAATTTGGGGATACCCAGGAGGACCCTTTCTGAGGCGTTTTGCACCAGCTGGAGCTTATTTAGAACCTTTTCCTGTGCGTTGAGGAGGAGGGCATTGCAATAGTCGGTTCTAGAGAAGATGAGGGAGGTGATCAAGGTTTTCCCTGCTGAGGTTGGGAGGTAGGGTAGGAGTTTCTTGATTTTTCTTAGTGTAAAGAAGGAGGTGGATACCACCGTGTTGACGTGGTGAGTGAAGAGCAGTCTGTCGTCAAACACGACACCAAGATTTCTGACTTTGGTTACGGGTTGGGGTGGAGGGCCCATATCGCTTGGCCACCACTGAGGGGACCAACTTGGTTCTAACTTCCCAAATGTCATGATCTCAGTTTTTCCAGAGTTTAGCTTTAGACAGTTGAATGACATCCAGGTGTTAATGGCCAGCATTCCCCCTCGAAAACTGGCTGCAACTGTGTCTCCATCGTGATGAACTGACAGGACCATCTGGGTGTCATCTGCGTATGTTGTAAGACTGATGCCATGTGACTTGATTACCCTCGCCAAGTCCGACACATAGATGTTGAATAAGGTCGGACTTAGCGAGGAGCCCTGCGGCACTCCACAAGGGAGGGAAAAGATGGGTGAGAAAAAAGGACCTAATTTTACGGCTTGGGAGCGATTGGCCAGGAAGGGGGCGAGGAGATCTTTAGCCTTATGTCTGATGCCCATAGCTGAGACACGGTCGATCAAGGTGGTATGATCGACCGTGTCGAAGGCCGCGGACAAATCTAGCAGTATCAGGACTGCCGCCCGCCTTTGTCCAAGGTCATCCTAATCTCATCAGTAGCTTTTATAAGGGCAGTCTTGGTTCCGTATCCTTGCCTGAAACCGAATTGAGTGTCATCGAGCAAGTGGTTAGTGTCAATGAATTTGGATAATTGTCTGTTCATTATGCTTTCAAAAATCTTGGTCTGGAAAGGAAGACATGCAATGGGTCTGTAGCTGGATGGAGTTGCGGGGTCGAGAGAGGGTTTTTTTAAGAGTGGTCTAATGATAGCCTTCTTCCAAACGGAACGGTAGAAGCCAGTATGGAACATGGTGTTACAAATATTCGCTATGGCTGGCGTGATGACCTGGAATGAGGTTGAGAATGGACGGTGGATAGGGATCCAGAGGTGAGCCTGATTTGATAGTAGAGATTAAATGCGAAATTTGTTTGAGGGGGGCCTGACGAAATTCAAGAAAAGAGGGGGAGTCGGAGGTAGAAGCATCCTCGGAGGTGTTTTTCGAATGGGAGGACTGGGGAACGAAGGCAGAGAAGATAAAGGTCACCTTTTCTAAGTTCGGAATTAGACATTTTTGCAGAGTTTTTTCTTGCAGGGTCTGTAGGAGAGTAGGGTCTGCTTTCCTATGGTCACCCCATTTTTTTGCTTTTTGCTTCACTGGTTTTCGACCTAATGTGGTTGTGGGCCTGCTAATCAGACCCACAGCCCTGCTGTTCTCTCTCTAAATTCACACCATGTACTTTAGGTACATCACCAATTGGGATTTGGGCCACTCTTATGAGTCTCTGTACAGTGTACTATAGGTACCCAGGGCAAAGGTGCACCAAAGGCCTACCAGGGGCTGCAGCATATCTTTTGCCACCCCTGGCTGGCCATCCAAACTGACACAACTGGCTGATCACTCACTTTTGCTGTTGAACTGGAGTTGGCTGCCGTTTTTCTGAGGAGGTGAACTCTCGTTGTGCAGCCGTAACTGCAAGAATAACGCTCCTGTTTATTTCGTAGCGCTATTTGGCAGCGCTTGTGCTTAACTGCTTGTGTTTCCCGCTTCGCGGGAAACACTCGTTACTGTGGGCTTGTTGGCTGACAGGGAGGCCAGGAAACATCATCGCCCACAAGCCATCTGGGCCTGGAGCACCTCCCCGCCATGCCCCCCTCACCTGGCTCAAATTGCGCTGCAGTACCGCTGGAGAGCGGAGATCTTTGCTGTTGAACTGGAGTTGGCTGCCGTTTTTCTGAGGAGGTGAACTCTTGTTGTGCAGCCGTAACTGCAAGAATAACGCTCCTGTTTATTTCGTAGTGCTATTTGGCAGCGCTTGTGCTTAACTGCTCGTGTTTCCCACTTCGCGGGAAACACTCGTTACTGTGGGCTTGTTGGCTGACAGGGAGGCCAGGAAACATCATCGCCCACAAGCCATCTGTGCCTGGAGCACCTCCCCGCCATGCCCCCCTCACCTGGCTCAAATTGCGCTGCAGTACCGCTGGAGAGCGGAGATCTTTGCTGTTGAACTGGAGTTGGCTGCCGTTTTTCTGAGGAGGTGAACTCTCGTTGTGCAGCCGTAACTGCAAGAATAACGCTCCTGTTTATTTCGTAGCGCTATTGGCAGCGCTTGTGCTGAACTGCTCGTGTTTCCCGCTTTGCGGGAAACACTCGTTACTGTGGGCTTGTTGGCTGACAGGGAGGCCAGGAAACATCATCGCCCACAAGCCATCTGGGCCTGGAGCACCTCCCCGCCACGCCCCCCTCACCTGGCTCAAATTGCGCTGCAGTACCGCTGGAGAGCGGAGATCTTTGCTGTTGAACTGGAGTTGGCTGCCGTTTTTCTGAGGAGGTGAACTCTCGTTGTGCAGCCGTAACTGCAAGAATAACGCTCCTGTTTATTTCGTAGCGCTATTTGGCAGCGCTTGTGCTTAACTGCTCGTGTTTCCCGCTTCGCGGGAAACACTCGTTACTGTGGGCTTGTTGGCTGACAAGGAGGCCAGGAAACATCATCGCCCACAAGCCATCTGGGCCTGGAGCACCTCCCCGCCACGCCCCCCTCACCTGGCTCAAATTGCGCTGCAGTACCGCGCATCGCGGGACGCGCGCGGGCGGTGCCGGGCTAAGCCTGGGCAAAGGGCGGGCCCTCTGAGCCCTCAGAGACCGAAGTAGGCCGGGCTGGGCCCACTCCTTTTCTTTTTATTATAATTATTCTTTGATAAATACTGTGGCACTTTGCATTGTTAACACACGTAATGCTTGACCTTAGATAGTATTTATTTTCTGCTGCCTTTATACGTGGTTTTGAATTTTGTGGTGCATTACTTTGCCTTAGCCTTGTGTTTTAAATTTTAACGTGTTTTGTATTTATATTTACTGTTTACTTTTCCATTTTTTATTGTGTAGTGAGAATATAAATATGACCGCCAAAAAGTTGCGATCAGGGAGAATTCTCATGGGAAGAGCGTGTAGTAAGACTAAATCTAATCCTTTAAGAAATAAGAACGCACAGCTACCCCTCGTTAAGGGACAATGTCAATTATTTGACTTATGGGAAAAACCCTTAAACATACCGGTGCCAAATGGGGTCGCTTCTCCTATTAAAATTGTACGTGGAGACGTCTGTGTGGTAAATACACCAGGTGTAATTGTTCCCCTGTCGGTGGTTGATGATCATCTCGACTCTAACTCTATTGATATACATCCTCTTACAAAGAACATTCCTAATCCACCTTCTCCCCCAGGTGCTTCTTCTTTAATAGTAGTAAGCCCGCTTCAACCTATCCCTATGGCTTCGACGGGGCACATTTTGACTTCTAATTCTGTAGGGGGTGTTTTGGCGACTCCTGATGGAAACCCTTTATTTCCCGATATTGATATGGAGCTCTGTAAGAGGTACCTTCCTGACATCCTCTCTGAATCTGTGGGTTCCACTAAAACACCACTAGTTTCAGGTCCATCTGGGTTGTTGTTATATAGCAGTACGCCCTCTATGAAGTCTTCTGATATGTATTCTTTGTCCAATCTTTCTAAGAGTCCCGAGTTGGAGCTATCCGGCATTGAGCTAATTAAACCTGATCGGCAGGATAGACCAATTTCTGAGTCAATGATTGCCCTTGAACATTTGTTGTCCTCCATTCTGTCATTACTGGGTAGATTTGTTGGTAGTTCGGATTGTATACTGGAGGCAGTTACACAGATTTTGACGGCCCTGGTGAATAAAAATGTGGAGAAGGTTTGTAGTTTGGCTCCGCAAGTAGGCCCTATTACGCTTTCTTCTCCTAAGGTCCCTTTAGTTGTAGCGAATTCGCCTAAACCTCAACCCTACATTGGAAATATATTATCAGTGGTTGCTGATGTTAATGTTTTATCCGGGGCAAAGGCAGATCTGTCCCCCACTCCATTACCATCAGCTAACAACAATGCCATTGATGATGATTTAAAAATTGAAGAGCTTGAGGCAATTGAGGGATTGAATGGTACTAATACAAATAAAGAACTTTTTCCAATCTTCCTGCCCGAGGAAAATATTAAAATGGAGGAAAACAAAAAAGGAAAGTCTAAAACTACCAGAGGGAAAAAGAGGAAACCTGTCCGTAGACACAAGCAAAAAAGACAGAGAAGAGTTGCCTTTGGCTGTTTGGAGAACTCTCCCTTAAAAGATTTTGAAAATAATTCTCCTGCAAAGTTGTCTGCTGACTTGGTCGGTCCTATAGCTCTGGGACAAAATCGTTCAGTAAAGGAAGTTATTTCCTTGGAGGGTGTGAACCCCGTCTCTGAGGGAGGGGTATCTGCACCTGGAAGTTGTGTTGGATTTCCTGGTAGGGCGTTGGTTCCTGCACCTGTGGAAGATAGGAAGATAGCTATACCCTCTACACTAACCCCTCTTAACCCAGAGGCCCTACCATTCTTGGTTGATGACGGAGAGTTAAGAAACTCGAATGTAATCCCTAATAAAGAAGGGGTCAATACTCTCATATTGGACTTTTTCCCCTTATTTGATTCTGGTCTAATATTAAATAGATCTATGTTACTCAAATGTTTTGGGGAGCTTGAGGGATTAAAATTATTACATTCTAATGATATTGATCTGGTTACGATCTTGAAAGGTGAGGATAGGATGTATATTAGGGCAAAATTCTATTCTAAATTAATTGTAAACCTTATCCTCCATCAAGCTGAGAACTTTCAATGTAGAGGGATCGATGTTATGCCATTTGTATTAAATAGGAAAGAGGATAATGTAGTCAAAAATTCCTTCCCGTTCTCATCTGGATCAAGTGGGTTTGCCCAGGGCTTTGAGGATTTAAAGATAAGTTTAACTAAAAGTACCCGCCAAGTGACATATAGAATTCCTATCTCTGTGGTCACTAATAGGACTATGGGTGAGGAAAACTGCCAATGGAATTGGTTGCCCGGTGTCCTGACCAGTCAATCCACTTGTCATCCCAAATTATTTTCACACCTTTAGCAGCGGACTGAAGATAATCTCATGGAACGCTGCTGGTTTAAAAAATGACCCGGAGAAACTGCAGTATCTTTCTTCATTGAAGGCCCCTGTAATTTGTTTACAAGAAACGTGGTGTGTAGATAAAATGCCAGTAGTAAAAGATTACTTTTGCCTAGAGGGGGGAGCCTCACCATCAAAGAGAGGCCATGCTAAGGGTGGTATTGCTTGCTTACTTTCAAATCAAATAAGGTGGAACTTTTCTCATCACCTGGATTCAAGTAAGCTGTTTCAATCAGTAACATTGTTTAGTGCGGACAATGTTGAGAACTTGAAACCCTTAGTAATTATTAACTCCTATATCCCCCCGGAAGCTAGTTTCGATATCATTCTAAAACAGGTTTTTGACTATACAAAGAAAATTATGGATAAAATTCCCGTTCCCCATGTAATACTAGTGGGAGATTTCAACTGTCATGTCTCAAACCTAAGTTTGGAACTTTTCCGAAACAAGCTGAAAGAGGAATCTCTCCATATTCCCCGGGCCGTTTTTTCCGGATAAGATTAAAACAAATAAGAGAGGGAAACAGTTTTTAAACAAACTTGTTGAGATGGAGGGGATTATAGTAAACGGAAGATTTTCCTCTGATTTTCCAGGTAATTGTACGCACAGATCCATTCATGGTGGGTCTATTTTAGATTACGTGATTATAGATATGAATAGTTTTTATATTCTAAATGACCTATCAGTCTTGCAGACTACACTGAGTGATCATAATGTGTTATCGGTATCAGTGTTGATAAATCCGCCTATCACTGATTCCTGGACTCTTAGCGGTGACTTTGTTAATTTTGCCAACAAGACTGGACGCTGCTTCTGGAACTCCACGGCTATTATGGGCCTAGAACCTATTATAGAGAATAAACTAAATGCTTTACAAAATGAGGACAGCTCGTCTCTACCCCTCTTTGAAGATTTTTTGAAGGTGGTAACGTCTGTTGCTAGAAAACCCTCTCGACAAAAAAGGAGGAAAATAACTCCTGGTTCTATTTTGTGTCTCAATAGGGAAATAAATAAACTAGTTAGGGAGCAATATCTATGCAGATCCCTCGATAGAAACAATAAAATAACCCTTCTGAGAAGAAGGAGGCATAGGGTCAAAATGAAAATAAAAAAGGACAAAGAGGACACAATATGGGTTAGCTTGCTTGAGGCCGCAGTGCGCGGGCAAGCAAGGTTGTTCTGGTCCTTAATTAGTGAGGGCTGCGGAACAAGGTCTTTTCCTTCTCCAATTCCCATTTCTGAAGCCATTTGGATTAGTTTTATTTCTAACCTTTATGCGAGTAATGGCTGTTTAAATGCCTCTGGGGACTGTAAAGAAGATAGCTCCCCCATAGATCCTCCCTCTGAGAGGGTTATCGAACGGGCTATAATAGAATTACGCTCCTCTGGTGCAATGGGCCCAGATGAGCTCCCTGTTTTGGTTCTAAAGCAGGATCCCAGCTCTTGGAGCAAGATTTTGTTTCCAATATTTAGGTACTGCTTCATGAGCAAAACAGTTCTGCCATCTTGGAAGGGTAGCATTTTGGTGCCGCTGTTCAAGAAGGGCGATAGGAATGTTCCTCAAAACTATCGCCTAATCGCCCTTCTTGACGCAATTGGTAAGGTCTTTTCTAAATGCCTGCTGTACTCAATAAATGAGTGGGTAGTTAATAGTAACATACTGCCCCTTGAACAGACAGGCTTTCGTAAGAGTCATGGTACTCTTGATAATCTTACGGCGTTACAGATAATTACAGACAAATACGTGAGGGTCCGTGGCGATAAAGTGTACGCAGCGTTCATTGATTTCTCAACAGCGTTCGATAAGGTAGACCGTCCGCTGTTATGGAGGAAGCTGTCTGCGCTGGGTATGCCTTTTATTTTGATAGAGCTGGTGCGCGCACTTCACACAGATACTTGGTGTAAGGTCCTTTTGGGGGGAGAAAGAGGGCTATCTAGGGTCATTTACTCTGTTAATGGTCTCAAGCAGGGTTGTTTGTTAGCCCCTATTCTTTTTTCTTTATATATCTCGAATCTCCCTATGACTCTGGCTGCCTGCGAAGGAATAGCTCCTACGCTGGGAGGTGTCGCGATTTCTAGTTTACTCTACGCCGATGATATTTTATTGTTGGATTTAACGCCTAAAGGCTTAAACAACCGCCTGCATGCCCTCCATTTATTTGCTGAAACTCACTTTCTCAAAATAAATATTTCTAAAAGCAAAATAATGTGTATTGCTGGCAATAAAAAACCAAAATCTGTGAAATTTGGATGGACAGTTGGGGGACTTAAGTTGGAAGTTGTAAATAGTTATGTTTTCTTGGGGAAAGTAATAACTAATAACTCCAGTGAGAAACCCCATATTGATAATAACATGCGGAAAGCAGTGGCCCAAGGCAAAAGTTTACAAGCCCTTTATTCAGCCACAGGGAGGCGCCATTTCTCCTTCCTGTTAGAGGTATTTCGTGCCAAGATCCCGTCCACTTTACTATATGGACTTGAAATAGTGGATTTGGGGCAATGGGGTTTTTTGCAGTTGGCAGAGGGGAAGATTTTCCGGAATCTAACCACTACCAATAATTCATGTACAGCTGCCGCTTTCAGACTGGAGTTTGGAGCTCGTAGTAGTTGGGCCCAGGGCCTAGCGGGGTTGGTGCGTTGGGTTGCCTGTTTGGCCAAGGGGGAAGTGGGGACATTAAGACGCCTAATGAAAGACGAACTATTGGGGTCTTTTAACGAATTCTCCCTTCTTGTAAAAAATTTCAGAAGGGCAGTGACACTTCTGAAATTAGATGAGACCTCCCTTTTCTCACTCTCCCAGGGCCAATTAAAACTAGTTTTGAAACGGGCCTCATGGGCACTTAGTTTCAGATTAGATAGGGAGTATATTGTAACTAGGAAGGGAGTCACTCCATTTAACTCATCTTGTGTAATCAAATATAGGCAACCCTACATATCTTGGAACCTATCCCATGGTGTCCGACGAATCTAGTTTCTGCTAAGACAAGATCTCTTGCCTTTAAATATACTTTTGGCCAAGTGGTATGGTACCCCCGCAGCTTGCAACTTTTGCAACTTCCCTAAACAAGATTTGACACATGTCATATTTATATGTCCCTCCCTGTTCCCTTTCCGTTGCAAATGGTTACGCCACATTTGCTTGAAATTGAGTATTCTTACTGCTAATGCTTTTGTACATGCTCTAAATAACCCTCCTAACGAGATGTTCTGTTTTAATGTTTTTAACTTTTTTAAATGTTTTTTAGATATTTATTGAGGGGCTTTTTCTTTTTGCATTGTATGTATTATTGATTCGTGTAACCCGTATTGGCCTTTTGTACAGAAATTGAGACTTTGTAATGTGCTTCTTTCTTTTTCCTTGTAAAAATGTTCTTGTATTGTTGCATTCATTGCTTTTTTGTGAATCTCTTCGGAGTTCCAAATCAAATAAAACAAACTTGAAACTCACTCAGCTGGGGCAAGGTTGTGTAATCACCCCTTGCTTAGATATAGTATTCCTATGTCTAACCTTATATCTAGACACATATACACCTATAAGTCACTCCTATGGCAGGCCTTAACAATCCTGAAGGCAGAGTGCTTGATTTTATGTGAGATGGTGCTCTAGCATGAGCTGAGCCTGTCTGCAGCTTTCGGAACCATGTCCTTATAGCTGTTCTAGGATATTGCCATACCATATACTCTTAAGTGCATTATGAACCTCGCGGTTAAATGCTATCTTTGGTTTGGCTTTATCAAAACATGTCGTGTAAGGTGTCATACGCTTTGGAATACTACCCCCTCGCCAATTCTGGCCACGGGGGTAGCATTCCACCCTTCTAGAGGGAGAAGACATGTTACTTCCATTAATCCCGGTTAAAGTTAACCAGAGCCTCAGCATCACAAAATGGATGCTGCTGCCACAGACACAAGTCTGACCTCCTGCTGCTGGGAGTCCTTCCAGCGAGGGAGGCTTGGACAAAAGGTTTCCTGTCACAGGGAGGTGCTAGCACCTCCCCAGACAGGAGATAGTGTATTGGGGAAGGGAGGGCTGAATGAAAATGAGACACTGCCTGGGGCACACAGGGTGTCCCATGCATAGTCCAGTTCAAACCGGTGCTGGGGCACTCCAGCCCCAGCTCTGGCGTGAAACTGGACAAAGGGAAAGGGGTGTAACCAACCCCTTCCTGGGTCCCACCCATAGGAGGGACCTAGCAGGTAATCCAGCCCTAGATTTGGTATATAGGTAGGAGCTGAGTCCCAAGACTTTAGATTTATCCTGACTGAAACTCTGATACGAAACTCTGGACCTTAGACATCCTACTTGACGTAGAAGACTGAAGAATCTCCCTTGTGGTTAAGGAGTGACCTCCCTGTGCAAGCAGGCACCATCAAGCGCTCAACAGTTTGCTTTGTCATTGCTCCCGCCGTAGCCCGAACACAGAGCCTGACAAGACCCGGACTTCCAGACATCCAACAGCCTTATCCACAGCCACAGCAAAGCTGAGACCCGTGGAGGTGACGAGAGATGTGGGACCGGCCATCTTGGAAAGCCAGCGAGACGCTTTCCGTGCAGCTTCTGAGGTACCCTCGAAGTTGTGCACTGGGGATTGAGAAGCCCCAGCCCCGAGCATCCACTGCACCAAAGATCACCTCTCCACACTCACCGAGTGCTGCGTGGGGCCCTTTTGCATTTTCCTGCTCGACACGTCTGTCCGGTCATTTGCCCATTGGCTAGTGGCCTCTGTGACAACGAACCCCGAAATCTACACCACTGGTCTGGTTGCTCCAGAATGGCCCTTGTTTCCCTGCAAAGGAGAAGCCCCTCAGTCCTTGCTGGCCTGAGTAACAAGCCCTCTTTGAATCCTGCGTGGGTTGCCTTTGCCAAGGCTTGTTGTCTCCAATCTGGAAGCTGAAACGACCGACAGCGAGAGCCTTTGTGGGACAGTCCTTGCCCAGCTCCTGATCCACGTGGCAGCAGAGACAAGCTTCGCGACATCACCTGATTGCTCCCCGACATCGCCTGTTTCCTTCCTGGTTCCATCCTGGTCACTGGTTGTCGACTTGGCTGGCCAGAGTGAGTCGGTCCACTTATGGAGCTTTTTACCAAAGTTGCTCCAAACTTCTCCAAACCTCTGGAACTTCTTCATGAAGTTTTCCAAAGGGTCTCAAAGTGTCCAGAACTTACTCCAAGGGTCTGGAATCTCCAAGATGGTCCCTGAAATGGACTTCAGTTGCCACAATCCACTTGGAAAAAACCCTTTCAAATTCACTGGTAGTTCTCCAGGCTGGGGATTCTTGGTGGTCCAGTTGTGCTCTGTTAACCTTCAGCTTGCAGGGAGTCCACTCTTTAGTCCTTTTGAAGCAAGGTAGTCCATAGGACTGTAATTCCAGATTGTGCAACATGCACAATCTTCAGTACAGGGCCCGGTTGGTTCAAACCAAACTCCTCAGCAGGGACACTTCTTCTCCCAAGTTTGAAGCAGCATCATCTGAGAGGCTTTGTCCCTTTCAGATACTCATTCCAAGTTCTCTGGGTCAAAAAGGAGGACACTCCCGTCCAATGAGGTGCAGGGCAATGCTCCAGGGTATGACCGCATCCTCTAAAGTGTGGCATTATTTTCCCAAAGAGAGCAGAATTTCTCCAAAATTCATCATGACTGATTTTCCAGCAGAGGGAGCAGAACTAACTAAACCAGCCTACTGGATGGCTTCACCTACCTAGGTCCACTCCCTTTGCATCTGGGAATTCCTCCTTAATCCCCCCATCTGGCTGTGGGAGAGGTGTAAATGAAAGTGATTTCTCCAGCTTGTCTCCTTCTCTTGAAGAGCATTATTTACTACCCTTCCCCTGGCTCTGGAATTCCTATGCCCAGCAACCTCTACTCCCAGACAGGCCTCCTAACTCTACGGGCCATTTATCACCTCTTCAAACAGCCAGTCCCATCCACTTACCTCTGACAAATCAAGGCAGGGCACTAGAGGGCTGAATTGTGGCTTGCAGACAAGAAAGTCTTATAACTTCGTGTCTCTACATTTTAGAATAAATTCAACAATACCACATTGTTGCATTTATCATTAACATTCTTCTGAGTCCTTTAATCTTAGTTGTATGGCTTTCCTTTCTCCAGTTATTAACTAATAACTAGTTATTAACTTATGACCCTGCTCGCAGGCAGGTCACTCCCCACGCTGCTGCATGGCTCTGCCTGCATTGTTTTTGCCTAATATTGTATTTTTCCCCTGTGCCTAACTTGCTTTCTTGCCCAGACTTGTTTTTATTCCCTGTGCCTGTACTTGCTTTCTTGCCCAGACTTGTTTTTATTCCCTGTGCCTGTACTTGCTTTCTTGCCCAGACTTGTTTTTATTCCCTTGTGCCTGTGCTTGCTTTCTTGCCCAGACTTGTTTTTATTCCCCTGTGCCTAACTTGCTTTCTTGCCCAGATTTTTTTTTATTCCTCTGTTACTTGTTTTCTTGCCTAAACTTGTTTTTCCTTCCTGTGCCCAGTTCTCCCACGGCACCGCTCATTTTTCCCACCGCTGCGTCCCTGCGGCCCCGCCCACCTGCAATCCCATTTGCCGCCCCGCTCCCGCCTTCCAGCTGCTCCGCCCTCCCACATCCCCTCATATGGAAGCCGCGCAGTGGTGAAAGGAGCGACCTATGACCCTGCTCGCAGGCAGGTCGCTCCCCACGTTGCTGCACGGCTCTGCCTGCATGGTTTTTGCCTAATCTTGTATTTTTCCCCTGTGCCTAACTTGCTTTCTTGCCCAGGCTTGTTTTTATTCCCCTGTGCCTGTACTTGCTTTCTAGCCCAGACTTGTTTTTATTCCCCTGTGCCTAACTTGCTTTCTTGCCCAGACTTGTTTTTATTCCTCTGTGCCTGTACTTGTTTTCTTGCCTAAACTTGTTTTTCCTTCCTGTGCCCAGTTCTCCCGCGGCCCCCGCCCATTTTTCCCGCTGCTGCGTCCCAGCGGCCCCACCCACCTGCAATCCCATTCGCCGCCCTGCTCCGGCATCCCAGCTCCTCCTCCCTCCCACATCCCCTCATATGGAAGCCGTGCAGCGGTGAAAGGAGCGACCTATGACCCTGCTCACAGGCAGGTCGCTCCCCACACTGCTGCACTGCTCTGCCTGCATTGTTTTTGCCTAATCTTGTATTTTTCCCCTGTGCCTAACTTGCTTTCTTGCCCAGACTTGTTTTATTCCCCTGTGCCTGTACTTGCTTTCTTGCCCAGACTTGTTTTTATTCCCCCGTGCCTGTACTTGCTTTCTTGCCCAGACTTGTTTTTATTCCCCTGTGCCTGTACTTGCTTTCTTGCCCAGACTTGTTTTTATTCCCCTGTGCCCAACTTGCTTTCTTGCCCAGACTTGTTTTTATTCCTCTGTGCCTGTACTTGTTTTCTTGCCTAAACTTGTTTTTCCTTCCTGTGCCCAGTTCTCCCGCGGCCCCCGCCCATTTTTCCCGCCGCTGCGTCCCAGTGGCCCGCCCACCTGCAATCCCATTCACCTCCCCGCTCCCGCTTCCCAGCTGCTCCACTCTCCCACATCCCCTCATATGGAAGCCGTCAGCGGGCGCGCCGCTGGCGCACCTATGGCAAGCACATCTGTGCCTGTCCGTGCCTGGACCGCGCGCAGCACCAGGACCTCTGGACACCACGAACGCCACGACGCCCGACACCGCTACGATGCCAGAACCCTCCACGCACTCAACACCGGACAATCACACACCTGCTTCCTGGCCGCCCCGAAGCGCACCCACGGAGCTTTCATCTGCCGAAACTGCAGCTTCACAAGCATCCGCCCCACCATGCTGCCAACCAGGAAAGAACCCAACCACCTCAGATGCATCCTTCTCAACACCTGCTCCGCCCGAAAACATGCCGTTGAACTCTGGGTCCTACTTGACTCAACCTCCCCAGACGTCGCCTTCCTGACGGAGACCTGGCTGAACCCCGCCTTGGCACCCGACATAGCCATAGCCGTCCCGGAAGGCTACAAGATCACCAGCAAGGACCGCACCAACAGAGCGGGAGGAGGAATCGCCATCATCCACAGGAACACTCTTAGAGTCTCGACCAACACCGACGACACGCTTAGCACCGCCGAACACCTGCACTTCCAGATCCACACCGACCCCAACACCACCCTCAGAGGATTCCTCATCTACAGGCCGCCCGGACCCCAACCACAGTTCAGAGACTCCATCGCCGACTTCGTCAGCACACACGCCCTCGCCTCCACGGACTACATCCTCCTCGGGGACCTGAACTTCCACCTCGAGAACAATGACGACACCAACTCCACCACCCTGATCAACAACCTAGCCAACCTCAGACTTAGACAACTCATCACAACACCCACCCACTTCGCCGGTCACACGCTTGACCCCATCTTCTCCGCAAGCCCCCACGTCTCCTTCAACCATACCACCGAACTCCACTGGACCGACCACCACTGCATCCACTTCACCTTCAAGAATCCCACCACGCACCACCGCACCCAACAGATGCCTCACCGCTGCTGGAACAAAGTCACCAAAGACCAGCTAACCACCACCCTCGCCCAGAGCCCACCCGCCGACCATACCGACCCGACACCACCGCCGGCAACCTCAGACAGTGGATCAACGACTGCGCCAACACCCTCGCCCCGATCAAGAAACCCTCCAACAATCATACCAACAAGAAAGCCAGCTGGTTCACTGAAGACCTCCGGGCCTCCAAGCAAACCTGCCGAAAGCTGGAGAAGATCTGGCTCCGTGAACGAACATCGGACAGCCAGGCCGCCCACAAGAATGCCACCCGCAGACACCGTCACCTCATCAGATCTGCCAAAAGGGCCTCCTTCAAAGACCGCCTAGACAACAACGGACACAACAGCAAAGAGCTCTTCAACATCATGAAGGAACTCTCCAATCCCAGCTCCAACACCAACGACGTCCCACCCTCGCAATGTGGAAAAGTAAATTTTGCCATGTTCTGTGTCCCTACGCGTCCTCCATCATGTGTTATGTGTGCATGATTAATATGCATATGTATTCCCCAGGTTCGATTAAAGACGCAATTATATTTGTGCCCACTTCTAGTATGCCAGTTTCCAGTTCTCGTGAATACTACGAATATCAGGCCTATGTAAAGCTACATTGCCACGTTTCTCAGTGTGCACGTTATTTCATTGTAAAGTTCCCGTTTCTAGGCCTCAAAAGGGCCCGGACACCAGATTCAGCTTCTGTCTCCTGAGCCTCGCTGAGGAGCGATACAGCCCCCACCTGTGTTCCTGACCCTTCACTTACTTCCTGCCTTGCAGTGCCCGGTTCAGCCTGGCTCTGCCTCTGAGTCTGCCAAGAGTATGTTATGATTCCAGTTATCAGTTAGTCCTACTTCTCTGCATTCCTAAAGCTACTGAACTGCATCAATAGTTACCATCATAGTCTAGCCTTTGCATCTCCATGTTGGAGAAATTCTGTATTAATGATCATTTAATATTCTTCATCACGCACTACATGTAGAATAATGCATGCTCCAGTCTTAGAGTCTGTTCGCCTTTACCCCGATAACTTTTGGACTCTATCAACATGTTCTCTAAACATCAGATACTAGATACTGCTTAGGTACATGTCGCCCTGACTCTCCAGACTTCAGTCTCTGCTCCTAGCACAAAGTTCGTAGCCCCCAGCTTCTTCTAGTAACACGTCATTGCCAGTTTGCGCGCACCATTAGGTCAGAGGTCCCGGCTCCTCAGGTAGCCCCCTCCATGTTTCCGCCCCATTCATGACATATTCTGTTACGTTTGCATCACATGTCTATGTATACGCCTCTGTTACACCTACTTTCACCCTTATCTTTCGCGACTGCTATTGACCACACCCACTGCTCCGCCTATCGTATGTATTGTAATGCAACTGTTTTAGTATATATGATCGTGTATTGTTATTAAATGTTAGCGCGCTCATCCCAGATCCTGCCCGGCAGCTGTCGGGGCCCCCCTGCCGGGCTCTGCCATCCTATTCCTATGCAGGTTGTCCTGTTCCTGTCCTTTATGCTGTAATAAACCTGCAAACTCCTACTACCTCGAATCTTGACTCTTATTTATTGAGCTATCTGTTATTACTATGCCTAGTCAAACCTAGATCCGGTATTATTTATTTATATACCACATAATGGCGCCCGAACAGGGACTTGCCCTTTCCCCACGCGCCGGTGAAGCCACGCCGGCCCCCTGACCCTCTGCAGCCGTGACGGAACCATACCGTGCACGTGCAGATATTTCTGCTTCAAGTATCCCTCAGGCCCACGGAGGAGACGGAGGTGGCGGTCCAGCATCCAGACGAGGCGGTGGAGGAACGCGGCAAGTCCCGACCAGAGCCCAAGCCGAGAGTCCAAGGTCCGAGGTATCCGGAGGCCCACCCGTAACAGAAGTTCGAAGTTCGTCCGTCCGGCGTCGAAGCAGTCCAGTCCAGTCCGAGGCCTTCCGTTCTTGCTGCCCGGTGAGTACCGTTGCTGGGGTAGTACCTAGACAGGGTCAATCTAATTGACTCTGGTCTGTGGGTTGGTGGTACACAGACCCACAAAACGAAGTGTCCACTTCGGTGGATGCGGGTCCAGACGTGTCTCTGTATGAGACCGGTAAGTTTCGTACTGTTTCAGCAGTGCATCTAGTTTCTGTTCTAGTCAGTTCTGTTCTCGAGAAAATTCATGTATTTTGTTTTCCGTATTCCAGGTAGTATTCTGTTCGAACTGTTATTCTGAATGTTATTCATGTATTTTAATGTCGTGGTATGAGTGTGAAGTAATTATCGTGTTTATTGTGTATTGTGTTGTGTCCAGATTATAGTTCAGTCATGCCGCTCTTTTCAAAACTGCGTCAGTTAAAAACCAGAAAAGGTCTGCTAGAAGCAGCAGTTCCTGTTCCGCCTAGGGACAGTCCAGGTCATTTCATGTATCAGAAGCATGGCATAAGCGCCATATTGTATCTAGATTTATGGGTAGAGTATACCAAACAGTTAGAGGAAAAGTATAGATGGCCCGTATCGGGTACATGGGATGCCGAGTGCATCATGAGAGTAGAAGAGGCATTATGGAAAAAGAAAGCCAGACAGTCACAGAAAGATGCCATCGAGTTATGGCGCAAAGAATCTCATAAAAGAACCGAAAAAGAAATCAGAAAGTCAGAACTAAGTAGAGAATCCTTGGAACGAGCCCAAGAAAGGGAATTAATCGAGATTGGTGAACGAGTTAAAACCGAACAGTCAGACAGACAGAGGCATGCTCTTATTAAGGGTATGTATCCTCTTCTTGCCGAGGGCTTGCCAAAAGCGACCCCAGAGGCATCCAGTAGTTTCCCGCCACCACTAGTTCCGACCAAGCTACGTCACAAACCGACCGCAGCTGATATTTTCATTTCGTCCTATTTGGACGACACAGTCCCAGAATATGCAAATCCTGTTCCTGCTCCGCCAGTCCCTGTAAATCAGGCACTTCCCGCTCCTCCAGACACCGGAGTACCTGTTACGGTACCCCCGGTCCAGCCCGCCATACAAGTCCAGCCTGCATTTCCATTTCCCACTCTGCCAGGACGAAGAGCATCAGTTGACGACTCTAGTTTAGGGGCCGCAGGGGGAGGTCCTCCAGGAACCCCGCCGCCACACAAGCGTTTAACGTTAGCCGAATTACATGCACAAGCGTCACAGCGTACGCCCAGATATCAGTCTGTTGCAGAAATAAGAAAAGCCCTTACCGAATGTGGCTATGATCCAGTCCCAGGCGAGGATAATATGGTTTTATATTTATTACGCGTGAGAAAGGTGACCGAGTATCTAGTCACCCTACCACATATGAAAGAAGATCTAGACAGAATATATCGTTTCATCCGTACAGGGGATGATCCAGAAAGTATTAGTGACGTCATGTCTCAAAGGAAAGTTGAGATCCAGCTCATGTTATTAAAGTTCTTGATTAATTGTCTAATAAGAGAACAAGATTATCCGACCAAAGATCGAGCCGAAATGAAAATCCTGACAAGGTGGAGTGATAATATAGCCGAGGGTAAGCATAAGACCATCAGTAGTATAGAGAGTATGTACAAGAAGATTCGTAAAGAAATAATAAGGATACACGAACAACGCAAAGAAGCACAAGTAAGCGAGAAAGAAAATGACTCTTCTACAGAAGAGGTAGAGGATGAGAATCCCGCCAGAATAGCGTATGTAGGAAAATCTAGATTTCCAGATCGCCATTTACGCCTAGAACACAAGTCAACTTTCCATCATCCGGCACCAGAACAAGGTTCTCTAGAACAAGTATTTCAAGCTACCGATCACATTCTGAAATCACGAATCGGTTATAGCGAGTTAAGTACTATGCATGAACAAGAACTAGTCCGATCAGCAGTCCGATGGATTACTGATTCTACCACTTTTCCAGACGAAATAGTGGCACAAATGTTTCTGAAAATGCCCCCAGCCGAGCAACGACTGGCGGGTATGTATATGATCCAGCACCTCATTACATTGTATGAGGATCAACATTCTGATCCAGGTCCGTTACACGATGTCTTGAACGAGTTACTACAGTACAAATGGAAAGGTTTAGGTACCGATTTGATTAGTGTCATTCTAGAACAGCGCCACAAATACAGAACGTTTCTGAACCCACATTTTGTTCATGTCTCACCCCCAGAAAGTAAACCGTTTTACATAGACAGACAGAATCCGTTACGAGAAGTGCATCCAGTTAAGACAGAGGGTGGTGAGATGCAACGAGTGTTTGTTTACACCCCGATCACAAAGATGGAACTCTTAGAGATGAAAAAATTAATTCCCTGTCATGATAAAGATCCAGCAGGGTTCCACCGAGAATTAAAAGACATGCTCCGTATGGGAGAATACACGTATCCAGATATTATTAAAATGTTAAAAGTCTTGTTGCCCGCAGGGGTATATGAGAAACTCAAAGAAAAAGAATGGGAGGTGGGAGAGAAAAAGATCGATTGGGCAGTTCTAGAAGCCGAAGATAAGGCACGAGTACCAGGTACCGGTCTTGGAGATAAATGTAAAGAATTACCAGAATTATTAATACAAGTTTTGCCTAGGTTATTGACAACTAGAAAAGAAGACTGGGATGCAATCTCAGCCTGTAAACAGAAACAAGATGAAGATATTAGTGATTATTATTCCAGATTTGAGAAATGTTTTACCATAAACAGTGGCCTCAAGACAAGTAGCGAGTCATACCCTCATCTTTTTGTTACTAAATTAGTCGAGAATTCAAGTCCACAAATTAAAAACCGAGTTTTGAAAGTCGAAAGTACCTGGCAAGCTAATACCCCGTCCCAAATGTTACAGATGCTTCAATATCACCAGAATAGAATCAGAGAAGAACAAGAACATGAAAGGAAACGTATGAAAGACACGAAAATGAAAGTACTAGTTGCACAATCCGTTCCTCAAGACAGTCAGAAAAGGGGTCCGAATCAAGCCAGTCATCCTGCAGCTCCCGTTAAAGGAAACTGCAATTATTGTAAACAGCCAGGTCATTTTATAAACGAGTGTGCAGTTCTGAAACACAACATAGCTACCGGTAAGACTAAAGAAAGACCACGTCCGCCTAGACAAGAACAAGTTTCACAGACTTCTCAGCCACAGAATGCACAACAGACAGTTCCAGCACCGCAGCCTATCGCTGCAACACAGCATGTTACACAGCAGATGTACCAGTATGCACAGTCTGAGTATCCAGAGTATCAGCCATATTCATGAAACAGACTAGAGAGGGAGGTAGGCTTGCCTCTCATCGAGATACCTGTAGATCAAGAAGGTCCCTATGTTCATAGTCAAGTATTAGGGAAAGATAGAAAGTTTCTGATTGATACAGGGGCAAGTAGGACCACTATAAGTCACGCCGAAGTTCCAGGGGCTCCGCTCTCAGGCTCTAGAAATGTTTCCCTTGGATTTTCAGGAAAACCTATTGTAAATGAAATATCAAAGCCAGTTACTCTAGAAGTAGGTCCATTGTCCCGCACTACTGATCTGTTACTTACTAAGTCATGTCCAGAAAATCTATTAGGCATTAAGACACTGAAAGAGTTAGGTGCAGTTATATGCTGTTCCCCAGAGGGAATACGATTGTTCCTACGCGACTTCAAGGGTCACTATGTATTACGAGATTTTGATCCCAGATTGTCCAATGTTCCGCAGCATCTATGGGCGCAAGGTCCAACTGATGTTGGCTTTATGCAAATCACACCCCATCGTGTGACTCTCAAGCCAGGTGTAGTCCTGCCACGAATCAGGCAGTACAGATTGCCACCTGAGGCTGTAGCAGCCTTATCCAAAATTATTGACGAGCTCATGGCTCAAGGAGTAGTTGTAGAAACTGACTCCAATGTATGCAATTCTCCGATCATTCCTGTTATGAAACGTACTGATCCAAATGCACCTCCAGTATATCGTTTAGTGATTGACCTTCGAGAACTTAATAAATGTATTATTCCCCAGTACCCAGTTGTCCCAGATATCTCTTCCCTATTGACAGTCATTGATTCCGAAGCTTCATTTTTCACTGTCATAGACCTCAAGAATGCATTTTTTAGTGTCCCCATTAATCCAGACAGCCAGTTTCTTTTCGGATTTTGTTTAAATGGAAGGAGCTATATGTTCACACGCGCTCCTCAAGGTTTCACAGAAAGTCCTAGTATTTACAGTCAAGCACTCAAGAGACAACTAGACAACATTCACATGCCAACTGACACTGCCCTGCTCCAGTATGTCGATGATCTACTGATCACAGCCCGTTCTGAACGTGCTTGTGAGCGAGCCTCACTTACAGTCTTGTATTTCCTAGCCGAAATGGGACACAAGGTGTCCCCTTCGAAGCTTCAATTCTGTGTCCAGCAAGTGGTCTACTTAGGACACTTACTGTCCAAGAGGGGTAGGCAGTTGACACCAGACCGTATCCAGTTAATAGCGAGTCTTCCTCAGCCAAGGACCCAGAAGGAGGTACGTGCTTTTATTGGCCTTACTTCTTATTGCAGACAATGGATTCCTCAGTATGCATTTCTAGCTAAACCACTGATACAGTTAACGACACAGGAGGCAGCCGTATCGACTGTCCTCCCTTGGACATCTGAACATACACTTAGTTTCAATGAGTTAAAGAAAGCCCTATGTCAAGCTCCAGTTCTAGCAACACCGAACTACAATAAGTCTTTTACACTTTTCGTCACAGAACGCGAAGGTACAGCATTATCTGTCCTCACACAAGATCAAGCAGGACAATACAAGCCTTGTGCTTATTTTTCGAGCACATTAGATCCTGTAGCCCAGGCTCTGCCTGCGTGCCTTAAGTCAGTTGCAGCCACAGCACTTGCTATCAGACAAAGTGATTCCATAGTATTAGGACACTCCCTGACAGTACAAGTTCCACACTCCGTGGAAGTTCTTTTAAACCGAACACAGACTCAGCACTTGACTATTGCACGATTGACAGGTTATGAACTGACACTGTTCCAGCCACACATAGAAATCAGACGCTGCAACGTTTTAAATCCTGCTACATTGTTACCATCAGTTACTTCGAATTCTGCCACACACGACTGTGTGGAAGTAGTTAACATCATGACAAAGCCAAGACAAGATCTGACAGATATTCCATTACCAGATTCCGACCTGACACTTTATGTGGATGGTTCATGTATGAGAACAAGTACAGGAGAACTAGTAGCCGCGTATGCAGTGACTACCGACACTGAAGTTATTGAAACACACCGTATTGACACCCTGTCTGCTCAAGCAGCAGAGCTAGTTGCTCTGACTCAAGCCTGCATACACGCCAAGAACCTGAAAGTTAATGTTTATACAGATTCACGTTACGCATTTGGAGTTGTACACGACTTCGGAGTGCTCTGGCAGGAGAGAGGTTTCATGACTTCTCATGGAACCAAGATTCAGCATGGTCTCCTTATTCAAGCTCTGTTAGATGCAATACATTTACCGACATCCATTGCTATCATGAAGTGCAAAGCACATACGAAAGTTACTGACACTATTTCTCAAGGTAATGATCTAGCAGATCGCACAGCCAAGCTTACAGCTCAGACACCAGACATTCCAGTTAATAAGACACCGACACACACTCCAGATCCGACTACATGTATGACAGTTAAAGACCCTACACAAGATGTCATAGATATCCAGTTACATGCTACTCCCGATGAAATCAAGAAATGGTCCGAACAAGGAGGGGTCCAGACAGAACAGGGATGGGTAACAAAGGGTAAAGCCACATGGTTTCTCCCCGACTCCATGGTTCAAGTCATTATCAATACCGCACATAGTCCAGCACATCTAGGAGAAAAAGCTATGTTAGACAGTATCCAGAATATTTGGTTCAACAAGCATTTACGAGCTGCAGCCAAGCAGAAAGTCCGTACCTGTATGATATGTTGTCAGTTTAATCCAGGTAAAAGTGTCCCGGTGGAACAAGGTGGATTCCAGCCCCCTGACCACCCTTTTGAAGTCCTCCAGATGGATTACATTCAGATGGAGCGATGTCGAGGTTTCAAGTATGTCCTTGTAGTTGTATGCGCTTTGTCCAGGTGGACGGAGGCATATCCAGTTCCAGACTACACAGCCGCGACCACTGCCAAGCAGTTGGTTCGTGAATTCTTCCCCCGTTACGGACTCCCTAGGGTCGTGTATTCTGACAACGGCCAGCCATTCTCATCTGAACTCATGAAACACGTGTCCCTTTTGTTAGGGTACCAGTGGAAGTTCCATTGTGTACGCCATCCTGAAGCAGCCGGTCTCGTAGAGAGACATAATCAGACCCTGAAAATTCGAATTGCAAAAGTTTGTCAAGAGAAAGGTGTGGACTGGCTAGTAGCTCTGCCGGTCGCCCTGTTCTATATGCGCATGGTCGCACATTCCAGATCAGGTCTGTCCCCGTATGAGGTCGTTTTCGGCCGCCCCCCTAACATGTGGGGTACTCCTAGACCCCGAAGTATTACCGATGTTTCAAGTAATATGCTGACAGATTACCTAGCTTCCTTGATGTCTGCCCTCAACTCTTGTCGTTCACAGGTTGCCGCCGCATTTCCAGACAATACCGAGGTGGCACCGCATGAAATCGTTCCCGGATCCATGGTCCTAGTGCGAAATTTCGATCGTTCAAGTCCGCTGGAGCCTCGCTGGAAGGAGCCCCGACAGGTCCTCTTGGCCACCCGTACAGCCGTGAAGTTGGAGGGACGCAAAGGCTGGGTGCATCTTTCGCATATCAAAAGGTTTTATGGATTGAAGCCAATTTCAAAGAACATTTCCGAGGATTTAAAGGACTGCCAAAGTACTATTCTTAAGGACTGTCCCGCAAAAGACACTGATACTGCACCCTCCCTGTTAGAGAAAACTCCGCAACAGGAGTATAAGAAAAAGTTAAGGTCTAGTAAAATAAGTCAGCCAGTTTGATTGTCTAAGTCCTCCCCTAGGTGAAACGGTTAGACCGGTTTCTGACATGTATAAAATAGACCCCCATAGTGAGAGAGTTAGTCAAAACTCAATCCGATGTATCGTTTTTCTATGTTTCATATTATTTCTCAGTATTATGATTTCCTGCACCAATTATGCGTTTTATCTGTATTTTCCAGTTTCTCATGTAAATAAGTCCTCTAATGCTACAGTAGAGCACACGTTTAGTGATCTGCCTCCTCATGAACTCTCTTATCGCCTCGCTATGCGTAACAATTCTTTTATCCGCATGTTACATTATTCACACCAGACCAGCAATGCCACTAATTGTTGGGTGTGTGGTCGACTCCCCCCTTTTCAGACACCGAAGGGAGTTCTGCCACTCTTTCCCTATCCATTTTCACATAATGGTTCGTGTGGAGCATGGTCCACGTTAACGTCATCCTCAACAGATATGTCTTTTCTTAACAGTACATGTTTCCCAGACAAGCAAGGTCTTCCCCACAGAACAGGGTTAGATCTAGAAAACGAAGTTTACAATTTAGGTAATTATTCTTCAAATTTCATGGTCCTGAATGTTCAGTCTGATTCCACTCCAGACTTACCTGCTATTTCAGTACTACCAGTCAAAGGCGAATTATGTGTTAGAAATAATGGTTCCATACATGTAGGACATAGCGATTGTACTACTATTGTCAAATATAGTGACAGTGGGAAATCTATTTTCAAAGCTTCACGTCATTCTTATTTTATTTGTGGTCAGACCGCATATGTTCGTCTGCCCCTCGATTGGGAGGGAACCTGTTACATTGCCTTCCTACTGCCACCTGTTTTCCTAGCCCCATCTGATTATCACAGAAACACACATCTAGTACACATTAGACATAAAAGGGAGATCGAGTCCCCGATTGTCGATTATACTGAAACTGCTCTAGAACAGTATACAGATTTCAATAGAGGTTTCTTCTTCTTTATAGGACCTATCCAGAATAGTAAGCTAATTCGTAGGTTAACCAGAACCCTTGAAGCAGTAGTCAATGAGACTGCCTCTGCTCTAGGTAACTTAACTGAAGAGCAATCTGCTATGAGATTTGTCGTTTTACAGAATCGTCTCGTCCTTGACGTCATATTGGCCGATAGGGGCGGGGCCTGTAGAGTCATCGGATCTAGTTGCTGCATTTTCATTCCAAATAACGCACCGTCTGTTTATTCAGCTATAACCAGACTCCATAAAATTGCCCATCTGTTACACCAAGATCCAGGCACCTGGACATGGTCCGGTTGGTTCTGGAATATAATTTCCGCTTGGGGATGGAAAGTCTTGTCCTTTCTAGGTATTGCAGTAGCGATCATATTCAGCTGCTGCCTCTGTATACAATGTGGCCCTGCGATTTGCGGCATTTGTGCTACCTCTTGTATTCCTAGTCCCAAGTCCCGTTCTAAATCCCGTTCCAAGAAAATTCGAGACGAGCAAATGATACTGTATGAAATGATAGATGGTATCATGAATATTGATGTTTCCTGATGGAAACGTAGTGACTAGGAGGGAATGTGGAAAAGTAAATTTTGCCATGTTCTGTGTCCCTACGCGTCCTCCATCATGTGTTATGTGTGCATGATTAATATGCATATGTATTCCCCATGTTCGATTAAAGACGCAATTATATTTGTGCCCACTTCTAGTATGCCAGTTTCCAGTTCTCGTGAATACTACGAATATCAGGCCTATGTAAAGCTACATTGCCACGTTTCTCAGTGTGCACGTTATTTCATTGTAAAGTTCCCGTTTCTAGGCCTCAAAAGGGCCCGGACACCAGATTCAGCTTCTGTCTCCTGAGCCTCGCTGAGGAGCGATACAGCCCCCACCTGTGTTCCTGACCCTTCACTTACTTCCTGCCTTGCAGTGCCCGGTTCAGCCTGGCTCTGCCTCTGAGTCTGCCAAGAGTATGTTATGATTCCAGTTATCAGTTAGTCCTCCTTCTCTGCATTCCTAAAGCTACTGAACTGCATCAATAGTTACCATCATAGTCTAGCCTTTGCGTCTCCATGTTGGAGAAATTCTGTATTAATGATCATTTAATATTCTTCATCACGCACTACATGTAGAATAATGCATGCTCCAGTCTTAGAGTCTGTTCGCCTTTACCCCGATAACTTTTGGACTCTATCAACATGTTCTCTAAACATCAGATACTAGATACTGCTTAGGTACATGTCGCCCTGACTCTCCAGACTTCAGTCTCTGCTCCTAGCACAAAGTTCGTAGCCCCCAGCTTCTTCTAGTAACACGTCATTGCCAGTTTGCGCGCACCATTAGGTCAGAGGTCCCGGCTCCTTAGGTAGCCCCCTCCATGTTTCCGCCCCATTCATGACATATTCTGTTACGTTTGCATCACATGTCTATGTATACGCCTCTGTTACACCTACTTTCACCCTTATCTTTCGCGACTGCTATTGACCACACCCACTGCTCCGCCTATTGTATGTATTGTAATGCAACTGTTTTAGTATATATGATCGTGTATTGTTATTAAATGTTAGCGCGCTCATCCCAGATCCTGCCCGGCAGCTGTCGGGGCCCCCCTGCCAGGCTCTGCCATCCTATTCCTATGCAGGTTGTCCTGTTCCTGTCCTTTATGCTGTAATAAACCTGCAAACTCCTACTACCTCGAATCTTGACTCTTATTTATTGAGCTATCTGTTATTACTATGCCTAGTCAAACCTAGATCCGGTATTATTTATTTATATACCACAGCAAGACCTGTGCGACTCGCTGGCCACCTTTTTCTACCGCAAGATCACAGACATCCACGACTGTTTCAACGCCACGACCGACCCCCGACAACCACTGAGACCTCCGCCCCCACGACCACCATCCGCACCAACCTCCTGCTCTACTGGACCAACATAAATGATGATGACACCATCAAGATCATGAACACCATCCACTCTAGATCTCCGTCAGATCCATGCCCACACCACATCTTCAACAAAGCCAGCACATCCATCGCACCCCATCTCCGGAAAGTCATCAACACCTCCTTCGAGACAGCAACCTTCCCGGAGAGCTGGAAGCACGCCGAGATCAACGCCTTACTCAAGAAACCCAAGGCGGACCCCAATTACCTCAAGAACTTCCGGCCCATCTCCCTGTTCCCGTTCCCAGCAAAGGTCATCGAGAAGACGTCAACGAACAACTGACCCGCTACCTCGAGGAGAACAACATCCTGGACCCTTCCCAGTCCGGGTTCCGCAGCAACCACAGCACCGAGACTGCCCTCATCGCCGCCACTGATGACATCAAGTCACTGCTGGACAACGGAGAAACAGCTGCCCTAATCCTCCTGGACCTGTCAGCCGCCTTCGACACGGTCTGTCACCACACACTACGGACACGCCTCCACAATGCTAGGATCCAAGAGAAGGCCCTGGACTGGAACACCTCTTTCCTCTCCGGCAGAACACAGAGCGTCCGCCTTCCCCCTTCCGCTCCAAAGCCACCGAGATCATCTGCGGCGTACCCCAGGGCTCATCCCTCAGCCCAACTCTGTTTAACATTTACATGGCACCGCTCGCCCAGGTCACCCATCGGCACGTCCTCAACATCCTCTCCTACGCCGATGACACCCAGCTGATACTCTCCCTCACCAAGGACCCCCACACCACCAAAACCAACCTTCACGAAGGAATGAAGGCCGTTGCTGAATGTATGAGGAACAGCCGACTGAAGCTGAACTCGGACAAGATGGAGGTCCTCATCCTCGGATCCAACCCTTCGGCCTGGGACAACTCCTGGTGGCCGACCGCACTGGGAACCGCTCCAACACCCACCGACCACGCACGCAACCTAGGGGTCATCCTCGACTCTAACCTCTCCATTACTAAACAGGTCAACGCCGTCTCCTCCTCCTGCTTCAACACCCTCTGTATGCTCCGTAGGATCTACAAGTGGATCCCCACTAAAACGAGAAGAACAGTCACCCAGGCCCTTCTCAGCAGCAGGTTGGACTATGGAAACGCCCTCTACGCAGGAGCCTCGGCCAAACTCCTGAGACGGCTCGAACGCATCCAGAACGCCTCTGCACGCCTGATCCTCGACATCCCTTGCCGCAGCCACATCACACCCCACCTGAGAGACCTGCACTGGCTCCTGTTCAACAAGAGGGTAACCTTCAAGCTTCTCACCCACGCACACAAGGCACTCCACAACACCGGGCCAACGTACCTCAACAGGCGACTCAGCTTCTACACCCCCACCCGCCAGCTCCGCTCCGCCGACCTCGCCCTCGCTACAGTCCCCCGCTTCCGAAGAGCAACCTCAGGTGGCAGATCGTTCTCCCACCTCGCCGCCAAGATCTGGAACACCCTCCCCATCCACCTACGGCAGACCCAAGACCTGCTGACCTTCAGAAAACTCCTCAAGACCTGGCTTTTCGAGCAGTAGCAGCATTCCCCTCCCCTTAGCGCCTTGAGACCCTCACGGGTGAGTAGTGCGCTTTATAAATGATATGATTGATTGATTGATTGATAACCTATGGGCCGGGGATCTGCAATGGAAAAATTAACTGGCCAATTTGTCCGATACCAGGGCCTATATGAGGATCCTCCTTATACCTACAGGACCCCCCACCCCTAGAATACTTAGGGAAGACTTTAGGGGTTCTGATTTTATCAAAATATTGCAGATCCTCACTTCACAGTGCTCCTAGCACAAACGCCGATTGTGGGAAGCACTATACTACAATGTAGGCAATGAAATGTGCAATTTCACTAAACCCAGGGCATATAACACTCATTTTATAAGGGTCCTCCTTGTAGATACCTGACCTCTAACCCCTGGGACACCTAGGGGAACCCCTGGGGATACCTAATATGCCCCAACATTGTCGTTTATCAATTTGTAGGTGCCCCAAACGTCAAGATTGGGCACAATTTGCATTTTGAAAGCAGTCCTCCAACACGGGCCTGCGTTTAAACGGACCTAAGGCTACAGCAGTGCACACATGCAAGTGCAGGAAGGGCTGCTGGCCTCTAAACCACTGTGCCCTAATATATATACTAGGGACTTAAAGGTAGTTTCAATCCTCATGCCCTATTATGTACCAGGGCCGTATAGGAGAGGTCATGTCAATCATGGAGGTATCCTAACCCTAGTGTATGTAGGTGTTTTTACTGTATTTGTGAGTGTCTCTTTCAACATAGCACTGGCCCTGGGCCTGGTTAGTCAGAGGCCAGGGTCAGTCAGAGTCAGGTACCACCAGTACAAGTCAGCAAAAAGTTGATGAGTGCCCAGAGGACAGATTGCTTTGCAACACTAGAGAAGCACAAACCCAGAATTTAAAATATAACACCATGGTTGGGGGGTCTCTTTAATAATAAGAATTGATTTCCAT
Source organism: Lissotriton helveticus (assembly GCF_964261635.1). Taxonomy (NCBI): domain Eukaryota; kingdom Metazoa; phylum Chordata; class Amphibia; order Caudata; family Salamandridae; genus Lissotriton; species Lissotriton helveticus. Next base: position 1,883,412 of record NW_027611682.1, read on the forward strand.
CCTAATGAACCCATTTTGCAACCTAAGGATAATGAAAGACTGGGTAAAAATCATAACGTTCTAATCTATACCTTGCAGTTTTCATGCAGCGCTTTGATGACGGTTAATAGCGCACTGTTCAATGTTAGGATTTTAACTTATAAACTGCAAATAGCAAAAGAATCTCAGACAAAAGCAGTAACTCACTGACCTATTTCCATGATATGCATTTTGTGATCTGCGTGGTACACGTTCTTTGCAGCAGCCATATTAACACATTGTGGCTACCTTACCATGAGTCAGAAAAGGGGGGGCCCCCACGCAGGCATGGCGGGGCCCGGCCCCTCCCATATCCCGGTTCCTTTGTTGTGGCCTGCCCCCCCCCGCCCCAGAAGCAGTTGTGCAGTTCCGGGGCGAGGGGGCGGGGCCTCGAAGGGGTTAAGAGCCTGGGGAGCGCGGGAAGCAGCCTCTTTGTGCCCGCGCTCCCAGGCTCGCTCCTCGCCCCACCGTGGGGGGTCCGAGGGAAAGCAGCAGTGTCGTCGAAGATTCAAAGAGGAGGAGCAGCGTCGTCGTTGAGGAGCCGTTTTCGCAGATAAAAGAACGACATCGCCACTTCTAAAGTTAAGTTGCTTGGAACAAAGTATTGCATTGCCATGCTTCTCACAGGTTGCGTAAAACGTGAGGAAAGCCATAACGCTAGTGTCCTTGCCCTGGGACTTCACGGACATTGAAGGTTTTGATAAAACGTTAGGGAGGAATGGTAGTTCAGCGGTAAGAGCTTCCGGCTTAAGAGCGGGGGACCAGTGTTCGAGCCATAGTGGAGAAGGGGTTGGAGCCCAAGTCTGGCATGTGGCATATGCCATGACATATGCCACAGTATGCCACATTTTGTGTCTATGTTGTTTGAGGTATAATTGTGTTATAAACCCCCTTAAGTGCTAGTGGAATATTTTTAAGATATATCTTCCATCTGGATTAAATTAAAAAAAACATAATTTAAAAAACGATTTTCCCCAGCTGGGAATTGAACCCTGGTCTAAAAAGCACTCATAGAGGTTGTGAACTGCCCCTGTACCAACTATTCTGCATGGTTTTTCTCAGCCCAAAGCCTTTGTGTCTTTTAAAAAGGGTGATGTCCTTTTTCTCTTTCCAGGCTGGTTTTCTTAGAGCATGCCATGAATGTACACTTGATTTTTGTTATTTATAAACAAAGAGCCCTTCCTTCCTCCAATTCTGGCACTTGGCCCATGTATTTAGTTTTCTTACACAACCATTCCCAAAGTCTCATTCCACAAATTAAGGGATTTATTTCATAGCAAACCTGCCTCCCCTTCCACGTGCCAGTGCATGTCACAAATCTCTGACATGCACTGGCTTGACTAAAAAGGACACAAATCTCACAGACACTGCTAGGGGTGATTTACAAAAGGTAATCTTTCATTTGTGGAATTTAGAAAATAAATTAAATAAATAAATAAAAAACGATTTTCCCCAGCTGAGGATTGAACCCTGATCTAAAACACTCATAGAGGCTGTGAACTGCCCCTGTACCAACTGTTCTGCATAGTTTTTCTCAGCCCACAGCCTTTGTGTCTTTCAAAAAGGGTGATGTCCTTTTTCTCTTTCCAGGCTGGTTTTTACAGTGCATGCCACAAATGTACACTTGATTTTCGTTATTTATTAACAAAGAGCCCTTCCTTACTCCCATTCTGACACTTGGCCCATGCATTTAGTTTTCTTACACAACCATTCCCAAAGTCTCATTTCACAAATTAAGGGATTTATTTCATAGCAAACCTGCCTCCCCTTCCACCTGCCAGTGCATGTCACAAATCTCTGACATGCACTGGCTTGACTAAAAAGGACACAAATCTCACAGACACTGCTAGGGGTGATTTACAAAAGGTAATCTTTCATTTGTGGAATTTAGAAAATAAATTAAAAAAATAAATAAAAAATGATTTTCCCCAGCTGGGGATTGAAACCTGGTCTAAAACGCTCATAGAGGCTGTGAACTGCCCCTGTACCAACTGTTCTGCATAGTTTTTCTCAGCCCACAGCCTTTGTGTCTTTCAAAAAGGGTGATGTCCTTTTTCTCTTTCCAGGCTGGTTTTTATAGAGCATGCCACAAATGTACACTTGATTTTCGTTATTTATTAACAAAGAGCCCTTCCTTCCTCCTATTCTGACACTTGGCCCATGCATTTAGTTTTCTTACACAACCATTCCCAAAGTCTCATTCCACAAATTAAGGGATTTATTTCATAGCAAACCTGCCTCCCCTTCCACGTGCCAGTGCATGTCACAAATCTCTGACATGCACTGGCTTGACTAAAAAGGACACAAATCTCACAGACACTGCTAGGGGTGATTTACAAAAGGTAATCTTTCATTTGTGGAATTTAGAAAATAAATTAAAAAAATAAATAAAAAACAATTTTCCCTAGATGTGGATTGAACTCTGGTCTTAAGGCACTCATAGCTACTGTGAAGTTCTAGTGAGCCATCTATCAAACTGGAATTTTCCCCTGTTAAAAGCTTAATTGTCATTGGAAAATGATATCAGTCCCTTCTCTATTTCTATGGTGTTTGGTTTAGATGCTGGAAATGCACTAGGACTACGGGGGCCATAGTTCTCCCAAAAACTGCTAGGGGGTGATTTACAAAGCCACAGCTTTCATTTGTGGAATTTAGAAAAAAAACAAAACTAATTTCCCCAGCTGGGGATTGAACCCTGGTCTTAAGGAACTCATAGCTACTGTGAAGTTTCAGTGATCCATCTATTAAGCTGGAATTTTCCCCAGTTAAAAGCTTAATTGTCATTGGAAAATGATGTCAGTCCCTTCTCTATTTCTATGGTGTTTGGTTTAGATGCTGGAAATGCACTAGGACTACAGGGGGCATAGTTCTCCAAAATACTGCTAGGGGGTGATTTACAAAGCCACAGCTTTCATTTGTGGAATTTAGAAAAAAAAAAAAAAAAACGATTTTCCCCAGCTGGGAATTGTACCCTGGTGTTTGGATTAGATGCTGGAAATCAATCAATCAATCAAAGCATTTATATAGCGCACTACTCACCCAGAGGGTCTCAAGGTGCTAGGGTAGGGTGGTCCGCTACTGCTCGAACAGCAAGGTCTTGAGTTGCTTCCTGAAGGCGAGGTGGTCCTAGGTCAGGCGGAGGTGGGTCGGGAGGGAGTTCCATGTCTTGCTGGCGATGTAGGAGAAGGACCGTCCCCCTGTGGTGGCTCTTTGGATGCGGGGGACGGCGGCGAGGGCGTGGCCGGTCGATCGAAGCTGGCATTTGGGAGCGTAGAAGTTGAGGCGGCTGTTGAGGTATCCTGGGCCTTGGTTGTGTAGGGCTTTGTGTGCGTGGGTGAGGAGTCGGAAGGTGATTCTCTTGTTGACCGGGAGCCAGTGCAGGTCTCTCAGGTGTCCGGAGATGTGGCTGCGACGGGGGATGTCCAGGATGAGTCGTGCTGAGGCGTTCTGGATCCGCTGGAGTCTCTTCTGGGGTTTGGCGGTGGTTCCGGCGTAGAGGGAGTTGCCGTAGTCCAGACGGCTGGTGACGAGGGCCTGGGTGACCGTCTTCCTGGTCTCGGTGGGGATCCACCGGAAGATCTTACGTAGCATGCGCAGGATGTTGAAGCACGACGAGGAGACGGCGTTGACTTGTCTGATCATGGAGAGGGAGGAGTCCAGGATGAAGCCCAGGTTGCGTGCGTGGTCTGTTGGTTTGGGTGCGCTGCCTGGGCAGGGGGCCACCAGGAGTCGTCCCAGGCGGAGGGTGAGGATCCCAGGATGAGGACTTCCGTCTTGTCCGAGTTCAGTTTCAGGCGGCTGTTCTTCATCCATTCGGCTACCTCTTTCATCCCTTCATGAAGGTTGGCTCTGGCGGTGGCGGGGTCGTTGGTGAGGGAGAGGATCAGCTGGGTGTCGTCGGCGTAGGAGATGATGTTGAGGTTGTGCTGGCGTGCGATGTCTGTGAGGGGGCTCATGTAGACGTTGAAGAGGGTTGGACTGAGCGAGGAGCCTTGAGGAACACCGCAGATGACTTCGGTGGCTTCAGATCTGAACGGGGGAGGCGGACTCTCTGTGTCCTTCCGGCGAGGAAGGAGATGATCCACTCCAGTGCCTTCTCCTGGATTCCGACGTTGCTGAGTCGCTGCACTAGTGTACGGTGGCAGACAGTGTCGAAAGCCGCGGAGAGGTTTAGGAGGATGAGGGCTGCTGTTTCTCCGTTGTCAACCAGTGCTCGGATGTCATCGGTGGCTGCGATCAGGGCGGTCTCGGTGCTGTGGTTGGCCCGGTAGCCAGACTGCGAGAGGTCGAGGGATCCTTTCGTCTCGAGGAAGGCGGCCAGCTGCTTGTTGACGGTCTTCTGGATGACTTTTGCAGGAAACGGGAGCAGCGAGATGGGGCGGTAGTTCTTGAGGTCGGTGGGGTCGGCTGATGGCTTCTTTATTAGATCGCTGAGTTCGGCGTGCTTCCAGCTCTCCGGGAAGGTAGCGGTGTCGAAGGAGGTGTTGATGATGTCCCGCAGGTGGGGTGCGATGACAGCGTCGGCCTTGTTGAAGACGTGGTGAGGGCAGGGGTCGGTAGGAGATCCGGAGTGGATGGAGTTCATCGTGCGGACGGTGTCTTCGGTGCTGATCGGGGTCCAGGCGCGAAGGGTGGTGGTGGGGGGCGGTGGTTCGGTCGTGGCGTGCGTCGGTTGAGTGCTGAAGCTGTTGTGTATGTCCGCGATCTTGTTGTGGAAGTAGGAGGCGAGGGAGTTGCAGAGGTCTTGTGAAGGGGTGATGTCGTTGTTTCCGGCGTTGGGGTTGGAGAGCTCTTTAACGATGTTGAAGAGTTCCTTGCTGTTGTGTGCGTTGTTGTCCAGTCATTCCTTGAATGCGGTTTTCTTGGTGGCGTGGATGAGTTGGTGGTGTTTTCGGATGGCGAGCTTGAGGGCAGTCATGTTGTCCGGTGTTGGGTCTCTGCGCCAGGTTCTCTCGAGGGCTCGGCAGTTCTTCTTGGAGCTCTTGAGTTCGTCGGTGAACCATGGGGCTTTCTTGCTACCGGGTCTGCTAGGCGGGGTCTTCAGAGGGGCGAGGTCGTCTGCGCAGTTGCTGATCCACTTCGCGAGGTTGGTGGCCGCCTGGCTTGGGTTCGTTGCGCTGGTGGGAGGGTTCATGCTCAGGTAGGTCGCGAGCTGGTCTGCTGTGATCTTGTTCCAGCTTCTGCGTGCAACCTGTTGCTGGTGGTGGTGGATCGTGGTCCTTCTGAAGCTGAAGTGGACGCAGCTGTGGTCCGTCCAGTGGAGTCTGGTGGCGTGGCTGAAGGTGATGTCCTTGCTGGATGAGAACACGGGGTCGAGTGTGTGTCCGGCGTAGTGGGTGGGGGTGGTGACCAGCTGCTTGAGTCCCAGGTTTGCGAGGTTGTCCAGCAGGGTGGTGGTGTTTCGGTCGTTGTTGTTCTCCAGGTGGAAGTTGAGGTCCCCGAGGAGGATGTAGTCAGCGGAGAGGAGGGCGTGCGGGCTCATGAAGTCGGCGATCTCTTCGCTGAATTGTGTGCGTGGTCCCGGGTGTCTGTAGATGAGGGTGCCTCTGAGGGTGGTATTGGGGTTGATGTGGACCTGGAAGTGCAGGTGCTCGGCGGGTGCGAGGGTGTCATCGGTGTTGGTCGTGATGCGGATGGTGTTCCTGTGGATGATGGCAATGCCTCCTCCGGTCTGGTTGATGCGGTCCCTTCGGATGATCTTGTAGCCGTCTGGGATGGCGATGGCAATGTCGGCCGCTGAAGAGGCGTTCATCCAGGTTTCCGTGAGGAAGGCGACGTCTGGTGAAGTTGTGTCGAGCTCGACGGCGTGTCTGTGGACGGAGCGGGTGTTGAACAGGATGCATTTCAGGTGGCTGCTGCTGTTGCTCGTCTTGGTCTTGGTTGGTGCTGGAGTAGTGCAGGTCCGGATGCAGGTGAACTTGCAGGAGTTGCAGCAGAAGGGTCCGTGGGTGCGTCTCGGAGTTGCTCGGTAGCATCCTGGGATTCGGCCGGCGTTGAGTGCGTTGAGGGTGGCGGCGTCGTACGTCCGGCGGGTGGGCTGGGGTCTGCGGGGGCCAGGGGTCCTGGCGCTGGGCGCGGTCCAGGCGACGACGGGCGCAGACGGGCTTACCTTTGGCGCACCTTCGGCGCTCAGTCGGCGCTCCCGCTGCGCGTGTCCGCTGCACGGTCGCTCTGGGGGCGTCATAAGAAGGGGGACGGGAGGGCGGGTCAGGTGGGCGGCGGGAGCGGCTCGGCCAATGGGCCGTTGGTGGGCGGGGCCTGTGGCGAGCTGCGCGGGAAACTGGCGAGCGGGCGGCTCTGCTGTGGCTGGGGCGCTCGGGGGGCCAGGGGGGCGTCGGCGGCGGAAAAATGCGGCAAGGCTGGCTGGCAGGAGCAGGAGGCGGCAGGAGGGGATGACCCGGCCTGGTGAGAGGCGCAGCCTGGTGAGAGGTGAGCGGAAATGCACTAGGACTACGGGGGCCATAGTTCTCCAAAATACTGCTAGGGGGTGATATACAAAGCCACAGCTTTCATTTGTGGAATTTAGAAAATAAATAAAAATAAAAAAACGATTTTACCCAGCTGGGGTTTTAACCCTGGTCAAATAGCTGTCACAGCTGCTGTGAACTGCCAGTGAGCCATCTGTGTTACTGGAATTTCTATGAGCCAAAGGCCTAGAAGTGTGGCTCAGGGGTTAGAGGCAGCAGACCCGGAAGCTGAGATCGGACCTGGACCAGGGTTCAATTCCCTGCCTCAGCGGGTCTTGGGCTAAAATATTCCACAGACTCGATAATTCTCGCCCCAGTGCCTCCTCAACTCACAGGTTCACACTCTGCGACTCTGGGCAATAGCTTGCTTAATCTCCACAACAGCCCCTCGCGGCGGGATGCCTGACTTTCACCTTGTGGATACCCTGCTATCTCACAGTGGAATACCAGGAAGGGTTCCCTAAGCAAGCGCCAGGAAACCCACTGCGGGTAGCTGTGCGCTATATGAGCTCAACTACATTTACATATTCATCATGGAAAAATTATGGTGATCCCTCCTCTTGAGTTCAATGCTTTATAAACAGATAATCCTCCCTCTGTTTCACTCTGATACCAGCCCATAAATGTATGCTTCTCACAAACTCTTTCATTATAAATTCTGCCAAAATTTTACTTGTATGTTTTTTTGTGTTTTTTTTTGGGGTGTTCAAACTGCTTTATTGAATAAAATAGACAGTACACTGCTTCGTGTGCCTACAACCCGGAGGCTGGCAGCGTGATGAGCAAGCATTATGATGAAGTTATAACAGGTATGACACAGCTGTGGAACCGGCATCCCGGGGGCCCGGTAGCGTAACAGAGCGGCATACAGTGAGTGTCTAACATCCAGTGCAACGAGACATGAGTCTGAGAATGTGGTGCAGCAGAACAAGGTTTTTTTTCCCTTTTCTAACAGTTTCCAACTTTAAACAACAATGTGAGGTCTCATGGACACACTCTGGAGTGGAATTCTGGAACAGCAGGGTAGCATTACATATCAAAAAGTCTTTCAATGCTATGCCTTGACACATTAATAATTACGGTGGAGTATAGTCATCTGGAGAAAAAGGGTGAAGTGTGGTGCCATTGTGTAATGACGAGTCTGATGTTAGGGGTGAGTGGATTTGTCAGAGCAGTAGGACGTACAGGACAAACGAGGGTCCGGAAGCAACATCTGCGTATGTAGTGTCAGTGGATAATATGCGAGGGAGGTGACACGCAGGTATATGGCCGACAGGGCAACGTGTAGGGCAGCGTGGTAGAGCGATAAGTGGGGAGTGGTGTAAGCGTTAGTGGGCAGTGGTCTGTCGGAGTAAGTGCTGTAAATGAAGCTAGTCACTAGTAGTTCCCTCCTCTGGAGGTTCGTCGTCATCCGACTGGGCAAGCAAATAGCCTACCAATGGACTCCATATATCATTGGGTCGGCTAGGGATCGGTAACAGTTCAGCAAAAGTGGTGTGTTGTTCCTGACAATAAGTAATGTCTGCCAACCAATCCTTGAATTTAGGGGCTCTGCCTCTACCCCAGCGACAAGCTACCCGTCGGTTCGCCAAAAGCAGTGCAATATCTACGAATTTCCTGCAGGATTTAGGAATATGAGGCGTGTGCCCGAGTAGTGCAAGAAGCGGCTCCGCAGCGATGGTTTCCCCAGTCATGGCTGTAAGAGCGTCTGTTACCTGCTGCCAGTATAAATGAACAGGGGGGCATTCCCATGCCAGGTGTAGAAAACCTCACACCTGTCGTTGTCGGCTAGGCGAAATCTGTGTTTTTTTACTGGGGTGTAATACAGTTGGTGCAAGAATTTGTAGTGTATTATTTTGAATCTACTACTGGCTGATATTCGAGCCGTTAAGGCGCAGCAGTATTGCCACTGGTCATCGGTAAGGTCCGCGGCCAGATCAGCATTCCAACACGCCTGAGCTCTCGCATCCGGCAATGTGGCGACAGATCGGAGCCGGCGATAAAGGCCAGCAACTAGGTGAGCCCCGTCCTGTGAGAATAGCAGAAAGTGGAGTGGAAGAAAAATCTCGGGCTCCTCAGGGAACATAGGTAGGATGTCCCTCATCCCCTGGCGGAGGCGTAAGTAGTAAAAAGCATCCAGCGGGGTGCGATCCTGGGAGGCGAAGAACGTCTCTGCAGGTTTGAATTCTCAGTTCGCAAATAGATCGCCCCACGAGGTGATCCGTTGTCGCTAACAGAGCATTCGGAACCCTCGCTCCTGTAGTAGCGCGAGGGAAGGGTGAAACGTCAACGGCATTCTGGGGGAGTATGGTAGGCAGCAGGACATCCTCTTGGCTATGCGGCGCCATGCATCCAGCGTGCAGGAGACAGAAGTGTTCGGTGTCTGTATTAGTGACGCCGGGCAAAAGAGCAGGCCATTAAGTGGAATGGGGTGCACGATCCAGTCCTCTACCGCCAGCTGCGGCATGAAGGGGGTCGGGACTAGCTAGTAATATGCATAATGCGCCTGTGCGCAGAGATAATAAGCTTCGAAGTCAGGGACATCGAAGCCGCCGATCTCGTAAGGCTGGATTAGCGTGGACCACTTCAACCGCGGGCTTTTACCTCCCCAGAACAATCGGCAAAATTCCGATTTCAAGGTTTTGAAGAAGAACGCACCCGGGTACTACGGGATGTTGAGAAAGAGATATAAAAACCGGGGCAGAACCACCATTTTGATGAGGGACGCCCTGCCCGCCAGGGAGAGTGGCAGTGTGATCCAGCGATCTACGGTGGCTGTAAGCTTCGTGATTGCCACTCCATAATTGGAGCGGAGAGTTTCATCCCTGTCACGCGAGACTTGTATGCCGAGGTATCGGAGATCCGTCCGACACCACTCAAGCGGATAGTCAAGGGGAAAGTCAGGCACTGCATCAGTAAGGGGAAAGAATTGCGACTTGGACCAATTTATGTGTATCCCCGACATCCTGCCGAATACTACAAATTCTCTTAATAAGGGATTAAGGTGGAGGTCAGGGTGTTTGACATAAAGGGTAATGTCATTGGCGTATAGAGAAACGTCGATTTGGCGCTGAAGGCACTGTACCGCGCCCTCTCGATGTAGTTGACGTAGTCTACAGGCCAAAGGTTCGACCGCAATTGCAAAAAGGAGGGGAGATAGGGGGCACCCCTGGTAATGGCGATGGTGTGTGAAAGGCGGCCGTTGATGAGGACCCTGGTGGTGGGTTGTGTATAAAGTAATTGGACCCAGGAAATAAAGAGTTTCGGGAAGCCCATATTCGCTAGGACCGAGAATAGGTAGGGCCATTCGACAGAGTCGAAGGCCTTGGTGGCGTCTAGGAAGACGGCAGCGACTGGTAGGTCAGGGTGAATAGTGCGGAGCAGGGAGAACAAGGTGCGTAGGTTATGAGAGGTAGACCGACCCGGAACAAATCCAGCCTGATCAGGCAAAACAATCCTGGTCATAAGGAGGGATAGCCGAGTGGCCAAGATTTTCGCGAGAATCTTGACGTCGCAGTTCAATAGGGAAAGCGGGCGGTACGAACTGCATGAGCCGGGGTCTTTGCCAGGCTTCAAGAGCGAGGTAATGACTACCTCTCGCATGGAGCAAGGGAGGATGCCATCAGCCAGCGACTCCTCATAGACCTCACGGAGGACAGGGGCCATAATGTCTATGTAAGCTTTATAGAACTCAGCGGGAATGCCATCCAGGCCAGGTGCCTTACCATTCTGCAATGACATGATGGCTTCGCGGATCTCGTCTAGTTCGAAGGGGGCGGCCAGGAAGGCCCTGTCTCCATCACTAAGCCAACATAGCGCCACATCTCCCAGGAAGTCAGCATATGGTGCATCAGCTGTCGCATCAGTGGTGTAAAGTGTGAGGTAGTGAGACGTAAAGGCATCGAGCAATGCATCAGAGTCCCTAATTGTTTGGTCTTGGTTGTAAGTGAGCTCCAGGATAATGTTATGGTCCCGGGGGGCTCGCGTAAGCACTGCCAGTGCCCTCCCCGGTCTGTCCCCCTCGCAGTATGTTCTGGCCTGCCAATGTTTCCCCCGGAATTTTGCTTCCCTATTGGCCTCCTCCTCATATTTTGACAGCTTGTCCCTAAACTCTGCATGAATGTCGGGACTGTCGTCGTCTACCATGTGGATTTCTAACTCTCTGAGGTCCCTGTGTAATGAACGAATAGTGTTCTGTACATCTCGCAGGACCCCGAAGCTTTTAGATATGCAGAACCCCCTTATAGTGACCTTGAATGCCTCTCAGATGCATTCGACTGAGTCCACCGACCCCTTGTTCCTGGGAAAGAAAGCAGCGATTTCCTCTCCTAGCTCGGTTCGGAACAGGTTGTCCAGTAGCGCCGTTGGTTGCAATCTCCATCGTGGCCTAGGGTTGTCCCACCCAGGGATGCGTGTGTGTAGTAGGACAGGGCTGTGGTTAGCATATGTCCTTGGCAAGTGTGTAACCCCCAGGACCTCCGAAGTAACCTCTTTGGTGACAAGAAAATAGTCTAACCGTGCCCACTTGCCCATGTGCGATGTGAAGTGTGTGCCCTCCCTGCGAAGCGGGTGTAGATGTTGCCATGTGTCTAAGAGGTTGCCCTCGATGATGACACCCTCCAGAGCCTCCCTGGCCCTTGGTTTGTAATGGTGTGCTCCGTCTGATCTATCCAAATGTGGTATCAGTGCCAGATTAAAGTCCCCTCCCCAGATAACGTGGCGGGATCCTACATTCATGACCTTGCCCCAGAGCATGGTAAAGAAGGAGGGCGCGTCTAAGTTGGGTGCATAGCAATTAACGAATGTAATTGTGTCGTGACCCATTCGCCCCCACAATAATGCATAGCGCCCCTCGCTGTCTAGTAAGTCTCCATATTTGCGGAAGGGCACTGTGCGTTTAAGAAGGATAGTCACACCTCTAGCGTATGTGGAGTAAGAGGAGAATATACGGAGACCAGCCCACTTGCCTGCAAAGGTAGCCCTGACCAATGGCGACAAATGAGTTTCCTGCAACATGGCAATATGAACATTATGTCTGTTAAGATAAGCGATCACATTACGACATTTTCTAGCATTGTTGAGCCCCCTAACATTCCATGACATGCAATTTAATTGTGTGTCAGACCCTAAAGTCGCCATAGGTGGCCGTGCATCAGTTCACACCACCCTAGGAGTGGTAAGACAGCTGGTAGTGTTCCATCCAGATGAGACATTTGACCATAGCATTTTGCAACTCGTTTATCCATCCATGTGTGATCCGTGGCTCCCCGAACCAGCCCACCCCCCTCCCACTACTGCATCCCAATCATGCCAGCAGCCACCTCCCGCCCCCCCTCCCACTACTGCATCCCAATCATGCCAGCAGCCACCTGTCCCCACCCTCTTCCCCCCATCCGTCCCCCCCTCCCGCAACTTTAGCATCCCAACATCGTGCATGGGGAACACCCAAAAGGGAAACAACTACAAGGGCGCACAGCCACTTCTCCCGCCTAACAACCTCCCAATCTGTACCGCCCTCGGTGGAGGTCGGGGCAGGGAGAGTGGTCCTTGGAATACATTACCATTGGTGAGTTTAAGTAGTCCAGTTCAGTAGTGCAGGGTCTACGTCTCCCACCCTCCCGAAGCAAGGGTCGACGGTGCTGCCCAGTTCAATAAACAGTCAGGGCACATCGTGATCGTACATTCATTGCTCCTCCGCTGCTGAGGATGGGTCGCCTACCTCCGGATATGCCTCATCGTCACGGCCACTCCGCCGAGCTTTGCTGATTGATTTCAGAAAGTCCTCAACTTTCTGAGGGTTTGTAAAGAAGCGATGTTTCCCTCGGTGGGTGACTCGCAGTCTCGCTGGGTAGAGGAGGGCGTATTCCAGCTGAGCCTCACGCAATTTCTTTTTGACAGGAAGGAACTTTCGTCTCTCCTCTTGGACTAAGGGGGTGAAGTCGGGATATATGGAGAAAGCCACACCTTTATATTGCAAGGTCTGTTGAGTCCGGGCTGCCCGCAGCGCGACATCACGGTCGCGATAGTTCAGCAATTTGGCAATGATCGGCCTAGGCGGCAATCCGGGCTTGGGAGCAGGCGCCAATGATCGGTGCGCCCTCTCAACTACAAACTACGGCGAGAAGGCTTCTTCCCCTATGGAGCTTTTGAGGATCTTTTCGATATATATTTCCATCCTGCCCGGGTCTGTGGACTCCGGAATGCCCGTGACGCGTATGTTGTTGCGTCGGCTACGGGCTTCCAAGTCCTCGTTCTTGGCCGCTATAAGTCGGAGCAAGTTGTCCATACGGGCTAATTGTGTGGTATGGGACGAGGTGATATCGTCGTCTGAAATCCGCTGTTTTGTGGCCGTAATTCGTTCTTCTTGCCGATCAACCTTATGGACTAGGGCATCCAGTCTAGAAGTCACGCCGTCCACCTTCTCCACCACCGTGGCGAACCCCTGTCTCATCTCCTGGAACAGGCGGGGCAGATCAATGTCTTTGGCGGGGGAGGCATTAGTCGATGAAGTAGCGTCACTGAGCCCTGATTCAGAGGGTGCTGACTTTGTACCCTTCTTGGCGCCATCAAAGCTGATTTTGGTTTGGCGATTTTTAGGGCGTACCATTTTGGCCACTGATCGTGTCCTCGCCGCCACCCCGCGTATCACCGCACCCGCCTCCTGTAAGCCTGAGGCCACGGAGTGAGTCGTCAACCAGAGGCAGGTAGTCTCAGGAGCAGGTCTCCTAGCGCCAACTCACCCAGCCCCGACAGGGGGCTATGCCAAATGGGGTATGATCCCCCAGCTCCGATCTGCGTCGCAGAGGCAAAGAAAGAGTCGTGCAGAGGCAAGGCACTGGTGTCCCGCGGTGGAGGACGTGGTCCGCAATCGCTCCGTGTGTGGGTAGGCTTATGGTCGGCAGGAAATCGCGCTGTTGCAAATCATCGATCCAGGAATATGGCCGCCACAGGTATCAGACAGAGCCTCCCAACTTATGTGACGGCCAATTAACCTATCAAAATGCTGTAGCAGCGGGCCTCCGTATGCGCGCCAGCGTCGCGATGTCCGTAGTATCACCTGTGTTGCAGGGCGATCGCCAACGTGCAGGAGCAGTATGTGTCTAGGCTCAGGGCCCCTGTAATGCGCTCTGCTATCTGACCCAAACGTTGCCCCCAGCAGCACGCCTATCAGTGGAGTGCACAGCCAGTTCAATTATAGAGGCTCCTCACCCGGCATGTGGTGACGGTGGGTGCGATGGCCGTCCGGCACCCCCCGGCGCTCGCGGGAGCCGCAACAGCGGCCACGGCGTACCTCCGCAGGCCTCCTTGGCTCACGGGCCGCACAGAGAGAGCGGCAGCGCCCGCCAGCCGCCGCGACCGCGAGCGGCAGAGCAGGCACTCGCGGTCAAGCCGGTGGGGCGGGCAGTTCACAGCTGGCAGTATCCGCTAATCTAAGTGTCCCCGCAGGCCAGGATTAGTCGCATCTCAGGCGCCCATCCGAGAGCACCAATCAGGCCTGCCGCCTCATGGCAGGCCCCGGCCTTGCGTAGTCTCCTGCGGCCGGCCACCTCGAGGAGTACGCTCCGAGGGCTCCACCGGCTAATTTTCTGACGCCGATCACGGCGGTCCCGCTACCTCAAGAGGGCTGAGCTTCGGGTCGAGTGCCAGGGACTGTCCACTGCATCGGATGGTAGCTTGTTTCGCGAGTTTACTCGCCTTTGGCAGCAAATAATTTCAGGATAATAAACCAAGGAACGGGAGCTGCTTAGCTAGGCAGCCATTCCGTTTGCGCGCCCTCTAGCGCCCCCCTTGTATGTTAAATGCCTAAAGGACAATTGCCTTTCCTGTCCTTCTTTTCACTGTGCCACCAGTCCCCACCTTTTCAGTCTTAATATGTTTTTGTTTTTACTTTTCAAGTCTCTTAACTCCAAAATTGTTCTCTATGCATTGTATACAATATGGTTTCTAAACATTTTCAATTATGTAAGAAAATCTCCATTTCTACCAGCTTAACCATTGAAATTTGCAGTTTTTGTCACTCATCCTGGGAGAACTGCTGACAGAAACAGGATTTTGACAAAGCCACTCCAGAAGCATGGGCCTTGATCTGGGGCTGTGTGGGTCTTAAAGATTACTGTCCAAAACCTTCCAAATCATCAAGTACTTTCTGTGTAATATGTAATTCCTAAATGTGATCCTATCATACACAGGTTGTAAAACTGAAACTGAAAATGAAATGTACAGGTCAGTGCTTCATTTAACTTTATGGCATGAGGTGGGGCATAAAGCCACTTTCTTTTTGGTTGAAGGGAAACTATTTTTAATTGGGCTTTGACCAAGGAAGGAATCTGAAAATCCAAGGAAGGAATAGAAACACAGGAAATAGTGGGAAAGAGAGAAAGCAAAAATCAAATTGTTGTTCAGTTCAGCTGTATTGTCATGATACATGGTGATGTATAGAAAATCATGAGGAGAGAACTAGTAGCAGGGCATAATTTGTAAAATACTGAGAGCTGGTAACCGCTACTTTTATGAGAATCCCATGTGACATCCAATTAAAAGTTTGTGCGTCGAATACTAACTCTCATAGTCTTAATACTCATGATACATCTTTATTTCACTGACAGATATATCTGCCCATTTATTTTACTCTTGCCTCTCCTGCGTTTCCCCTTTGTGATTTTCTCATCTTTCTCTATCTCCATCTTTCCCCTTTTTTCCCTCTTTTCCCACTTGAAATGATAGATGTGGAAAAATAAGTGCTGGTCCCCAAAAATAAGTGCTAGTAGCTCACACCGGCAACCACCATATCAATTGAAGCACTAACTGGTAGGAGGCTGGTCTTCCTTTAGGTATCACACAACTATCATGGGGCAATGAATGATTTATGAAAAGCAGCTCGCCAAAACCAAGCGGTCTATAATATACTGCCCATACATATAACTTGATGGAATCTTACATTTTAAGGATGACACAACACAGAAGTTAGGCAGGTTTAGTATCTTATGTTGACACACTTTGTACTGTTGTACACGGATTTGCTAATCATTCACATTCATGATAAAGTGTGCAAATAACACACAATATAGGAATGATTGCACACATTGGCATTTTACTACCATTTGTAGTCTACTTCCTATTTGACTCATTAAATCAAGTTTGGCTGATTATTTATACCATGAGTTACGATTCTTGTCAACATATTAATTTATTTGTTTACATGTTTACAAGCTACATTCATATTGGAGCTTGTAATACTAAACCAGCGCATAAAGATTCACACAAATCCTGTCATACATTTCACAGATTGTTGTTTTCTTTGTTTAGAGTTGAAATACTATCAATATAAAAAATACATTGAATTTGAGCTGAAATTCACAGGGGACAGGGGTATTAAGAAAGTGTTGGAAATTGGGTATCTAGTGTGCAGTAGTTTGCACCTGTCCAAGTACAGACCATCACTCTAGTCAGGGAAGGGGGATTACACTGCTAACATAACCCCTGCCCACCTCCTTGGTAGTTTGGTGCGAGCAGTCAGACTTATATAAGAGGTAATGTGTAATGCATTTGTACATACAAGCACAGTAACACAGTGAAAACACTACGAAAGGACACCACACCAGTTGACAAAAATAACCAATATTTATCTGAATAAAGCACCAAAAATCCTGCATATAAAGTAAAGATATTACTTTTAAAAGGTTCTAAATTGTTCAGTCCATAGGAATCATGAACTTTAAGCACAAAGTACCTGTCATGGGCTACAATCAATGGCGAAAACAGGCTCAGCTGAGGTGGACACAGTAAAAGCAAAGGATTGCATTGCTTCCTTACTACCAGGCAAGGTAATGCCTCAGTTCCTTACTGGCAGGGGATGTTATGTGTTTGTTTCTAACTGCAGTGCAGGGGAGATAATGCATTTGTTCCTCACCGTCAGGGAAGGTGATGTGTCTATTACTTACTGTCAGGTGAGGTCATGTGTCGAACACTTGGCTGTGATAAGGGGAGCTGCGATTGGTCGGTTGGTGGGGGCCAGACAAGAACTACAGGACAAACTCTGCGGAGTAGAGAACCGTCTGAAGGAGCTTGAGACCGAGGCAGGAATAGACCCTGAGCGCAAAGGCGACTTACAATTGTGTAACATTGAGCACGCAGAACTCCTGGAAACCTTGAGGATTATGGACTATAGGGAATATCTGAGACGCCAGCAGGCGGAGGCGGATAGATCCGGTGCACTGCTGGCTCGTTTGATCCGAGATTCCCCTGAGATCCCAATAATTATGAGTATCCGAGATGAAACAGGCAGGCAGGTAAACACACAACTACAAATTAACACTGTGTTTAAGACCCACCTAGAGAGACTCTATGCTCCTCCCCCCGCAGATGTTAGGGATGACATACTAGACTTCCTGGGAGAACTGACGATTCCAGCCCTGACCCAAGAGGTTCAGACGGCCCTGGCCAGACCCATAACGCAGCAGGAAATAAAAGTAGCTATACACACACTTAACCGGGGTAAGACTCCGGGTATGGATGGACTGCCTGGGGAGTTTTACCAAACTTACTCTGAAACACTGGCACCCGTCTTGGAGAAAATATACAAAACTGCTTATGAGACCGGCCACCTACCAGTCACGACTATGCAGGCCTTGGTAATATCCATTCCGAAACCTGGCATAGACACCCTTGATGTGACCAACTATAGACCCCTCTCCATGCTTTCCACGGAGTATAAAATCCTTAGCAAAGCTATCGCCTTACGAATACAAACCCATCTCCCTGGCCTGATTCATACTGACCAATGTGGCTTTCTCCCAGGGAGGCGACTCCACGCCCTCATGGCGACCACCCCGCAAGATCTGTCGCATGCTGGCTGTATAGCCCTGGATCTCCGACAAGCGTTTGATTCCCTGAGGTGGGACTTCATGTTTGAAGCCCTAAAACGCTTCTGCTTCCCGGATGCCCTGATAAAATGGATTTGTTTGCTGTACACAAATCCAACGGCTAGAGCACGCACAGGCAGGCACACCTCGGACAGTTATGACGTCCATAGGGGCACCCGTCAGGGCTGCCCACTGTCGCCATTGCTGTTTGTACTTACACTGGAACCCCTAGCGATTGCACTCCGAGCTAGGGCAGCGGAGGCGGGCATACCAGTTGGAGAAATCCATGATTTGGTCTCCATATATGCCGACGATGTATTGGTGTTCCTCCGGAATCTGCAGGTTGATCATTCCCATCTAGCGACCATCTTTGAACGATTTGAGAACATCGCTGGCCTGGCCATAAACCCGGGAAAATCCCTAGGCTTCTTTTTCCGGGAAGGACAGCGGCCTACCCACATACAGTTTGGTACCTATGAGATCCAGGTAGCACCGACCACATTCAAGTACCTTGGCATCAACGTGTACCGGGATCCGGAAGACCAGATCGAGGGTAATGTACGGCGGGCAATCAATGGCCTCCGGAGTAGCGTGAACTTCTGGACGTCCCTGCCCCTACCTGTAATGGGCCGGGTGGCGATCTCAAAGATGGTCCTACTTCCCTGGATACTGTACTAATTTGTAAACTTGCCAGTGCTACTCCCACAGCAAATTTTTTCCACACTAAATACATTATTAATCACCCTTATATGGGGATCGGGAAGAAGGCAAATAAGCCTCAAGAAACTACAGCTGAACACCGGACAGGGAGGCTTAGGCGTGCCAGACCTACGAAGCTACTATTATGCAAGCCAACTCCAATGGCTAACACGTTGGGGGGAGGGTAGAAGCCTACATGAGATTGCTTTTACAGCAGACAAACTGGCACGCGGAGACCTGCACTCCCTTCTACTGCCCGCTGCCAAGATCCCCAGAGACTGCCACCCCCTATTACATGTAGCTTTGAGATGTTGGAAAAAGGCACTGACGTACACAGCAGGGACTACTCCCTACGCAGACAACATCCCCCTCCTGGGACTCCCAACGCCACAAGGGAACCTGACACGACGCAGATTACAACCCTGGACAGTTGCTGGGGTGGACAGAGTGGGGGACCTGTTCGGGGACGACACCCTATTGGATCACGCCTCCTTTGCACAATCCACAGGTGCCCCGGCACGAATGTACCTTCTGCACACCTCGGTGACCCACTATATACGACATGCATGGGCTCCACAACGCCTCTCACCACACTTAGGGAGGCTTGGGCTGCGGACACGGGGGAGGCCATAACAGACGGGGAAGGGAAGATCATTCTGGGTCACCATAGGAGGGTGTCCAGAAATGTTAAATTCAAATTCATACAGGCAATGATTTTACATAGGGCATATCTCACCCCCCAGAGGCTCCACAGGATGTTCCCTGCCACCCCCCACAACTGCCCTAGATGTCAGGAGGATGAGGCAAGTATCCTGCACATGTTGTGGACATGCCCGAGAATATGCAATTACTGGGTGACGATCAGGAACATATTGCACACTGTAACAGCCCTGCAGATCCCTGAAGGGGCACTACCCTGCCTGATAGGACACAGGAAGAGATCCAAGACCTGTAAGGCACAACTGAAATTTATAGACTTAGCCCTCTTGTTGGCACTCAGGGTTCTCACTATGAGCGACCTGACCTGACCTGGTCAGAGCCGGTCGCTCCTCCCGCCGCGTAGCCCACCCCGAAGGTCCCGGTATCTGCCGCCACTGCCGCTGCCAGTTCGTCCTCTGTGCCCCTGCTAAGTATCGTTCTGCCTGATTAGTCTTGTGCCGTGATTGTATTCTTGTCTCCTGTACCCCTGAGTATTATTGTGCCGTGATTGTGCCCTGATTGTTTTTCCCGTAATTGTTCGCCTGCCCTCTGCCTCCACCGCCGACCCACCCCTTTCCCTGCCGTTGCTCCCCCGTGGCCCCACCCCCGCTCCCTCCAGCATCACCGCTCCCCCCCTCTCGCCACCCCGCTCCCGCCTCCCAGCTGCTCCTCCCTCGCCCCTCCCCTCCCCACTCTTCACTTACGGCAGAGTGCATGCCTATGCGCAGCATTGACGCGCAGCGGGCGCGCCGATTGTGCACCGAAGGCGCGCCAAAGGCAAGCCCATCTGCGCCCGTCTGCGCCCGTCCGCGCCTGGACCGCGCCCAGTGCCAGGACCCCTGGCCCCCACCGATGCAAGACGACCCGACAGACCTACGACGCCGCCGCCCTCAACGCACTCAATGCCGGCCGGAACCCCGCCTGCTACCAGGCCGCCCCGAAACGCATCCATGTACCCTTCACCTGCAAAACCTGCAAATTCACCTGCCTCCGAACCTGCACCGCACCCGCCAAGCCAAGCACCAGCAGCAACCACCTCAAGTGCATCCTGCTCAACATCCGCTCTGTCCACAGACACGCCGTCGAACTCTGGAACCTGCTCGACACAACATCACCAGACGCCGCCTTCCTGGCGGAAACCTGGATGACCGCCTCCTCAGCGCCCGACATCGCCATCGCCATCCCGGACGGGTACAAGATCATCAGGAGGGACCGCGTCAATCAGACCGGAGGAGGCATCGCCATCGTCCACAAGAACACCATCCGCATCACGACCGACTCCAACGACACCTTCGCCGCCGCAGAGTACCTCCACTTCCAGATTCACACCGACCCAAAGACGACCCTCAGAGGCACCCTCATCTACAGACCCCCGGGACCACGCACACAATTCTGCGAAGACATCACGGACTTCATCAGCCCACACGCCCTCCACTCCGCAGACTACATCCTCCTTGGGGACCTCAACTTCCACCTGGAGAACAACAAGGACCGCAACACTGCCGCCCTGCTGGACAACCTCGCCAACCTCGGACTCAAGCAACTGGTCAACACCCCCACCCACTACCCCGGCCACACGCTTGATCCCGTCTTCTCATCCAGCAAGCACATCCCCTTCGGCCACTCCACCGGACTCCATTGGACCGACCACAGCTGCGTCCACTTCAGCTTCAGTAGAACCACAACCCACCACCACCCGCAACAGGTTCCTCACAGGAGCTGGAGCAAGATCACCACCGACCAGCTCACCACCTCCCTCAGCCAGAACCCACCCGCCAGCACAACGGACCCCAACGAAGCAGCCCGCAACTTCACAAAGTGGCTGACCACCTGCGCCAATGACCTCGCACCACTGAAAAACCCTCCCAGCAGACCCAGAAGCAAGAAAGCCTCCTGGTTCGCCGACGAACTCAAGGACTCCAAGAAGACCTGCCGCACCCTCGAGAAAGCTTGGCTCCTCGACCAGACCACTGACAACATGACCGCCCTCAAACACGCCACCCGCAAGCACCACCAGCTCATCCGCACCACCAAGAAGAAATCACTGAAGGAACGACTGGACAACAACGCCCACGACAGCAAGGAACTCTTCAGCATCGTCAAGGAGTTCTCCAACCCCAGCACTGGCAACAACGACATCACTCCCTCACAAGATCTCTGCGACTCTCTCACCTCGTTCTTCCACCGCAAGATCGCCGACATCCACAACAGCTTCGGCGCACCATCCATGCACCCAACAATCGAACCAACGCCCCCCACCGCCACCCTCTGCACCTGGACCATCCACTCCGGATCTCCAACCGACCCCTGCCCCCACCACATCTTCAACAAGGCCGACTCCGCCATCGCATCCCAACTCAGGAACATCATCAACACCTCCTTCAACACCGCCACCTTCCCGGAGAGCTGGAAGCATGCCGAGCTCAGCGCCATACTGAAGAAACCAACAGCGGACCCCACCGACCTCAAAAACTTCCGCCCCATCTCGCTCCTCCCTTTTCCTGCCAAAGTCATCGAGAAGATCGTCAACAGACAGCTTGCCGCCTTCCTTGAGACGAACGGATCCCTGGACCCCTCGCAGTCCGGTTTCATAGCCAACCACAGCACGAGACCGCCCTCATCGCAGCCACCGACGACATCCGAGACCTGCTCGACAACGGGGAAACAGCGGCACTCATCCTCCTGGACCTCTCTGCAGCGTTCAACACTGTCTGCCATCGCACCCTAGTTCAACGCCTCAGCAACATCGGCATCCAAGAGAAGGCACTGGAGTGGATCATCTCGTTCCTCGCCGGAAGAACACAGAGAGTCCGCCTCCCCCGTTTCGATCCGAGGCCACCGAAGTCATCTGCGGCGTACCGCAAGGATCATCACTCAGCCCCACCCTCTTCAACGTCTACATGAGACCTCTCGCAGCCATCGCACGCCAACACAACCTCAACATCATCTCCTACGCCGACGACACCCAGCTGATCCTCTCCCTCACCAGAGACCCCGACACCGCCAGAACCAGCCTACACGAAGGGATGAAAGACGTCGCCGAGTGGATGAAGAACAGCCGCCTGAAACTGAACTCAGACAAGACGGAAGTCCTCATCCTGGGACCATCGCCCTCCGCCTGGGACGACTCCTGGTGGCCCCCAGCCCTGGGCACCACTCCCAAGCCAACAGACCACGCACGCAACCTGGGCTTCATCCTGGACTCCTCCCTCTCGATGACCAGACAAGTCAACGCCGTCTCCTCATCATGCTTTCACACCCTACGCATGCTTCGCAAGATCTTCCGATGGATCCCGACCGAAACCAGGAAGACGGTCACCCAGGCCCTCGTCACCAGCCGACTGGACTACGGAAACACCCTCTATGCCGGAACCACAGCCAAGCTACAGAAAAGACTCCAACGAATCCAGAACGCCTCCGCCCGACTCATCCTGGACATCCCCCGACGCAGCCACATCTCCGGCCACCGGAGGGACCTGCACTGGCTCCCCGTCAACAAGAGGATCACGTTCATGCTCCTCACCCACGCACACAAGTCTCTCCACGACCTGGGCCCCAAGTACCTCAACAACCGCCTGACCTTCTACACGCCCACCCGCCAGCTACGGTCTACTTGCCTCGCCCTCGCCGCTGTACCACGCATCCGAAGAGCTACCGCCGGAGGCAGATCCTTCTCCTACCTGGCGGCCAAGACATGGAACTCCCTCCCCATCCACCTTCGGCTAACCCAGGACCATCTCGCCTTCAGGAGACAACTCAAGACCTGGCTGTTCGAGCAGTAGCGGACCCCTTCCCCCAAGCGCCTTGAGACCCTTCCGGGTGAGTAGTGCGCTATACAAGTGTTATGATTGATTGATTGATTGATTGAGGTGGAAATCGCCCAGACCCCCAAATGTAGATATATGGCGATCTGACCTGCTGAAATGGGGCAAAGCGGAAGCTACGGCATTGCGTAGAGAAGAAGAGAAAGAACTGTGTAAATATCCTATAACGCAAGAATGGGACGGAATGTTGATAGAGCTGGAAGATGTAGACCTAGAAATGCCACAAGGACATACCATCTGACCGTACACATGATATGTAGAATGCCGGTGCGGGCGGATGCTTATGCAAGATGCACCGGATAACCAAGCCTAATGACTGTAACACTCTCTGGAAAGACTAAAAGCTAATATATCCAAAATGCAGAGTATGTACAAGGAAATAGCCGGGAGATAGGGAGGTGGAGGGAAGGGGCTGAGGGGCAGTTCACATACAGGCGATATTGTAATTTGAATGTACATATTAAAAACTGTACTGGAATGTTATTCAGATATGGAAGACACAACGTAAAGTTGAATACGAAGAATGTTACGCCAAAGTTCAAAGTTGAAGAAAAAGGAAAAGACTGATAGAATCTACTATGATTGAATGTACCATGTAATAATTTTTACAGTCACGAATAAAACGTTTAACATTTTTTTTTTAAAAATGTGTCGAACACTTGATACACGGCCTCGGTTCCCTACTCGGTTCCTTACTGCTGTGCCATGTTGATGTAGAACTTGGCTCAGAGAGACGATGCAATGAAAAACAATGCCCGCTGTGTCAATGTGGAGGAGCAGGCATTGCATCGATATAACAGCTGCGAAGCATGTGATGTGTTCATTTCTGTAGCCACGCATCAGGGCCAGATTTTGAGCGTGCACCACGGACGTCTGTTATTTATTTATTTTTTGAAATATCTTTATTACATTTTATCTTTTCTGTTACATTAATCATTAAGCATTGATACATACTGTTTTGGCAACATCATCCCTTGTTCCTTAACTATGTGCATATAAATCTAAGTATTTCTTTATCACATTTTCAGTGTCGTCCATGTCTGCAATGTAAGGTTGCTCAAGCATTTATAATTCGCCGTGGGCTTACACAGGCCGCACATTCTGTCATCTCCGACTGATGGTCAAAGTGAAGGTGTTTAGTATTTCTCTGCATGACAGTGAACAATTCGTCTTGAAAACATCAATTCATACAGATAATGGCTAATCATATTGGGACACTGCTCTTGGAGTACCTCACATAATGTTTCATAAGCAATTGGGTCAATACATATGTAAACGTTGAATCCGTACATTAGATATTATTTTTTTATAACAAGTCAACCATATTCAGCAACAGTACATAATAAATCAATCAAAACAAAACAAAAGAGACTTCAAATAACTGAGGATGTATGTGCCCAGCATCTAGTGTGCTATCTGGGTGCGGTCACAGCTAGGCTAGCATGCTAGTGTTGCATGTGGGCTGCTGCTTCTGTTTTCCATGCGGTTGCATGGTCATTAAGGCATTGCCTTTTAGGAGCTACTACCATATAATGTATTTTAAGGAATGTGAGGCCGTTCCCTAGTCTAACAGCTGCAGTGGTGGTGACACCCAGACGCAACGCATCGCTAGTGTCCAGGTAACTTATCGGGTGTTAGTTCACGCCCTTTGCGCAGGATATGTTTGCAGTGTGGCCGTAGATTGTATGAGAGTCCTGAGCATATTCTCCCAGGTCTGTGCAATGGTATACTTGCGCATCCCCGCCGCTTCTTCCCTGTTTAGGGATTGTACTCTCTGCCTGTATCCAGACCCCAAAGGACTTTGCCCAGTGTGATACCTCTGGAGGGTCCCTGTGCTTCCATCTTTTACTGATGAGCCACTTTGCTGTTATGATGCCCAGGTCTAGAAACATTGAGTTCACCTTGTTGGACTTGGTCCTCCTATAAAACCCCAGGATGCAGACTTCCCATGTAGTAGGTACCTCAGTGTTAGTGCAGTTGGTAAGTGTTTCTGAGATCACGGGGCAATAATGTAAAAGCAGGGTACAAGACCAAAACATGTGTAACAGGCCAGCGCCTAGTTGACGGCACCTTGGGCATTCCTAATTATTAATGTTAAAGTATTGATTGATCTTGTCTGCTGAGAGATACGCCCTGTGTAATATGTATGTTTGTATGAATCTTAATTTCGAATTTCGCAGTATGTGCTTGGCACTAGCTAAAACGCGTTCCCACTCTTTATCATTCCAGGGACGGCCTCTGTCTTCAGTCCAATATGTGCAAAGTCTCTGCAGAGGCTTCAATACATAAACGAGCAGGGCCTGGACCAGCCAGTGTATCACATGCAATCCCTCCCCCATCACATGCAGGTATTGCAATAACTGGTGTGTCGGCGGCTTGCTGGTCATGTCGCCCCATGCTAGCGTAAATGTTCGCGTAATGGTTCTGTGTAGAAGGAACTGGCCCGCTGGTAATCCAGTATCTGCTGTTAGTGTCGCAAAATGCATTAAAGTGCCGTCCACGTACAGCTCTCTGAGAGTCTCCAGTTCCGCTTCAACCCAGGGCGCTAATGCCATGTCCGTTATGGGGTCTCCGGCTGTGGGTGTCCTGAATAGTGGTAGTACCGGGGCATATGGAATTGTGTCTTTTGTGAAGTTAAGGCTTCTCCTAAAACACCTATGCACCAGCTCAACATGTATTTGATGTCTGGCGAGGAAGCTTCGCTAGCGGTTGGAACAATCTGCATATCTGTATCTGCATCCAAGCTGTCTTCTAGGTCTCCGTGTCTGCCAGATTCCTGCTGCTTAGCCACTGTGCAACCCTCTGTAATTGTGCAGCTAAATAATACAGTTCCAGATGAGGAACCACCAAGCCTTCACTTTCCGGGGGTGCATATAGATTCTGCAGCGCTATCCTGGGCCGGCCTGCATTCCAAATCATGCCACGTATCAACCCTCCAATTCTCTAAAGAACCTCATTGGGACATACACCGGAAGATTCTCAAAACAGTACATTAACCTTGGCAGCACTATCAATTTTGCCATGGTGACAGGGCCCATCACATTGAGCGGTAAGGCCCTCCAGAACTGCATCTGTGCTCTTAATGAGGAGATGGCGCGAACCAGATGCCTTTCAGTATATCTGATGAGACCTGTAAATATTTATTCCTAGGTACCTAAACGTGGTTGGATACCAATCAAGTGCTATTACATTGATGCTTATATCGGTTGCAACTACATCTTTGCGAAAAGAGTAAGCACCAGACTTAGCCCAGTTTACCCTGAGTCCCAATATTGCCTAGAATCTACAGAACAGTGGCGATATCTCTGGCGGCACGGCATAAAGGTCACGTACGTATAATAACAGGACGTCCGCATATAGGGACACTGTATGTAGACCATTGCTCAAGGCGATGCCCCAGTCTGCTCCTCCCTCACGGAGGAGAGCCGCCAGTGGCTCCATAGCTAAGGAGAAGAGTAACGGGGACAAGGGGCAACCCTGTCTAGTTCCTTGTATCACCCTGATTTCTTCAGATAAGAGCTTGCCCGTACGAGCCCGAACTGTGGAACGTTGATACAGCAACTGCACCATTTTTAGATAGTCATAACCCAGCTCATATTTACGTAAGACCGCCGCAAGATAGGCCACTCCAGTGAATCAAAGGCCTTCTCCAGGTTTAACACTAGACAGCCATATCTGTGCCATTTTTCCATTGCATACTGTTGGATTCTAAATAGCCTTTGAATATTGATCGAGGTGCTTCTAGTGGACACAAATCCGTTCTAGTCGGCATGGACCAGAGTCGGCACAAATGGGTCAATGCGTTTGGCCAGGACTGAGGCGAGTATTTTATAGTCTGTGTTCTACAGGGCCAGTGGACGGTAAGAGACTAGGAGTTCAGGGTTCCTACCCGGCTTAAAAGAGAGACCAGCGTTGACTCGTGTTGTGTTGGGGTGAAGTGTTGAATACTCCAGTGTCGCCTCATTTACTCACAGCAGTTCCGACACTAGAACCTCTGAGTATGCCTTGTAAAATTCAGCCGGTAATCCATCAGGACCCGTCGTCTTTCCATTTGACAGAGAGTAGATACCATCCCTTATGTCTTCTGGTAACAGAGGAGCACCCACTTCCCCTTGCTGGTAGTCTGTTAGCAGCGTTAGTGTGGAGAGGAAGTCCTGTATTTCTGTGACCGTGGCTATTAAATAAGATCTGTATATTGTAGAGTAATATTCCACAAAAGCAAGATGTATATCGCTTTGGGTATGCATTGTGACAGCCTGCGTATTCTCTATTGCTGTTACTGGCACAATATCCATGTCTTGCCGTATCAGCGACGACAACAATCTACCTGGCTTGTATCCCATATGATTGGTGCGCGCTGAGTGTGCGGCGTAGTTTAAATTATGGAGTCGGTCTAATAATCTAGAGTGTTCCTCCCCCGAGCGTTCCAAATCCTCAGTATCTCCCTCTAGCGTCTCTCCCTCCCCTTGGAGCAGCTCAGTTTCAAGGTGTGTAAGATATGCCTCCAACTGTCACCGCATGCCCACCTGGGCACCGAGGCAGGCACCCCTCATCACAACCTTGAACATGTCACACTCCACCTGAGGCGTCGTGGCCGTCCCGACATTATCTTTAAAATACTGAGCGACATTTGCAGCCAGTAGGGTACGGAAGGGTGTGTCCAATAGGAGATCCGGCTGTAGCCGCCATGTTGGGCATTGTCGGACAGGGGCGCGCCCACAACATTTCCAAGACATGCAGGTTGTGGTCAGAGTGCGTCCGACCTAAATAATGAACCGCCGCTATGTGGGGGAGCAGTGCGTCTTAGAGCATATAGCGATCTAACCACACATTCAGGTCATGAGCCCCTGAATAATATGAGTGTACTCTATCATTGGGATGACGGTGTCTCCAGACATCCTTCAAATGCCATTCTGTTTCCCAATTCGTCAACGCCTTCATAACATGGTGTGTGTTTGTATCCAGAAGTGTTGGAAAGGACCCGTCCAATGACACGTTAAGGACGCTGTTGTAATCACCCCCTAATGACATGGGTATGTCGAGCCATGGCTCAAGAATGTGTGATATCTTGTCGACAAATGCAGCCTGCTCTCTGTTAGAAGTGTATATCTATGCAAGTACGGTTTGTCGGCCATCCAGCGTGCCCCTAGCTATCACATACCTCCCCTCTGTGTCTACTAGCAACTGTGTAATTGTCAACGGAACACCTGCCCTCATCCATATCAGCGCACCCCGTGCAAAAGCAGAATACCCTGTGGCAAACAATTGGCTGCGCCAGCGACGTTGTAAACGTTGTATCTCTATTTTGGTTACGTGGTTCTCTTGCAGTAGGGCGATTTCTATATGATGTTGCTTGAGGTATGAGTAGATCTGATACCTAAGTGACGGCGAATGTATACCCCTCACATTCCATGTACCAATCTTAACTGAAGACATTAACCCTCCAACGCATCGGGTAAAAATGTGTACGTGGCAGCCCAACAACCATGTGCATTAAACACAGCTCATCATTACATACTCCACCTAGCTCGCTGATTCGCAGTGTGGGACGCTGTATGAATCTACTCGTAACAGATGACGCCTCCCAAAAAAACACAGAAAACGATATATGCATGAATAATACCAAAAGGGTGATAATGCTACCAGCAATCGTCCAAACTCCCAATCCTAGATAACAGTCAAAACAATCCTGGGGGTTGCGCTGCAAACTGCTATACTTTAGAGTACAGTCCTCGTGCCTAGCGTCACAGGGGCTCCCCATGCGCAGGCAACATGCAATATAGTTGGAGCAAACTGCATATGTTAACTCAGGAACATTCCACAAATCAGCAATAAAATATACGTTTGAGTCCTACCGCCTCCCTCGTGTATTTCAGTATTGAACACAGTAGGGAGCAAATACTGTAGAGTCATAACAACGTACATCCCAGGTGTCTACGCGTCCAGCAACATCCCAGGTGTCTACGCGTCCAGCAACAGCATGCCCCCACACATACACCCCAATACCTCAATTCGTAGTCCATACAAATACAGGAGCTTGCAGCGTTTATGCAATCAAGTGCACCGTCTGCGGGGTGACATCCTGTTGTCCTTTTGAGTCCTGCAAATTCTGTAGGCCATATATCTGTTCGTCATCACTCGACATGTCTCGTTGACTGGAGTTAGATGCATTTTCGTCCTCGGGGAACTGCTGATCTCTGCCACTGCCTGTATGGTGTCTTGCTGTCCGCTCAGGATCAGCTCCGAGCGTGGACCCACAAGTGGCAAAGGCGGTGTCCCTATTCTCGTAGACCTGCACGCCCTCTGCTGGTGTCGAAAAGGGCCTTTCAGTTTCGGTAGCCTTGCGGTTGCGGCCCTGTCCCGAGGCCCCACATTGGTGAAGGTGTCCAGCCAGTCCTCCGCCTCCGCCAATGTGTTAAAGAAGTGTGTTTTTTTGCTGGCAACCACACACAGCCGCACAGGTAACAACAGAGAATATTTCAGGTTATTTTGTCAAAGACGTTTCTTCACTGCCATGAACGCAAGCCTCTGGAGCTGTACCAGGATGGTATAGTCCAGGAAAAACATTATCTTGTTATTATCAATGTCGATATCCTGGAGCTTCCTGGTTTTCTTCAAGATGGAGTCTCGATCTCTGGAGTTAAGGATCCGAAGCAGCCAGGGCCGCGGATTCAATCCCATAGTAGGTGGCCTCGTCGGGATCCGATGGGCATGCTCTCTTATGAAGTGTGGTGATAGGGACCCTTCTGGCAGTACATCTCTTAAAAAAATTCTCCATGTTCAATGCATGCTGTGCCCCTTCCCACCATTCCGGTACACCTACTATGTGGACATTGTTTCGTCGTTCCCTCCCTTCGTCATCCTCGGCTCTGTCTTCCAGGAATTCTACACGGTTTAGCAAGTCTTGTACATGTTTATCCGTTTGCGTCACCTGTGGTTTGGTGTCAGCAAGCGTGGATTCCAATGCAGTGGTGCGGTCCGTTAATTTCTGATGGTCTGCATGTAGATCAGTGAGGTTGATGGCCACCTTGTGTATTTTGTATTCCAGGGAAATGTGGGTTTGATTGATTGTTTCCTCCAGACGGTCCATTACAGCAAGTACCACATCCAACTTGCTTGCCTTACTATCCCCCCCCCCCGAAATCAGGTGCAGGACCTATTCACCTAAATTGCCTTTTCGCTCAGGGAGAACTCAGCACGGCGCCACCAGGTCTCCGTTATCGCTATCGTCCCCTCCTCAGCTACGACCGGTCGCAACCAGCAGACACTCCACGTCTCCCAGCTAAGACGTTCACTACTTCCTTGTATTCTTTCCGCAGCTCCGTCGTCAACCATTTGCTCCCAGCCACTCACGTCTATTCGTGTAGAGGCGCCATTGTGTGCTCCCTGGCGAGAGACCACGCCAGGCTAAGATTGGTGACGCATCTATCTGTGTACATCAACGAACTCACCCCTCAGAAGGCCACTCAGGTAGAGCATGCTGGGCGTGCAGACGTGCCCTGGCTGGGCAGCAGTGTGTACGCTTTGACTTTGTAGTGGATGCCAAGACAACGGCAGAGAACTTGTAGTGTAGTTCCTATATTCCCAATAGGCTCTGCGCATTGTAATAATATATACTATAGTTTAGACGTAGGACTGAGGTCGACTAGGTCTCTATCGAATATATTAAACTTAATTGTGAGTGCTAGTTAGCTCAGAGGTCACTAGAAACGTTCTTGAATTCACAAGAAGGGATTAGTTTCTGACAACCGCATAAACATGACAACTTTGTTTCCCAAGAATAAGAAATCAATCTCTAGAGTTGCGGAAACAATACATAGCTATTTTACTCAGTCAATCGTGCATGCTTCGTTTCACCAGAGGTTCTGAGAAAATAGAGAGACAGGAGTTTTCAATAAAAGGTATTTTATTGAACAGTCTTCTTTCTCAAGCATAAGAAATGTACTGCTACAATCGTAATACTGGTTATAAACTACAATCCATAAAGTACAAAGATTATTATGAAATAATACTGTAAAAGCATGGTATGGTTTGTAAGCCATATAAAATAACATATAATACATACATTAATAAATAATGACTAAAAGTACTCGACTGGTGCTTCTAATATACGCCGAACCGGTGTACCTAACCTAGGTCTAGTACAAGGGAAGAAGTAAGTGAGGTGTACCTTAAGTTTAGTATTCTTTTGCCAAGAATCTATTCCAAGAATTCTCTAATGGTCTAATCTGCTCCGTACCTTGGTTTTAGAATGAAGGAGGTCTTGTATCTCTCTCTCAGGACACGATTTCCCAGCAACCCTCAAGGGTAGCGTGGAAAGACTGGAGCTGAATTTCTCTGCAGGAGAAAAGACAGCGTCTCTCAGTGCGTCAGCTGGAGAGTCTGCTTCCTTCGGCACTTGCTACTACAGGGCGTGTCGGGCAAGTAGATAGTCAAACTTCTCCAAACCACCGTGTGTTTGTCTGGGCAAGTGTGGGCATATTTATACCTTGAAGGTGCCGAGTTTGACTTAAGGTTGGCCATAATAACATCATCAATGACTCAGTTCTTTGAAAACTCCAGGATTTTTTGTATAAATTAATATTCAAGCAGGGGGAAGTCCCTGACTGCTGAAGGCGGGTTTCTCCAAGAAATCGTTGTGGATTCTCGGATCTAGTGGAAGTAGCCTTGCCGAATTTGGACTGCATAGGCTAAATCTAAATATGGTTATGATTTCTATGCCTATATAAGGATAGGGTGATTTATACCTAAATATGGGCATGAATCGAGAAAATTACACTAGGGTCCTGAAATCCTACACAACAAACTTACTGCTGCTCAAGGGTGCAGCAGACTCGGGTTCAATATCGTGCCTTGGCTCCTGCACGATAATAGCTCCATACGGTTATCAGCCTCGTAGTCTTCCTGTGGCAGGTGCAACAAGGTCGGATGGGTCCAGGATGGCAACTCGTTGGCTCCTGGGGGGCAACAGCAGGGCATCTCACCTTGGGCGATCGCAGCTGGGGCTCACTACATCAGGATACCCGCCAGTGCCGCCCACACACTCAATATGTTGATGTCCCCGGGTGCGGGCGCGGGGCAATGTCGTGAAGCAGGCAGTTTCTTGGGAGTGGAGCCCTCGCCACCTAGCCATGCCACAGATGCAATGACAGTGGTTATGAGCATGCAGCGCCGCCTCGTAATACCTCTCCGCCTTTACCACGATGCGTGTGTGGCAGGCTGCTGGTATCACAGAACTCCACAGGCCATCATTAATATCACAGGGACCTCAGCTGCAATGCACTCCTCACCTCAAGGGCATACAGGTATGGCAGGGAGCAGCCAACCGTGACTCCTGATCCGTCAGCGGGGGCCAACCACTTCAACCACGTTTCCGTGGCCGGAACGTTTAGGCAGTGTCCATCACCAGTCTGCCGGCGAGGGGGGGGCACTATCCCCGATCACACTGCATGGACAGCTGCAGCTCGTGTTGGCCAAGCAGGGTCTGCTCACGTCGCGCCTCTTCGGCCACCCTTTCAGTTGGTCACCGTGTTGTGCAATATCAGAGCCCGAATGTTCGTGGGCAGCACCGCGGGGGCCCCAGCCATTCTCGGGCCGCTGGCGTCAAGTAATCAGAAGAGCATCCTGTAGGGGGGTGAGTGTCCGCAGCACCGCTTCAGCGGTCGAGAACCGCCTACCATAGCTCCACCACAGGGTGAATGGCCACACAAACGAGCAGGCATCCGCCACCGCACACAGCCCTCCTTTCTTGCGGCGCGGCGAACAGCAGGCAGATCAGGTCTGCAGAAGGAGGGGCGGGCGGGTAGCACGGCGGGGGCCTCACCCAACTCTCACCATCCATTGGCGGGCACTGAGACATCAGCCGCAGTCCAAGCCAGCCGCCGTCCGTTCACTGCAGCTGCACCATTTCTCGCTGCCTTTTGGGTGGGGCCAGGCCCCGGGCTCACGTAGTTGATGTCGGCCTCACCAGGGTCATGCAGTAGGCAGCGTCTCCGGTCGGGGGTTTCACACTAGAGCCTGGGCGATCTCAAATTTACGTTGCTGCATGTGGATAGTGTCCTGCATTTGATCCTCTAGGTTGGTATCCCCAATAATGGCTGCATCCGGAGGTATTAGCCTGTCCAGGGGAGCCTTCCGCAGAGCTCTATCCAAACATGTCTGCCTTCATTTTGGCCGCAGCCACGCCCCCCACCACAGTCATTTGTTATACAGTGCGCGGGATTCGGATTTGCGGTGTTCCTTTAGTAGCACAGTAGGCACTGCATCAATTCTTTGGCCACACATCAGTGATACACTGCTTTTTCAACCGCAGAGGGGTGCTGCTGTGGAAAAACAGCTGTTGAGAGTCGATGCATGGAATTTCTAGTTTCTTAGCAGCCAAACCACCTCCAAATGGCCCAAAACGAGAATTGGCACCTCTTGTCAGCTCTGAACTCCCAGCAGAGGAGCTCAGGGGCTACAAATGAAGTCTTTTATGACCCTTAGACTTCTTAAGAGGAGGCAAGCATGCATAAGCGTTTGGATAACCTTGGGAAGTAGGATGTAGAAAGAAAATGTCCTCTTAGTCAAGAAGTGTTTTGAAGTTATGGTGTAACAGCTCCAGTTCTTATGCCAGTTTCTAGCTGCGAAGTAGGCAAACTTCAACGGAAAGTCTTTGTTGAGCACAGGACCCTACCTTACTCTGACCTGGCTCCAGACACACTACAGGGCATTGGAGACAGCTTTGTATGAGAACATTTACAGTCCTATTCAGGTGTCATTGACAACTCCTTCCACCACTATAGCTCAGGAAGACCTATCAGGCTGGTGATTGGCCATCAACATATGCATATGCAGGCACACCTCAACTCCCTTTTTTGTGACTGTCTAGAGTGAATGGGCAAACAGTCCAACTGTCACCCTTCCTCAGACGTGGATTCCACCCACAGGAAGAGCCACACAATGTTAAAGCAAGAAAATATCCACGTTCTAAAAGAGGCATTTTCAAACACACAATTTAAAACCAAGTTCACTAAAAGATGTGTTTTTAACTTGACCCCAAACTCCAAAACATGATCTACTTCCAATGGGAAGTTACACTTGTACGTGGGCAGAAGGCATCTTCAATAGTAACTTCTTTCACATACAGTCCTTGCAATAGTGAAAAAAGAAATAAGCAGTATTCACTATTGCGACAAGTAAAAAACTCAAATACATTTCCTACCTTTCATCTACACTGCACCCTGCTCATTGGGCTACCTCTGCCCTACCTTAGGGGCATGTTACATGTAGTAAAAGCAAAGGTTTGGCCCTGGCAAGTGGGTAATTGCCAGGTTGACATGGCAGTTCTAAATGGCACACACAGACACTGCAGTGAGAGATCTGAGACATGGCTGAAGGCTTACACATATTGGTGGCACTATCATTGTTGCAGGCCCACTGGTAGCATTTAATTTACAGGTCCTGGAAACACAAAGTGTACTTTACTACAGAGGCCAGGTGTTTGACATCCGAGGCAACATATCCCCGCGTATTCGCTGGATCTTCCCCCTCATAAATAGCACCTTCAAGCCTATATAATCAAAACCCCAGAAAAGCCAAATTTGACCTAAATGTGCATAAACAAGAAAAGAAAAAAGATAAAAGCTAAACAAATAAAAAAAAATTAGAAACATTGTTAAGAACTACTTTCTGCGCAAATGCAACTGCATGGCTTTCCAGGATAGATGTCCTTAGTGTTTTTAAGAGCATCCTATTACTGCTACCATTATTTATTTCCAGAGACTTCCTCTAAGTAATTTTCAGCCATTATCCCCGAAACAAAGCTACGAGTGGACCCTTTATATACAATTTTAATTCTGGCAGGAATCTGAAGTTATACATCGGCATTCAGCTTTTGAAAAGGAGCAAAGAGCTGCCTGAGCCTCCATCTGCGTTCCACTGTGGCATGCGCAAAGTCAGGTCTAGTGAAAAAAGTTATTCCATCACAGGATCTTGGATTCGTGGGCCTTGCCAGATCATAAAGAGCTTGACGGAGGAGAAATTTGACAAAAAACAGTGGCATGGCACGAGGATGTTGCTGCGCTGATGGGGTACGCTTGCCAAGCGAAAGAGGAAATCTGTGCACTCTCTTAACTTCTTTGTCCCAATCCCAGGAATGTAGCTCTTGAAAAGCCCCTTTAAGGAATGAGATCATGAAGCTTCTGGGGTACTCTTTTTCCACTGCTTCCGGGATCCCTAGGAAGCCGAGATTGTTGCACCGCTGCCTATTTTCCTGTTCCTTTATCTTCCACATGAGATCTTTGACCACACTCTCATGTTCTTCTCTTTGGGTTTTAAGGGTGGCTACATCTTTCTTTAAATGCTCTGTATTTTCCTCCACAGAAGCCGTCCGATCTGCAATTTCAGCGCAGGTTTTGCCAACCCTTCTGACAGCACCTTTTAGTTTCTTGGCGGTCAGGCGTGATCTACGGCTGTCATCCTTGGCTTCCTCCTGGAAGCTTTTGATAGATTGAAGAACAACCTCCAGCGCAGGGTCGCGCTTTGGTCCTCCACTATCTCCATTTAGGCTACCTGTTATAGTTCTATTACCACCTGAGGTGACCATAGAGTCAGATAATACTGTAAGCTAAGTATCAAAATGATCCTACCTCAGATCTGTACCTCTTTCTTTGTCTAGGATATCATGTATCTTTTTTCGGCCATCCTTGTAAGAGCTGCTGTACCATTTGGGACCGTTCTCTCTGCTTGACACAGACATGTTTGTGTCTGACAGCTCTGATTCATCTGTTAATGAATAGTATTTGTCTTTATTCTCCGGTGTTTTTAATGAGTGGATTAGAAGAGAGCTGCTTGCAGCTTGTGGAGTTACTGCGGGTTCTACAATTCCACCAGTGATATTTGCACAATCATTTGAGCTACTTCTTTTACTGCCAGATCTTTCTACTTTGACCTCCATGTAACCCTCATCTGGCTGTCTCACAGGTGTAGAATCGACCTCCGGGAATTTTTTCTCACCCTGACCTTTAGGGAGGGGAGTACCTGGTGGCCCTATTACATATAACGCAGCTGGCAAATTTGAGTCAGTCAGTGCTCCTTCAATCTGCCCCAGCTTTTCTGTTGTCAAGTTTGGATCTTCTTCTACAGACTCTTGCAAAGTTCCAGCCCCCCCGTTGTACCAAAAGTGCTTGTAATCAGCATTTGAGAATAGCTAGTCACTCTGTGTGGTTTAGCAGTCTCGATATTTTCGGGCATGTTTTCAAATGTGCTGTTTTTATCCACGCACTCACCCTTCTCCCCTTTCCCTCCCCTTGCTTATCTTCTCGCACCCCTTGTTTCCAACCTTTTTTGCCTGGTAGCTGACAGCGCTGTAATGGTATGTGAGGCTGCTTGTGACTGAGCACTGGGCGCAAAAACATTTTTCCCTTTAAAGTTTTTACTCCCCCTGCCAGCCATCCTTAGTTGTCTGTGGTGGTTTTAGACAATGCAACAAAGTACCACTGTTTCGATTTTAGTTCTCAGAAGATTGTAGACCTGTCCCAAGCACTGTGTAATCTTTGTGGCTTCACGTTCAGCAGACAGCTCCTGCATTCCGATCGCACCGATGGGAGATCACGCAGGTCAGGAGTAATCCAAGAATCCCAACCCGTGCAGGCGTCCTCGAGGTTTGGAGGAGGTTAGAGCATGAGTCTCTGCATGAAAACGATGGAAA
The DNA here is from genome assembly GCF_964261635.1 of Lissotriton helveticus. Classification (NCBI taxonomy): domain Eukaryota; kingdom Metazoa; phylum Chordata; class Amphibia; order Caudata; family Salamandridae; genus Lissotriton; species Lissotriton helveticus. Next base: position 1,919,671 of record NW_027611682.1, read on the forward strand.
GTTTTACCATCCTTCGTTTATTTTTCAGGTGCATTATATTTGCTTTCCATGATACTGCATAGTTATCTGAGGAGCGTAGAAGGTATTCAAGACTGGTTTAGCAGTGATAGGGGTTTGCAATCAGGTGAGCATTGCTGCGAGGATGTTTCTTGAGCACCATCTTGCCTCCAACTTGTGATATTTCAAGTCCACCCTCAAAATACTGTATGTTTAGTTCCAAATGAGTCTGTGCCCAGGTCGTCCCCATCCTGCCATTCTGTGGCCAATCCTGGTTCACCTAATCCCTCTAATCTGTGTTTATCTGGGAGGAATAAACAAAATCCAGCTGCCAACAACACCCATTCACATGGCCCAAGAGCAGGCAGCAGGCATCAAATGCTGCAGAAAAATGTGTTTATTCTAAAAGTTAAAGACACAGAGATGACAGACGGAATGCAGAGCGATTCAAACATTCTACCCCATTCAATAGATCTATTGTGCCACCACAGTTTGAACACATCCAAATGCAAATCAGTCTTCACCCTGTGCTTCATGTGAACAGTCCAACATGAACTGCCAAGGCAGGTCCTCCTTGGAACATGAACAAGCCTCCTGGTACTAGTTTCGTGATTTCACCCCTCATCAGCTAGGCTAGCTTGAAGCCAGTGGCCCAGTGAGCCCAGGACCCATGTCTGGGCATAGCTGGTGCACTTAGGGCGAGGCAAAAGACACACAGATCATGGCGAACTGACGGTAAATTGGCTCGGGTAGGAGCCCACGACCTCGAAACCTGTCGGGTTTGGGCGGCACGTCCGTGGCCAAAGTGCTCTGCTTTGGTGTGGTCCTGACAACTGCGCAAAGGGAGGCACTCCGTTCTCGGATGTGGGTTGATGCTGTCACATGGCAAGGGCACAGTCTTGAGGCGATCCACAGCACACTAGGCCCCGTGTGCCTGGACAGCACTGAAGTTGACATCGCGTGCAAGACTGGCAAGGCTATTTGTGTTCCCAAGCCCAGTATGGTTAACAAGGGCAGTTGACAAGCCCCAATAAGTCACTCTGGAGGCAATCCTTTGTGCCTTGCTTGCAGGGCAGATGTCCGCTGGCATGAGGGCGGCTCCACAAAGCAGGACAACAGTTCCAGTGAATAGTCAGACACAGCAAAGAGGCAATCCTTCCCACTCAGCAGCCTTTAGTGTAGCAGAGTTTCATGCAGGTCCAGTTTTTTTTCACACAGATGTGGGTTTTGGGCCCTATTATTATACCCTGGTGCCCAGGTACTAGAAGAGACCAGAAGCTATTGGAGAGGGCTTTGAGGTTTTGGGGCTCCCCTGTCTCACCTGACTTGTCTGCCCTGACAAAGCAAAGTAGTAAAGCCTATTGTGTGGTGGCCGGCTCGGGCTATTCAGATGTGAGTGTGAATCATTACTCCCTCCTCTCAGCCCAAGAAGGCCATCAGATTGTTGATGTGGCAGCCCTTCCTGTGTTTGGGAGAGTGTAGGTAGTATGCAAGTATAGGACTGCTACCCTGGGCCAGACGTGTATTGGGGCAGGCAGCAGGTACACAGAGTTTATGGAAGGACAGAGAAATGTCCACTTTCTGAAAGTGTCATTTTTGACAGTAAGGGTAAAACCCAATACACCAACAGGGAGGATTTCTAATGATGATTCTAACCATACCAAACATGATATATCTACACCTTACTATGCAGGATTTATCACTTTAAGGGATATAAGGGCATTTCTATGGCTGGACTATGGAGGGGTCCGCCCCACTGCAATGGCAGAGGCCTGATGCAGGATGCAGGTTTGCCAATATCACCATATTTTAGGGTAGAGTAACCGAAACTTAGCAGTTGTAAGGTGCACAGAGTCCTAAGTCCAACAAAACGGTATAGTCTGAAGTTGGAAGTGGGCAAAAGTTAGTGGGAGACCAGCCTAAGGCTGATAGGTGAAACACATTTCTCAGACACAAAACATGAAAAGTATTATTCTTCCCATTTAAAAGTTAGCATTTATTACATGTAATAAGGCAACCCTATGTTATCCTTTACAAGAGGTATGCCTCACAGTAATGAAAATTGATTTTAGGAGTTTTTGACGACAAGGACATGTAAAATGTAAAAGCACATGTCCAAACTATCAATTATAATGAACCCTTACCTATGTGCTAGCTAGGGTCTAATTAATGGGTTACTTATATACAATGAAAGTGGAGTTTAAGGGTAGACACAGCTTATAAAACTGCAATCAGGCTGCAATGGAAGGCCTGGGACAGGTTTAAGGAGGCTACTTAACTGACTAGCACACTAAGAGCTGCATGGCCTTGTAGCTAGAATGTGTATTTAACATAAAAAATAAAACACAAGAGGCATTTTGCAAAACTAGAACAGTTGTTTTAATTAATCGCATCAACAAGAGAACAGCAGCAGAGTTGGGGTCTGAAGCAGTCTCAAAGTAAATTGGTGTTGGCTCTTATTTTATACATTTTACAACTTGTTACGAAGCAATTTGTACATTAATTTTTAACAGGAATTGCGGGAATATTCACAGGACTGTATATTTGATCTCCTGATAAGGAGTCCAGCTGGGTCTCAACCTTGCGTGCACACAATGCGGGACAATGGGTAACATGACCAGATGTCCGTCACGGTGAGCGCCTGTTTTCTGTGTGCAGTGTAAATATGGTGTTCTGATTGACTGAGTGTTCCTAAATATATGTGGCATTTATCTTTATGGTTGTTTTGGGAATGTGCATCCCTCTGGCCACACAAATGTTGTTGGGGCCAATCTTCTCGGACCTTTGCAGTGTTACTACCTTCTGGCAGACTGATCTAGATTGTCCCTGTTCAATCATTTGTCTATGGGCTACGTGTCACACCACTTGTGATCTGTTATTCAGTTGCTCCAGACCTTGGTATTTCTGACTCAGGGTTGATGGGTAGGTCATATTGGGTAGATTTGACTACAGCAATGTGACTTTGTTGTTATACGTAAATATATCCTGGCGTACATTGGCATCATATTTTTCTTTATTAACAACATCCTAGTAGATGGGGGCGTGGCTGACTGCAAAGCATGGCTGCCGCAATTTGAGCAAGCTCCCCGCCCAGATTTGAAGAATCCTGGATAATCCTGGTGGTATTGGCTTCTGACTGATTCCAACTCTAAATACAAGAGAGCCTCCTTGGACCGGGCTGGCACTTACACAGTGAAATCGCCGCTGCGTGCTGCCGGTCCCGCCTGGACAATGAGGTGGGCTTGGCTTCTGGGTGCGGGCTGCTGAGCCAGAGGCCTGTCTCCGGGATCGAGAAGGAGTGCCGGAGGCCAGGATTAGAGCTACTGTGACAACCTGCGCTCCCGCTGTTGCTGTGAACCCCCCCGGAATGAGGAAGAGGGGGCGACCGGGGAGGAGTGGACGGCGCTGAGGACAGGACGGGCCTGCATTCTGCTGATGCCTGTGCAATAGGCTACCCTGCCGAGCCTCCTCTCGGAGGACCCTCTGGCTGCCTGGAGAGCGTGTGCAGCCCTGTGCTGTGGTGTGTACTGCCACTGGCAGCCGTGCTGTGGATCCCGTTGCTGGTCTGGGAGGAGCGGTGCTGTGAATGTAGCCACGGGCATCTGCCAAAGAAACTATGCTAGCCTGTGCTGCCGGGTGAGTGTGGCGATACCAGCAGATTATCGCCACTCTTGGGTCCCGCTTCCCTGTCTCCCTTCCGGTCCGGCGGCCCTGTGAACTTTAGCGGCCTGGGATGCGTAGCCGGTGCCTGTCCTTAACGTGTCTCACTGGCGTACTCAGCTGAAGCGCGGCAGCCGCACGGTAGACATCGCCTGTGGGAGCGATGCCTGTGGCCCTTTAGTTCTCCTGATCCAACTGACTAGTGATTGCTGCTGGTCTGGTGTGCCCCCCCATTCCCACAATATCTTAGAGAGCACAAGGATCAGCATTGGACGCTCTTGCTGGCGGAAGGTCGCCTTGCGCCTGGTCTGGTTTGGGGGGCAGAGCGCATGCAGGTCTGGATATACCGGGCTACCCTAGTGAAGTGGACAACACCCTACCCGGGGCTGGAGGTCCCGCACCTGCATTGGTAAGACCCGCTGATCGTGTCCAGGACGCACGCATTGCCTGTCTGCCTCCGCCCCCCCACCCCCACACACAACGCAGCAGGTACCGCCGGGATCTACTGTAGGGCTGAGTGTGCGGAAGGCTCTGTGCACACTTGTCCTTCCTGAGAGGGGACATTTTGGGGCCAACTGGGTCGGGGTCGCGTGCCACCCCCCCACCTGAACCTCTCTCTTTGGCTGCCGCTCGGGAGGAGACACTGTAAGAATTGGAACTTTTGGTGTGGGCGAGATAGTATATTGTACCTGTGGTTGTACACAAAATAAAAGCACACACAAACCTTTACTCACTGTGTCTTGCTAGGACACTCCCAACGGCAATTGCGACTATATCGTCTAGTGGCTCAAAAATACATTACAAGGTGGCTGTTGAGTCCTCGCCTACCAGTAGGCGAGAACTCACCAGCCACCTGGTAATGTATTTTTGAGACACTAGACGGTATAGTCGCAATCAGGTACAATAAACGGAGAATCCAGACGTGCAGAGATCACGCTGACCCATAACCCTGATGAAATTGCCGGTAATTAAAACTAGGCAATGAAACATGTTTTTAATCAGAGTAGGCACACAGCAAAATTAAGCTTTTTCTCACTATTACTGCTCTACCTGGCAGGTGCACGATTGTCACATTGAAACAAGTTCACTACCTTCAATAATTTAGGAATGCATTAAAATACAAGGGTGGGTGTATGGGAATGCTCATGGTCCACCCATTGTAAGGTCAACCCTTCACAGTGTACCCAATGTTATTTTTTTTGTGTTAATATACAGAGTCACACAAGGTGAGGCAAATTGGTCCTCAAGTGGCTTTCCAATCCTAAATTGGATTTTGAAGTCTGAACCTAAACTTCTAAATGCTGTCCGCGAGATCATGAGACACTTGGATGAATTCTACTGCAATCTCTGAAAAGTGTGTACAGAAAATGGCTTTGAACTTCCTGCCATAGGAGAACTAAGACCATTCAATCCGAGCCAATGCCATAATGTTGCGTCTTGACTGGGCTGAAGAAAAAGGTTTCTTGTGCAAGGAGCTTCTCTGCAGCAGCAAATCTTTTTCAGCTGGTCCTCTGTGAGAAGTTATGCACGCCCCATGTTTTCAGACTCATCATCAGATAGAACCTTTAGCCTTGTCAGATGGATAATTGTGACCTCTGAGAAAAAAAAGACTTATGGATGGTTTTTAGATTGGCACCACCGTGGCAATGCCAAAGGACCACCTGCCAGATACACAATAACTATTAATCTTGCGTGTGGCCGGCTGTAAGGTATGGCAGTGTGGGAGGGGGAGGTGGTGTGGTGTCGTGCTCTCACACCATCAAACTCATAATCAGGCACTAAGTACAAACTTATAAATCTTGAACCGCCTAACAAAATTACTTTCTTGCACGCAAAATTCGAACAGCTCCTACCTGGGCCGTTTCCCTCCAAAACCAAGAGCTTCAGCAGGACGGCGTACTAAAAACAATCAGGCTTCAGGAAAACTTTATCAGGTATGGTCTGCAACCTTAGCACAGACAAGGATCTCCACTTTCATTTCTAAGTCGTGAGGTAAAACCTTCAACCTGACTTAACCTATTGATATATCTGACTGCATTTTATCTCAGTAAACCTCAAATTACACCTAGGTCCAGGTCCTCCAAGAACAGTGAATTATTCTTGACACACTTTCTTTTGAAAATATAATATCTCAGGTTCCCCTTATTGGTATTTAATTATTTTGAAGTAAATCTATTTATTCAATTTTAAATTATTTTTTCAAATTGAAGTTAGATTATTAGTGTGTTGTGTTTTAAACGGGAATATTGCATTCCGAACTCCTCCATCAAAATGAGGCGATCGGAAAGAAATCGAACCGACCCATTATGATGCGGCTCGCCTTCCGAGCCATATCGTAATGTGCCCCCTAGTGTCATGACTATGGTGTTGTTGACCCTCAGACTATATGCTAGTCAATAAAGTGACACATATTACATTGTGGAACTTGACACAAACTTGTGCACCCAAAACGTTTTGATAGCAGTGTCACCTAACTGGTGATGCATGTGATAGATGGGTGTGGGTGTCAATAAAGCCACTAAGGAACGGTAGCTAAATTCTGTGTTCAGCAGAGCACTACAATAACAAAGATACTAATATGTGATTTATCCTGTTTCATTGGATGACCTACATTTCCAAGTCTACCATAGATGTTGTGAACCTTGTTGCAGTGTTTCTCACCCATAGACAGCCATGACAGGAGAGTTTGCAGTGGCTGAGGTGGTGTGCGGCATCCGAGGCCTAGTGGGCAAGATGCTAGTGGAGCCTTCTGGACGGCAGCCGGAGCAGAGAACGAGGGGCGCGGCACCGCCACTGTGCTCCGAGGGCGGAAGCGCTGGCCGAGTGCAGAACTGACTCCTGGTCGATGGCCTGGCTTGCGTGTTGTGGCAGCAATGGTGTATATGTGACCAGGAGGTCCCCAGTGGTGACCCGATGATTGTTGTTGATCATCTCCCCTCCACCCAGCTTCTACATTGATTCTAGAGGTCAGATCAGGACGCAGGGATGTGGTGTACCGCAGACTAACCGGGGGTCGGAGTCAAGTGAATTGCCTGCTGGGGTCCGAACAGCCTGTGGGGGGCCATTGGGACTGCGCCGGGCCCAATTGTAGGGCTGTGGGCCGGCTCACGTTACTCTGCTTACCGGCGGATGTAGCATTGGGGCCTGTAGCATAGGTACTGGCACGGGAGGTGTTGGGATCCACAAGGCATATATATATACTCAGTGGAGGGACACTGTGACCCTTTTTATGTACAATAGTGTTACGGCTTGAGCCCTGGTATGTATTGCCCATGACTGCAGGGGAAGAGTGCCATTGGAAGCACTGGGGAGCGGAGCCGAGCACAGGGCCCTTAGCTGATGTGAGGTAAAAAGAGCCCTGTGCAGCAGTGAACAGCCCTACATGGACATTTGTGGTTCTTGTGGCAGTGGCAAATAGTGGACCTACGGCATGAAGGCCGGCTTGTGATTGCTGGACACCATATATGCTACTGACTTTTACCAAGCAAGGAGCCAGGCCTAGGCTTCATGCACAATGTGGAACCCAATGCGGGGTGTGAGATATACTCCCCAGGTCGGCTGGAGGCAGCGCTTGAGTTTGCAGGGTGAAACAGAGTAGGGGGGACACAACTATCTGCGGAAGCAGGCGGGTTAGCACTCACTGCGTGGGCTCCAATGTCATGCTTCTAAGACAGGATCTGTGGAATGCAGTGGAGCGCATTACTGAGACCGAGATCAGGGTCCAGAGAGTGGAGGATTTGATCGCTACCTTGCAGAAAAAAGTTGCGTCACGATCACCAGGGTTCTGCCCTCGTGGGTGAAAGACACGGAGGGCAGGGCTAGGAGTAAAAACCAACGCTTTGTGGGATTCCACGAAGAATGTGAATGGGGGACTCACCAAGCCAGGTCGCCGCTGCCGTGAGGGAAACGGCTTCATTCACTGCACCCGGCCCTGCTCGTCGGACCCCCGCTGTTGCCATCATCGAAAAGGGAGCCGGCCGTCACCAGGACTACTGCTCACAGGGTGCCCTGCTGGTAGCTGTTTGAGGGGGTCAGCAGAGGGCGCCGAAGGGGCTGAAAGCCAACGTTGCTCTCCCGCAGGGCGGGCCTGTCTGCGCCCATTCGAGCTAGGTAGAGGCAGGGCTGGGCCTGGTCCCTTTCATCTTTCGTTTGCCTTGGAGCACAACCCACGAGGTAATGTCTGTTTCAATTTAGTGACTGATATAAGTTCCTTGGTTGCCATCTATATTTGATTCGAAATGCTACCTTGCGCTTGTGCCACAGTGCTCTTTGACTTTTATTCTTAGTACATTGTGTGATAAAAAAAACCTATAAGGTCTACCCAAACCAAAAATGGGCAAAAGGAAAGCAATGGAGGGAGCTGGGGGATGTAATGGGATGCCAATAGAACAAAGGAAGAAAAAGAGACAGAGGAAACTCCTAATAAATGCTGGTGCTAACTGTGTGATGAATAGGATACACAACTTAATACGAGAATGTGAACAAATCCTAGTTAATGAGCCTAGTACTCCTGTCAATAAACACCCCCATTAAGAGCCCTGTAGTCCCCCCCCAAAAAGCGGTATTTCCATCAATTTTTAATACATCAAATCGGGGAAAAAAGGGAGGCTTTGAGTCTGTCCCAGCCTGAAGGGAATCCCCCTGAGCATGAGTCTTTGATCGCCCAAGAAGAGAGTAGGCTGCCAAATCAGGTGGGCTTTATTGCCCAATGTTCTAACAGATTTGCCTCCCTTGATACGATAAGTGTACACTCTCACTCGATATTAACACCATTATTGCCTGATACACCCGAGAAGGTGCAAAGTTTCACATGTAATAAATATATTGGGGACCCAGTAGCAGTTATAAAGGTACTTGGAGGGGAGATCGAAAAGATGAAAAGCATGTTCACCGAGCTCTGTGTAACAGTCAACTCTACACTTAACCTTAAAACAAATATAAGTCAAGTCGGATTGGTCCCCCATGCAGCTCAGGAAAGCACATGCAGCCAAGTGGGCCCAAGCTCAAACATTACAGACGCTGCGAGGTTTATGTTCGAATCACTCAGGGGGAAAGGAGGCTCACTACAGCACATACTTAATAGACACGTTTATACCAAAGACAGTGCAGATAGATCCTATCTCCTAGTAAACAAACAAGTACCACCGGGCATACACAATAGAACTCATACTCCGTCAGTTCCTCTAACAAACTCAGGCCGTAGAAATTGTGAGAACCAAAACACACCTACAAATATATTTTTCATAGTTAATGTCCCCAAACTCACTGAGACTAGAAGCCCTAAAAATGGCGAATCACTGATTAATAAATCAATCCACTAGATTCGTCATGTACGAGGGTGTCGTTCCATCATTAGGGAGGACATAACTAAAGGAAGAAGATGTATAATCCCCAATACGGCATTAGATGGTATTGAATTAACACTGGTAGATGCTAGTCTGGCTGAAAACATGGTAGCATTAGAGTATAGAACGTCCTCCCCTGATTCATCCCATATACAATTAAGGCGCCGTCCCATTCTAACTGCAACTGTAAGTGGTGGGGTAAAGGAACATGCTGTAGGAACTGAAGGTCCTAGGTCAAACTTGGACGCTAATGATTGACTCTATCAGAATCCACCTGAAGAAGGGGAGAGGAGTCGCAAATCTTTCTGTCGCAGCACCCCTTCTCTGACCAACCAAGGGCTACCTTTGGCGCCTCCCATTCTTATTCCACAAGAAAATGTTACACATAAGGAAACCTCAAGGCTCACTTCCGTTGATCAAACCCACTTAAACATCCTCTCCTGGAACATAGCTGGGTTAAAGAAAAATATGACAGTTCCCTTGTGGAACAAGTTTGTAGAAACTCATGGTATATGTTTATTCCAGGAGACCTGGAGTGTAACTGCACTGTATAAATCCGGCTACAGTACATTCCATATCCCGGCAGTGTCTACGGGAAAGGGCAGGCCTTCCGGAGGACTAACAGCTTGGATCAGATTAGATCTGGGCTGCTCAGCCCTCCTACATGACACCGGAAGTTCCGACATTATGTTGCTTACAAGGAGATCTATTGGAGCTCTTTAATGTCTATATAAGAGGGACAGTAAATGGCAAGTCCTCGACCATCTTAACACAGCTAGAAAATCAAATAAACAAGTGCCCCCATCTGCAAAAATCATTGTGGCCAGCGAGTTTAACTGCACATTCGAGCCACTTAGCATTGAAGATCTACTGCATTTTACCACCAGTAAAAAGATGGTCTGAGATTGTAATCCAAGTTAGTGCTATAATACTAGAATATGGCATAAAAGCAACAAATGGCAGAACCCTATCCGACATCAGGGGGAAAAATACTTACAATAAAATTGCATGCCCTTACCGCAATGATTATATCTTGGTCGACTTGCGCCTCTGGGCCGATGTCATTGACATGGAAGTGGGCCTAACTATTCACAGTGACCACAACACTCTAATGTTAAAATTAAAGAATAAATGGGCCCCTCACAACAATAAATATAATACCATTGGGAATTACCTCATCTGCACAAAGGAGTTGATTCTCTCTAATTGTGGTAGGCGTCGAAGATGGCCCAAGGTTGCAGAAGAGGACCAAAAACTAAAGAACATCTCCTCAATATTATTGTCAAAGACAGCCGAACTCGAGGCAGCTTCAGATAACGTCCTTGCATGTGGCTTTGAAAAATATAAGCACGCAATTGGCCAAAGGCGGGTGCATGTCCAACTTTTTATGTAAATGTTCACTCCCACGGCATTCATCTGTCAGGAGCAAGCAGCGGCACGCAGGGTACCAGCTGAATTCCTCTTCATTGGTCATTAAACATAGAACGGTCGAGTTCACTTTCGCAACGTGGCTTGTCTTGCATTGCTTCAAAAGCAGAACCAACCCCCAACAAAGCATCGAGCAGCGCTCATGACGCATCTTCATTTATTTATTATCAGGAACCACATGTTTTTTATACACAGCATTGAGCAGTGCTTGCTGTGCGCTTTTATTTATTGATTGCGGTCATGGATGTGTGCCTGCAACAAATGCCTCCCTGTTCGCTTTGTGTGCTCTCCACTGTAAGCCACTATCATGATGTTTATTAAAAGCAAGGTGGCTGCACGCGCTACCAGCACCTGGATGGTGCTCAATCCTCCACAAACACAGGACAAGCTCTGTCTGAGCTCCAGCATCATTGTTTTTAACTGCTCTTTGGCTCAAAAGCAGACCCCTCCTACCTAATACACAACATCGAGCAGCGCTATTGTGCACCGTTATTTTATTAATGACGCCTGTATGTTAAATTTTTTTCATGACTTGCCTCCAAATCACACCTCTCCCACCTCCAACAGAGCATGGGCATGCACAGCTGCATTTTCACTTTGAATTTGACTACTTGCAATCAATCAATCAATCAGGGGTTTGTTAAAGCTCGACTACTCACCTGTAAGGGTCTCAAGGCGCTAGGGGTGGGGGGGGTGCAGGTTCCATTCCATCAAGGAGGGGGTCTGTTGAAGAGCCAGGTTTTGAGGTTTCTCCGCGAAGATGGGGAGCAATGTTGTCTGTCTGAGGTGCAGCGGAAGGACGTTCCATGCTTTGGCAGCGAGGAAGGAATCTCTGCGCACAGGCGCATTATGCATATCACTGGCTAGTCCCGACCCCCTTCATGCCTCAGCTGGCGGTAGAGGACTGGATCGTGCACCCCATTCCACTTAATGGCCTGCTCTTTTGCGCGGCGTCACTAATACAGACACCGAACACTTTGGTCTCCTGCATGCTGGATGCATGGCGCCGCATAGCCAAGAGGATGTCCTGCTGCCTACCATACTCCCCCAGAATGCCGTTGACGTTTCACCCTTCCCTCGCGCTACTACAGGAGCGATGGTTCCGAATGCTCTGTGAGCGACTACGGATCACCTCGTGGGGCGATCTATTTGCGAACGGAGAATTCAAACCTGCAGAGACGTTCTTCGCCTCCCAGGATCGCACCCCGCTGGATGCTTTTTACTATTTACGCCTCCGCCAGGGGATGAGGGACATCCTACCTATGTTCCCTGAGGAGCCCGAGATTTTTCTTCCACTCCACTTTCTGCTATTCTCACAGGACGGGGCTCACCTAGTTGCTGGCCTTTATCGCCGGCTCCGATCTGTCGCCACAGTGCCGGATGCGAGAGCTCAGGCCTGTTGGAATGCTGATCTGGCCGCGGACCTTACCGACGACCAGTGGCAATACTGCTGTGCCTTAACGGCTCGAATATCAGCCAGTAGTAGATTCAAAATAATACACTACAAATTCTTGCACCAACTGTATTACACCCCAGTAAAAAAACACAGATTTCGCCTAGCCGACAACGACAGGTGTGAGCGCTGCCACGTCGAACGCGCAGGTTTTCTACACCTGGCATGGGAATGCCCCCCTGTTCATTTATACTGGCAGCAGGTAACAGACGCTCTTACAGCCATGACTGGGGAAACCATCGCTGCGGAGCCGCTTCTTGCACTACTCGGGCACACGCCTCATATTCCTAAATCCTGCAGGAAATTCGTAGATATTGCACTGCTTTTGGCGAAACGACGGGTAGCTTGTCGCTGGGGTAGAGGCAGAGCCCCTAAATTCAAGGATTGGTTGGCAGACATTACTTATTGTCAGGAACAACACACCACTTTTGCTGATCTGTTACCGATCCCTAGCCGACCCAATGATATATGGAGTCCATTGGTAGGCTATTTGCTTGCCCAGTCGGATGACGACGAACCTCCAGAGGAGGGAACTACTAGTGACTAGCTTCATTTAGAGCACTTACTCCCACAGACCACTGCCCACTAACGCTTACACCACTCCCCACTTATCGCTCTACCACGCTGCCCTACACGTTGCCCTGTCGGCCATATACCTGCATGTCACCTCCCTCGCATATTATCCACTGACACTACATACGCAGATGTTGCTGCCGGACCCTCGTTTGTCCTGTACGTCCTACTGCTCTGACAAATCCACTCACCCCTAACATCAGACTCGTCATTACACAATGGCACCACACTTCACCCTTTTTCTCCAGATGACTATACTCCACCGTAATTATTAATGTGTCAAGGCATAGCATTGAAAGACTTTTTGATATGTAATGCTACCCTGCTGTTCCAGAATTCCACTCCAGAGTGTGTCCATGAGACCTCACATTGTTGTTTAAAGTTGGAAACTGTTAGAAAAGGGAAAAAAACCTTGTTCTGCTGCACCACATTCTCAGACTCATGTCTCGTTGCACTGGATGTTAGACACTCACTGTATGCTGCTCTGTTATGCTACCGGGCCCCCGGGATGCCGGTTCCACAGCTGTGTCATACCTGTTATAACTTCATCATAGTGCTTGCTCATCACGCTGCCAGCCTCCGGGTTGTAGGCACACGAAGCAGTGTACTGTCTATTTTATTCAATAAAGCAGTTTGAACACCCAAAAAAAACCCACAAAAAAACATACAAGTAACATTTTGGCAGAATTTATAAAGAAAGAGTTTGTGAGAAGCATACATTTATGGGCTGGTATCAGAGTGAAACAGAGGGAGGGTTATCTGTTTATAAAGCATTGAACTCAAGAGGAGGGATCACCATAATTTTTCCATGATGAATAGGCCTTTGGCTCACAGAAATTCCAGTAACACAGATGGCTCACTGGCAGTTCACAGCAGCTATTCGACCAGTTAAATCCCCAGCTGGGGAAAATCGTTTTTTTATTTTTATTTTTATTTATTTTCTAAATTCCACAAATGAAAGCTGTGGCTTTGTAAATCACCCCCTAGCAGTATTTTGGAGAACTATGGCCCCCGTAGTCCGAGTGCATTTCCAGCATCTAATCCAAACACCATAGAAATAGAGAAGGGACTGACATCATTTTCCAATGACAAGTAAGCTTTTAACTGGAGAAACTGTAGCTTCATAGATGGCTCACTGGAACTTCACGGTAGCTATGAGTGCTTTTAGACCAGGGTACAATTCCCAGCTGGGGAAAATCATTTTTTTTTTTTTTTCTAAATTCCACAAATGAAAGCTGTGGCTTTGTAAATCACCCCCTAGCAGTTTTTTGGAGAACTATGGCCCCCGTAGTCCTAGTGCATTTCCAGCATCTAAACCAAACACCATAGAAATAGAGAAGGGACTGACATCATTTTCCAATGACAATTAAGCTTTTAACAGGGGAAAATTCCAGTTAGATGGCTCACTAGAACTTCACAGTAGCTATGAGTGCCTTAAGACCAGAGTTCAATCCACATCTAGGGTAAATTGTTTTTTATTTATTTTTTTAATTTATGTTCTAAATTCCACAAATGAAAGATTACCTTTTGTAAATCACCCCTAGCAGTGTCTGTGAGATTTGTGTCCTTTTAAGTCAAGCCAGTGCATGTCAGAGATTTGTGACATGCACTGGCACGTGGAAGGGGAGGCAGGTTTGCTATGAAATAAATCCCTTAATTTGTGGAATGAGACTTTGGGAATGGTTGTGTAAGAAAACTAAATGCATGGGCCAAGTGCCAGAATGGGAGGTAGGAAGGGCTCTTTGTTTATAAATAACGAAAATCAAGTGTACATTTGTGGCATGCTGTAAGAAAACCAGCCTGGAAAGAGAAAAAGGACATCACCCTTTTTGAAAGACACAAAGGCTTTGGGCTGAGATAATGTATGCAGAACAGATGGTACAGGGGCAGTTACATGGTCTGTGAGTACTTAGACAAGAGTTCAAACCCCACCTGGGGAAAGTCTATTTTTATATATTTTTTCTTTTTTTAAAGAATGTATTTATTTTAGCAGAGTGAAAGATAGTCATTTGGAAATCCTCAAATGATAATCATAAAAGACCATGTAAAAATCTTTGGCATATGTCACATCAGCTGTGGCATATGCCACATGACAGAGTGACACGTGTCACATGCCAGGAATGGGTTCCAACCCTTACTGCCATAGTGTGAGCTCAACAACTGTTTATTACACGTGTGTGTGGTGTGGTGTTAATACAAATGGGTGTGGGGAGTGACTGCGGTCCGCAGGGCATAGTTACCCCGCCAAAATATCATAGGGGTTACTCTTTGTCCTGGCTGCTTCCTTCATATGGAGGGAGCGTCATTCCAACCCCTCGAACTGGCATAATAAATTTGGCGCTTTGCGGGGTTGGAGCCAGGAAGATAGAGGGAAGGCTACTATGCTGTTTACCTCGAGTCTTCCCCCCCCCCCTCCCCCCTGCAGCTCCGCTGTGTTGCTGCTGCTGTTGCCGTGTGCACGGCATTGTGCAGGTATCTTGGAAGGGGGCTTGTAATGACCCGTATTAACCCTTTTTGTGATGGGCTATAATGCTTTAGTTATGCCTAGGAAGCATCACTTATCTACATTGAAACCGTGGGAGGGTGGAATAGCAATTTGCAGCGGTAAACTGTTCTTTCTGTTCTGAATAGGAAGCTGTTTTGTTTACAATCTACAAGTCTTGGAAGCGTGCAGATAGCTCGGGTTTTTAAGAGTAAATGCACTTTTCATGGAAAAGCTCCCGAAATATCATGGAAAAGCACTGCACGTTTGGTTGACATAGGGATATTAGGCTGCATTCATTTGAAGGCACCTCCCCTCCCTAGGAAGCTTAATGATGTGGGGCGGGCTGGTGAGATCACAGATCGCTCGTTATTGCCAAAATAGCCCGATTATTCCACTGCAGTGGCGAGTAAAACTTTTAAAATGGTTTTTTCGAAGTGTGTTACATACTTTTAACCTCTGCTTATTTAATGTACTGACACACTCGGTTTAACTTTTAGCTCAAAGTGTTTGTTGGTGATTATTTGTCCACATGTGGGTCGCAGAGGAGGGCTGGGTATTTCAGAGAATACCGACAAGAACAGCTTTGTGCGAAGTTTTTTCTTTGAATAAACTGTAAAGGGTGCCAGTCTGCACATGTTTCGTAAATGACAATCAGCACGGGGGTGATATAATAGGCAGCATGACTGGGAAGTGCTGAGTGGGCCATAAGTCTTGTTAGACCTTTAGCTTGTGCAGGTTAGCTGGAAATGTTTCCTCAGAATACAATTTGATGTTGGGGACAAAGCCAGGAGTGGCTCAAGGTGTCGCAGGTGACACGAGGCCTCTACCTCTATTCTCGTGAGTAAGGAACCCCATGCTTGCACTGAGAAGCGGAAACTCTTCCCTTGCACGAGTGAAACTGGTCTGCAGATTGGCTAAAATTTTGACCAAAGATATGTCACACAATATATATTTCAGATTACAACGGTCAAGGCAGCTGTCCTGTAAATATCCGAAGCATCTTGCTTCTTAGTTCAGCGTTAGGAGAAAGAAAGAGCAGGTATGAATTCCACCATGACCTAGTCCAAGAAGGGTTTGGATGTGGAATGTGCGGTATGCACACTCACACCTTTAGCAATTTCCGGGTTGTCGGTGCAAAGACCCACTAGTGAAGTCATTATGACCTGGCCTTCGCTTGCTTATTGGTGCCAGTAAAGCAGTTTCCTTAACTGATAACAGGAAAACCAACTGTGACGTTGCCCGATTAGTCAAATCAGACAGGTGACCAATTTATTTAGGGACTCAAACTGTAAAAAGTTTAGTAGTCTGCCTTTTTGCACATTTTGTAGAAGCTTATCTCATACTGTGTGTAACCCACACATTTTATTACAGTTGTATTGCCTATGCTTTGCTGCGTGTAATACAATTTTTAACACATTACATATGTCCTCAGTGCTTACTGTCATAGGATGGAACCCAATAGCACAATAACTACACATTGCATCAGTCGGGATTCAAGTAAGAAAAGGGGGGGCTGATCTTAGGCCATTGTTTTGAAAGTACGGGAATTGAGACTGAGAAGTAGATTTTCCATAAACAGCGGCAACTATGCTGAGCACAGACGTCAACTACGTTCTGTTGCAACTCAGGGCAGAAAGCTAAAATATTGAGATCCTGTAGCGCTTTAGTAGGTATACCACCGTGATTATATTAAATTGAGTCAGGGAGACCATTTAAATGTTAAGTTCCCCGCCTTTCTCATACGGGTGCAAGGAGGTTGGGCAGATATATGCTATGAATTCGATATATGGGTTAGGGACGGTCATTTAGGGCCCCCTCTTCCTTTCTCATCAGTATGGAATAGCATTCTGCCGTGGAGTGTGTTTAGTTGGATTTTAGAAACAAATCTTCTCTTCTGAACTTTAGGCATTAATGAATGCGGCTAATCTTAGGTGACTATGACTTCCAGGGTTTGGCCACTGGGACCAAAAAGGGAGTCCTCAAGTGTATTTTTTATTGAAACCTGAGTGAGAGTCCGAGGGGTTTGCCACTCTTGTTGTCGGCATTGCTTATGTCTTGTTTGTAGTGTTCCGCCTTTCTCCTGGAGATGATTTTTAGGTGGTTCAAAAGGCCTTAAACATTGATCTAGCCAGATCAGGGAGCACCATTCTAAACGACCTTTATTGTTGATAGGTTAAAGGCAACCTTATTAGAAAGCTATCCTAGTGGTAGCTGTGGAGAGCAGACGTCAGGCGAAGGCTTGTAGGGAGGTAAAGCAGCTTGTTTTACCAGTCAAATTCTCACGAGTGAGGAAATGAAAGTTAAACCACACCAGGTGGATGTATATATAGGTATTTTATTCTAAACACATCCCTCTGGTCCCTTTAGGAGGCTATGAGGCAAAGAATTACAGTCAGTAAATTTTTTAACACGCATTAACTTAGCACAGTATACGTTGTGCCCTAGGGGCGTACCAAACCTTATATATAAAGAAAATGGTATACGGACCACGGTAGGCATGCTGACGGGGCTTGCAGCCTTTAGAACGGTGGGGGCCAACAGGAAGCACTCAAGGTAGTGACACATGGGGACCCACGCGAAGGAAAAGCCTTTATCTCACAGGTCATCTCAGGGAATACAACCGATCTGATAGTTTCAGCAAGCGTGGAACTTCCCCACGCTAACGACCGACTACTTGGGGTCCTGATAATCCTACACACCCTGATGTCACACCTAAAAGGTGCCCAAGAGCCTAGTTGCGGCATCACATAGTTCTGGGGATGCATGTGATCATGTCCAGTTGGCTAGGATGATATTTACCAGAAGCCAAAGTGGCGAGCGAAAAAGGCTCTTGTGCCAGCTTGCAGCCTGGCATAGTTAGGGCTGTGCTAATCCTTTTAGCTAAAGACTTTGATGCTGCACTGTTAAGTAGTCTGTCTTGTTTTTACACATAGATCCTATGCATAAAAACGTGGGTAGAAAATCAGGATTAAGAGGCGATGACCTCGCCTGCAGCACAACTTTCTTGTAATAACAATGAATGTGAAAATAGGAAGCCAATTTTACAGCCTAGCATGGTTAGGGCGGTGCTGATCCTATGCTTAACGACCTAGATGCTGCACCGGCAAACAGACTGCCCTTTTCAAACCTAGACCTTATGGCCTAAAGACGTGGGTGGAAAACCAGGAATAGGAGGTGATGTCCTGGTCTACAGCAGAATGTTAGTAGCCATAAATGTGCCGTGGCACTGCCACTGGGTCACTGTACTGCACACGGGATATTATTCTCTAATAAAGGTCATTCTACAGGGCACTCTCCGTAACACTAATTCAATCACAATACATGGGACACAAACTGAGGCTATGCCTAACATTTACTGTCGAAGTGTTAATGAGTAGTCATCTGGCGCTAATCTTATCTAAAACTTAGCAAGTGATGGTAATGTAAGACTAGCACGTGTACAGCAGTTATCGCCAGAAACACTAATGGTTTGTGTTTATCTTTTCCATTTATGTATGACCGGGTCCATGGTGGATACCTGGAGTGCTCCACATCACAACAGCTGCAGCAGGTGGACAGCCCAAGGGATGCTGACGTCAGGTAGAGGATGGCAAGCAACAACGCAAGTGTGATGGGCGAGCGATCAAAGACACAGGAGGTGCCAGCACAGGGTTGGTTGTTTTTTGGTGTGTAAACCCTGGATTGGGCTGGCCGCAGTAATGTTGCGGGATGTTGCGTCACATACAAATGGCAGTGTTTTCCTTAACAGGAAATTGGTTTTCTACAGTAACGGCGCCTGCGCTCGCAGGGCCACCAGTGTCAGCATGGTATATGCATACGGTTACCAATTGGTAGGGCCAACGATAGGGATGGGGCAGTGCACAAGGGTGTGCATTGCTAGTCTTGGCAACCCCAGGAATAAATAGGCCTATGCAACGCCTCATCACCCCTGGTCGGGAAGTGGGGATTTCCATAGTAAAGTAGTAGACATACACTTAACATTTCCCGGAGCGGAGTGGCCAGGTGTGGGGGGTTAGCAGACTTCGCGATACGACAGTGGGAGGTGTACACTGATAGTACCAGGATACCCCCGGTCACAGTAACTACAGGGACACCAAAGATGGGGTCTGTCCGTCCATAGTGGGGAAGGAGAGGTACCCGATAGGCACGCCCCCACCCTCAGTCATTATCTGACACGCGGGTAACAACGATTGGGGTTTTTAATTGGGCAAAAGGGGTTCTGGTGGAAGGGATAATCGCACTAGCAAGCTAGTTAGCAAAATATAAAACACAGACTGCACCATAGGGGGGCTCAGTTGTTTCCCAGACTGCAGGAAAAGGGGGGGTGGGCTTGGGGAGTGCGCAGAGTCACTCGGTGAAGAATCACTCGGTAAAGAGGATCAACACTTGGATTGAGAAATTATTTCATACACCTTAATTGCAGAATATCCCACAGGGGGTCATCTGAGAGGGACCATGTAGATTAACAGTCGGCTGATAATGAGGAGTTGACATTTATTAGAGGGGTTGTCTCTACTCACAGGGTGGGGGGTCCAGTGGACAGAGTCAGGGTATGCCCTATGGATAGGGAACAAACTAGCAGGGGTAGAGGGTTTGTTGGATTAGGAAGATATGACCTTTCAGTGTAGGCGGTTTGGGGGGGGCCAGATAGTCGGTCAACTATGCTGGCCTGTGGCGGTAAGGTCATAATCGGTGAGCAGCAATTTAAGGTCCTTAGGGGGGGGCGGTCCCATTCACGAAAGGGGCCGCCCAGCGGGAGGGGCCATTGGTCTCTCCCAGAACTTCAGGGGCAGGATATGATATCCATTACTTAGAAGGATGCGGGGGAGGGAGTTACGCTTTCCTCAGGCTGGTAGCCACCCCTCACAGACACTATGACGTCATCAAGGTGCGCGAGTGTACGGGCCCTCCTGTTATGGTTAAATGGAGTTCAGGGAGCGCACATGGGTGAAACGTGCCCTGGGTTGCGCGCGCACGTGGGCGAAACGTGCCCTGGGTTGCGCATGCGCATCTCGAACGTGAGAGCGTAGCTGTAAAAGGATCTGACACCGGCTAGCGACCTTGCCGTACGACTTAAATTATTAGAATGCATTTTTATTTTCAGGATGTTAGATTCGGTTAGGAAACACGCTGTACTAGATATTTGTTAAGGTTAGCCCATCATACCATGGCAAAAATGGATGTAAATCTAATGTTCTGAAATGTGCATTTAATAATTGTCTAAATGTTTATTTTATTAAAATTTTAATTTTGTTTTTATATTTTAATAAATACGGCCAGGGGGGGCCCTGACCCCCTGACTTCCAAAGACCCATGTGTTGAATGGTTGAATTAGGTAATGCTGTCAATATGTTAAGGAGGGGGGTGGCCGGTAGTCCCAGACCATGAAGATTTCCAGTAGTCAGACCTCTGATCTCTCTCAATAAAGATCATTAATCACCGAAGTTATCTTCACATTTTTATTGTTGCCTGAAAATTACTTTTCAAACAATATATCACTTACAAACACGACGGGCCACCCTAAGTCAGCGACCTTTGCTTGCTTGGTGCATGAAGATGCAAGACCATGTTTTTTTAACATTTGGTCTGATTACTATGTGAATGTAAATAACAATAAAGCAAACATGCAAACTGTGACTACATGCCTGCTTTTCTCAATATTTCACTTCAAATCTATGCAACTGTATTTGTTTACCAGGTGGTGATTTGTATAGGGTCAACGGAAAGTCCAGCAGGTCATCCCTGTCCCCCCCAGAATTTTAGTGTCTTCTACGCCCCTGCCCCAGAGTGATCAGCAATGTGCCTGGAGGTGGGGGCACCCTGGGTAAACACACCCTGCCGCGGTGCCCCCGTGCACACAGCGCCTCGTTACTCACACTCTTTCCATGCAGCGCTGGCAGCACCAGCGCCACGGGAAATGAGTCCGTTAGAAGAGCAGGAAAGGGGGGGTCCGAGGAGATGGGGGGGTCCGAGGAGGGGGGACCCAGAGTGTGCATGGGGGGGGCAGAGTGAGCATCAATGTGCCTGGAGGCGGGGGCCCCCTGGGTAAACACACCCTGCCGTGGTGCACCCGGCACACAGCGCCTCGTTCCCCTCACTTGCTCTTTCCATGCAGCGCTAGCAGCACCAGCGCCACCGCGGACATAAGTCCGTTAGAAGAGCAGGAAAGGGCAGGGTCTTTAGGGGGGGGGCAGAGTGAACAGGAGGGGGCCCCAGAGTGAACAGGAGGGGGCCCCAGAGTGAGCATCAATGTGCTTGGAGGTGGGGGCCCCCTGGGTGAAAATACCCCCCAGCGG
This sequence comes from Lissotriton helveticus, assembly GCF_964261635.1. Taxonomy (NCBI): domain Eukaryota; kingdom Metazoa; phylum Chordata; class Amphibia; order Caudata; family Salamandridae; genus Lissotriton; species Lissotriton helveticus. The sequence continues at coordinate 1,940,908 of NW_027611682.1, forward strand.
TGCACCCGTGCACACAGCGCCTCGTTCTCCACACTTGCTCTTTCCATGAAGCGCTAGCAGCGTAGGGTGACCAACTGACATAGGTGCAAATTCAGGACGGTGAGTGTAAAAATTAAGGACAAAGGAACTAAATTCAGGACAAAAATTCAGGACAAAAGGTCAAAATTCAGGACAAAAGTTCGGGGCAAAATGTACGTTTAACAGACACGTCAGAGGTCGTCGTGCAATAGTATATAAGTAAGTACATAAACAACCACCTAAGTACATATCTAAATAAGTTTATATTAGGTTGGGACAATCATGCACTTCACGTTTTTTCAGTATGGCCGCAGCTTGCTACCTTAGACGATTCAAAATTCGCATCTCGCTCCAGCAGGTACATTAGTCACCAGACAATGGTGAACCACACCTGAATAGGCCGCTTTTATTGTTGATTGAAAACTACTGGATATACAAGGAACTTTGCAGTGCCATCCCCCAGTAACAAAACCACCCTCTACCCCCTTTCCAGCCTCCCAGGGAAACATCCGATGCCCGGTCCGGCCAGCCCGGCCTTGCTACCACCCTCCAATGGTGCCCTTCAACTTCACTTAGACGGTCTCTCATATGTATTTAATTTCTTTTATAGTGCTGCTCATCCCAAGTATGTAGCGCAGGGTGTCGGAGTGTGTTACATCACACACACATTATATAGAGACAATGATTCATATTAACATGAAAGTCAATGCATAGGAAATGTTACTTAAGATAATGGGTGCTACAAGGTGTAATCATACTTTCATCCATCATTCAGTCTTTCACCATTCATTCTGTCCTTCCATCTGTGTACCCATCTACATCCAAACATATTCAACCATTTTCAAACCTATCCACCATATATCCTTCCATCCATCATTTCACTCATCCATCCCTCCATCCACCCTTCCACTCATCAATCCATTATTCATCTACCCACCCTTTCCCACCTACCCATCCATCCGTACAGTCATCCATACACTCTTCCACCCATCCATCTATTCACTCACCCATCCAGCCATTTACCCTTTTACCCATCCAGCCACCCATCCACTTACTCATCCATCCACCCAGTCACTTATCCTTCCACCCATTCACCCTATCAGTCATTCATCCTCCCTTTCTCTCTCCATCCCCTTTCACTTATCCACCCATCCATCTACTCATCCATTCATGAATCCATCCATTGATCCTATTACTCATCCATCCTTTCACTCATCCAGCCATCCGTTCTCTCATCCATCCACCCTTTCACTTCACTCATCTATCCATCCTTTTGTCCATCTACCCCCTTTCACTCTCTCACCAATCCTCACATCCACCCTTTCACTCATCTATCCATTCACCCTTTCACTTATCAATTCATCCATCCACCCATTCACTCACCCATCATCTACCCTTTCACTCACCCATCCATCCTTTCACTCATCCATCCATCCTTTCACACACCCATCCACCCTTTTACCCATCCATCTACCCTTCCAGCCATACATCCATCTATTTACCTTTTCTCTCATCCATCCTTCCACTCACTCATCCATTCATCCTTTCTTTCATTATCTATCCATTCACCCTTTCATTCATCCATTCAGCCTTTCAGTAATCCATCCAGCCATACACACATTCACTTATTTACTCACCCACCTTTTCACATTAGGAAGTGAGCCTTTGTCTGCAGAGTTGCAGATAGAAGAGGCCCATCAAGAACGTCACCTTGCTGTAGTTCCTAAAGCACAGGGTGGCTGCGGTGGGGGAGAATTCACTATGCCCCTACACATAGGCAGACTGAAAACGTAGAAGTCATGAGTCATGCATGATGCACAGTGCCAGGGTGTGAGGTGACTATGACATGGTGTTGTTACCAGGGCTTTAAGTGGTGTAAAAAAACTGGGGGGTCTCTTCAAAGGGGGTGTTTAATGTAATTAAGAGTGTGGTTTAAAACACCTAGGCTACAAATCTGCGCTTAGCATAGTGTTGCGCCTAACTGGTATTATGTTATTTCTGTCATTGCATTCATATATATATATAATACAGCAAGTATCATTACACCGACAACAAGCCAGGACTATTGGCTTTGTCAATGGTTGCTAGTTCCTTAAAATAAAAATAGCAGCGACCATGGCTTTGTTGAATATTATATTGAAAATACTTCAGTTCTAAAATGACCAGACAGTGAAAGAACGATAACCTGTTCTTTTTAACTTATTTTTCGGCTTCATTAAATAAACTGTTTTTTCATGTTGCAGCATTGGCGTTTTACCTATTTTCTAACAGATTGCCCTGCTGTACACCGAGGCTCGAGGAGGCCTCCACATGCTGTCACACCCCAGACTGCCCCATTGACATTCTGTATGTGGCAATTAGCCGGCATACAGAATGGCAATGGACAGGTGGGGCTGCTCTTGTGCTCCAGGAGGAGTGCGAGGTGCCAGCATCAAGAGGGGAGCAGCGCTGCTCCCTGTGATGGGCAAAATTACGGACAAAAGGCGTCCATAGTTAATCAAGGATGTGATCATCATCTTGATTGTTTCTACTCTGCCCCACCAGCTAATGTATTTGGGTGACCATGAGTTCAGTTTCTCTTTTACCGTTTTTAGGGTGACCTCCTCATTGTGATCCAGCGTTACCCTGAGATCCCTACCGAAGTGGAGGCCAAGGTATTTTAGGTGTTTCTTTTGCCATGCTAGCCCTGATAGGCCCAGGACTGCGCTAGTGGTGTGGACATTCATGGGTTTGCACTCAGATTTATCCCTGTTCAGTTTGTACCCCGAGACCTCCGCATACATCCCAATGGTGTTCATTAGTGCCGCTATTGATTCGGTAGGGTTCTTGGTTATGATCAGAATATCATCGGCATATGCTGCCAACTTCATCGTATTCCCCCCTATGCAGATGTCAGTATTATGCGATATCAGTATTGTTCCTGATCATGCCTTGGAGCGGCTCTAGTGCTATTAGGAACAGGGCTGGGGAGAGCGGACACCCCTGTCTCTAGTGTTAGTTGTTTGGATGTGCTACCGTTAACCACGACCCATGCTTTGGGTTCCTTGTAGAGGGCCATCACCATACTCCTGTAATTTTAAAATAATTCTTCCCCAGCCCGAACTTCTGCATACATAGGTCTAAGTAAGGGTAGGAGACTCTGTTGAAGGCTTTTTCTGCATCGAGTGCGATCATGACTGTGCGGTCAGTACTGTTGGATGTGGCGTTAATAAGATGGCAAAGAAGCCTTGTGTTGTCTTGGGCCAGTCTGTTCTTAATGTACCCTACCTGCGAGTTGTCGATTAGGTGGGGGAGGTGGTTATTGAGTCTGGTTGCTAGTATTTTTGCGTAGACTTTGCAGTCCACGTTGATTAGTGAGATCGGCCTGTAGTTTTGGGGGTACTGTGGGTCTTTCCCTTCTTTGGGTATTACTATGATGTTGGCCTCTGCCATTGTGTCTGTCATACAGCCTTTTTGCGCGCAGTACGAGAAGAGATGATGATCACGCCCTTGATTACCTACTTGATAGGGATGCTACCACTAACACTGACGGATGAGTTCCACAAACAGCTGGACAACATGATAAACACATTTTTATGGAAAGAAAAAAGACCCAGGATAAGCCTGCAGAAGCTAAGGCTGAACAAAAGCCTAGGGGGGCTAAACATTACAAACTTCAGAATATTCCAAACAGCATGCTTAGCGAAACAGCGAGCCCACTGGCTCATCCCTAACGAGGAATACACACTGGTGTGGCTAACACTGGAGAGGGCGATCATTGGCGGATTAGACCCCGTAGCCATGCTCACAGCAAACAAGCACCCAGAGAGCAAAAACATTATCCTCAAGAACACAAAGGCCGCCCTACTAAAAGTAGACACAAAGATGGAACAGACAATCAGGAACACTAGCTGCGAACCCATCTGGTTTAACTCTAAGGTCCAATACAAAGGGAAAACTCTAGAGAACAGCACCTGGTACGGGAAAGGAATCTCAACCCCAATACAACTCGAAGTGAACAAGACACCACTAACATTCGAAGCCCTAAAACAAGCCCATAATCTACCAACGGTTGAGTTCTATGAATTTCTCAAAATTAGAGCAGCCATCACAAAAGCAAACCTTGACAAAAAAATCCCCTCCACTATACAATACATGCGCAACCTGAACAAGATAGGCCACCAGACCTCGCACATATACAAACTCCTGAGCCACATCGAACCTCAACACCAAGGCAGTAGGGTTCTGGGAGACATTGCTCGCGAGACAACTGAGCGAGAGGGAAAAGTGCCGCCTGTGGCTTTCAGCATCCCAGAACAAGATCTCCCCCCAGGTGGCACAAACTAAATATTGGCTACTACACAGGGTCTACTGGACACCGGCCCGCCTAGCGGAGGTCGGAGTCAGAGACAACGACACCTGCTGGAACTGCCAAAAAGAAAGAGGCGACCTCAGCCACCTGATTTTCTACTGCACCAAAGTAAAGAATTTTTGGAGCAAGGTCAGGGACTTCATCACTAAGATAGCAGGGAGGGAAATACAACCAGGCTTTGCGGGGCTAGCCACTGCATTCATGGCCACAGATTTAGACTCCAAGGAGGACAGGGACCTGATAGACCTTCTCCTCACCACAGCAGTCAAGAAAAAACTGGCGAACTGGAAAGACACAGGGAAGGCGACCTTCAAAGGCTGGGTCAACTGGGTCACCTTCCTCAGAGGGGCGGACAACATAACGGCACTACATGCATCCAACCACACAGCAAGGGGCGAAATGTGGGCCTCGCTGGATAGACACTTGGAGACAAACAAACCCCCATAGAAGCCCCCATACTAGGCCCACCGAAGCCAAAAAGAGCCAGTAAAGAGCACTGGATCATCACCGCGGAGAACCATCAAACATCTTAACGCTCTGTCTCCCCCCCCCAACCTCCTCTCTTTCTTCTTTCCTCTTAGTGGGGGTACAACATTGTGACCGAGAACAATCTACACCGGCCAGCAATTCGAGAAGTGTTGACTTAATTAAGCCATACGAGCCACTACGCCTAATGTAACCCCGAAGGCGTCTGTACTCACCCTCACGCACCACTACTACTGTACTGTATGTATCTATATAATCTTCAATAAAATACTTTGAAATAAAAAAAAAGGCATCCGTAAAAGGGATCCACCCGGACAACGGACATGAGGTCCCAATTACGGACTGTCCGTGAAATTTACGGACGGTTGGTCACCCTATAGCAGCACCAGCGCCACCGCGGACATGAGTCCGTTAGAAGAGCAGGAAAAGGGGGGTCTTTCATCTCCTGTGGCGGTAGGTCAGGGGGTTCCTCAAGGCTCTATACTTGCACCCACATTGTTCAATCTCTATTTAGAACCACTCGGAAATCTCCTAAGTAAATCCGGGATCCACTATCATCTCTATGCAGACGACACTCAAATCTACCTCAAGGTTGCTTCCACTCACGATCTCTCTATCCTAAGTTCTACTCTCGACTCCATTCAAAACTGGATGTTTACTCATCAACTGATTCTGAATCCCTCCAAAACTGAATTCCTCCTCTTCTCCTCTTCAATCTCTCCTCCCCCGGTGCAATCATGGATGGATCAGTTGAATCTACTGAACACTAAACCCATCATTGCTGACAGCGCAAAATCCCTGGGTGTCATACTCGACAAAAAACTCAATCTAATCCCCCACATCAATTCCATTGCAAAGTCTGCTCGATACCATCTGCGCCTTCTTTGGGGAATCCGTCGCTTCTTCCCGGAGCAGGACCTTATAACCCTGGTGCAATCGCTGGTCCTCTCCTGACTGGACTACTGCAATTCTCTTCTGACTGGCCTCCCAAATCCCACCTGTCCCCCTTAAATCTGTTTTCCATTCAGCAGCTCGTTTCATTTATGGGGCCAAAAGAAGCGACCACATCACACCGATGTTATCCACCCTCCGCTGGCTTCCCATCGGGGCTTGAGCTATCTACAAGACTGCCTGCATCACCCACAAAGCCTTGCACTCCTCCTGTCGTCGCTACCTGCCGAATAAACTGAAACTCTCTGGAGGCTCTAGACCATCACGTAATGAGGAAAATCTACTGCTTGAACCTCCCACTTTCAAGAAGGAAAGAACGATGGCACAATCCTTTTCAGGCAACGCGGTGACAATCTGGAGCTCCGGACTACCGCCTCCTCCCAGGCCTTCAAAAGGGACCTCAAAGTTCTCCTCCTCCAAAGACACCTCCAAAAGTAATTCACGCCCTCTCTATTATCTGAAGGAAGACCTCCCTTTACTGAAAATTCTATTCTCCTTGACTATGGAAGTGTCTTTCCAGTGTGTTCTTGTGGTCAGAGTGTTTAACATTCACTGCTGTTTTATCCTTGCACCTGTGTTTGGTACTTTTTTTGTAACTTGCACACACCACTTTTCTCTTGTAACACACAGTATGCTACCGCTCACATTTTGTTTGCTGTTGATACTTGCACAAGTGCCACCATTGCCTACGTTACGTTTATTCTTGTGCCTGAGTGTCTAGCATATTTTTCAGTATTATACTTTGTTTTCTCTTGTAACCTGCACACTTGTCACTTTTTCCTCCTGTGCACTTTTTGCTACCTCAAGTATTATGTTTGCTCACAATTTTCACTTTTACCTCTTGTAACTTAAAGTCTGCTTTTGTAATCTGTTCATGTGTAATGTTCTCCTCATGTATCAGTTCTGTTCCTTTTATGAAGCGCTCTGACGCCTTCGGGTAAGGTCCGCGCTATATAAAAACGCATAAATAAAATAAATAAATAAAATAAAAGAGTGAACAGGAGGGGGCCCCAGAGTGAGCATCAGGAGGGGGGGCAGAGTGATCAGCAATGTGCCTGGAGGCGGGGGCACCCTGGGTAAACACACCCTGCCGCGGTACACCCGGCACACAGCGCCTCGTTACCCACACTGTTTCCATGCAGCGCTGCAGCACCAGCGCCACCGCGGACAGGAGTCTGTTAGAGGAGCAGGAAAGGGGGGGGGTCCGAGGAGAGGGGGGTCCGAGGAGGAGGCGGGGGGTCGTGTCGGACGGGGATCACCATTAGGCCCGAGCGCGTGGTCTCCTTTCAGAATCGTTCCTTGTGGCCCTTGTGTTTAGTGTGAAATCGGAACTGACACGAATGAGGGGGGAGGGGCACAAACTGCCAGCCCCACCCCGGCCCTCTGGGCCGCTCACCCAGCATGTGCAGCGCCTCGAAGCCGGGGGCGCGCCTGCAAGGAGCCTCTGCCTCTGGGGGCAGGCTCAGGACATGTCTGCAGGCAGCCTTTATGGGGTGCGCAGGCAGCCTTGGCAGCCTTGTATGGGGTGCGCAGGCAGACTTGGCAGCCTTTATGTGGTGCGCAGGCAGCCTTGGCAGCCTTTATGGGGTGCGCAGGCAGCCTTGGCAGCCTTGTATGCAGTGGTAGAAGTGGGCGGGATCGGAAGGGCACGGCGTGCCCCTACTTTTAAAAATTCTTTCAGTCCGTTCCCCTACTTCTGTCATTCAAAAAATCGTCCTGGGACGGCAAGAATAGTCCAACTTACAAAACGATTATTCTTTCATCTTCCAGGGGCTGCTCGCACTTCTCTGTTGAACTCGAGAGGCTGCAGCAGCCCCTCCCTGAGCTCACACAGACCGAGGGCGGCCCATCGTCACTCCGATTGAGGCTGATTAATCCTTTCGAATGACAATGCGCCGCCCTCTGCCTTTAGCATATCATGCTGAGTTGGTGATTACAGAGGAGCTTTCCCCAGACAGAGAGTACTGTCGGGAACTCGCCACCAACTCTGCGAAACCTGCATGATTATTTTTTGGTTAAGGTGGCAAGATGTCTTTGTAAGAAGTTTGTGAGGAAAACAAACGCATGAAAAATTGTGACTTGTGTTTTTAGGCCTTAATGTCCGTGCCAACTGATCTAGTTTAAACTTGATACTCCTTTGTCCAGCTCCTTGACGATGTCCATTCCTGCGAATGTCATGAAGCAACCAGGGCCAGAAACTGTAGATTCACAGCCACACCGTGGCTTCAGCATACTCTATAGTTTTTTCCGAACAATAATTCGGGGTTTTCCTGCACTGTGGCTAATTTAACAATCCAGGCTGTTCTGTAATGTGATGTTAGTCTCTTGGTGTTTTGTCGTGATACTTGCTTATCGACTTGTATGCTTTGTGTACTTTTGCTTATTCAGGGCCTGTCATTTTTAACAGACAGCTCTGAACGCGGCATTTGTGGATATACCCGTATTTTGCAGGACAAAATTGTTTGGGGTGTTGGGGAATGTTCTAGTCTGTAATGAACTGGGCATGTATTGCTCTGAACCAGAAAAGGCGACCAGAGCTCGTTTTGACCGAGTATCTCGGAGGTTCCCAGTTTTTTACAGCAAGTTGTGGTGGTTTGAAGCGATTGTGATTTTGCTTGAATGTTCTCTTGAGTGAATGTGCTTTAAAGGCATAAATTTTCGTGGAAACCCCTGCCTGTAAAGACCCGTGCTAAGGGAATCCTTTGCGCGCTGACCAAGTTACTTACATACATGAAGGTTGTTTACTTGCTGTCCCGTTAGTAGAAGTGATGGGGCGGGAGAGGTGACCGGGCAGGAGAGGCAACGGGGATGGAGAGGTGACGGGGCAGGAGAGGTGACGGGGCAAGAAAAGTGATGGGGCAGCAGAAGTGACGGGGCAGGAGCGGTAATTAGGCATGTGCAGGAGCGGTAACCGGGCAGGAGCGGTGAACAGACAGGAGCAGTGAACGGATAGGGGCAGTGAACGGATAGGGGCAGTGAATGGATAGGGACGTGAACGGATAGGGGCAGCGAACGGATAGGGCAGTGAACGGATAGGGGCAGCGAACGGATAGGGGGAGTGAACGGATAGGGGCAGCGAACGGATAGGGGCAGCGAACGGATAGGGCAGTGAACGGATAGGGGCAGCGAACGGATAGGGGGAGTGAACGGATAGGGGCAGCGAACGGATAGGGGCAGTGAACGGATAGGGGCAGTGAACGGATAGGGGCAGTGAACGGATAGGGGCAGTGAATGGATAGGGGCAGCGAACGGATAGGGGCAGTGAACGGATAGGGGCAGTGAACGGATAGGGGCAGTGAACGGATAGGGGAAGTGAATGGATAGGGCAATGAATGGATAGGGGCAGTGAACGGATAGGGGCAGTGAACGGATAGGGGCAGCGAACGGATAGGGGGAGTGAACGGATAGGGGCAGCGAACGGATAGGGCAGTGAATGGATAGGGGCAGTGAACGGATAGGGGCAGTGAATTGATAGGGGCAGTGAATGGATAGGGGCAGCGAACGGATAGGGCAGTGAACGGATAGGGGCAGTGAACGGATAGGGGCAGTGAACGGATAGGGGCAGTGAACGGATAGGGGCAGTGAATTGATAGGGGCAGTGAATGGATAGGGGCAGCGAACGGATAGGGCAGTGAACGGATAGGGGCAGCGAACGGATAGGGGGAGTGAACGTATAGGGGCAGCGAACGGATAGGGGCAGCGAACGGATAGGGCAGTGAACGGATAGGGGCAGCGAACGGATAGGGGGAGTGAACGGATAGGGGCAGCGAACGGATAGGGCAGTGAATGGATAGGGGCAGCGAACGGATAGGGGCAGTGAACGGATAGGGGCAGTGAACGGATAGGGGCAGTGAACGGATAGGGGAAGTGAATGGATAGGGCAATGAATGGATAGGGGCAGTGAACGGATAGGGGCAGTGAACGGATAGGGGCAGCGAACGGATAGGGCAGTGAATGGATAGGGGCAGTGAACGGATAGGGTCAGTGAATTGATAGGGGCAGTGAATGGATAGGGGCAGCGAACGGATAGGGCAGTGAACGGATAGGGCAGTGAACGGATAGGGGCAGTGAACGGATAGGGGCAGTGAACGGATAGGGGCAGTGAATTGATAGGGGCAGTGAATGGATAGGGGCAGCGAACGGATAGGGCAGTGAACGGATAGGGGCAGCGAACGGATAGGGGGAGTGAACGTATAGGGGCAGCGAACGGATAGGGGCAGCGAACGGATAGGGCAGTGAACGGATAGGGGCAGCGAACGGATAGGGGGAGTGAACGGATAGGGGCAGCGAACGGATAGGGCAGTGAATGGATAGGGGCAGCGAACGGATAGGGGCAGTGAACGGATAGGGGCAGTGAACGGATAGGGGCAGTGAACGGATAGGGGAAGTGAATGGATAGGGCAATGAATGGATAGGGGCAGTGAACGGATAGGGGCAGTGAACGGATAGGGGCAGCGAACGGATAGGGGGAGTGAACGGATAGGGGCAGCGAACGGATAGGGCAGTGAATGGATAGGGGCAGTGAATGGATAGGGGCAGTGAATGGATAGGGGCAGTGAACAGTTTGGGGCAGTGAACGGATAGGGGCAGTGAACGGATAGGGGCAGTGAATGGATAGGGCAGTGAATGGATAGGGGCAGTGAACGGATAGGGGCAGCGAACGGATAGGGCAGTGAATGGATAGGGGCAGTAAACGGATAGGGGCAGTGAACGGATAGGGGCAGTGAATGGATAGGGCAGTGAATGGATAGGGGCAGTGAACGGATAGGGGCAGTGAATGGATAGGGGCAGTGAACGGATAGGGGCAGTGAACGGATAGGGGCAGTGAATGGATAGGGGCAGTGAATGGATAGGGGCAGTGAACGGATAGGGGCAGTGAACGGATAGGGGCAGTGAACGGATAGGGGCAGTGAATGGATAGGGGCAGTGAATGGAAAGGGGCAGTGAATGGATAGGGGCAGTGAACGGATAGGGGCAGTGAATGGATAGGGGCAGTGAACGGATAGGGGCAGCGAACGGATAGAGCAGTGAATGGATAGGGGCAGTGAATGGATAGGGGCAGTGAACGGATAGGGGCAGTGAACGGATAGGGGCAGTGAACGGATAGGGGCAGTGAATGGATAGGGGCAGTGAATGGAAAGGGGCAGTGAATGGATAGGGGCAGTAAACGGATAGGGGCAGCGAACGGATAGAGCAGTGAATGGATAGGGGCAGTGAATGGATAGGGGCAGTGAACGGATAGGGAAAGTGAACGGATAGGGGCTGTGAATGGATAGCGGCAGTGAACGGATAGGGGCAGTGAATTGATAGGGGCAGTGAATGGATAGGGGCAGTGAACGGATAGGGGCAGTGAACGGATAGGGGCAGTGAACGGATAGGGGCAGTGAATGGATAGGGGCAGTGAACGGATAGGGGCAGTGAACGGATAGGGGCAGTGAACGGATAGGGGCAGTGAATGGATAGGGGTAGTGAATGGATAGGGGCAGTGAATGGATAGGGCAGTGAATGGATAGAGGCAGTGAATAGATAGGGGCAGTGAACGGATAGGGGCAGTGAATGGATAGGGGCAGTGAACGGATAGGGGCAGTGAATGGATAGGGGCAGTGAACGGATAGGGGAGGTGAATGGATAGGGGCAGTGAACGGATAGGGGAGGTGAATGGATAGGGGCAGTGAACGGATAGGGGCAGTGAATGGATAGGGGTAGTGAATGGATAGGGGCAGTGAATGGATAGGGGCAGTGAATGGATAGGGGCAGTGAACGGATAGGGGCAGTGAATGGATAGGCGCAGTGAACGGATAGGGGCAGTAAACGGATAGGGGCAGTGAACGGATAGGGCAGTGAATGGATAGGGGCAGTGAACGGATAGGGGCAGTGAATGGATAGGGGCAGTGAATGGATAGGGGCAGTGAACGGATAGGGGCAGTGAATGGATAGGGCAGTGAATGGATAGGGGCAGTGAATAGATAGGGCAGTGAACGGATAGGGGCAGTGAACGGATAGTGGCAGTGAACGGATAGGGGCAGTGAATGGATAGGGCAGTGAATGGATAGGGGCAGTGAATAGATAGGGCAGTGAGCGGATAGGGGCAGTGAATGGATAGGGGCAGTGAACGGATAGGGACAGTGAATGGATAGGGCAGTGAATGGATAGGGGCAGTGAATAGATAGGGCAGTGAACGGATAGGGGCAGTGAACGGATAGTGGCAGGAGAATGATGGGACAGGAGAAGTGATGGGGCAGGAGTGGTGATGGGGCAGGAGTGCTGACTGGACAGGAGCGGTGACGGGGCAGGGGAAATGACAGGGAAGGAGCGGTGACGGGGTAGAAGTGACTTGTACTTATGTTCCTTGCCTATTTATTTATATACTATTGCATGACATTCACTGATGTGTCTGCAAAGCATACCTGTTGTCCCGAATTTGTGTGCTGAATTTTGACTCCTTGTCCTGAATTTTTCACCATCCTGAATTTGCGCCCATGCCATTGTTCCTGCTTATATTTCACACGCTTTACATAAACCTATATTCCCTATGAGTATTTGCTTTTTCCTGAATTAAACCTCAAATAAACATTTCTATCCATTGTTTGAATTAAATAACGTTATAAGCTGTAACTGGTCAGTAAAAAAAGCTAAACGTACTAAAAATTGGTATGTTTTGCGATTTCTAGCCACACCCCTGACTCCGCCCACTGATCCAATCTTCTGTTATTCCCGCCCCCTGATTCTCCACCCACAGTTCCCCTACTTTTTATTCCCCACTTCGACCACTGCTTGTATGGGGTGCACAGGCAGCCTTGTATGGGGTGCACAGGCAGCCTTGTATGGGGTGCACAGGCAGCCTTGGCAGCCTTGTATGGGGAGCACAGGCAGCCTTGTATGGGGTGCACAGGCAGCCTTGTATGGGGTGCACAGGCAGCCTTGTGTGGGGTGCCAAGGGTGCACAGGCAGCCTTGTATGGGGTGCAAAGGCAGCCTTTATGGGGTGCGCAGGCAGCCTTGTATGGGGTGCACAGGCAGCCTTGTGTGGGGTGCACAGGCAGCCTTGTATGGGGTGCACAGGCAGCCTTGGCAGCCTTGTATGGGGAGCACAGGCAGCCTTGTATGGGGTGCACAGGCAGCCTTGCATGGGGTGCACAGGCAGCCTTGTGTGGGGTGCCAAGGGTGCACAGGCAGCCTTGTATGGGGTGCAAAGGCAGCCTTTATGGGGTGCGCAGGCAGCCTTGTATGGGGTGCACAGGCAGCCTTGTATGGGGTGCACAGGCAGCCTTGTATGGGGTGCACAGGCAGCCTTGTATGGGGTGCACAGGCAGCCTTGTATGGGGTGCACAGGCAGCCTTTATGGGTGCGCACTCACAGGCAGCCTTGTATGGGGGGCACAGGCAGCCTTGTATGGGGTGCACAGGCAGCCTTGTATGGGGTGCACAGGCAGCCTTGTATGGGGTGCATAGGCAGCCTTGGCAGCCTTGTATGGGGTGCACAGGCAGCCTTGTATGGGGTGCACAGGCAGCCTTGTATGGGGTGCACAGGCAGCCTTTATGGGGTGCACAGGCAGCCTTCGATGGGGTGCACAGGCAGCCTTGTATGGGGTGGACAGGCAGCCTTTATGGGGTGCACAGGCAGCCTTGGCAGCCTTGTGTGAGGTGCACAGGCAGCCTTGTATGGGGTGCACAGTCAGCCTTGTATGGGGTGGACAGGCAGCCTTTATGGGGTGCACAGGCAGCCTTGGCAGCCTTGTGTGAGGTGCACAGGCAGCCTTGTATGGGGTGCACAGGCAGCCTTGTATGGGGTGGACAGGCAGCCTTTATGGGGTGCACAGGCAGCCTTGGCAGCCTTGTGTGGGGTGCACAGGCAGCCTTGTATGGGGTGCACAGGCAGCCTTTATGGGGTGCACAGGCAGCCTTTATGGGGTGCACATGCAGCCTTGGCAGCCTTGTATGGGGTGCACAGGCAGCCTTGTATGGGGTGGACAGGCAGCCTTGTATGGGGTGGACAGGCAGCCTTGTATGGGGTGGACAGGCAGCCTTGTATGGGGTGGACAGGCAGCCTTGTATGGGGTGGACAGGCAGCCTTTATGGGGTGCACAGGCAGCCTTGGCAGCCTTGTGTGAGGTGCACAGGCAGCCTTGTATGGGGTGCACAGGCAGCCTTGTATGGGGTGGACAGGCAGCCTTTATGGGGTGCACAGGCAGCCTTGGCAGCCTTGTGTGGGGTGCACAGGCAGCCTTGTATGGGGTGCCCAGGCAGCCTTTATGGGGTGCACAGGCAGCCTTTATGGGGTGCACAGGCAGCCTTGGCAGCCATGTATGGGGTGCACAGGCAGCCTTTATGGGGTGCACAGGCAGCCTTGGCAGCCATGTATGGGGTGCACAGGCAGCCTTGTATGGGGTGCACAGGCAGCCTTGTATGGGGTGGACAGGCAGCCTTTATGGGGTGCACAGGCAGCCTTGGCAGCCTTGTGTGAGGTGCACAGGCAGCCTTGTATGGGGTGCACAGTCAGCCTTGTATGGGGTGGACAGGCAGCCTTTATGGGGTGCACAGGCAGCCTTGGCAGCCTTGTGTGGGGTGCACAGGCAGCCTTGTATGGGATGGACAGGCAGCCTTTATGGGGTGCACAGGCAGCCTTGGCAGCCTTGTGTGGGGTGCACAGGCAGCCTTGTATGGGGTGTACAGGCAGCCTTGTATGGGGTGGACAGGCAGCCTTTATGGGGTGCACAGGCAGCCTTGTGTGGGGTGCACAGGCAGCCTTGTATGGGGTGCATAGGTAGCCTTGTATGGGGTGGACAGGCAGCCTTTATGGGGTGCACAGGTGAAGGACTGGACTTTTTCAGAACCAGCGGTGCCAGGGAACGACACCTGAAACCTTCATGGGATACCTGTTCGGCGCACAAGTGACAGAGACACGGGACACTTCCTTCGGCGTCAAAGATCAGCGTTTATTACTGCAGGGATGCAAAAGTCATGGGAAGTACAACCGAGTGTAGGTTCCGAGAGTCTGCTTCAAATTGCATATGTGAGTCGCTCTCTTTTATACACGATTTGGTCATTGCACAACATGTGAACAAAAGGTTATAGTTCAGTTCCCACAGTAAACTACAAAAAGGATCGCTTTCATGTTTTCAGAACCCCGGAACATAATTACAGTAACATCGCCGGTTCCCAACTGTAAAAGCACATCTTCTCACTGCTGGGCACATTCCACTCTAGTTGTAAATGTAGAAGAGAAAGAGACAAGAACAGCTGCAAGGAAGACAGACGGTAATAGAGAAAAGAAGTGTGAGGGTAATATCGGATGCGTGAGCGTAGGATCAAAGGGCTTGATCCTAGCACGTGCAAGGCTGAAACAATAGACCGGCACGTTAAGATCACCCTCGAGCGGAGGCAGCTGCCTTTGCAGTGTCATCCCCCGGTCATAAAGGATGCACAAAAGGAATATGCGTCCTCCATAAGGCTTGGGAACTAAAGGGTCATGAGGCGGGCAGTTGCCTGCTCGCTGACTGCGTGAGGGCAAGATACAAAATGGATGCCGTATCTAAAATGGAACCCGAGGGTTCAGGTGAAGAAACCCGTAAATAAGGCGAACCCTTCTAAGTAGCGTAGCGAAAACGCGTACACCCACTAAACTCGTCATTTACGGTTCATAGACACCAAACTTGTCCATATTCGGTGATGCCCAAAACGTCATAATGATTAAAACGGAACCTCAGACGCTCCTTTTGCCCTCATGTAGGCAAGAACTAGTCGAAGTCAGAGTCGATCTCGATATTCATCTGATCAGTCAGATGTTGCTGGAACATTATTCTATCCATTAATGCCTCTTTGGTAACAGATGGCCTCCTTATACACGTTGTAGCACATAGGCCACATAAGGCGGGACCACACTGCACACAAAGACAACACGTGAACAGAAACGTCACAACAACTCCTATAATCATCAGAATCTTCCAACCCCAAGTCGATATCAGACCCCAAAACCATCCTAGAAGCGTCCAATCTCCCTCGTCCACGTGTATGGACTCTGAGATTTTATGCAACTTAGAGATGGCTTGATAAACCGTTGGAGCATTATCAGGTATGAAAATGCAGCAGCTCGAATGGATGACCTTACACACACCACCTCTATCTGCTAGAACAATATCTAGAACCATACGGTTCTGTAACGTCATAAGCCTATCCGCTTGGAGCTCGGCTGTCAGATTACCAAGGGCGCTTGCAGTTATGTTAGCAGTTGACTCTACTACGCGAGTTAACTGTCTCAGACTCCTGCTATTGACCATAGGGCCCCAAAACGGTAGGAAACCCTTAAAGAAGTCTCCTGCTTCTTGACCGGCAGTATCTTCTTTACTAATGACACCTCTCTCAACTCTGGTTTTGTGGTAGTCTGAGGCAACAGTGAAAGTTGGAGGCAAGAGATTCGCGATATAGCAGGTACCCGAGAAGTCATGGGGTAACCACGTATATGCTCGATCATAACATACAAAATAGGTACCCTTGGCAGTTAGAAAGACAGGGGATGAGAGCATTGGTAGAACGTAGGTATCAACACAAGCACTCCTCCCAAGCTGAGCTCTCGGATTTCGGCCACGACCTTGCAGACAAAAGTGGCCTAGGTGAGGTACTATCCAGATTGGAGATGAGCTTTTAAGCTGCCTATCACCCACGGATACACTATACTCAGCTTCACTAAGATCCTTATATGCTCGTACTTCCTCCTCTGGGATAAGCGATACGTCAAAGATGTCTCTATCTAGATCCGCAATAGCTATCGCCAAAGACTTGTGGTACGGGCCAGGACCAAAACCTGCTGAGCGTGGCTCTCGGTGGGGGTAGGAATCTAAGGCACTGCGAAACATACTCTGAAACGCTCGAGCTGACCCTTGGGGGCTGTACGGAAAAACCAAATATGGAATACCCCTATCCATGGTATGTGGCATTAACCCGCACACCCAACAATTGGTAGTGTTTACCACCAACTGATGCTGATGCAGAAGTTGAATGAAGGAATTGTTTCTAAATTCCGCACGTCTGACTTGTTCATGTTGGGGCAATAGGTGAAAAGAATGTGGAGACACAGTAGAAACGAGATTTAGATCATGCGAAGGAGGAGTGGGTAAAATAGAAGGCAACAATAATTGAGAACCAAAATATATTCCACCCACCAGCAGCATAGACACAGTTAGGAACAGCATGAATACCTGTAACAGAAAGCATTTTGTTTGGAATGTTTTGTACAATTCAGATCTTTGCACCGCCTTTCTCTCCATTTTCGACAGCTTAGAGAACTCCATCCTCTAACGACCGTCCGCAACGTTCTTGACGCACTTCGTTCTGAGTAGCGATTATCAATTCCCAGGAGTTCCCAGAAATCGACAAAAGAATCGACCTAGTGTCAGAGACCTGCTAAACAGAAGGAAGTACCCGCGCGGCCCTACGGCCAACCCAGATGATAGCTTTTAATCAGTTGAGATAACCAGTTTCATGTACGTCTCCTAGCTGTACTGGAAAAAAACACACATAATAACAATGTCCATAATATTCGTGGCAAATGTGAGGGGGTAAGGTGAAACCAAAAATAATAAAAATAATTTATTAGTCCTTATTGCGTGGACGGAGAAAATATCGGCTTCTTCCAGGGCGAGTCTGCTCTTCAAACAGTGGATCGGATTGCAAAAGAGTGTTTGATTGTTCAGGCAATTGTTCAGAACTTGAATTCTCCAACGTCAATGGTAGCGATATTGTTTGCAAGGAATCAACAGGGGTGTCGGATAGAACTGGAATGTTTCTTATGGGCTGAGCTTCGCTAAACGGTATGAAGCGCTGAGGGGCGTCGGTCTCAGATGAAGCAAATCCTTTTCTCACCCATGTATCTGCTGGCAAAGGAAGCGGAACCTTCTTGGTGTGGGTGGCATGCACCCAATGCTTCCTGCCTTCCAGTCGAACTGCAGTCCTCGTGGCTAACAACACCTGGAAAGGTCCCACGAACCTCGACTCAAGATTCCGTTTTCGTCCGAAGTTCCGGGTGAGGACCCAGTCCCCTGGTTGGAGCCGATGACCAGGACCCTCAGTTTGTGACGGTAGCGCCTCAAAGACCTGTTGATGAATCAAACTCAATTTAGCAGTCAGATCATACAGATAATCAATCAACATTGGATATTCAAGTCTGTTGAATTCTTTAGGCCTCGGAACTCCCCAAATGTTCGCAGGACGACCGAACACAATCTCATATGGGCTAAGCCCTACTCGAGAGTGTACAGTTGCCCTGGTCGATAGGAGAGCTAAAGGCAAAGCGTTGGGCCATGATAAACCAGTCGTTGCCTGGATTTTAGCAAGCTTTAGTTTCAGGGTGCCATTGTATCCTTCCACCAAACCCGCTGACTGAGGATGATTAGCACTATGAAACTTCTGGGATATGCCTACACCACGACACACACTCTTCATCACACTCCCCACGAACTCACTTCCGTTGTCTGACCATACAATTCGAGGCATGCCATACCTGGGAAAATACTCTTTGAGCAAAACTTTAGCTGTGGATAGGGCAGTATTATCCTTAAGGGGATAGGCCTCAATCCATCTGGAGAACGCGCATACTACAACCAAAACGTACTTCAAGTTATTGCATCTCTCCATGTGGATGAAGTCCAATTGGATAACTTCGAAAGGACATGTAGGAGGGGCAAAGTGACCAGGTGGAGTGGGGGTGCCCTTACCAGGATTGTACATCATGCATATCATACAATTCTTATCCATTCTCTCCGCACATTTAGTAATCCCATCATTCTTCCATACAGGCGACAACAACTTGCATATGCCCTTTGCGCTAATATGTGCTGTGCCGTGAGCCATAGTAACAACAGCAAGCACATATGCATCCGGTAACATCCATCTCTATTTCTGCGACAAATCAACCCAACATCCATTCTCGTCTAACTTCCCCGTGCTTTCTTTCCACTTAATCCTTTCCATCTCAGTGGCCTCATTCTGTATTTCCTTCACACTCTCGACTGTGTCTTCACACATACTAGTCTCTGCAGGCCATCTCACTGAACTCGTAACATACATTCGGTTTGTCAGATCTCTAGCTGTCTCTTTAGCAGTCTCATCTGCAAACGCATTTCCGCGACCAACATCATCTGTCACCTTCCAATGCGCACTGCATTTGGTTATTGCCACCTGCTTAGGCAATGTAAGTGCATCCAAAAGGTCATTCACAAGCTGTCCATGCTGAATCTTTGTGCCATGCAACGTCAAGAATCCTCTTTCTCTCCACAATCGCCCAAAACTATGTGCCACACCAAATGCATACTGACTATCGGTAAACACATTCACTCGCTTCCCTCTGGACAACACACACGCTCTCGTCAAGGCGATCAACTCAGCTGCTTGGGCCGAATTCTGACTCAATCTCGTAGATTCCACAACCGTTCTCAACGTCACTACCGCATACGCAGTCGTCACATCACCGTTCGGTAACTTAAAACAGGAACCATCAACAGACAAAGTACCATCGGGATCTACCAATGGAGTATCTTTTAGGTCAATACGACCCTTCGTTTCTTCTTCAGTTTTCAAATAGCAATCATGCGATGCTACATCGTCCAATTCCGTGTCGATCGGCAGCAATGTTGCTGGGTTCAACACATTACACCGATTTATTCGTATGTGACTCGCCAATAACGTCAACTCATATCCGGACAACCTTGCGCTCGTCAGATGTTGAGTTTTCGTTCGGTTCACGAGAGTGTCAACTGCATGAGGGACCATCACCGTAAGCATATTATCCATGACCAAACCTGCGGACTGTCGAATGGACGCCGCAGCTGCCGCTGTTGCTCTTAAACAACTCAGTAATGCTCTAGCTACTGGGTCTAAAGTTGAAGAAAAATATGCACATGGACGTTGTTTGTCGCCAAATTGTCGCGTCAAGACGCTCAATGCACAACCATCCCTCTCGTGAACGTATAGTGTAAACGGCTTACTTTAGTCAGGAGTGCCTAACACAGGAGCCGAACACAACGCATCACGTAATTCAGAAAAACCTTTCTAACACTCTTCAGTCCATGGCAAAGGAGTTGAAACATCCTTGCACGTGAGGGCTATCAATGGTTTTGCCAATAGTGAAAAATTTGGAATCCATTGTCTGCAGTATGACGTAATACCTAGAAAGGCATGTACATCTCTCTGAGTTTTTGGCACAGTCATCCGAGCAATCGCCGCAATTCTTTCTGGGGTCAACCTTCTCCCATCCTTTGAGAATAAGTGACCTAAGTAGGTTACTTCTTGACAACAATATTGCAGTTTAGAAGGTGACACCTTGTGATGTAATTCGTATAGGTATTGCAACAATGATACTGTAGCGGTTCTGCAAATAACTTCCGTATCAGCAGCCACCAATAGGTCGTCAACGTATTGAATTAGGGCTGCGCCTGTCGGTAACACAAAGGCGTCAAGTTGACTTTTAAGGGCTTGGCTATAGATCGACGGACTCTCACAATAGCCCTGTGGTGCGCTATAAAATCTAAAACTGCGACCACTTAATGAAAATCCGAATAGGTCTCTGCTTTCCTCTGCGATCAGGATACTAAAGAAAGCGTTCTTTAGATCGATCACTGTGAACCAAGAGGCGGAAGCTGGGATCAGAGTCAACAAGGCCGTGATGTCAGGTACCACAGGAAACTGGGGAATCACAATTTTATTGACTTCTCTTAAATCAATTACAAAACGATACACAGGAGGTTTAGATGCGTCAGTTCGTTTCAGAATAGGCAACACAGGACTATTACACACATTCCCATGAGTTTCTTGAATGACACCCTTCTCGATCAGATCATGAACGATCGCCAACAGCGCTCGCTCACTTTCAAGAGAGATACGATACTGAGGTATACGTGGTAATCGCACATTTGATTTCAACTGAACCACATAAGGTGGAATGTCCAGCAATCCTACATCATTGGGACCTGTGGCCCATAACGACGCAGGAAGGGAACTCAATTCGGGCGGGAGCTTATCAATCGACAAATACATGGGAGATATTACTCTTTGACCTAACGTAAGTTCCACACCTTCAGGAGAGCAGTACAAAGTCGCATATAACCTTTTTAACAAATCCAAGCCCAAAAGATTCTCACCACAACCAGTAGATAGAATCAATGGGGCCTCTAGCTTACGAGGACCAATTTCAAGGGACAAAGGGCTAGAGACAGGATTACTAACAGGGGCGCCAGAGAATCCAATGGAAAAATTTGTTACGCCGGACAAAGGGGCGCCAGGGAGTTTTGAATGCATGATAGAACTTTTCGTCGCACCAGTGTCCAACAGAAAAGGCTCAACTACGCCAGATGTAGCAACTGTGACGTAAGGCCCACTCTGATCAACCGAAACTGACACTACTCCCTCTCTTTGTCGGTGGCTGTCCTAGTAAGGGTCGTTTGCAACAATCTCAGGTTCAACTTAATAATCGTCCGCATAATACTGTGCGGACCTCACATTTCGTTTGTCAAAATAATTATTCGCGTCTGATGATGTATTAGGGCGCTCAATCTGATTTTGAGGGGTACCGCGGCCTCTACCTCGAGATGCTTGTTGGGGACCACCACGACCCCCTCGTGCCGACACACCATTGAGTCGGTCACGCAAAGCCGGACAATCATATTTTATATGTCCCTCTTTTCTACAATAGGCGCACTGATTGTACCCAAGCATAGATCTATAGTCAGAGGAGTCAGAACGTGACTGCATTCTGGAGGATTGCGATTGCGGCCTATATTGCTGTTGCGAATCTTTTTGATTTGAACGTGGAGGATACGCTTGCTGCAACAGAACTTTAGTTTTAAGTTCCTTCGTTTTCTTGTCTGAACGATCGCTTTCTTCTTTCTCCCTATTTTCATAATATTGAGCTGTCGCTAATATTTGAGCAGTAGTTGAAACAGCACAGGCACTTTCTGAATTCTTCAATTTGTTGCATAGCTCAGGCAACAAATTCACTACAAATTTATCAACAAATTACCGTTGGCCTCCCTCGGTACCCATATCCTGACCACTATGGTCGACAAATGCTTCTTCGAATCTCGTAAAGAAATCGGAGACACTCTCGTCCTTCTTTTGCTTACAGGCTGCTAATTTATCCCAGTTTACCTTCATCGCTGGCATAAGTGTTTTCATGAACGTAATTATTCTCTGGGGCAGATCCGAAATAACCTGCTCAGGCTTAGCCCCACCAACTTGTCGGCCATCAGCCGCTATTATTGCAGCCCAATCACCGCCTAGCTCATTCGCATGATTCTGCTGGCGTATTTTTGCCCAAATTGGTTGTGGTACAACATTGCCGAACAACATGTCGATGTCGGCAAGGTTCATAATAGTAGCATCTACTAACTGAGACAACTCCTTATAGTAACCTGCCGGATTCTTGCGTGGGTTAGGCAAAGATTGCTTTACCTGTAAGACCTCTGATCGTTTCCATGGGAGATGGATCCAAACTCTTTGGAAGTGTGGCAGAATCGCAGGGTTAGCTGTAGGATCACCTGGCATCCATACTGGCGGTACCTCTCTCATAGGATACTGACCAGGAATCGCTTTCCAATTTTCGGAGTCGTCATCATACGATACTTGAGGAGGCACTGTGGATCTATGGGCTAACAATCGCTCTAAGGCACGTCGTACCTTTTCACCCACGATCATACCGTTCGAAAATTGACTCTGAAGTTCAATCATATCGGGCGGTACATTATCTAAATTGTCATTATACCATTGTTCTCTCAAAAAGTTACACATTTCTTCGAACACGAATCTCTGCGTAGGCTCATTAAACTGAGAAAATGTGTCGACCACCATGCGTGGAGGGTAGTTAGCAGGGTGTCTTATCCACCTACGAGCCATATTCGCTAATGTTGCACTCTCCCTTCCACCAGGGATTTGACTTCGTCTCTGGGGAGTGTCGGAAACACTGGATGGTAGTATCGATCCAGAAAGTGGGGAATAGAGCGTAGCAACAGTATTAGGAATACGGGTGCGAACGGAAGGAGAAGAAGGAAAAAGAACAGGAGCAACAATATTAGAAGTGAACGTAGGAACAGCGGGAGCAGTAACAATAGTCGGGGTGGCGGAAATCAGAGGCTGAGTGGGTATAGGTAAAGGAGCAGTAGGAATAGAAGTAGTTGGAGGGACAAACACAGGACCAGCAACAGGTTGAGCAGCAGCCGCTGGAACAACAGGGGGAACTACGGGAGGAACTGCATGGGGAACTATAGGAGCCATAGTATCCTGTGCATAAGGAGGTGGTGATTTCATTAAATATGCTAATAACGGATCTTCTTTCGGGTCTTCTTCCTGTTTATCCATACTCGATAAGACCGGATAACATTTCTCCACCTTCATGTGATGCAGTCTAATAGAAGCTTCACTTTCTTTTTCTGCCTTATCTCGCTGATACTGTTCTGCGCCATGCATCATTGTAAGGATACCTTCTCTTTTATTTTTCTTAAACTGTCTGATTTCCCTCTGCTTGGCCTCTTTGCGCCAAAGCCGAAGAGAATCAAACATAGCTGGCCTAGCTTTCTTTTTAAACAATTTTACTTCGAGATTATCTAAAATCCCAGTATCAAAACTTCCATGGGGTGGCCAACTAAGGGCACCATCCTTTCTCGTGTAACGGATCCAGCAGTCATTATATATGATAGGACCCACACCATGTCGACTATAGAGCTCATATATCGGAGTTCCAACTGGAGGTATCGGACACGAGTCCTCCAACCGGGAATCCTTGTTGCAACATTTAAAGAAACCAAGGAAACCACTACGGCTAGGCATCGTGCACACTAACCAAGTATCAAACTTCAAGGGTTACCGAAGTACTAAATCTCCGTGCAAGACAAAACCCTCGGTTTTTGGCAATTGCAACTGTCAAATAACAACTAAGGACCAACAACTAAGCACCACAAATGCAATGGAACCATGCAAACAACTAAGCACCAAGAAACAACTTAGCACCATCAACTAAGGACTGGGAGCGACCCACAAATACTTAACTGAGAACTCGATGGCGTCACCAGGAAGGCCCGTCTATCGTCTCGCCATACAAAGGACTACGCCAGGCACCAAAACAGGTCGACAGTCAGGATATTGGTCCTTCGCAGCCGTCAGGAGGCGGGAATCTTCACGGGAAAAGTCTTCGGACCACTTATTTCGACAACAGGATCGATGAAGCGGGGTGCACCTTTTCCTCGGAGATTTCAAACGAAGTTCCCCGCAATCGTCAGGCTTTGGACCGGTACCGCTGATGTCGCCCCACGTTGGGCGCCAACTGAAGGACTGGACTTTTTCAGAACCAGCGGTGCCAGGGAACAACACCTGAAACCTTCATGGGATACCTGTTCTTCGCACAAGTGACAGAGACACGGGACACTTCCTTCGGCGTCAAAGATCAGCGTTTATTACTGCAGGGATGCAAAAGTCATGGGAAGTACAACCGAGTGTAGGTTCCGAGAGTCTGCTTCAAATTGCATATGTGAGTCGCTCTCTTTTATACACGATTTGGTCATTGCACAACATGTGAACAAAAGGTTATAGTTCAGTTCCCACAGTAAACTACAAAAAGGATCGCTTTCATGTTTTGAGAACCCCGGAACATAATTACAGTAACATCGCCGGTTCCCAACTGTAAAAGCACATCTTCTCACTGCTGGGCACATTCCACTCTAGTTGTAAACGAGCAAGAGAAAGAGATAAGAACAGCTGCAAGGAAGACAGACGGTAATAGAGAAAAGAAGTGTGAGGGTAATATCGGATGCGTGAGCGTAGGATCAAAGGGCT
Organism: Lissotriton helveticus; assembly: GCF_964261635.1. Classification (NCBI taxonomy): domain Eukaryota; kingdom Metazoa; phylum Chordata; class Amphibia; order Caudata; family Salamandridae; genus Lissotriton; species Lissotriton helveticus. The sequence goes on from NW_027611682.1 coordinate 1,965,525, forward strand.
TGATCCCAGCACGTGCAAGGCTGAAACAATAGACCGGCACGTTAAGATCACCCTCGAGCGGAGGCAGCTGCCTTTGCAGTGTCATCTAAGCATGGGCGTAAAATCCGCTCCGATCGCGGATTTTTCGGATTTTCGGCAAATTCGCAATCCGCAAACTCTCGCGAATTTGTCGAAAATCCGTGAATCCGCTCGCGGCGGATTTTTTGCTTGGTTGCGGCACGCGGCGTGGTGCACGGCGTTCACTTTCCGTCATTTAGCGTTTGCCGAGTTGTTTTTCTTTGCGAGTGCCGCGCCATTTTGGATCTTGCTGCGTGATCCCGCGGGAGTTTGGCGCCCGCGAATACGTAATCGCGGCTTGCCACCTTGCACAGCACACCTCGCGAGAGTTCGCAATTGCGAACACGTAGTTGCGGCGGAAAGGAACAATCTCGCACTCGCGAAATAGAGCTTTTGCAATTCTGCACAAGAAAATCACCAGCAAACAGGATAAACCTTCAGAAAATTATGATTTTTATCAGAATCACTCCTCAGGTTGACATTTGCATGGCCTTTTTTTTTGCAAGGAGTCCATTTTTGGGGGGGGGAGGAAGGAAGTGCCCCACAGTCCCCAACTTCCTGTTCCTGTCCAGCAGGCTCCTCCCAGTGCTTTGTCCATCTCCTGGTCACTTTCATTTGGATCTGGAGCTGGAAGGATTACTTTTTGTGGGTGCTGATGGATATTTGGATTTGAGGCCTTTTTGACTGTCTTTGGATCACTTTTGGATTAGAAATCAACTTTCACAAGTAAGTTTGTTTGGGGCATTACAGTTGCTGCAAGTAAAATTTTGGAACTTTTTCAGAACATTAAATAAATTATATTGTGGGTAGCCACAGTATCCAGTAGGACCAGGGTTGGTTAGGGGTGCATGATACAACTGTTTTGTTGAATTTAAACACCATTGAGGCCATGGATGGGCTGGGATTGTGCTGATTTTTGTTCTTTTTTTGGGCCTGCTGGTGTGGCCCTTTGCCCAGGGGTGGTGAGTGTTGCATGGGCCTAGTCTTTCTGTGGGGTGTCTTCTTGAATTTAAACATAATTGAGGCCATGGATGGGCTGGGATTGTGCTTATTTTATTGTTTTTTGTCGTTTTTGGGGGGCTGCTGGTGTGGCCTTTTGCCCAGGGGTGGTGGTGCATGGACTGAGTGTGCCTGTGGTGTGGTCTCACTTTCTTTAATGTAAACATCATGGATGGCATTAGATTGTGGTGATTTCTGGCTGTTTTTCTGTTTTTTGGGGGTGTACTGTTGATGTGGACTGGCCATGTGGGTGGTGGTGGTGGTGGCCATCTTGAGTGCTGGCTGGTACAGGCAACATGTGCTTGGGGTGTAAGGGGCCATTTTGAGGAGAGGCAGTGTCTGAGGCCTGCACTTATTTTGCCTACTTTTCATCCATTATGCCCATGGGTAGTGAGTGTTGCATGGGCCTAGTGTTTCTGAGGGGTGTCTTCTTGAATTTAAACACCATTGAGGCCATGGATGGGCTGGGATTGTGCTGATTTGATTGTTTTTTGTCGTTTTTTTGGGCCTGCTGGTGGGGCCCTTTGCCCAGGGGTGGTGAGTGTTGCATGGGCCTAGTCTTTCTGTGGGGTGTCTTCTTGAATTTAAACATTATTGAGGCCATGGATGGGCTGGGATTGTGCTTATTTTATTGTTTTTTGTCGTTTTTTGGGGGCTGCTGGTGTGGCCTTTTGCCCAGGGGTGGTGGTGCATGGACTGAGTGTGCCTGTGGTGTGGTCTGGTCTCACTCTCTTTAATGTAAACATCATGGATTGCATTGGATTGTGGTGATTTCTGGCTGTTTTTCTGTTTTTTGGGGGTGTACTGTTGACGTGGACTGGCCATGTGGGTGGTGGTGGTGGCCATCTTGAGTGATGGCTGGTACAGGCAACATGTGCTTGGGGTGTAAGGGGCCATTTTGAAGAGAGGCAGTGTCTGAGGCATGCACTTATTTTGCCTACTTTTCATCCATTATGCCCAGGGGTAGTGAGTGTTGCATACTTGCATGTCCCTAGTCTTTCTGTGGGGTGTCTTCAATGTAAACATCATGGATGGCATGGGATTGTGCTCATTTTTCTGTGTTTTGTCGATTTTTTGGGGTGTATAACTGAACTGATGTTCCTCTGTCTTCCATTGCTTTTAGGTGCACAAGAAGACTCAAGAGAACCACCAGTGCCAGGAAGAAGTCCTGCAGCGGTGTGTGTGTGCAGCATAACGTCACGCGAAGTCACGTCTGGACACAGAACCCTCTGCAACTCGTGCAACTGCTGCCTGCTGACCTGCTCTGAAGAAGATGGCCCCAAAAAAAGTAACCCGTAGCTCCTCTAGCAAGAAAGGTGCCAGTAAGGAGCAGAAGAAGCAAGTTACCAAGGACACTGGTGTGCCGCCCGCCCCTTTTTTTGGGAGTAAAAAAAAAGTGTGCCTGCAGCAGCGGGATCTGCTGGGGACCAAGCTGGCAGCAGCACCCCCGCTCCATTGGGCTCAGTGCCACCACCACCACCACGCCAACTTAAGTCCAAGCCCTTGAGTGCTGCAGAGGAAGCCAGTATAGTTCTTCAATCACCATCGACCAGTGATGTTGGCTCATCGTAAGAAAGCAGCAGCAATGTCCCTCAATCAACACAGGTTGTTGTAGCTCATCTGACGAGTGTTGAACAACCACAGCCGCAACAACAATCACATGTGCAAGTACAAGCCCAAGTACATGTGGAAGGAGAGGCAGCGCAAGGAGATGCGCAAGCAGAGGTGCATGGAGGGTCACAAGTGCCCACAATAGTTGTTCCTCCCGAAGTAGGGGCACATCAGGAAATCGACAATCAAGGCGAGGTATCATTTGAGGAAGCCACTCCTCCTGATGATCCTTCATTGTCTTCCACACCCCTAGCAAGGAAGAGATCAAGGGTGGTGTCTACATCCGCTTCAAGCACACCTCCTTCTGATGATACGGATAAAATTTGGGAACCAGCACCACAGCCGTCTGAGAGTGAGGCACACCATGATCCAACAAAGGTAGTTAAGCGTAAAAGGAAGCTCGTCCAAAGTCTCAGAGTTATGGAGTGTGATGAGGCTCAACAAGAAGTGGCGGATACTGCTGCTGATGAAGACTCTGCCAACGACGACCCAGTCATCATAAAGGTCACTGCAGCCCCAGCGGGCATGCAGCAAACAGACATTTTGACCCTAGCCCGAAGAGCTGCTGAGCGTGATGATGATGATGATGTTGTCGATGAGGAGGCAGTGGAAACACCACAATCATTGGAGTTAAGTAGTACACCAACTCGTCCCGCTTCCATATTTCTTTCTGGCAAGAAGAGACCTCCGTCAACCTCGACCTTAATTAGTGGCGGTGAAAGTGCAAAACGTACAAAAGTTGGGCAATCCAGATCCTCCACTTCATCTGGCATTAGCTTCATGACCACCACCACCAGTATCGCCGCCTCCTCCAGGTCCCACAGACACTTCAAGTCCCCAGTTTGGGACTTCTTTACTGTTTGTCAAAAAAATCCAAAGTTTGCCATTTGTACCCTTTGTAAGGTTGCAGTTAGTCGTGGTAAGCCAGGTACCAACTATGGTACCGGAGGCCAGAGAGGTCATCTTAGGAGACAGCACACTGTCAAATGGTTTGCGCACCTAGATGAGATCAAGAAAGGCCAAATTCAAGGAAACGTTGATGTTTCATCTGATGATGACGAGGAGGAAGAAGACGTGTCAAACACTTCCCTTACACTCAGTACCCCTGTCAGCAGCACACCCAATGTGAGGCACACTAAGAGTGCTGGAGCGAGTGAGACACCAACGCACAAAAGTTCACCAGCGAGCAAAATTGGGTCAACGAAGTCATTATCAGCCCGTAAATGCTTGGTCCAGGCCAACATTAGAACAATGCTTACTTCAGACGTGCCATATGAACGCAACCACCCACTGACGCGTCTGTATAACACTAAGCTGGCTAAAATGCTAGCTGTGGACCTTCTCCCTTTTTCTTTTGTAGAAGCGGTAGGTTTTCTAGAATTAGTGGCAACGCTCTGCCCTAAATGGAAGGTTCCTAGCCGGTTCTATTTTGCCAGAGTTGCGGTTCCAGCACTACATGAAGATGTGCTGGAGGCGATTGGGGCAGCTTTGCAGAAGAGTGCTGTTCACACAATACATCTGACAACAGACATGTGGACCAGTGGCGCAGGCGCTGATTACATGTGCATCACTGCACACTGGGTCTCTTTTTCAGGTGTTAAAGCAAAGCTAAACGCAGGTGTTGACCCGGACAAAGTTTTCAAAGCTGCTCGGAAACATGCAACACTAGCCATGTTTGGCTTGGAGAAAAGTCACACAGCAGAAAACCTTTTGGAAGAGTTTGACACAAAGGTCTTGAAAATGCTATCCCCCAAAAAACGCAAGATTGGTTATGTTTCCACGGATAATGGCGCCAATGTAATTAAGGCCATGTGGCAGGGTCACTATTTTAGAGTGCCGTGTTTGGCGCACTGTATCAACCTGGTAGTTCAAAAATTCTTGAGTGATAAACACAGTCCAGCGTTCGAGGTAATGGCCACCTGCCGCAAAATGTGCAACCATTTCAGCCATTCTTTTAAGGCCCGGAAGCATCTGAGGAGACTGCTACTTGAACGTCAAATGCCAGTGAAAGCACTCATCCAGGAGGTGGCAACACGTTGGAACTCAACCTTCTACATGCTTGAGCGTCTGTATGAGCAGTATACGGTGCTCGATCACTATTTCTTCACAGAGGGTACATCTCAGAAGGAGGACATGCGGTTGGGTGCGGCGCAATGGGACATAGTTAAAAGCCTGACAGACATGCTTCGTCCTTTTGAGTTCTTCACGCGTGCAGTCAGCCAGGAGGACTGTAATTTGGGAAAAGCTATCCCATTGTTGTGCATGCTGGAGCACCAACTGATGGCGGTGTCTTCTGAGTTTGAAAAAGATGAAAAAAAAAAGACCATTTTATTTTGTCTGAGAAATTATTAGAGCGCCTACGTGGTGATGAACGTCTTCAAAAAATCAAGTCAGAACAGCATTACATTTGTGCTACTATTCTGGATCCACGCTACAAAAAGGCGCTGGCAGACGAAGCATTCTTTCCTTTTGCTGATGCAGATGTTCAAAAGTACAAACATTGGTTAGCCTGGTCAGCCAAGAGGTTTGAAAAAGAACGGCAGGTTATTGAAGGAGAAGACAGTACATCAGCATCAGCATCAGCAGGCCATCCCCAGTCACAAGAATCCACTTCTGCACCTGTGGCTGGGGCACAAGTGACCTCTCAGCCGTTAAAGACACCGGCAACTGGATCATCTGCACCACACACAACAGTAACAGTGGCTGCTGTAGAGGATTGGTAAGTTTGCTTGGGTATGGTTCTCGAAAAAATGTCACAGGCACAGCAAAAAGTAAGCAAAGTGGAGGAACCGTTGATGACCTTGAGTCGATGGTGCAGGACTATCTGAATGACTCAACAGAGGTCTTTCTTAATGATGAGCCATTGCAGTATTGGCATGGCAAAAAACAATTGTGGCCACAGCTCTCCAACCTAGCTATAAACTATTTGTCTTGCCCACTCGCAAGTGTGTCTTCTGAACGTGTTTTCAGTGCTGCTGGTGGCATTGTAACTCCCAAACGGAGCCGCCTCTCGCCCAAAAATGTGGAGCGGCTGACAATGATCAAGATGAATCAGCACCTCATACCACCAGATTACAAAGTACGAGAAAGCACGCCGCATGAAGACGAGGAGGACGGCAACGTAGATGAGGGGATTTGTTCTCTGTTCGGTGGCACTGACCTCATCCAGCCTGAATTCGCAGAGTACGATGACGAAATCTTGTTCTTATTCCCTGACACCGAGCCCTGAAAATGAGACAATCAATCAAAAACTTTCTTTTTCGTCCTTATTCACTTTTATTCCTGTGTGCTTTGTGTCTCTCTTTCTTTGTTTTGCACAGTTAATTTAATTCAAACTTTAATCACCTAATCCCAAAAACAAGACCATCATCAGAACTGTCTTCACTTGTTTGCTTATTGATTTGAAGGTGCCGCAGTCTACATTCCTCAGGTTCACAAGTTCTGAAGAACATGCTCCTCTATCCTCCTCCTCCAGACTGCGATTTCCCTCAAAGCAGAGTGCTGGATTACGCCCAATGAAGAAAGACTCAGCACTTGTGGGGGTGTTGTACTTCTTTGCGGGTGAGTTGACGGATTTGGGCCCATTGCTGTGAAGATCTAATAATGGACAAAAGTGTTTTGGACCAAATATGAGGTGGAAATTTCTTGCCGTTTTTGCTGACTTGCTTGCCTTTGGGGTGTTCTTTGGCGGGGTTCCGGGTGTTTGTGGGTGATTTTTGGTGTCTGGGAGCACTGCTGCGACAGTCTAATCTTGATTGCATTTGCTTTTCAGGAAATCCGTGGTGGAAAACAGGAGTTATGATGATTGATGATGATGACCTAGCTGCACAGCGCCGCGTTTGGACCGAAGGCCGAGAGATATTGTAAGTATGAGATTTAGCTTTTTCACTGTTTGGGGGTGTTGTCGGGTGGTTTTTTCCGGGTGGGTTGGCGGGTCTTGCCTGGGGCATTCCTGGGAAGGTCTAATACCGGATAGAAGTGTTTTGGACAAAATCCTTAAGGAACAGCCTTTTTTTGCTATTTCTTCTGTCATCTTGCTCAATGTAGCGTTTTGGGGGGCTTCCTGCTGTTCGTGGGTGGGTTGCGGCCGGGGTCTCTGTCGAAGCACTGCTGCGACAATCTAATCTTGATTGCATTTGCTTTTCAGGAAATCCGTGGTGGAAAACAGGAGTTATGATGATTGATGATGATGACCTAGCTGCACAGCGCCGCGTTTGGACCGAAGGCCGAGAGATATTGTAAGAATGAGATTTAGCTTTTTCGAAGTTTGGGGGTGTTGTTGGGTGGTTTTTTCCGGGTGGGTTGGCGGGTCTTGCCTGGGGCATTCCTGGGAAGATCTAATACCGGATAGAAGTGTTTTGGACAAAATCCTTAAGGAACAGCCTTTTTTTTGCTATTTCTTCTGTCATCTTGCTCAATGTAGCGTTTTGGGGGGCTTCCTGCTGTTCGTGGGTGGGTTGCGGCCGGGGTCTCTGTCGAAGCACTGCTGCGACAATCTAATCTTGATTGCATTTGCTTTTCAGGAAATCTGTGGTGGAAAACAGGAGTTATGATGATTGATGATGATGACCTAGCTGCACAGCGCCGCGTTTGGACCGAAGGCCGAGAGATATTGTAAGTATGAGATTTAGCTTTTTCGCTGTTTGGGGGTGTTGTCGGGTGTTTTTTTCCGGGTGGGTTGGCGGGTCTTGCCTGGGGCATTCCTGGAAAGGTCTAATACCGGATAGAAGTGTTTTGGACAAAATCCTTAAGGAACAGCCTTTTTTTTGCTATTTCTTCTGTCATCTTGCTCAATGTAGCGTTTTGGGGGGCTTCCTGCTGTTCGTGGGTGGGTTGCGGCCGGGGTCTCTGTCGAAGCACTGCTGCGACAATCTAATCTTGATTGCATTTGCTTTTCAGGAAATCCGTGGTGGAAAACAGGAGTTATGATGATTGATGATGATGACCTAGCTGCACAGCGCCGCGTTTGGACCGAAGGCCGAGAGATTTAGCTTTTTCGCTGTTTGGGGGTGTTGTCGGGTGTTTTTTTCCGGGTGGGTTGGCAGGTCTTGCCTGGGGCATTCCTGGGAAGGTCTAATACCGGCTAGAAGTGTTTTGGACAAAATCCTTAAGGAAACACCAGTTTTGGCACTTTTTGTAAGTTAGGGTTCGTTAGGGTTAGCCCTAGCAGCAGGATTGCATGTGTTTCGGGGGGTTCTATTGCAACGCAGTTCTGGTGTTGTAGAGCACTGTTGGAGCGATGCTGGCTATGAATACTTTTGCTTGCTTGCAAGTGGTTTGAATTCAATCCACGGTCTGTATTTGGGCCTACTGTTACTTTCAAAGTACGTTTTGTAACCATTTTTCTGCTAGGCATCGTTTTTGGAGATCTGATTGGGTTTTTTCTACATTTTTACGACTGGCTTTAGTAAGGGTCTTGGTGGGAGCATTGCTGGGAAGGTCAAATTGTGTTCTAAAACACAGTTTACAGTACACCTACCTTGAGGGGAAAGATCCGCTATAATATTTTGGCCATACTTATTTATCCTTAAAAAGGTGACTCAGACAGAGCACGCAATTTCAAAAATATTGTACTGTCTATTAGGGAAATCAAAGTGTCACTTTTTGAACCACACAGCGTACATACCTTTTATTTATTTATCAGTGGTATTGTAATAGCACTTCCTGTTTTCCGTTCAATAATTACAGGCCGGGTTTCAGTCAACATCCGCCAGGCAGGCAGTGGACAGGGTGTCTTCTGTCAGTGGTCACCAACATTGATGGACAAAGCGTCAGCTGGAATGGAGGAGTGCCGCCAATAAGAGGAATTGTTTGCTGCATGCAACTTACTTACCAAATTCAACAGGACAACTCCAACAACATACGCAATACAGATACAGTATCCATTGTTTTATTCTATGAGTGTGACTGCATGTGCTTAGCTTTAGTTTGTAACCAAAGATTGTCTTTATCTTCAATTATTGTTTGTCCATGCTCTGCTTTTTTTTTCTTCTCTCAACAAAACCTACCCAAAAAGAAACCCCCATTCCCATCCATTTTACAAACCCTAACCCTCTTCCCCCGGGCTGTGTTGTTTTGCTTGATGTCTGACTAAAATGACATCAATAATTCCACACACTTGCTGGGGAGGATAAGGTCATAGCAACAGGCTGGTGAAGGAATACGAGGATATCTTCTAGACTTACTCAGCTTCAGTACTATATCTTCTAGTAGTAGTAGCCAATGTCAAATAAATTCAACGCAAGTACTAGTTATACTTGCAAGCAAATACTTTACCATTTGTTAGGCTACATTATGGCACTGTTCTAGTGTACTGTCACCTGCTATATTCTCGATCGTACCGTAACCGTTGTAATGCTACAGTAAGGACAAACAAGGTTTAGTTTTCTTTTTTTCCATAGGCATGCAACTGCCACTGTGTCACACCACTAGTACCACCGCAATGAGGAAATGTCACCCGCCCAGGATTGACAACGTTAATCCCCATTTCACGTGGAGCCAGCCCTGGGCCTAGCCCTAATTTCTAACACAAATTACAGGTAAGATAAGCGTTTGGTGGGAGGTAGTATAATGGAGTATTATTTCGGAGTAGACAAGAGATTGACGGTTGTACTACTAAAGTCCTACGACTGTTCAGGAAAACAAAGTTACTGTTACACCCCCCACCCACCAGACTGAAAAGCAGTAAAAAACAGGTATGGTCAGATAAAGTTTAAAAATGTATATTTATGTAGCCCTAACAAAATAATCTCCCTCAAGACCCACCCTAACCCCAACGATTGTCTTTGAAACGTCCCAAAACTATCCCAACTCCCAAATCCCACCCCCGAAAAGTCTATAAAAAAAGGGCAAGGGACACTCCACTACTGGAGGGTGCTGGTGCTGGTGCATTTTGCGGCATGGGCATCATACTCCTTGCGGAGGGTGGCAAGCTCGGAGCGGAGGCCCTTCACCAAGTTCTTATACTTCTGGACCTCCTGCTCCAGGTTGGACATTCGGACTCGTAGGCGGCGTTGGCGTTCCTTGCAGCTCCTGTGGGGGGCAGCTGGTCTTTCTGTTGCTTGGCGGTGGCGGTTGTCTTTGTTAGCCCGGCTCGGTCCCGCTGGAGCACTGCGCATGCTAGCGTCCCGTGGGGTCACGGAGGAGGATGCAGCGGTCCCAGTCGAGGATGTTGTTGTTGCACCGCTCGACTGCGTGTCCTCCTCCTCCTCCAGGGCCACCAGCCGCCGATATTCGGCGACAGTGGCCTCCAGCCTCCGTTGCCGGGCCATTCTAGCCTGCTCCCTCCGTGTTGTTGATTTGGAAGGAGCAACTATATGAAGAAAGAAAGACATAGTCTGTAACCAATGCTCCTTAGCATTAATAACACAAAGTGATTGAGCCGAAAGTTGGGTCACAGTACAAGTAGCAAATTGAAAGCACAGTACATAACTATTGAGGACAGTATCTATGTAACCTCCCACTTCTGCATCCTTGCTCTAACATTAGTGGTAGTTTAATGAACAAATTCTACGACCACTATGGACTTCCATTACAGTCGACTATGACAGTACACCAGTCTTATTCTTCTTCTTCTCTCTTGTTTAGGAAAATTGGTACGTTATCTTATGCAAGCCGGCAGAATGACATGGACAGCACAGTGAACTTGCACCCGAGAAAAAAAGTTGCACACCATGATGAGTGAGACAGACTTGCGTTACTGTACCGGTCCAGTACATGCAGGTAGTGAAGCTATTACTTTTCTATTACGGGTGGCACTGAGAATACTCTGTTACAAGGGCTACTGCCTAATTAATTTACCTTTCACCCTACAGTGCAAATGAGTACTAGAAAAGGAAAATGAAGAAGCTAACTAATTTGATTATCTATCACTTCACATGGGACGTATTTGATGACATATGGGATGACTTTAGGTGCTTTGCTTAATATTGAGTGAACAGTGATACACCCACACATGAATGACGTACTACAAGCAAACTAAAGTTATTAAGAGAGGTACGGAGTGTCCACCGTAATAACCAGATATATGCTGTGATTGCAGACGCAATACAAAGTACTGCTACTATTCATGGTAGTATTGGACACATTTACAATTTCTTTTCCTTGCCTTCCCTGCACTGGAACGGACGTGCGGGTGCGGTGGTACATGCTCTTCAAGGTAACACTTAGTTCATCTGGCGACCATCTACTCTCTCTAGATACACATGTGCTATCTAAGAGTCAGAGAATACCATGCTCCAGGCATCCATTCAGTCAAAGTATACGCACACATACAGTTTCTGTTTCACCCACCCAGGCTGCTGTCCTTCCACCCATCCTTGCTTCATCATTGACCCAGCCATGCACCATACCATATTCTTTCCTTCCAAGCCACCTCGGGGGCCAAGCAAACACATATCGTTCTTCTTTGCCAGCCATCATACAATTTCGTGTCCCACTTACTTACAACCTTCTTTCGCTTTTCGTTCATCCCATCCATCACGTTCGTCTAAGAACTTATTGGGATTCTTCTCACCAAAAACTTCACAGCTAAGTCGAAGTACATTTCGAGGAGGCTACTACCTGGTTGATTTGTAATACACCCGTGCAGAAAGCACACTATGCAGTCTTCAATCTCAATAAGTAAGGAATATATAGCTTACCTGTTTCCGCCACCACCGTTTGAACCCCCACAGGACTGTCCGCCGGCTCTTGCACCGCCTCCTCCCCAGAGTCCTCCGAGTCCTCGCCCAACACAGCCACCTCCGCGCTGGCCCCGTCACCAGATGTTACACCTACAAAGTAGATTTAAGAATGTTAGAATACACCACTCACTACTATATAATATTTGGTCTAGGAGAAATGTTAAAAATAACTGAATACAATGTAATAATTTGTGACTGTCTACTCCAAAGTAAAAATGTCCCTTTTTCCAGGGAAGGCTGTTGTCTTGCTGCACTTTTATGCACAACTGATGAATGCTTGCTTTTTATTTTTAACACGCACCACTTTTTCTCCTAACAGACAGAAGCTTGACTCCTAAGAACACGACCAGGATCAAGTTCAAACCAGGTGAGAGCTCGGCTCGACCACAAGAAATGTGTCCAATTAATCGTCAGCACTAACCACTTTTCCGTTTTCAGTTAAATAGTTTTATGACAAAGTAGATTTTAATAAATGTGTTTACTTTTAATAAAGCTTTTAAACTTAAATAGACTCTGTGGTTTTTGGTCCTCCGGACTAGAGTGGATGAGCTAAAGGTTTTTGAATTTTTGCAAGCATGAGTGCCTCTGACACTTCTTGACTGTGCTGTGACTCCGTACTCTCTTGTCCTGCGTACGATAATCTAGAGATCATTGGGGATCAATAATCGGTGACTTCGGGAGCTGAATGACTCTGCCACACTATCTAGTCAGTAAGGAGACAGTGCATAGAGCTATTGCTGAATAGAATGGGAGTCCAATGGAATTGCCAAATGTCCAATCTTAGTTAGCTACACAGACAGACTAATAAGAATAATCTAGTAATACCACAGGGAGTCATATTAGAGCCAGGATAAGAATTTATATCCAGTCTACAAGAAGATCAAAGACGATTTAGAAAAAATCGAATGAGGAACGCTAGGAAAAAATAGGTACTCTTTATTACAATTAAAACTTACTGGGGCCAGCAAAGGAGCCCTCGCCTGCCCGATCCTGGCCTGCATCCTGAGCACCCTCCTCCTCCTGTGTCCTCTTGCCCTTGGGGGGAGCTGATGTACAACATGAAAGAAAGAAAGACCAGAAAACATGGATGAGATTTGTCAACCAAATCAACCATTTCAAAAGAACAATAACAACATTTTTTGGAGAAATAGCAAATAGATAGACAACTATTCCACGGGATCTATCTCATGTGGTATACTACGTTATTCGTATTGCCTGATTTGCGGAACGTTGACTTAGAAAGTTCCTATGTAACTCAATAAACAGACTACTAAAGAGGTTTGCCTAGGCCTGGCACTGCAGGCAGCAGTCCGCAGCACGCGAAGTGACAGACAAAGTCCATCCTGCTTGCAGATCAGTGAATACTCAAACTATCAATCCACCCACCACCACCACTATTTCTTCTTATAGCCATGTGTCTAAAGGAAGGAGTGGACTTCAGTCTGTTGGGGCTGATTTAGAAGTCCCTTGCGGCTCATTTTCCTCCATTGTTGCGTGACTTTTGTGACGCTGCGTCAGAACAAAAGACTCGCCATGGTGTTGGTGCGGCGTATATATTAAAAAAAAAGAAATTATGGGCGATGCATCACGTTGTAAAGCCCTGCGCCATCAGGGGGCGTTCCGGCGCAAGGGAGGGCGTACCTGCGCAGGGACGAATCCTAAAAGTGGCTGAGGGAAATCTACAAGATGTCAATCAGTCACTTTTAAGACAATGATGCATGAGTCAAACCCTGCGCGCTTGAAGCCGACGTACGGCTTGATGCAGCATTGGGGAGATAGGGTACCCCAGAGCATTGCTGGAGCTGCGCCATCGTTGGCACGCAACTCCAGCAATGCGCCGCCTTTACGGCACAGATGCGTAAGGCTTCTGTGACGTTTTGGGCCAATGGGTGGTGGCCAATGGGTGGTGGTGGTGGCATGGCACACAATTACTGCCGCATCCCTGCTACTTTGCAGGGATGCGCCGGTAATTGAAAATATGACCCTTAGTGTCTAGCATTACGCAGTTCTTATCTTTACACTACACTCATACATAATTTCTCAGGCCAATGAAATGAACACAATGTACAAAACAAATATGCATAGTAGCAAGCAAGGCTACTGAGAAGGAGAGCAGTGCACCTGAAATGCATAGAAGATTTTGAAATATAATTTACCTACAATGTAATCGGCAGCATTATTGCTCTTGGTAAAGAACAAAGATTTGCAAATAACAGAGCCGGATAAAACAGAGTAGTGATGAATAGCTACTACTACTCACCAAGCCCGGGGACCTCTACGCCGAGCGCGTCCAGCAAGTCCCGTTCCCGGTCCATGACATCGGTCCAGCGGTGGGTGGCCTGGTTATATGTGCGCCGGACCCCAGAGAGCTTATACATGGCCCGGCACACCTTCTCCCACCGCTTCCGGCGCTCCCGGATGCCATAGCCAGTCGCGATCTTGCCGCCTCCCAGGATCGTCTTGGGGAGGCGGCGCTGGACGTGGAAGATGAGTGCCGCCACTTCCTCCGCGCTGAAGATCTCCCGCGGCACCACTTGCTCCCTCTCAAACGCGGGCACGGGGTGCGGGACCCTTCCCCTTCTCAGGGTGCTTCCCGGCTCCCTTTACCATGGTCTGGGCAGAAATAAACTTAAATGATAAAGAAGAAATGGAATAGTGAAGAAGAAAAGAAAAGAGTTTAAAAAAGTAGTTTAAAAGTAACTAAAAGTAGCAGAAAACACAAAAATATACAGCTAGAAAAATAGAGGGATAGATAATAAGTAAAATAGATTAAATAAACTTCAAACAAGCAAAGGATGGCAGAGATTCAGAGAGGATACAGAAAGCATGCCCAGAACCATAGCAATGAATGAGAAACAAGATGGCCGCGCCCGTTCACAACCGTGTGGGTAAGTTCGCGCGAGATTTTCCTCGCGAGCACGCGCGAAATTGTACTAGCGAGCAGCACAGTTTGCGAGATTACACATAGCGGCCGGAAACGGAATTACGTCACGCAAACAAGATGGCCGCGCCCGTATACGACCGCTAGGGTAACTTGGCAAACGTATAGCTACAAGCGCCTCGCGAACACGCGCAAAAGCCCGCGAACATACATGTCGCAAAAAAAAAGTGTATTCGCAAGCATTCGCGGCTCCCGAAATCGATCTCGCACGGATTCGCGCCCCAAAAAACGCGCGAAATTGCAGAAAAAACGGTTTTTGCTAAACTGAAAGCAATGAGCAGGTGCAAAAGTTCAAACTTAACATTTGTAACATTCACTGTAGTGCTTCCTGAGGGGCCCCTCCAGAGTTTGCAACTATTCTATGACCCTGCTATGACCCAAACAGCAGGCTCATAGAATAGCTACAAGTAGACCATAAAGGTCCTGTGAAAAAAAATTTCACTGCAACAGAAAGCAAATTACAGATAAGGAAGGAAGCAGGTGCCAGCCAGACTGGAACTTTCTAAATAACTGACACATTAATCAACCCCCAATTAATTCATGGCAGTTGAAGTAGGGGAGGTGTGCTTGCTTTTTTCACCCCCCATAAACTACAGTGATAAAAAAAACCTAATGGGTGGCAGTGAGGATGTACCAGAGGGTGGCATGGGTGTCCCAGAGGGTGGCAGTGGTGAAGCAGAGGGTGCTGTGAACCTGTGATGATAAACCAGACGTAGAAACAACATAGTCGCGGCCGTTGCGTGCCGAAAAGTAAGTTCGCAATTGCAAAATTGTCCCAAAATCGTCGCAAACGCGCGCCAACACAAAAAACGGGAAAATCCGCAAATCTGCGAGAGTTCGCGTATCTTCGCGGATTGCGAATCCGTAAATCCGCAATTTCGCGTACGCGAGATCCGCTAGATCCGCCCATGCTTAGTGTCATCCCCCTGGTCATAAAGGATGCACAAAAGGAATATGCGTCCTCCATAAGGCTTAGGAACTAAAGGGTCATGAGGCGGGCAGTTGCCTGCTCGCTGACTACGTGAGGGCAAGATACAAAATGGATGCCGTATCTAAAATGGAACCCGAGGGTTCAGGTGAAGAAACCCGTAAATAAGGCGAACCCTTCTAAGTAGCGTAGCGAAAACGCGTACACCCACTAAACTCGTCATTTACGGTTCATAGACACCAAACTTGTCCATATTCGGTGATGCCCAAACCTTCGTAATGATTAAAACGGAACCTCACAGGCAGCCTTGGCAGCCTTTATGGGCTGCACAGGCAGCCTTGGCAGCCTTTATGGGGTGCACAGGCAGCCTTTATGGGGTGCACAGGCAGCCTTGTATGGGGTGCACATGCAGCCTTGTATGGGGGGCACAGGCAGCCTTGGCAGCCTTTATGGGGTGCACAGGCAGCCTTGGCAGCCTTTATGGGGTGCACAGGCAGCCTTGTATGGGGGGTACAGGCAGCCTTGTATGGGGTGGACAGGCAGCCTTTATGGGGTGCACAGGCAGCCTTGGCAGCCTTGCATGAGGTGCACAGGCAGCCTTGTATGGGGTGCACAGGCAGCCTTGTATGGGGTGGACAGGCAGCCTTTATGGGGTTCACAGGCAGCCTTGGCAGCCTTGTGTGGGGTGCACAGGCAGCCTTGTATGGGGTGCACAGGCAGCCTTGTATGGGGTGGACAGGCAGGCTTTATGGGGTGCACAGGCAGCCTTGGCAGCCTGTATGGGGTGCACAGGCAGCCTTGTATGGGGTGCACAGGCAGCCTTTATGGGGTGCACAGGCAGCCTTGGCAGCTTTGTATGGGGGGCACAGGCAGCCTTGTATGGGGTGGACAGGCAGCCTTTATGGGGTGCACAGGCAGCCTTGTGTGAGGTGCACAGTCAGCCTTGTATGGGGGGCACAGGCAGCCTTGTATGGGGTGGACAGGCAGCCTTTATGGGGTGCACAGGCAGCCTTGGCAGCCTTGTGTGAGGTGCACAGGCAGCCTTGTATGGGGCGCACAGGTAGCCTTGTATGGGGTGGACAGGCAGCCTTTATGGGGTGCACAGGCAGCCTTGGCAGCCTTGTGTGAGGTGCACAGGCAGCCTTGTATGGGTTGCACAGGCAGCCTTTATGGGGTGCACAGGCAGCCTTGTATGGGGTGCACAGGCAGCCTTGTATGGGGTGCACAGGCAGCCTTTATGGGGTGCACAGGCAGCCTTGTATGAGGTGCACAGGCAGCCTTTATGGGGTGCACAGGCAGCCTTGTATGGGGTGCACAGGCAGCCTTGTATGGGGTGCACAGGCAGCCTTTATGGGGTGCACAGGCAGCCTTGGCAGCCTTGTATGGGGTGCACAGGCAGCCTTGTATGGGGTGGACAGGCAGCCTTTATGGGGTTCACAGGCAGCCTTGGCAGCCTTGTGTGGGGTGCACAGGCAGCCTTGTATGGGGTGCACAGGCAGCCTTGTATGGGGTGGACAGGCAGCCTTTATGGGGTGCACAGGCAGCCTTGGCAGCCTGTATGGGGTGCACAGGCAGCCTTGTATGGGGTGCACAGGCAGCCTTTATGGGGTGCACAGGCAGCCTTGGCAGCCTTGTATGGGGGGCACAGGCAGCCTTGTATGGGGTGGACAGGCAGCCTTTATGGGGTGCACAGGCAGCCTTGTGTGGGGTGCACAGTCAGCCTTGTATGGGGGGCACAGGCAGCCTTGTATGGGGTGGACAGGCAGCCTTTATGGGGTGCACAGGCAGCCTTGTATGGGGCGCACAGGTAGCCTTGTATGGGATGGACAGGCAGCCTTTATGGGGTGCACAGGCAGCCTTGGCAGCCTTGTGTGGGGTGCACAGGCAGCCTTGTATGGGGTGGACAGGCAGCCTTTATGGGGTGCACAGGCAGCCTTGTATGGGGCGCACAGGTAGCCTTGTATGGGGTGCACAGGCAGCCTTTATGGGGTGCCCAGGCAGCCTTGGCAGCCTTATGTGAGGTGCACAGGCAGCCTTGCATGGGTTGCACAGGCAGCCTTTATGGGGTGCACAGGCAGCCTTGTATGGGGTGCACAGGCAGCCTTGTATGGGGTGCACAGGCAGCCTTTATGGGGTGCACAGGCAGCCTTGTATGAGGTGCACAGGCAGCCTTTATGGGGTGCACAGGCAGCCTTGTATGGGGTGCACAGGCAGCCTTTATGGGGTGCACAGGCAGCCTTGTATGGGGTGCACAGGCAGACTTGGCTGCCTTGTATGGGGTGCACAGGCAGCCTTGGCAGCCTTGTATGGGGTGCACAGGCAGCCTTGTATGGGGTGCACAGGGAGCCTTGTATGGGGTGCACAGGCAGCCTTGTATGGGGTGGACAGGCAGTCTTGTATGGGGTGCACAGGCAGCCTTGTATGGGGTGGACAGGCAGCCTTTATGGGGTGCACAGGCAGCCTTGTATGGGGTGCACAGGCAGCCTTTATGGGGTGCACAGGCAGCCTTGTATGGGGTGCACAGGCAGACTTGGCTGCCTTGTATGGGGTGCACAGGCAGCCTTGGCAGCCTTGTATGGGGTGCACAGGCAGCCTTGTATGGGGTGCACAGGGAGCCTTGTATGGGGTGCACAGGCAGCCTTGTATGGGGTGGACAGGCAGTCTTGTATGGGGTGCACAGGGAGCCTTGTATGGGGTGCACAGGCAGCCTTGTATGGGGTGGACAGGCAGTCTTGTATGGGGTGCACAGGCAGCCTTTATGGGGTGCACAGGCAGCCTTGTTTGGGGTGCACAGGCAGTGCCATGTCCGATGCCCCCTGGCCAATCAGAGCCCGTGTGTGAAGCTTATTTGTGAGACTGGGTGAAGTTTATTAGGGTGCAGCACCTGCACGAGGACGTGTGGGGGGCGGGGAGGGGGGGGGCTGTGAGTAACACTCCGTTTGCTCCTCTTGTATTTTGTTTGCTCACAATTGTCCCTTTTGCCTCCTGTAACTCGTCCTCTGCTGTTGTAACGTGTTCTCTTGTCTTCTTCTGCTCTTGTCTCTTTGCTGTTCCTGTTGTGAAGCCTCTGACGCCTTCGGGTAAAGTCCGCGCGAGATAAAAACGCATCAGATTATGATAATATAAATCAATCAATAAGTGTGAGTGCACGAGCAGCACAGGAGGGGAGGCTGTGCAGGGCAGGGTGTGGCCCCCGCTCTATGATTGGCCCTTTCAGAGACCGGCCCCTCAGCCCTCCCTGGATCCTGCGGAGTGAGCAGAGAACGCACACTCACACTCACTCCAGCCTGCCCGTCCAGGCGCACTGCACTCTAGCGCCTTGAAGCTGCTGCCGCCGGCCGTCCTACACCCAGGGGTAGCCCCCCTGGAGAGGGGGGCTGACCGTCCAGCAGAGGGCGCAGAGCACCGACCTGCACCCAGGGGTGGCACAGAGGGTGCCCCCTGGAGACGGGGACCGACCGTCCAGCAGAGGGCGCAGAGCACGGGTGAGTGAGTGACTGAGGACTTCAGCTCCTGTGCAGCGCTCTCCGTCGAGCGCTTGGTCTCTAAGCGCTAGTCTTTGGGAGTCAGGTTGCACTGGCCTGAGGGGTCTATGGCGCAGCCCCGCTGGGGGTCGGTTTTGCTGATACTCTGATCCCATTAACCTGGGCGGAGGCTGCAGCAGCCTTGGGGGGTGTTTAGGGCTCAGTGTGACCGACTCCAGTGCCTGGTGGGGGCACAGTCATGAGCACGAGGACAACCGGGCAATCTGAGCAGGCACAGCCAGGGGGGGGTGGGGGGGGGGCTCCTCTGAGCAGGCACAGCCAGGGGTGCGCTCCTCTGAGCAGGCACTGCAAGGGTCTCCTCTGAGCAGGCACAGCCAGGAGGGGCTCCTCTGAGCAGGCACTGCAAGGGGGGCTCCTCTGAGCAGGCACTGCAAGGGGGGAGCAGGGACTGCAAGGGGGCTCCTCTGAGCAGGCACTGTAAGCGGGGCTCCTCTGAGCAGACAATACAAGGGGAGCTCCTCTGAGCAGGCACTGCAAGGGGGGCTCCTCCAGGGGGGCTCCTCTGAGCAGGCACTGCAAGGGGGGGGCTCCTCTGAGCAGGCACTGCAAGGGGGGCTCCTCTGAGCAGGCACAGCCGGGGGAGGGGCTCCTCTGAGCAGGCACTGCTGGGGGGGGCTCCTCTGAGCAGGCACTGCAGGGGGGGCTCCTCTGAGCAGCCACTATAAGGGGGGGCTCCTCTGAGCAGGCACTGCAAGGGGCGGCTCCTCTGAGCAGGCACTGCAAGGGGCGGCTCCTCTGAGCAGGCACTGCAAGGGGGGCTCCTCTGAGCAGGCACAGCAAGGGGGGGGCTCCTCTGAGCAGGCACAGCAAGGGGGCTCCTCTGAGCAGGCACTGCAAGGGGGGCTCCTCTGAGCAGGCACAGCAAGGGCGGGGCTCCTCTGAGCAGGCACAGCAAGGGGGGGCTCCTCTGAGCAGGCACTGCAAGGGGGGAGCAGGGACTGCAAGGGGGGCTCCTCTGAGCAGGCACTGCAAGGGGGGCTCCTCTGAGCAGGCACAGCAAGGGGGGGCTCCTCTGAGCAGGAACTGCAAGGGGGGCTCCTCTGAGCAGGCACTGCAAGGGGGGAGCAGGGACGGCAAGGGGGGCTCCTCTGAGCAGGCACTGCAAGGGGGGCTCCTCTGAGCAGGCACTGCCGGGGGAGGGGCTCCTCTGAGCAGCCACTACAAGGGGGGGCTCCTCTGAGCAGGCACTGCAAGGGGGGCTCCTTCAGGGGGGCTCCTCTGAGCAGGCACTGCAAGGGGGGGCTCCTCTGAGCAGGCACTGCAAGGGGGGGCTCCTCTGAGCAGGCACTGCAAGGGGGGCTCCTCTGAGCAGGCACAGCCGGGGGAGGGGCTCCTCTGAGCAGGCACTGCTGGGGGGGCTCCTCTGAGCAGGCACTGCAAGGGGGGGCGCCTCTGAACAGGCTCTGCAAGGGGGGCTCCTCTGAGGAGGCACTGCTGTGGGGGCTCCTCTGGCTGTGCCCACCCTCAAGCAGGCAAGCAGTGTCCACCCTCCAGGGCCTGTGAGGCTGGTTGATGCCTGTAGGGAACCAGTGTCCATCCTTAAGGGCCTGTGAGGCTGGTTGATGCATGTATGAATGAATGAATTAAATATACACTTATATAGCGCAAAACTGCCGCCCTACGGGTATCCTGGCGCTTGGATTGTCGAATAGACACCACAAAGCAGAATCAGTTGTCAGTGAGAGGATCTAAAGATCACCCTTTGGAAATAGCGTGGTTTTCAGGCTCTTCCTAAAGCATGTCAGGGAACTGGCCTGTCTAAGGTCCAGAGGTAACTCATTCCATACACGTGAGGCCGTCACACCACAGGCTCTGCCCCCATCCGCGACCTCTTAAATCCGGCAGTTGTTATCAGATTTACATTCGAAGAGCGGAGCTGCCTCCCAGGGTTATACCAGGTAAACATCTCCTGCAGGGGGACAGGACCCTGACCAAGTACTGCCCTGTATATAATGCAGAGAGATTTAAAAGTGTCTTTTGGAGGTAGCGGAAGAACCTTCCGTAGCATGCGTAGCAGGGTGAAGCAAACACTGGCCGTTTATTTGGCTTGTGAGTCCATTTGAAGATTTTCATCCACCACTTTAGCCGGAATCGGGGGTTCATCCTCGGGGGATGAGTTTAAACTCCACCGATCGATGACAAGACATTCTAGTGGCAGGACAGTACACCACCTCTGTTTTCCCCCCTTTAAACTGTAGAGAATTTTTCCTACGCCAACCAGCAGTCTGGCGCGTACACTCCTGGAAGGTGTCCATAGATACTGCTTGTTTCCCCTACAGGGAAAAAACCCCTGTACCTTTCAGTCTCTCCGCTAACACGGTATGGCTCACTGTATCGAATGTAGCTGACATGTCTAGTAACACTAGGAGAGAGGAATTCCCATTGTCAGCACCCATTCGTAGATTGTTCATTACGGTTGCCAAAACAGTCTCGGTACCGTGTTCCGGGCAGAAGCCATATTGGTCCCTGTCCAGCAGGAGATTGTCTTCAAGGTAGCACAATAGACTTTTACTAACTACCTTCTCTAACATTTTAACAGGATATGGCAGTAGAGAGATTGGCCTAAAATTTGCTGGATTAGAAGGGTACAGGGATGTTTTTTTAAGCAAAGGAGTTACTACTGCCTGCTTCTATACCTCTGGTACCTCCCCCTCCAGCGACTGACAACGGATCTTCCATAGCCAGGGAAAGGTTTCTTGACCAAACATTTTACAGATTTTATTTGGAAGAGGATCTAACGGGGAGCCAGAGGATATACTTTGAGCCAGCTGGTTAAAAGAATCCTCTGTGGGGGCATGAAAGATATTCAAAGAGGTTTCTATCTGAGATTCTGCATCTAACGTCCAGGCTAAATCATCCGGACCATCAGGATTTAGTTCTCCAACAATTTTTGTTATTTTTTCCTCGAAGAAAATGGCAATCTCATCGAAGAGTTTCTGCGATGCGACCACCTCATTGCTCGTGCAAGCAGGACTAGATAAATCCCTAAAAATATTAAAAAGCACTTTTGTGCTATTTGGAGCTTGCAGAACCGATTTAGCATAAAAGTCTGCTTTGGCCCTGACAATAGATTCCTTGTACTGGGCCTGTACCGATTTCAAGGCTTTCTTATCTGATTCTAGGTAGGCCCTCCTCCATTTCCTCTCGGCCTTTTTGCATGTACCCGTAGCTGTTTTAATTCATCATTATACCAGGAAGCAGAGATTTTTTCCTGTTTTTGATACGTTTTACTGGAGCTATTAAATCCAGGGTTCCTGCAATATAATTACAGTACGTCTGATAATTTTCACCTACAGGGGCCGAGGGAGTAAAGAGATTCTGATCCTGAAAGATCGGCAGTGCTCTATTTTTCACCAGCTTGACCCATTCTCTTCCTTTTCGATAGGTCGATGACTGGTTATTATTATCTTCTGAACTGGGTGTCATGATACGGAAATTAATTAAAGAATGGTCGGTCCAGCTTTGAGGCAGCCCATCAACCACCTCAGGCTCGGCCTGGTTCGCAAACAGGAGATCTAAGACATGTCCTCCTAGATGAGTCGGTGGTAGGACCATTTGATGTAAATTAACGTTCTCACAAGTGTACCTTAAGTCTCTCAAATGGTTATCTAGGCTGCCGTTATCCCATAAGTTAAAATCCCCTGGTACGATCGTTCTCGAATGGGTGAGGCTCAGGTCAGCGATGGAGTTGAACAGATCTTGAAACTGGGTGTCTGCACCCGGGGGTCTGTAACAGACCACTCCTGTGAGTAGCCTACCTTTAGCCTCTTGAAATGAGAAGCCCAACCGTTCAATCCCAGTAACATCGTCTACTTGTAAAGGTGAGAAGTTCAATTTTTCCTTGAAAATCACCCCAACCCCTCCTCCTCTCCCAACAGTCCTTGGTTTGTGAAACTTTTTATATCCATCCGGGCAAGCAAAGCTCATTTGTACCAACGACTCAGTACGAGTCCACGGTTCTGTTAAAAAGAGGACGTCCATATCCATGTTTTCTAACACGTCGGACACCTCCTGATAATGTTTCACCAGGGATTTGCAATTAAGCATCCCACAACCGGTGTCAATCTTAAAAGGCCTGTGAGGCTGGTTGATGCCTGTAGGTAAGCAGTGTCAATCCTTAAGGGCCTGTGAGGCTGGTTGATGCCTGTAGACAACCGGTGTCAATCTTAAAGGGCCTGTGAGGCTGGTTGATGCCTGTAGACAACCAGTGTCAATCCTTAAGGGCCTGTGAGGCTGGTTGATGCCTGTAGACAACCGGTGTCAATCCTAAAGGGCCTGTGAGGCTGGTTGATACCTGTAGACATCCAGTGTCAATCCTTAAGGGCCTGTGAGGCTGGTTGATGCCTGTAGACAACCGGTGTCAATCTTAAAGGGCCTTTGAGGCTGGTTGATGCCTGTAGGCAACAGGTGTCAATCCTTCAACAAAAGAGAGCCAGGAAGGAGAAAGCTTGTGCCCTGGACTGAAGACAGTGGTGAAACTGTGAGGGCAAATACAGTGCAGGGTGAAGAGAGGCAGCACCTGTGCTTGAATTAATTAGAGTGTAAACACATTATTTCTACCTGCTCCTAGTCAAAACGTATCACTTATAAAATGTAATGATGCATCCCAATGTTATCCAATAGGAAAGATGGGCCTTCAAGTAGTGAAAACGAATGTAGGGGTTTTTCACTACCAAGACATGTAATATTTAAAAACACATGTCCTACCTTTTACATACAGTGCACCCTGTCCTGTGGGTTGTTTAGGGCCTACCCTAGAGGCGACATATGTTTTTGAAAAGACGGTATGGGTCTAACAAAATGTTCATTTTACCAGGTCGAAATGGAAGTTTTAGGCTGCAGTTCCCAGCTGCAGTGGCAGGCCTAAGACATGTTTTAAAAGGCTACTTTAGTGCTTGGCATAATGGATGCTGCATGCCCACTTATAGCATTTAATTTACAGTCCCTGGGTATGTATAGTACCACATTACTGGAGACTAACAAGTAAATTAAATGTGGCAGTTGAATGCATGCCAACTTCATTGTTTAAAAGAGTAGCCCAAGCACGTTTGCTTTGGTTAGCAGTGGCACAGTGAACATAGTCCTAAAAGCCATCTAAAACTGGTTAAAAAACACAGGAGCAGTGAAAGCAAAAAGTTTGGTGGTGACCTTGCAGAGAGGGACAAGTCCAGCTGGTCTGAAGTCTTTTATCTTAGACTTCTTGTTGTTGATTCCTGATAGGTGAAAGAAACTTCTAAATCATTTAAGAGTATAATCATATTTTTATCTTTTGACCTGAGTCCCTGGTTTATCTTTTAAGTGATATTATTTAGCTTTTTTATTTCTTAACTTTGCTGTAGGTGGCCAGGAGTTTCCCTTCTCCATTTCCACCAATATTTCATCACAATGTAATGCTGCGGAGGGTGTTGTCTTCAACATATGTACATTTCTTGTTAATGTACACATTTTCTAGGTTTTGTTTTACTTCTCTTTCGTAGGGCTACAGAGCCTTTGGTAGTCTCTAGATTTGTTTTGGTGGCTTGCGCTATATTTTCTCTACCAAGACATGCTTTGTGGGCACAGCACAATCGTCTTTTTTTAAATTGTCTGTGTCATTAATATTAGAGAATTCATTAAGGAATTTTCTGAAAAGATTTACTTTATCTGGATTATTCAGCAATTATTTGTAAAACTGTCAACTGGAGTTGTATACAGGGACAGAAGTGTTGTGAAATACCAGTGATATTGGAGTATGACCTGATAAAATTATTGACCCAAAGTTGACATCAGTGGGGATGTTGAGTAAGTGTTTTGATGTTGGGAGTAATATATCCTGATGTGTGAATTATGAACATTGGAGAGAGAGGTGTTTCTTGCTTTGTCACATTGGCAGTGTGCCATACAGCAAGGTTTATACTTTGAGTCAACTTTAAAAAAAGCATTGTTTGTGATAACATTTGCCACCATGTTGGGGAGTTGCAGTCTACCTGTGCCCCAGATTGCAGTGACTCAGCAGAGTCCGGAAGTGGTAGGGAGGCAGACTTCATCTGTTTCTTTCCCTTGCTCTGTGCTAAGACCTGTATGTGAAGCAGTCCACCCCAGCTCCCATTTTGTGTTAGCAAGTGAGTGAAACCAGCCATCCCCCCAAGCAATTGGGATATTTCTACATCAGAGAGAGTTCAGAGGGTGCTCTAAGACAACAGTAATCCTCTGTTTAAGCTGTGTTTATTAGGGACTGTGCACTTCGTTTTTGGCCAGGAAAAGGGAGTACAATTTTATACAAACAGTATTGTTAGAGGACAAGTTTGTTAGGCCCTTACCTGCAGAAGTCCAAAGTTTGGATTGAGCCTGTTTGTCTCCTAGGAGATTTCTGAATATTTGGACCAGCTTCCAACTCCCTGGCCAGCAAACCTTGTCTGAGGTCGCTGCGACCTTATATAGTCTGCTATTGGTTGGTACATGTGTGCACTGATTGGTGATTGTATCTGGTGTTGCTATTGGATTAGGGTTAGTGTCTTCATTGGTTGGGTATTTGAGGGTTCTGTTTGGGTTCTGGGTTTGTGACTCAATCAATGTATTGTTGGTACTAGGGCTATGGCTAGGGTGAGGATTTCTATTGGAAGTAGGGACTAGGGCTTCAAGTGTGATTGGTTGTTGGGACTAGGGTGGGACTAGGGTTGGGGCTAGGGCTTTAATTGGAAGTAGCGATTAGGGCTTCTGGTGTGATTGGTTGCTGGGCTAGGTATGGGACTAAGAGTAGAGTTAGGCTTTTTATAGGAAGTAGGGACAAGGGCTTCCTGTGCCATTGCTTGCTTGGGCTTGGGTTGAGACTATTGGTATGGCTAGGGCCTCTATTGGACGTAGAGATCAGGATTTTTGAACTTATTGGGTGCTTGGACTAGGGCTACGATTGGCTGTAAGGTCCTGGTCTCCTATTGGTTTTAGATTTTAGGGCTAGTGTTGTGATTGGATAGTGTTAGGGGTAGGGTTCCCTTTGACTCAAGGGGGTCAGCTGATTAATTGGGTGATAAAAGGTAAAGCTTAGGGTATATCAGCCTGGGCGTCGAGGCTAAAGGCAGAGAGGACAAGGGCAATTGCTTGTTTGAGCCTGGTCAAGAATGTTTGAGCCCACTAGTCGAGCCTAGGGCCAGAAATGCTGGCCATTTTTCCATTCAGTAATACCCAGCCTACACCATTCACATTCACAAACAGAGCAACACACTCACCACACCAAATATACACCACACACTTACTACAAACCAACACTATGCACAAATCCATGTCTCAGCACTCACTACAAATCCACACAAACCACACCTATACACACTTCTATCCCAGCTACCACACATTTCCACTATCTTCTACAAACAATACACAACTCTATCCTAAATCACCAACCAATCCACTCATCACTAACACAACCCCATTCCACACCATACTTAACTACATCCCATTCAGACATGCACTCCTTGCTCTAATTACTCCTAACAGACCACTTTTCATCCCTAAAAAACATATAATCAGCCATCCATCATTTATCTAACCAACACCCTCCTCTTCCTTCTACCATATTAACACAAACACACAACACATACACTGCACAGCACCACACTTTTAAACTCTTGCAACAAACCAGTCTAAGACAAACACTCTTACCTTTACTTCATTCCCTCCTACACACAACATACACTCTATTCATAAACACATGATCACCCCCTCTACCTTACAATCTCCTCTCACAAACAATACTCTACAAACAAATCCATTGCATGAAGCAAATACACCAGAAACTCTTTTCACTACTCCTCAAAAACAAAACCTATCACGCACACCAACACAGCAAGATCTTCCAAGCACAACACCTCATAATACTTACCATCACAAAATACAAGCTTACACCCACCTTTCAAACCACACAAAGGAACACACACCAATGCCAAGCTTTCTCTCTTTCACCACATCTAGCTCAGTGTGTGGTGCTGTGTTCAGTTTGTGGCTGTGTGTAGTGCACGAGTGTGTGTGGCTGTGCTCAGTGTGGTTGTGTGTAGTGCATGAGTGTGTGTGGATGTGCTTAGTGTGGTTGTGTGTAGTGCACGAGTGTGTGTGTGGCTGTGCTCAGTGTGTGGTAGTGTGTAGTGCACGAGTGTGTGTGGCTGTGTTCAGTGTGTGGTTGTGTGTAGTGCATGAGTGTGTGTGGCTGTGCTCAGTGTGTGGTTGTGTGTAGTGCATGAGTGTGTGTGGCTGTGATTAGTGTGTGGTTGTGTGTAGTGCATGGGTGTGTGTGGCAGTGCTCAGTGTGTGGTTGTGTGTAGTGCACAAGTGTGTGGTGGCTGTGCTCAGTGTGCGGTTGTGTGTAGTGCATGAGTGTGTGTGGCTGTGGTTGTGTGTAGTGCACGAGTGTGTGTGGCGGTGCTCAGTGTGTGGTTGTGTGTAGTGCATGAGTGTGTGTGGCTGTGCTCAGTGTGTGGTTGTGTGTAGTGCATGAGTGTGTGTGGCTGTGATTAGTGTGTGGTTGTGTGTAGTGCATGGGTGTGTGTGGCAGTGCTCAGTGTGTGGTTGTGTGTAGTGCACGAGTGTGTGGTGGCTGTGCTCAGTGTGCGGTTGTGTGTAGTGCATGAGTGTGTGTGGCTGTGCTCAGTGTGGTTGTGTGTAGTGCACGAGTGTGTGTGGCTGTGTTCAGTGTGTGGTTGTGTGTAGTGCATGAGTGTGTGTGGCTGTGCTCAGTATGTGGTTGTGTGTAGTGCATGAGTGTGTGTGGCTGTGAATAGTGTGTGGTTGTGTGTAGTGCATGGGTGTGTGTGGCAGTGCTCAGTGTGTGGTTGTGTGTAGTGCACGAGTGTGTGGTGGCTGTGCTCAGTGTGTGGTTGTGTGTAGTGCATGAGTGTGTGTGGCTGTGCTCCGTGTTGTTGTGTGTAGTGCACGAGTGTGTGTGGCTGTGCTCAGTGTGTGGTTGTGTTTAATGCAGTCTAGAGAGGATATGCTGGGGAGGAACATGGGGGTTATACCACACTCACTCCCCCGCTCTCTGATTGGCCGTTTCAGGGTCCGCACCTGTTCGGGCCCCTCAACGGCTGAAAGCAGAGGCCCCCCCAGCCCTCGTGGGTGAGCAGAGCCCCCCCCCTCTGCTTCACTCCAGCCTCACCACCGTGGTGTCCAGGCGCTCTGCACTCTAGCGCCTTGAAGCAGCTTCTATTTGCTGACATAGAGAGAGGATACCCCTGGGAGAGGGGGCCATGACCGTCCGGCACTGGTGAGGGAGTAGCCACCCCTCCCCCCCACCTCCACTGCACCCCCCGCCCCGCCCCGCCCCACCTCCTTGACTCCGACCTCCACCGCTGTGTGTCTCTCTAGGGCGCCAACGTGTCTCACTGATGGACTTCATTCGGCTGGTGACTGCTGCTATGGGTCGGTGGGAGTTTGCATTAATCTTCCTGTGTGAGGTGAATGTGCCACAGTACAGAGGGTCACACCAGGTGTCTGCTCTGACTCGCCTCACCATCTCCTGTGTGAGGTGAATGTGTCATGGTACAGAGGGTCACACCAGGTGTCTGCACTGACTCGCCTCACCATCTCCTGTGTGAGGTGAATGTGCCACGGTACAAAGGGTCACACCAGGTGTCTGCACTGACTCGCCTCACTATCTCCTGTGTGAGGTGAATGTGCCATGGTACAGAGGGTCACACCAGGTGTCTGCACTGACTCGCCTCACCATCCCCTGTGTGAAGTGAATATGTCATGGTACAGAGGGTCACACCAGGTGTCTGCACTGACACGCCTCACCATCTCCTGTGTGAGGTGAATGTGTCACGATACAGAGGGTAACACCAGGTGTCTGCACTGACTCGTCTCACCATCTCCTGTGTGAGGTGAATGTGTCACGATACAGAGGGTCACATCAGGTATCTGCACTGACTCGCCTCGTCATCTCCTTTGTGAGGTGAATGTGTCACGATACAGAGGGTCACACCAGGTGTCTGCACTGACTCGCCTCACCATCTCCTGTGTGAGGTGAATGTGTCACTGTACAGAGGGTCACACTGGGTGTCTGCACTGACTCGCCTCACCATCTCCTGTGTGAGGTGAATGTGTCACGGTACAGAGGGTCCTACCAGGTGTCTGCACTGACTCGCCTCACCATCTCCTGTGTGAGGTGAATGTATCACGGTACAGAGGGTCACACCAGGTGTCTGCACTGACTCGCCTCACCATCTCCTGTGTGAGGTGAATGTGTCACGGTACAGAGGGTCACACTGGGTGTCTGCACTGACTCGCCTCACCATCTCCTGTGTGAGGTGAATGTGTCATGGTACAGAGGATCACACCAGGTGTCTGAGCTGACTCGCCTCACCATCCCCTGTGTGAAGTGAATGTGTCACGGTACAGAGGGTCACACCAGGTGTCTGAGCTGACTTGCCTTACCATCTCCTGTCTGTGGTGAATGTGTCATGGTACAGAGGGTCACACCAGGTATCTTCACTGACTCGCCTCACCATCTCCTGTGTGAGGTGAATGTGTCACGGTACAGAGGGTCACACCAGGTGTCTGAGCTGACTTGCCTTACCATCTCCTGTGTGAGGTGAATGTGTCACGGTACAGAGGGTCACACCAGGTATCTTCACTGACTCGCCTCACCATCTCCTGTGTGAGGTGAATGTGTCACGGTACAGAGGGTCACACCAGGTGTCTTCACTGACTCGCCTCACCATCTCCTGTGTGAGGTAAATGTATCACGGTACAGAGGGTCACACCAGGTATCTGCACTGACACGCCGCACCATCTCCTGTGTGAGGTGAATGTGTCACGATACAGAGGGTCACACCAGGTGTCTGCACTGACTCGCCTCACCATCTCCTGTGTGAGGTGAATGTGTCACGGACTCACGGTACAGAGGATCACACCAGGTGTCTGAGCTGACTCGCCTCACCATCTCCTGTGTGAGGTGAATGTGTCACGATACAGAGGGTCACACCTGGTGTCTGCAATGACTCGCCTCACCATCTCCTGTGTGAGGTGCATGTGTCACGATACAGAGGGTCACACCAGGTGTCTGCACTGACTCGCCTCACCATCTTAAAAACTGTATATATTTTAAAAAGGAGCTTTTTTAGTAGCCCCCACCTGGAGCGAGACTCACATCGCCCCAGGGCCCCCTCTCGTGTCCGGCAGCGCCACTGTTGCCAGGCGCCAGGCACTATTCGAGAATCTTCAGGCGCCATCTTGGCCTGGGGAAGGATCGCGGGACAGATCTCCGCCCCTCTGCCCTCCTTCCACCCGTCTGGATGGATATAAACAAGCAACCTTCCCGTCCGCGCAGCGGGCGCGCCGGCGGCGCGCCAAAGGCAAGCCCGTCTGCGCCCGTCCGCGCCGGAACCGGGCCCAGGGCCATGATCCCTGGCCTTTTTCCACTACCTCCACGAGGGACGTACACTTCCAGCCAACTCAGGAACTGCCGTCCCCCACGAGACCCTCTATGTTCCATATTTGATCAACTTCACCTTGAGGGAAATGCCCGCCAATGTTGCCCGAATTGTGGCGCCATAATATCTAATGGCCATGACCTCCCTCGCAGGAAGCCAATCAAAACTCCCTGTACCTGCTCTATGGCCCTTATCAATGTTCGCTCATTAGGTAAGCATCGTCATGAAATAGCAGAGCTTATGGAAGATAAACAACTAGATTTATTGTTTTTAACAGAGACCTGGTTGGACAATGCTTCCGATCCGGATTTAGTTATTGCTGTTCCACATGGGTTTTCAATCCATAGACTGGATAGACAACGCAAGAGAGGGGGAGGGATAGCCATAATTGCTCGGGAGATCTATGCAGTCAGAACTAACGAGATGCCGCTTCTCTCTTGTGAGGCTCTCCAATTCTCCATCAGACTCACTCCCTCGGTAAATTTCAAAGGCATCCTTCTTTACCGTCCTCCAGGGCAAAGGTCAGCATTTATCTCCGATATTGGTCATATTCTGGAAATAGCTGCCCTGGATGGTTCATTTACTATATTAGGCGATTTTAACTTTAATTTTGACAAAATTGAAGACAATGATACAGCCGCCCTTCAGGCATGCCTAACAACATTCGGATTCTCCTAGCTAGTGAAAGCCCCTACCCATGAAGGAGGCCATACATTGGATGGCATCTTTACTAATCTAAATGACCTACAGATCTCAGCCATCTTCCCCATCATTTGGTCAGATCATTTTGTTATAATGGCCACCCTAATCAACTATGCCCCAGGAACAGCTATGGAAAATGGCAACCATCGTCAGACCTTCCTGGATTGGAAAAATATTGACAGCAATAGCTTACAATCACTTTTGATTAAAACTAGTCCTTCTCTGTCATATGATGCCAAAACTGCAATTACCCAATACAATGAGTGGGTTGCTTCCGCGACCACTCTATTGGTTCAGTCAAAACAAAGCTCCCGAAACAGATCATCCCCGTCTGCCCCCTGGTACTCGGAAACTTTAAGGACACAAAAGCAGCTGTGCCGGAGGAATGAAAGGAACTGGCGCAGACACTATTCCGAAGAGGTCAAAACAACATACAAGCACTCGGTCATTATATATAAAAACATGCTCTTAGATGCTAAGAAGAACTTCTTTTCGGAGAAAATTGAACTCTCTAAAAACTCAAACAAGGCTTTGTTTGAGACCACTAAACAGCTGGCCGGATGCTTGCCTAACCTACAACCCCCCTCTTCCCAATCATTTTGTGATGCATTGGCTAACTATTTTTACAACAAAGTCAATGATATTTATGCTGTCTTTGCCAATTGTGTAGAAATACAACAAAACACTGCTCCTGAGATGGTGAGCTCCTCCATGGCTGGCCCATCTCTTTCCCAGTTTAAAGAGGTCACTATTAATCAGGTCAGGGACATTTTGGCATCTATCAAATCAGGCTCTGCCCTTGATCCCTGCCCTTTTAAAGTACTGCTCCCAGTCTCAGAAGTACTGCTTCCAGCCATCACTACCATCTGTAACACCATGATTAACACAGGTGTTTACCCCTCTGATCTAAAAAAGACGCTACTAAAGCCGCTACTGAAAAAACAAAACCTAGATAGGAACGAGCTTAAAAATTACCGACCGATTGCCAATCTGCCTATTTTGGCTAAAGTTGTCGAGAAGGCCCTAAACACTCAACTATCAGCCTTTATAGAAACCCATAATCTACTGGATGACTCCCAGTTTGGTTTCCGCCTAAATCATGGGACAGAGAAGGCCCTGATTAAGGCTACAGAGGACATCAGAACCATTCGCGACGCGGGTGGTACAGCAGTCTTGATACTGCTGGACCTGTCAGCGGCATTCGACACGGTCGATCATGCCATCTTGATCGACCGTGTCGAAGCACTGGGGATTAGACACAAGGCTAGGACTCTCCTGGCTTCCTTCCTTGCGGAAAGAACTCAGGTGGTCACCATAGGGCCCTTTCAGTCCACCACCCTGTCCTTGCCGTGCGGTGTACCTCAAGGCTCATCCCTGAGTCCGACACTCTTTAACATATATGTGTCGGACCTTGCCAAAACCATTCGTGCTCATGGGATGAGCCTTACATCTTACGCCGACGACACTCAGTTGGTTTTGGCCATCAGAAATGACGGCCAAAAAATCGCCGATAATTTCAATCTGGGGATGCAGGCCATAGGGAATTGGATGGCATCCAATTGCCTTAAATTGAACTCGGATAAGTCCGAGGTGGTCATCTTTGGAAGCTTAACTCCAGAATGGTCCTCCCGCTGGTGGCCACAGTCTATGGGTCCTCCCCCCACTCCTGTCAGCAAAGTGAGGAATCTAGGTGTCATGTTTGACGACCGTCTCACTTTTTTCCCCCATGCAAATCAGATTGCCTCCTCCGCTTTTTATAAGCTACGAATCATTAAAAAAATTCTCCCTTTCCTTCCTGCCTCAGCTGGTAAAACCCTGATCACGTCCTTGGTCCTGTCCACCTTGGACTACTGTAATGCCCTATTCTTGAATTCCCAAGAAAAAGTTCTCAATAAGCTGCAAACCATTCAAAATGCGGCTGCCAGACTGCTGGGTGATATCCCCAAGTTTCAATCAGTCTCAGGAACCATCAGAGAACTTCACTGTCTTTCCATCAGGAACAGAACTAAATTCAAAGCTTTGTGCATTGTCTATAAGGCGTTGCACAACCAGGGACCAGCCTTTCTTACGCAACAACTTGTTCCCTACCGGCCCACTAGATCCCTGCGGTCTTCTGACCTCCTCCAGCTGGAAATACCCCGTACCAAACTGGTTTCATGGGGCGACAGAAGATTTCTCGTTTCAGCACCCAAGCTCTGGAATACTTTGCCACTATCTATAAAGAGCAGCCCTTCTCTGTGGTCCTTCCGAAAGCATCTTAAAACGTGGCTATTTGACCAATAATCACATCCTCCTCTAGGGCAGATTTCAGCAAATACTTAGCGCCGAGATGCCCATGGGCCTTCGTTGCGCTTAACAAGTGTTTAAATAAATAAATAAATCTCCTGTGTGAGGTGAATGTGTCACGGTACAGAGGGTCACACTGGGTGTCTGCACTGACTCGCCTCACCATCTCCTGTGTGAGGTGAATGTGCCACGGTACAGAGGATCACACCAGGTGTCTGAGCTGACTCACCTCACCATCTCCTGTGTGAGGTGAATGTGTCACGGTACAGAGGGTCACACTGGGTGTCTGCACTGACTCGCCTCACCATCTCCTGTGTGAGGTGAATGTGCCACGGTACAGAGGATCACACCAGGTGTCTGCTCTGACTCGCCTCACCGTCTCCTGTGTGAGGTGAATGTGTCACGGTACAGAGGGTCACACCGGGTGTCTGCACTGACACACCTCACCGTCTCCTGTGTGAAATGAATGTGTCACGGTACAGAGGGTCACACCGGGTGTCTGCACTGACTCGCCTCACCATCTCCTGTGTGAGGTGAATGTGTCACGGTACAGAGGGTCACACCGGGTGTCTGCTCTGACTCGCCTCACCATCTCCTGTGTGAGGTGAATGTGCAACGGAACAGAGAGACACACCGGGTGTCTGCACTGGCTCGCCTCACCATCTCCTGTGTGAGGTGAATGTGTCACAGTACAGAGGGTCACACCAGGTGTCTGCACTGACTCGCCTCACCATCTCCTGTGTGAGGTGAATGTGCCACGCTACAGAGGATCACACCAGGTGTCTGAGCTGACTCGCCTTACCATCTCCTGTGTGAGGTGAATGTGTCACTTCAGAGAGGGTCGCACCAGGTGTCTGCACTGAATCACTTCACCAACTTCCTGTGCGAGATGAATGAGTCACTGCACAGACACACCTGGTGGCTGCGCTGACTCGCCTCACCATCTCCTGTTAGAAGTGAATGTGCCACGGTGCAGAGGGTCACACCAGGTGTCTGCACTGACTCTCTTGACCATCTTCCTCTGTGAGTGGAATGTGTCATTGCACAAAGGGTCAAACTGGGTTCTGTGCTGACACGCTTCACCATCTTACTATGTGAGGTGAGTGTGCCTCGGTACAGAGGGTCACACCAGGTGTCTGCAGTGACTCACCTCATCGTCTCCTGTGTGAGGTGAATGTGTCACTTCAGAGAGGGCCACACCGGGTGTCTGTACACAATTAACATAATTATTAATTAATATTTTTTATCAACTAATTATTAAATACAAATGAATTACTTCCCACACTTTTACCATTATATCCCCACAACGCGGACCAAAACAATTACGCAATTACCAGAATTAATGATCAATTAATTAATTAATATTAATTAATAACTAATTATTAATTGATTAAAACTATATTACTTTCCACCCTATAAACCCTACAACCCACACATAAAATTTACCCCCAAAAAATTTAAATCACAATTAACAGTTAAATATCAAATTCATAAATACACTACAGAACTAAAAAACACAAAATGTATTTAAATTAAATGTAATAACTACTAAAAATGTAACACATACATTAAAAAACATAAACAACAATTACAAAAAAGTTACATCACATACATTTAAATAAATACTAAAATACATAACACTGATTAAATAACGATGTTTTAAGCAACTATATTATTGCAAACGATAAATGACTTCTATATTTAAAAAATTGACATTACTTACGTTCATATCGCTATTTTTAACATTGATATTCTTGACGCCGATATTTCCATGTCAAGATATTTGAAACTTGATATTCTTGCCTGTCGATTATTGCATCTCGATATTTTGTCTAAACACCAGATGAAATTGGTATGAAAGAATTACCTCATAAAGATATTCAAATCTAGCAAGAGTGGGGAAACAAAACCCAAGATTATCGAAAGTAATGATATGGCTGAGGAGATGAGGTGTATTGAATGTTTTAAATGTGGTGAAGTGGGCCATTATGCTAATGACAGAACATGTCCGGCTATTGGACACTTTTGTAGAAACTGCAAAGTTAAAGGTCATTTTGCTAAGGTTTGCAAAAATAGAATTCACAATGTTAATGGTGGAGCCAGTAAACAATGTCAGATTAGAGAGGTTAGACAAGATGAAGAGCCTAATTTGGAGGAAGATATACTAGGTGTGTAAGGAGTGATAGAGAATAATAAGGATGCACCATTTTGTGTGGCAGAAGTAGGAGAACATACTTTTATTGGAGATGATGTATTACGCAGTTTTCTTGATGTACATATGTCTCCACCAGATATTTTATTGGTGGGTTAAGGGAATAAACCCGGTTGATGTGATTGAGTGTTTTCTTTAGCTTACAAAGGGAAACAAGTGATGCTAAGATATTTGTTGCCAAAGAAGGTTCATGTTTATTGGGGTGGCCACAACAAAGGGATTTAATGTTTAAGCTTGATGACAACAATCATGAGCAATTATTAGGGTATGAAGATTTGATTGCTCAGGTGAAGGAGGATAGTGCCAAGGGCTTAGAAAATATGTTCCTGTTGGACAGGCCTCATGGCCGGCCCGTCCCCTCCCCGCATGGCGGGGCACGGACCCCTGCTCCTCCTGTTCCCCGGATAAGAACCACCCCTGCAACCCGCCGGGGCAACCCCCGGGCCTTCCCCGACGGACCCCTGGCTCCTGAACACCACCGCATCGGCTGGCCCGGGTCCCTTCCAGAACCCCGGTCTCCGGCCCAACCGCCATTTTTGACACTACACGACCAGGCCTCGTGGCCTCGGGTCGACCCCGGCCTCGGGCCCAGCCAGGCCCCGACATCGAGGCACCACCATCCACCCAGGGGGTGAAGAGACCACTTGGCAGGTCAATGGGAGAAGGAGTGTCGATGGCTTCCCTCCACCAGGTGTCGATCGCCCCCAGCCTCCCCGGGCGCTGGCTCCACCCCCCTGCTGGGTGTCTGGACTCCCTCATCCCGGACCTTCCGACCTCCAAGTGGGAGGGTCCGGACATCAAAGGGCGCCAGACCTATAACTGGGGCAGCTCCAGAGCAGGAAGGCAGTTGTATCCTGGAGTCGAGAGACACCGAGACGAACTAATCTTCAAGGCCTGCTGGTGCTGCCGCGGCCCTCCTCGTCGTAAACCATCTTCAAGGCCTGCTGGCGCTGCCGCGGCCTTCCTCGTCGTAAACCATCTTCAAGGCCTGCTGGCGCTGCCGCGGCCTTCCTCGTCGTGAACCATCTTCAAGGCCTGCTTCCGCTGCCGCGGCCCTTCTCGTCGTAAACCATCTTCAAGGCCTGCTGGCGCTGCCGCGGCCTTCCTCGTCGTGAACCATTTTCAAGGCCTGCTGGCGCTGCCGCGGCCCTTCTCGTCGTAAACCATCTTCAAGGCCTGCTGGAGCTGCCGCGGCCCTCCTTGCGAACCATACAGCTCGAGGATTGTGAGCTCTCCCTCTGCTGCCCCTGTACCGGACTGGTACTCAGACTGTCCCGCTACCCTTTTCCCCAAAGAGACTAGAATTGACAGGACCCTCGTATCCTGGTCCTGCTGTATCGTCAGTCACCTTGCCTAAAAGAGATATATAAAAGTGTGCAGAACTCATCTCTGTGTGGTGTCGATCTGTGGGGGGGAAGTTACTTGTCTGTACGATTCCCGGAGAGGGCCCCCACCGGAGGCCTCTCCCCTTGTACTCGGCCGACCCTCCGGGTCCCCGTCTAACATTGGTGGCCAGCGGCGCGATCCGAGCCGACGCATAATCGTACAGAGAGTAGCTCACCCCACGACACACAGCCACCATGACGACAAAGGAGAGTGGAGCAACAGAAAAATTTCTGATAGAGAAGCTGGAAGAGTACAGCCACAAAGAACTAAAGCAATTCTGCATAGAACTGGGCATTGCTACTACGGGACTGAGCACGAAAGATGACCTCAAGCACGCCTTAGAATCTTGGGTAGAGACGGAGACATCCCCACCCCAAAATGAAAGCCTCGAGACCACCGAAACCAGTACCACCCCTGTGGACGAAAAAAGAGCGGGCCTCTCGTCCGAGGAGGCCCGAGAACGAGAGAAAAGCCGGCTCCACGAACTGGAGCTGGCCCGACTCCGCTTAGATGGAGAACTCAAATTGGCCGAACAAAAAATATCCCTCGAACACTTGCGGCTCAGGGAAGAGCGAGAGGAGAAAAAGAGCCAGAGGGAGCTGGAAGAAAAGAAACTAGCATACGAACATGAGCGCAACTTAAAGGAGCTAGAAATTCGATGACAGAACAAGGACCTCGGCGTCTCCGGGCCCCAGAACCCCACTGCCCCTGCCGACTCTAAGGTCCACATCCCCAAGGACGTCGTCAGGGAATACTACCGGAACGATGATATCCAGCAATGGTTTAAAGCCTACGAGGTAGCAATGACCTCCCACCGAATCCCGCGGAGCGACTGGGGAGCCGGGTTATGGGGAAAATTCGTCAACGAAGGAAGAGACGCCCTGCTGCAACTCCCCGACCACCAGATGACATCCTACGATCACATGAAGGCCGCCCTCCTCACTCGCTATGGGCTCACGCCCGAAATGTACCGGCAGAGATTTCGAGACTGCAAACAAATCCCTGGTACAACCTGGGTGGAGTACGTGAACTTTTTCAGCAGAGCCTTCGAGGGGTGGATCAAGGGCAGCCAGGTCACCACCTACGAGCAATTATTCGACCTCATGGTATGGGAGCACCTCTCCAATAATTGCTTCGTCGAATTAAGACAGCACCTCCTTGATAGTAAGCTGACCGAACCTCGGAAACTCGCCATCGAGGCAGACCGATGGGAGAGCACCCGAGTCCCTCGGAGCTGGCCCAGCGAACAGAACAGAACCTCCCAAGGGCTCCACCGCCCACGGGGGGGAGGAGGAGGCCATGGTTGGGGCCGGGACACCGTCACGGTGCCCTCCACGAACAAACCCCCGACCCCGGCCGGAAGAGGAAGCCCTCCAACGCGACCAGGGTTCCGCTCCAACGTTACCTGCCACAAATGCCAGCGACCCGGCCACTACGCCAATGACCCGAACTGTCCGAAAAATCAGAGCCCCATGAACCGCCAGATCACCGCCGCCGCCCTGGGAGAAGAGCTGGGCCAAGAAGACGCCGAAGAGTACGAGCAGTACCAGCCCGAGTGGGAACCTGCCGCCATGACCCTGGTCTGTCTAGGGGAGAGGGACATGGTCCCGCGGGCGCCCATCCCCGCCAACACGCAGAAATACAGCCAGTGGGTCACCATCAATGGACGCCGGGCTGAAGCCCTCCGTGACACAGGGGCCAGTGTGACCGCAGTCCGCTGCCATCTGGTGACCCCTGACCAGATCCTACCCAATGTACTTTGTCCAGTACGGTCGGCAGACAACTCCGAAAGCCTGTGCCAGATGGCACGCGTCCCCTTCGAGTGGGGAGGGGTGTCCGGCATGCTGAAAGTAACTGTCCGCGACGATGCCCCGGTAGACTGCCTTCTGGGGAACAACCTCGAAAGCTCCCCCTGGGCCGCCGTTGAACGGAGGGAGCACCTGGGGATGCTTGGTCTCCCTGAGTGGGTCTGTGTAACGACCCGATCCATGGCCGCCCGCGCCATCCCCAGCCCAGAAGAACAGGAGTGGCCCGAACCTCCTCCGCCGATCGTCACAGAAGAAGCCCCCCCCCAGCATGGCCCTCGGGGGGCCGGCAACGAAGAACAGGATCAACTCCAAGAACTCCCGGAGCTGGCCCCTTGGCGCCAGGAAGGTGGCCCCACTCAGGAGCAGTTCCGCCAGGAGCAAAGAGCGTGTCCCTCCCTTGAGGGACTCCGACAACAGGCCCTAGCCCAGAGCGCAGGGGATGCTTCGGGGGCCCACTGGATCTACTGGGATAACGAGCTGCTCTACAGTGAACAGAAGATTACCGAGCTGGGGGCCAGCCGGGTGCTGGTGGTCCCCCTCCGCTTCAGAGACTTCCTATTGAACCTGGCCCACGATGTGCCTCTTGCCGGGCACCTGGGGCAGGACAAAACGTACAGCCGCCTGGTGACCCACTTCTATTGGCCAAAGATGCGGAACGATGTAGCGAACCATTGCCGGGCCTGCCCCACCTGCCAGGCCAGCGGGAAAAGCGGCCGAAAACTGAAAGTCCCCCTGCAACCCTTTCCCATCATCACCACTCCCTTTGAGCGGGTGGGAATAGACATTGTGGGGCCCCTGGAGCCCCGGACAGCGCAGGGACACCAGTTCATCCTCGTCCTGGTGGACCATGCCACCCGCTATCCCGAAGCCATCCCACTCCGGACCGTGACGGCGCCCGTGGTGGGCCGAGCCCTGTTGGGGATCTTCTCGCGGGTGGGCTTCCCCCGAGAAGTTGTCAGTGACAGAGGCACAAACTTTATCTCCAGGTACATGAAGTCCCTATGGCAACAGTGCGGGGTCACCTACAAATTCTCGACCCCCTATCACCCGCAAGGGAACGGACTAGTGGAACGATTTAACCGCACCCTCAAGGGGATGATCATGGGCCTGGACGAGCCCCTACACCGCCAATGGGACGTGCTGCTCCCGTGCCTCCTGTTCGCTTACAGGGAGGCCCCCAGAAATCCCTGGGCTTCAGTCCGTTCGAACTCTTGTATGGACACCCCGTCCGGGGCCCCCTCAGCCTGGTCAAAGAAGGGTGGTAGGTGGCCCCTCAGAAGACTCCCCCTGATGTATACAAGTACCTCCTGACCCTCCGTAACCAGACCCGGCGGTTCAGGGAACTTGCCAAGGCCAACCTCGAAGCCAGCCAAGAAGACATGAAGCGCTGGTACGATCAAAATGCCTCGTCCATCGAGTTCGAGCCGGGACAACAGGTCTGGGTGATGTCCCCAGTTGAACCTTGCGCCCTCCAGGACAAATGGACGGGACCCTTCAAAGTGGTGGAGCGCAAGGGCCCCGTCACCTACCTGGTAGACATGGAGTCACCCCGAAACCCCCTACGTGTCCTCCACGCCAACAGACTCAAGCCCCACTTTGTGCGCTCGGAACTTAGCCTCCTGATGGCTACCGACAGTGGGGCTGAAGAAGACTCCGAGCCCCTCCCCCATCTCCTGAAAACGCTCGAGAAAGACGGCTCCGTGGAGGGAGTCCACCTCTCCGATGCTCTGTCCCCAGCACAACGCCAAGACTGCCAAGAACTGCTAGCACAATTTGCCGACCTATTCTCCCTCATCCCTGGAGTCACCCCATGGTGCCTCCACTACGTTGACACCGGGGATAGCCCCCCTATCAGAAACAGGGCGTACAGGGTGCCTGATCGAGTACGCGCCTGCATCCAGTCGGAAGTCTCCAAGATGCCAGCTCTGGGAGTGATCGAGCCGTCCGACAGCCCCTGGGCCAGCCCGGTCGTGCTGGTCCCCAAGGCCGCCGCCCCGGGCGTCGCCCCCGAGCTCAGGTTCTGTGTAGACTATCGAGGTCTGAATGTCGTCACCAGGACCGACGCTCATCCCATCCCCCGGGCGGATGAACTGATCGACCGCATGGGGGCCGCCCGCTACCTGAGCATCTTCGATTTGACGGCGGGCTATTGGCAGATCGGCCTCACCCCAGGTGCCCAGGAGCGATCCGCCTTCTCTACCCCGGATGGCCACTACCACTTCAAGGTGATGCCATTTGGCATGAAAAACGCACCCGCCACCTTCCAGAGACTCGTGAACAAGGTGCTGGCGGGGCTCGAAGAGTTCAGCGCCGCCTACCTGGACGATATTGCTGTGTACAGCCGCCACTGGCCAGAACACCTCCACCACCTCCGGGAGGTCCTGAACGCTCTCCGGCAGGCCGGGCTAACCGTCAAGGCCAGCAAGTGCCAGATCGGCCAAGGGTCCGTGACCTACCTGGGACACCAGGTGGGAAGTGGCCTGGTGGCCCCCCTCCAGCTCAAGATTGCCGCCATCCAGGCCTGGGAGCCCCCGGTCACCCACACAGAGGTCCGAGCATTCCTGGGGCTCACCGGGTACTACCGGCGCTTCGTAAAAGACTATGGCAGCATCGTGGGGCCCCTCACAGAACTAATGTCCCAAAAAAAAAACAAAGAAGTCAACTGGACTCCCGAATGTCAGGCGGCCTTTGAGAAGCTGAAGTCCGCCATGTGCACCGCCCCCGTGCTCCAGGCCCCTGATGACAGCCGGGAATTCATTGTACAGACGGACGCCTCAGATCATGGCGTGGGGGCCGTCCTCTCCCAACTCAATACCCAAGGAGTCGATCAGCCCGTGGCCTTCATCAGCCGACGCCTGCTGGCCCGAGAACAGCGCTGGAGCACCATCGAGCGGGAGGCCTTCGCCGTAGTGTGGGCCCTCAAGAAGCTCCGGCCCTATCTCTTTGGCACCCACTTCCGGGTGCAAACAGATCACCAACCCCTGCAATGGCTGATGCAGATGCGGGGCGAAAACCCGAAGCTGTTGCGCTGGTCCATCTCCCTGCAGGGGATGGATTTTACTGTGGAGCATCGCCCCGGCCAAGACCACGCCAACGCAGATGGCCTGTCCCGCTTCTTCCGCCTCGGCGAGGAGAGTACCCAAGAGGATGGGTGACTCTCCCTGCCTTCAGCTGGGGGGGACGCGTGTTGGACAGGCCTCATGGCCGGCCCGTCCCCTCCCCGCATGGCGGGGCACGGACCCCTGCTCCTCCTGTTCCCCGGACAAGAACCACCCCTGCAACCCGCCGGGGCAACCCCCGGCCCTTCCCCGACGGACCCCTGTCTCCTGAACACCACCGCATCGGCTGGCCCGGGTCCCTTCCAGAACCCCGGTCTCCGGCCCAACCGCCATTTTTGACACTACACGACCAGGCCTCGTGGCCTCGGGTCGACCCCGGCCTCGGGCCCAGCCAGGCCCCGACATCGAGGCACCACCATCCACCCAGGGGGTGAAGAGACCACTTGGCAGGTCAATGGGAGAAGGAGTGTCGATGGCTTCCCTCTACCAGGTGTCGATCGCCCCCAGCCTCCCCGGGCGCTGGCTCCACCCCCCTGCTGGGTGTCTGGACTCCCTCATCCCGGACCTTCCGACCTCCAAGTGCGAGGGTCCGGACATCAAAGGGCGCCAGACCTATAACTGGGGCAGCTCCAGAGCAGGAAGGCAGTTGTATCCTGGAGTCGAGAGACACCGAGACGAACTCATCTTCAAGGCCTGCTGGCGCTGCCGCGGCCCTCCTCGTCGTAAACCATCTTCAAGGCCTGCTGGCGCTGCCGCGGCCTTCCTCGTCGTAAACCATCTTCAAGGCCTGCTGGCGCTGCCGCGGCCTTCCTCATCGTGAACCATCTTCAAGGCCTGCTGGCGCTGCCGCGGCCCTTCTCGTCGTAAACTATCTTCAAGGCCAGCTGGCGCTGCCGCGGCCTTCCTCGTCGTGAACCATCTTCAAGGCCTGCTGGCGCTGCCGCGGCCCTTCTCGTCGTAAACCATCTTCAAGGCCTGCTGGCGCTGCCGGGCCCTCCTTGCGAACCATACAGCTCGAGGATTGTGAGCTCTCCCTCTGCTGCCCCTGTACCGGACCGGTACTCAGACTGTCCCGCTACCCTTTTCCCCAAAGAGACTAGAATTGACAGGACCCTCGTATCCTGGTCCTGCTGTATCGTCAGTCACCTTGCCTAAAAGAGATATATAAAAGTGTGCAGAACTCATCTCTGTGTGGTGTCTATCTGTGGGGGGGAAGTTACTTGTCTGTACGATTCCCGGAGAGGGCCCCCACCGGAGGCCTCTCCCCCTGTACTCGGCCGACCCTCCGGGTCCCCGTCTAACAGTTCCCTAGGGTATTTTTAACCGATTTAGGATTATTGAAAGATTTAATTCACATGATAATTCTTTAAGAGGGTGCTGAAACGAAATTTCATAAAGTTTGAAACGTGCCCATATGAATGCAAAAAGCTCTGAAGAAAGAATTGGAAAGATTATGTAATTTAGATATAGAAGAAATGGAGTCCTAAGATTGGTTGTCTCCAGTTTTCGTTGTACACAAATATAGTGGGAACATTAGATTATGTGTGACTTTGAGGGATTTAAACAACTGTGTGTGGGTAGATCGCCATTTCTGCCCAATATTGGAGACATTTTTGCAAAGCTAAAGGGTGCTACAGTGTTCACAACTCTAGATAATTGCTTTGCATGATGGTAGTAAGCCTTATACATCGTTCATAACTTCAGTAAGCCTTATACATCGTTCATAACTTCAGCAAGCCTTATACATCGTTCATAACTTCAGGGGGTGCTTTTTGCAAATAGAGAATGCTGTTTGGTCTAAATGTGGCATCAGCTGTATTCCAACGCATTATGCACAAATTGTTTAAAGATATTAATAATGTTATGTACTTTTAAGACGTTATTTTGGTGTGGGAAAATCAAAACAAAAGCATGCAGAAACTTTGGTAAAAATGTTAACCATTCTTGTGAATAGCGGTTTGACAATACCTAAAGAGAAATGTAGGTTTGAAAGAGATTCTGTAGATTATTTAGGTCATAATATTTCTAGTCATCGTATTGCACCCAAGGATAGCTTAGTGAGAACTATTGAAGATGCATCAGAAGACAAGGATCAACTAAGATAATTTGTAGGTTTAGCAGAATATTATGCTTAATTCATTTCAATTTTACAAATAAGACTGTACACACGAGAGAATTACTTAAGCTAAAGCACATGTTTGACTGGTTCAATGATTGCAAGTATTAATTCAGCAATTTAAAACAATGCATTGCTAGTGCACCCACACTAGCACAATTTGACACCAATGGTATGACTATAATAACCACAGATGCCAGCGATGTGTGTCTGGGTGCGTTGCTAATGCAAGAAAAGGATGGAAAGGTGGTAAATACAGCTTTTGCTTCAAACCTTCCAGGGGTGTGGAGAATAAGTACTCAACGTCAGAAAAAGAAGTCGTTGTTTGCTGGTGGGCAGTTTAGTATTTTAAAAAATATGTATATGGTATGGAATTTGATAGACGACAGATCATTGTACGTTAATTGATTTATTTTTTACATGCAGGTGTAGGAGGGCTACACAAAGAGTGGCAAAATGGCAGCATAGATTTCCATTCTCAGGTAAAATACATTCTGGGAGCCAGTAATGTCCTTGCTGATTGTTTATCAAGGCTACCAATACACATCAGCGATGAATTACAGTTAGGTGATACTGATATGGTAGAGTAATACGGATTTATGACATTTCAGAAGGGTGTTTAGCTGAATATTAATGGAGGGAGGCTAGTGAAGATGATATTGAGATGCAATTAGTGCTAAAGGACATTAAATCCAGGTGGCCAAAGAAAAATATGTATTAGCATATTGGGATGTGGAGCGCGAATGGTCTGAATTTAATGGGATGTTGACATCCAGGTATGAGTAGCATGAAACAGAGGGTAAGATGTGATGTTTGGTGGCCTAGTGTGGACAGGGAGGTTGAAGGCAAGGTAAGATTGTGCATAAAATGTGCAACAAATAATAAATCGCAGAAAGTTGTTAAATATTTGAAAGGTCCCATGACAAGACCCAGCAGAGTTTGGGAGAGAGTATCGCTAGATATTGAGGGGCCTATGTGTTTAGTCAAATGTCCAGTGTTTGGATGTATGACGTTACAACGCATGCATTTACCACGCATGCCTTTACAACGCGGTTTTTACATCGCAATCCTCTACTGCCCTTGCTGCTGTCGGCAAAGTCTCGCTCAGAGAGCACTGCGGACCTTTCTAGACCCCTGACTGCCTCCACGGACCCGCCCGCCTGTCTCCCGCTGCCCGCCCGCTCTGATTCCAGCTAGAGCGG
Organism: Lissotriton helveticus; assembly: GCF_964261635.1. Classification (NCBI taxonomy): domain Eukaryota; kingdom Metazoa; phylum Chordata; class Amphibia; order Caudata; family Salamandridae; genus Lissotriton; species Lissotriton helveticus. The sequence goes on from NW_027611682.1 coordinate 2,010,457, forward strand.
GGCCGCCGAGAGGAGACCGGCGAGGGGCGAACTACATCCCCCAGAAGCTCTTGCTGGGGTCCGTGTCACCGGGGAGCGCCAGGCGGCGCATTTAAATCGCATCAGCCCCATCGAGAGGGGGAACCTCTACTGCCCTTGCTGCTGTCGACAAAGTCTCGCTCAGAGAGCACTGCGGGCCTTTCTAGACCCCTGACTGCCTCCACGGACCTGCCCGCCTGTCTCCCGCTGCCCGCCCGCTCTGATTCCAGCTAGAGCGGGGCTGCCGAGAGGAGACCGGCGAGGGGTGAACTACATCCCCTAGAAGCCCTTGCTGGGGTCCGTGTCACCGGGGAGCGCCAGGCGGCGCATTTAAATCGCATCAGACCCGTCTCGCGGGACGCCGGGCGAAGCCCGGGCAAAGGGCGGGCCCGTTTTAGCCCATTCTAGACTGTTCCAGGCTGGGCTGGGCCACTCCCCTTGGTTCTTCATTCAAGCTACATGCATCCCGACAACCCAGGTACGTTTATTCTATCATTCGCTGTTGTCGCTACCAGACCTAACGTAACTCCCTAGGAAGAGTCCTAGACTCACCCACCATGACCCGGGAGACTAGAAGTAAGACAGCTATGACCAACGCTTTACTTACTGGCCCCATCGACCGCTTTATCTCAAGGACTAACGAAGTCATTAACCAGAGCATATCCCTTCTAGAGCGAAAGGTGTCACAAGACCTTGCTATCGCTAGACGGTCGTCACTGGGCCCTTTAGCTTTAGCCCAATCCCCGCTCAGATTGTCATCAGACATACCAGTGTTAACACAATCACCTGTATTAATTCAACCATTGCAACCACAGTCAAATGTTCTAGCAGAAATCCATTCATTTCCGAAATCTATCGATCTTTCTGTCTCGAATCTTTCACTAGACTCAGTTACCTTAGACAATCTGGAAATCACACCTGACCTCCAGTTATTACACTCTCAGGAACCTAGCTCTGGCTCCCAACAAACGGGGGTAAAGGAGGGAGCTATCCCCAAGAAGAAAAAAGACAAGCAGAAAAAAGACAAGAAAAAAGACAATCCAAACAACACCAAAACTGGTTCAACTAATAAAGAAGGAGCTAGCTCTCAAACTGCGCAGGGTTTATTAAACGCCCCGCCCACCCAGTCTATCAATTTAACAGATCAACCTGGCAACTTAAGTTTTCCACCTACAGTTAACACAGGGGAGCCTTACAGTTCATGTAGTTTATGTAGCACAAACACCCAGCTTTTGGCAAGTTTTAGGGAAATTCTAAAACATCATCTCCAGCCCCTAGAACATAGCATAATGGCTATCGAAAAATAACTTGCAAAACTGACCCAAACACCATCTAGCCATCATAGTATGGTTCAATCAAACATAGGGGCTAGTGAGGGAATCTCCACAAGCTCTAGTGTTCAAGGTGGTCAGAAAGTCGGGGTACCTAAACCTACCAAGACGACAATACCCCAAATTACACAAACAAATGTTAAGAAGCCTCTCACCCCCGTTCCCCCAACTCCAACTTCTGGAAGCGGGACAATAGATGTGACTTCGATTACCACCCTCACCCAGATAGCACCCCCACAACCAGCCTTAACTCAGTCTACCTTAGACAAAGGTCCCGTCCAGCCACAATCCCAGAGACCAATCCCACCTCTAGTTCCCCAGCACCCCATGTTAAATGCACCAGGTGACGGCAATAGGGGGTTTAAGTCCAGACGCCCAAAACATCTTCCACGAGAAGCATCCCCCTTTACCGTCATTCTTACAGGGGTCCCAGAACTCCCAGAAACAACCAAGGAACCATCTTGGTCCCTCCAAAATAAGGTTCTACAGTGGCTTAACATTAACAGGCCAACACAAACTGCATATACTAGCAGAATATACACTGTACGTAGAGTTTCGTGGATAGGCCCGGAACCTAAGAGTATACAGGGAGACTGTATTATAGTTAACTGTGAAGACCCAGCCACTGTTGATCACATCTGTTCATGGCCAGCTCTAGCCAAGAGCGGGGGGATTGACGCTTATCGTCTCTCCTTTTTTTACCCCTCAAAATATAACAACCAATATAACCAATATAACAACCAATACCCAATGGCTCCAAATTGGGAGCACCCCCTAAGGAGGCCCTGGGACTACGAGGGCCCTTGGCTTACCCAGAGAAATAGCAGCAGAGAATGGCAGCCCAGGTCTTGGTTTTCCAGCAGAGAGCAGGTTCCCTTGGTGGGGTGGCAAGGTCTCCCAACTAGAAATAGATACGACTGCCTGGAAATGGTCGACTGACCGTTAGCCACTCCACAGTGCATTATTCAGCCTCAAAGGGCATTTACTCCTCTACCGACCAGAATGAGAGTTTCAGTAAATTTACCGATTAATACAAATCGGCCACTTTCGACCCCTACCTGTGATCAATCACCAATACCTCTACCTTGTTCCCCTGTTCCTACAGGCCATGCTGTGGAGGATTTGGAAACCTCTCCTGGTCAAATGCCCCCCTTGACTGAGGGTTCCACATCTTTCTTCCATACTGAGACTCGGACAAGCCCTCTTCAACTAATGATGACTGACAATGCAACTACAACTTCCTTACATACTCAAGCCCGTGACTCCCTCTCATCCAATGAGATGTCCCTATCCGTCATATATTGGAACATTGCTGGTCTCCGTACCAAGATCAACCTACAATCTTGGGCGGATATGATCAACGAGAATCACATCCTTTGCCTCCAGGAGACCTGGCTAACGGTCCCCGTTCACCTGGTGGGCTATAAAACTTTCTTCGTTCCAGCAACCCAGGGTTTGTTTGGAAGACCTAAGGGTGGTCTAACTGTCTACGTAACCAACACCCTTCCCCTTACAAAAATTACCAGCTTGAAAGAAGAGGTCTGTTACCAAATTTTAAGTATCCATATCGACAATAGATTTGTATACCTTCTGGTAAATCTGTACAATAACCTTTCACCCATCGATTGTGAGCAGATGATAAACGAAATTATTACTTGTCTAAAGTCACAGCTGAATAAGCCATCACCTCTCCCCCTTTACATCATTTGGGGAGGCGATTTTAACATCTCACTATGCCCTAACTATAGAAACGGAAACTGTGGATTGAATGATGAGACCGACTGCCCTCTGGCCCACTTCGTACATAGTACCAACGGGAACTCTCTGAATGAGAGCCTTTTCATGCTAGAGTTGGACTATGCAAATCAGTTGGTCCACCCTCAAGTTGACTTCTCCACAACATTTCATGGTAGGGGACTGTCTAGTACAATCGACTTTATTCTTTGCTCACAGAATCTAAGGGGCCAACTGGTAAAATTCTCCACAGGTACAGACAGTTCCAGTGATCACTACCCAAACAGAATTACAATACAATCAAAATCAATATCACTCCACACAAATGCCAGAAGCCTGTTAACACAAGAAACTTTAAAAATGGACAAATTGAATGGGTTCACAGTGAAATGGGCTAATATAGATCCCGACGCAGTAACAGAGAAAGTCCTCAAAAAAACCATCTGTTCTGTTAACGATTGCCTAGATCCCTGTTCATCGCCTCAAACAGTGCTGGCCAGTTTCGGCAAGATTTTGGGAGCAATTAAAGAGGAACTAACTCGTACTATCGCCCGGAAACCATCGGCTGAGGGTTGGTTTAACACTGGTTGTCGCAAAGCACTTTCAAACCTCAAGGCAGCTCTCCAGATTTCCCCAAGAGACCCCCAAGAGATAGCAAAACTGCGAAAACTCTACAAGGCCGAAAGGGTAAAACGAACCAAAGATATCAAGGCTAATCTGTGGTTACAACTTCATAACAGCTGTCGAACAAGGGATAGTGGATATTTCTGGTGTGTCGTGAACTCTCCCTTCCTGTCTAACTCGTCGTCATCCCAACATCTCGACGTCGCAGTAACTGCAGAAGAATGGGTAGCCCACTTTTCAAGAATCTTTGGAGGACCTCCAACTAATCAACCGAGGGAGGTTCCACAACCACTTCAATACTGGACCCAAAGATCTACCCACTAAACATCTGGTTTGAGCACGGAGAGGTGATCAGGGCCCTAAAAATGTCGAAGCCAGGAAAGGCCCCCGGTCCAGACGGGGTGCCGGTAGACATTTTCACCCATAACATCGAGCTTTGGTCTCCACTTCTCACCCAGGTCCTGACTGCGGCAACAACTTCGGGTCTTATTGACTCTTGGTCTACATCCATTCTCCTTCCCATCTTCAAAAAGGGCGATCGGAATGATCCGGTCTGCTACAGACCCATTTCCCTCCTGGATTCCCTGGGTAAGGTAGCGGGTTGTCTACTGCTGGAACGCCTCCAGGAGTGGGCAAAAACCAACAACATCTTAACCGACCTCCAATATGGGTTCCAGGAGGGTCTTGGGACTGTAGAGCAGGCCCTGAATCTAGCCCTTCTGATCGGGAAGTACGTGAACGCAAAAAAGGGCCACCTATTTCTGGTATATGTAGACCTCAGCGCAGCGTTCGACTGTGTACAGCATTCGAAACTCTGGGCTATTCTTGAGGAGATGGGAGTCGATCCTGCCCTGATAATATTCTTGCGCGAACTGTACTCTGACGCAACTGCAAGAGTTAGGTACAGGATAAGTGGAGAACTCACACCCCCTTTCCAAATCACAAAAGGAGTTAGACAGGGCTGTGTACTGGCTCCCTTCTTGTTTAACCTGTACACCAATGGCTTGGAGGCAGCCATGCTAGAAGGGAGCCAGGATCTTCCACAAATTAAACATCGCCCCATACCAACGTTGTTATATGCGGACGACTCAGTCATTTTTGCCAGGACGCTGATTCAACTTCAAGTACAGCTTAATAAATACTGTTTTTATATGGATTCTCTTGGCCTCAAGGTTAATATAAAAAATACATTTGTAATGCACCTTGGCCCCAAAATAAAAAACCCTAAATCCATTTTTGTTGATAAAATCAAACTTGAAAGAACCTGCGTCTATCCCTATCTGGGCATTTTGGTGGACGATTCTTTGAGTTGGCGGCAGGCCGTGGCAAGTAAAAAACTGCTCTTCTTGCGAGCCAAGGCAGCCCTAGTTTCTTTTTCAAGGAAACTGGGGAAACCGGCTCCCCCCGAACTACTCACAATATACTACGCAAAATGCCACAGTGTGGCAACATATGGTGCAGGGGTTTGGGGCTACGGTCCGATAAGTCCACTCCAAGTGATTGAGAACGAGTTTGTTAAATATCTGTTGGCCTTACCGCAGAGTGTCCCAACCTACGCCTCGCTAGCTGAACTAGGCATGAATTTTATTACGGACACCATCCGCTGCCAACCATTGCTACTGTGGCATCGTATATGGACGAAAGAAGAGTGCCACCTAACTCGTTCTTTAATTTTAGATTGTACAGCCCTCGACTACTGGGAAAAAATCCCCTGGCTAGCATACATTAGGAACATTTGTTATGACATGGACCGCACAAACTTTTTCAATTACCCACCGAGCATGAGTGACATATCGAGAAAAGATCTCAAAAAGCTATGTTTGTCCCATCTAAGAGCACTCCGATGTTCAGTAGAACTGGCGAAACCCACAAACTCACAAGTTATTGCTGTACAGACTCATCTGGGTATCCAACCATATCTTACCTTCCTTTTGAACAATTATGAAAAATACCTCCTTACAAGGTTTCGTTTTAATTCATTTTTTCGGCTTGTAACCTTTCCAAATATCCAAAACTGGTCCCCCATTATTACTTCCTGTCCCTGCGATAATGTTTCCCCCAATCAACAATACATATTCTTTTTTTCTGTAAATTTTATTCTTTTCCCAGGAAGGTTTGGATTTTGCCCTTATTAAGATTCTTCGGCCTAAGAACTTGTCGTCCAGCATATTTATCATTGCAATGTCTGCAGTCTCCTTTTATAGCGAAGTATGTAGCAAATTTTTTAAAAGCCTGTATCAAATACCGACGTAATCACGAGTAATTCATATTTTAGCCTATACTCTTTTTATACAGGTAACATTGCTGACAGCGCGCTACTGCTGGCGTTTTGCAAATTTTAAAGCTCCCTATTTTGTATCTTGTTTAATTTTTTTTTTGTCTCCCCTGGTTTTAAATTGACCTCGCTGGTCACTATCTCTTCCCACCACTCACTGCATATAACGGAAGCTTCACCACCGTTTTCGGTGGGTCCTGGGTCCCTGGGAGGCTTTGGGCTTCGTTTTTGGCCGCCATCTTGCTTTGGGCACTAGGTACTATCGGCGGGCGCCATCTTGGAGCGTCCTGACGCTCGTCCTTCGTTAGGGGAGTGCCTATTTAAGGCGGACCTTCTGTTGCCTGCCCTCCTATACAGGTAACATTGCTGACAGCGCGCTACTGCTGGCGTTTTGCAAATTTTAAAGCTCCCTATTTTGTATCTTGTTTAATTTTTTTTTTGTCTCCCCTGGTTTTAAATTGACCTCGCTGGTCACTATCTCTTCCCACCACTCACTGCATATAACGGAAGCTTCACCACCGTTTTCGGTGGGTCCTGGGTCCCTGGGAGGCTTTGGGCTTCGTTTTTGGCCGCCATCTTGCTTTGGGCACTAGGTACTATCGGCGGGCGCCATCTTGGAGCGTCCTGACGCTCGTCCTTCGTTAGGGGAGTGCCTATTTAAAGTCGTCCCCCCCGCGCAGCGGAACGCGCAGAGGTGACGCCTGCGCTGTGCCGGAGTCGTGCCAGAGTCCTACCCGTCTGCGCTCGTCCGCGTCGAGGTAGCGGGTACGGGCTATGGACTCTGGCCTCCTGCCACTGTACCACTATGTGTAATATCGCTACGCTCAGGTACGATCGTGCTGATATTTTCTCTATAAGAGATAATCTTCCAGTGTGCAACCATGTCCCTTTACCTCCTCTTTCGGGACCTTATGACTGTGCTTGTGGTTGCTTCTCTCTGGCCTCACCCATTGGGGTGCGCCCGGTTGAAGGGACTGCCCGCGGCACTCATATAGATGGTACTGAGCGAACACTTAATATATGGAGCTTGAATGTTAGATCTTTGGTCAAGCATTATCAATTTCTCCGGGATATGATAGATATGGACTCTCCTGACATCATCTTTCTGACCGAAACTTGGTTACAGGACGCTGACACTGCTATCATAAACCTGGCCTTCCCTTCTACCTACACAGTGTTTACTTTGAACCGCACAACTAGGGGAGGTGGCATAGCCATGGCGATTAAATCTTGCTTTTCGGCTGAGTGGAAGGCTCAGAATCTTCCTATGTGTGAAAGCGCCTCTTTTAAGGTAAAGGTAAGCCATCAATTTACCTTTAGTGGCATGCTTATTTATCGTCCACCTGGGAATGACACCGCCTTTAAGGCTGCCCTGGTAGATGTGGTTAGCTCGCTGGTTTCTAGTTGTGCCAACTTTAACATAGTAGGAGACCTAAACATACATCTTGATTTGACGTCATCTCTACCCATTAGCTCCTTGCTAGCGGACCTTGAAGCGATGCAATTTAACCAACTAGTCACCTCCCCCACCCATAGAGGAGGACATATACTTGACCCCTTCTTCACCACCCTAGTCCGGGCTAGAACATCTGACCCGATGGTGGTGGGTTGGACAGACCATATGTTGGTTAAAGTGTCATATCCTTTAGATAACCCTCAACTGAAATCTGTGGATAAACAGATCCTAAAGCGTATTGGCGTAAACTCAAGCTGGAGGAGTTTGTCAGGATATTGGAGGCACAGCCCCTAGGCAAACTGCAGAATGTGGAACAGGGATATGAACAGTTTTGTAACTGGGTCCTTACTGCCCTCGACTCTCTTATACCCCTGCGTTGGTCTAAATGTCATGCCAAAACCCGCAGCCCTTGGTACAATGAGACTCTTGCCGAGCTTAAGAGAACCTGCCGGCAAGCTGAGAGAGCCTGGAGGAAATCCTTTGATCCTACGTTAAAATCGCTGTACTTTGCCCAGCTCAAGAGCTACCACAGAGCTATCTGTCAAACCCGGGCTGCTTATTATGCAACCGAGTTCTCCAATAGACCTAACCCTTCTAAATTAATTTTTAAGGTACTTAAAGACCTGATGGGGAAACGGGCTACCTCGCTAGAAATCTGCACGGACTCGCACTGTGAGAGCTTGGCATCCTTTTTCGTGGAGAAGGTGCAGGCAATCTACCGAGGATTCACACCATCTGTTCCCGGGGATGCTCCTAGTGCTGTGAAGGTCTCGGTTTCTGAAACTCTGTCCTCCTTGCCGGCTATGTCTAACGAGGTTTTTGACACTCTGAGCCTCAAAATTAAATCTGGCTCTCCCTTAGACCCGCTGAAGCCGGAGTTTTTTATTCTTCTCCCGCCCTTGTGTCGCGAGCCCATCCTGGATCTGATTAATCTCTCCCTCACTGAGGGCGTGGTTCCTCCCTCCTGGAAGCAAGCTGTGGTCAGCCCTATTTTGAAGAAACCCAATCATGACCCCTTGCTCCCGGAAAATTACCGGCCTATCTCCCTCCTGCCGTGGACCGCTAAGGTCACTGAGACACATGTGAATTCCATCCTGTCTGCCCATCTCTCTCGTAATAACATTCTTGACGAGAGTCAAAATGGGTTCCGCTCTCAACACAGCACGGAAACTGCTTTGCTCTTTATGACCGAGCATTTACGGTCAGTGCTGGATGCGGGGCAGACTGCGGCGCTCCTACTGTTAGATCTGAGCGCCGCATTCGACACGGTGTCTCATGACATCTTGATGCGGCGTTTGGAGGAAGTAGGTATTGGTGGGAAGGCTCTTCAGTGGTTCCGCTCTTTTCTCTCGGACCGGTTTTTTAAAGTAGCCATTCCACCTGGCCAGTCCTCGTTCCATTCTCTGGGTCTGGGAGTCCCTCAGGGCTCTGCCTTAAGTCCTACATTGTTCAACCTGTATGTGAAACCGCTGGCCGCTGTCGTCAGGCAATGTGGCCTTACCATGACATCGTACGCCGACGACACGCAGCTGGCGGTGACACTCAGTGGGGACCCTGAGGTGAATGCGCCCAGATTCCGGGCAGGACTTATAGCTGTGGCTAATTGGATGCGTAGCAACTGCCTACAGCTTAATGCTAAAAAAACCGAGGTCCTGATCTTAGGGAAGCAGGCGGAACTTTGGGGAGACCAGTGGTGGCCTCCCGAATTGGGGGTCTCCCCTATTCCAGCGGCCGAAGTTAAAAATCTGGGGGTCTGGCTGGACTCCCACCTTTCTTTTACCAGTCACACAAAGAAGATAGCAGCTACCTGCTTTGGTATTCTGCGAGGACTGAGCCCTGTCCTTAAATTCTTCGACCCTCCCACGCGGCAACTGGTGGTTCAGGCCTCTATTCTTTCTCGGCTGGACTACGGGAGTGCTCTGCTGCTTGGAGTGAATCAGGCTGAGGCTTCTAGGCTTCAGATGGTGCAGAATGCTGCTGCACGGGCCATTGTGGGCCTTCTGAGACGATGTTCTGTCTCCACTGTCTTGACCTCCCTTCATTGGCTTCCGGTCAGACAGAGAATCAAATTTAAGGCTCTCTGTCTAACATTTAAGTTTCTGAAGCTTTCCTCCCCTCCTGCCCTCGCGGGCCTTGTTTCTGTGTATGTCCCCACGCGGTCCCTCAGGTCTGAATCTCACCATCTGGCGATTAAGC